>NC_142622.1:33807659-34432659 GCF_059453375.1 Lepisosteus platostomus | reverse complement strand
TAAAAATCTTATTCTCTTTGCTGTAACCTTTCTATGGCGTTATTAAGAACTGGTACTGGTACTGAACTTAAGGTACAGTAGCTGTTGTGGAGTAGGAACTAAAGACTTATAGGTCAGTTATTTTCCATACCTAAGCAGACATTCACTTGACAGCTTTAGGTTGTTTGAGAGTAGTATATGTCACCTTGTTTTTTATTTTGTTTTTTTTTAATACCACGAAAAACATGTAAAAACAGCAGAAATGGCTGCTAATATAGCCCTCATTTTCCCTTTCACAAAAAAGTAGTACTTCAGTAGCATCGTCAAGCTCTGTTGAAAACCACAAGCTCTGGAGTCACTGCAATTTGATTAATGTGCTGAAAACCGCATTGATCTCAGTGTTTGTTTCAGAAACAGTACTACACAAGGGATAGTTGATGTAAATACAGTACATAGAGTTTTGGTGTGAAGAATTAATGTTTTATGTATTTTTTACGTAATTCAGGTGGGGTAGCTGCGTCAGCATGCGTAGGCTGCAAAGGAACAAGTAATAGGTTTATTCCATGCTGAAAAGACACCCGACATCCGAAGAAGACTCCACAGCTGAAACATTGTGTTTTTTTTCTTCTCTTTTCAGCACGGAATGGAATAACTCATTACTTATTCCTAATATAATACATGCTCCATGATATGTATGATAATAAAAAAGGATTTGGAGGTACTTTAGTACATAAATGGAGACAATAGAAACTGTTTGTAAGTCCCTAATTGTATTTTACACAAACTAATGGGTTTAATTTTAAGTTACTCTGCCCTTGTTACCAATCAAGGGGTCACCTTGTCATTTAGTAGAAAATAAAATGAATCCCCAAGCTCACTATCTCCCCTGTCCTGTACCCCACCCCCATCTTCCACAGATAATAGCAAACCACTCAAAAAATGCTTCAACTTTTCCTTCCAGCTTCTTCCAAACATCCATGACATAGGAAACCCAACCAAATCTCTGCATTTTAAATCTGCAGAGCTGCTGGCTGCCAGTTTGTTATAACGCATTGTAGCTGATTTACATCACAATAGAGTGAGAGCAAACAAAAGGTCATTTAATGGTTTGAAGAGTCCGGTTCCAGGCTGTTGCCATTAATAAGACACCTGACATGAGCAGTACATAATAAAGCAACTTCTGCATCAACTCGGATGTCATAACGACAAGTAATCAAAGATAAGAACTGGAAATATCAAAATGAAAGGTTACTACGGGTACCAACAGCTCTTATCTAAAAACAGTGTCAGTCATGTCTCAAAAGAGCTTTCTAAATATTATGATAAAATTAAATGTAATCTGTCATTTATCTAAAACATAGCTGTTGCTTGTTTTTGTACTTCTTTTTCGTAAATCCCAATACAATCACAATTAATCTCCAACATGTAAATTTCCATCACTGAGATAAATTGTCAAGAAAATGGTTTTTAAATCTGAATATGCAAAATGGACATTTATATGGATCTGAATTAGACACCATGGCACCATCTCAAACCTTGATTTACTTTGCAAAATCATTGGCATTTTTTGTAGTTCAAATTTACAAATGTGATCAGACTTACAAGCTTTACTTATAAGCGTTTCAGAAGGTAAGCATGCTTTACATATTGTGACCTCCATGAGACTCTGATGGTGCAATACCATGACAGTTGTGTGAAACGGTGTGCCAGACCTGTTCTGTGTTCTGTTCATTGATCGTGTTGATTAATGAATATGGGAATTGATACATTGCAGACATTACTTGTCCGAAAGCACTCACAAACAATACCCACGTTACCCTTGCCTGGATAATTAGATTTTACAAGAAAAATCATTACCTAACAATGTTATACCTTGGTAATTATTCTCACAAGATTGTACAGATTTACATCCAGCACTAAGTTGCATGATTTTGTGTTGTTTGAAGTAGGAATGACTCTCTAATCTAACAGAACACAATAACAAATGCAGAAGTGTTCATAGTTTTTAAGGATAAACAAATGTACTGCTATGTAACTCTCAAATTTCATTTTTTTACGTCTGTCTTTACGTAAATGCAGGAGAATAATAAATTGGGATATCACAATGTACTCAAAAGGTTTCATTTCAACATAATACATATAATCATTTTTGTTATTTCAAAGACAATAACTTGTTGCCGAAAATAAAGAATGTATTAGAGGAAATTGCAAGCACTTCAGTGACCAGTTCTGGAGTATTCTACAAAAAAAACTATTTATCAGGTTGGGTTTTTTCTGAAGCAGTGAAGATTGTATTGCTACGAGAAGAGTTTAGAGGAGCAGTTTTGTCTGAAAACAAACCACTGTCAATATAGAGGGGGGGAGGTAATTTGCTATTAAGTGGAACAGACTTGGTGAAGCCCACTCACACTTTCAGTCCTGCTGTTTTCTTGTAAGAGCCCAGAGCAATTTGCTGATTCATGGTTCGCAGCATCATAGAAGACCTACAACAATACTACTCCTCCTTTTATATTAAGCACTGTTTGAAGCTAATCCCATTCCCTAATTCAGTCAACCCCTCAAGTATATATATATCCCTGTCAATCCTGATGTATTCCCTAAAGCGAATACTGCATTAAACATTTTTAACTCAAAATTATAGAAGAAAACACTTGAATTTCTAGGGGCAATCCAATGAATCAATTTAAATTGCGCAGTTTGTCAGGCAAATATGGCTCTAAAGAGATTATTATGAATTGTTCTGCCTAGGCTAGGAGTAACCTGAGAAAGCATTTTATCTCTCGCCTCTATTGTTCTTAAACTCTTTTATCATATCCTCATTGTGGGCTATGTGAAATGGCATTTCCTTCACATGTAAGGTCATTTGGTTGTCCTCCATCTTCTAATTTGAACTTTTTCACTCTGCTTTTAAGTTTACTATTTATGAAATGTATGTTGTTTCAATACAGAGTTCTCTATGTCCTGGTGCATATGCACTGTAAGGCTGATTAAATTACTTGGAAATGTTTTCTACTTTTAGAGGCATAAGGCCTCTGTGTTACAATGAGATCATGAGATGGTGTGAGACAAACCCCTGCACGGTATAGAGATGACAGGGGTGGAGTGGTGCCATGGCTAAGGATCTGTGCCTGTGACTGGAAGGTTGCTGGTTCAAATCCCACAGCTGCCAGAGGAATCCTATTCTGTTCGGCCAGGCCCTTAACCCCCACTGCTCCAGGGGTGCAGTATAAATGGCTGACCCCAAGCTTCTCTCTCCAAATGCAAAAAATTGTATATGGCTAATAAAGGAATGTGTGTTCTAAAAGTTTGGGTATTTATAAGGAAGATTGGAAAGTCTTGAATGAGTCTCCCTAATTACCTCTTCTTCTCTGTACTTCCGGTTGCTTGCTCTGTGCATAACTCTCTAAATTCATTTTTTTTCATTATTTTTTAAAATTGTATTGTATTTAAGACTCATTTCCAAAATATTAACGATGCTGTAAAAGAGTTGTAGCTGTTTTGGCTACGTGAAACTACAGTGCATTTTAACTGTTACTACTTTTTCAACCAATTACTTTAAATAAGTATAGGAATTTGGGCTGTTAAATCTCTCTCCCACAACAATTCTCCTCTGTGTTAAGGCCAGATAACTACAAGTACAAAGAGAAAAATATCTTTTTAGATTTTATAACACCTCCCAAGTGCTGCATTCTATGTGCTTTATTCATAATACTATTTATGAAAACTTGCTGACTCATTACATAAGTTCAACTTTAGTTTAGCATATGATTTCTTCAGGAAAACCTAAATTTAATGCAGTGGAATCATTTTCAGTAAAACACATACTGAGCTGCCAGCTCAAAGAATAGCTTTGATCCACTGCGTTTGTAAGAGAAAGGTTTCAGTCTAAAATTTCTCCCGGGGAATTTCTAATGTCTACAAGGCGAGATTTTTACAAGATAGGATTTTTCTAATGTCGTCTTAAAAATTGAGAAATTGAAACAAAACCCATGAAATCACTAATGTGAGTTTTACAGGATCTTTTTCTTGATTTCTGTGTTGAAGCCAAGAATGTGTGGTCCCAAGCCAGGATCCTGTATTCCCTTTAATAAAAAAGCCAATGCTATCTTGTTAGACTTTTCCCTTATTAAAACTTTGTTTCAAATTCAGAGATAGGTATACTCATTTGATCCGTATTTTATAATATCATATGAAGTTTATTACAGAATCATCAAACACACTAGCATGCTTTTACTTGTAGTTGTTGATTTTTTTTGTGGTGGTCAGTGCCTTATACTAAATCTTAATTTGATTTTGGTGAATGTAAATCAAAATTTGGTACCCTATTTTTACCAATATGTCACTGTGACCTTGTTATAATGAAAAGATAACAAAGTGTGTGTCCTATATTACATCTTAGCAAATAAAGCATACGTAAGCTTACAGAAAAACTAAAACAAACAAAGCACTCCACACTAAGGGTATAGATTCTGTTCAGGATTTATGCTCTGTAGCTGTAATTGTGTTTTGGAAAAGAAACAAATAAGCTTTAAACTTGTAGGCTGAATGCAGACTAAATTTAAAACTGAGAACAGGAGGCATACAAAGGGTTGTGGGAGTATGAAAATGCGACTCAACCATGTTGCTGAAGCCAATATCCTAGCTTTTTTCAAATATTAATTAGCTACTAACTACCAGGCCTCCTTTGTAAACTGTCTTATGCTCTTCCAGGTCTGTTTAAAGAGCCTATATAATTACTTTGCCTACTATAAACTATATGATTTAAACTAACATAAATCTAAAATTTGTCTTTACTTTTTGAGAATAATGTGTACTTTAGGTATTGAAAATACTGGTTTGCTCATGTTTTACATTGTTTCCATCAATACACAAAAAAATACACAATTTCTTATTAATGTGTCCTTGTACATGAGTGTCTGGGAATCATATGTATTGCACAAGAAAACAAAAAGCTTTTCTTTAGCCTCTAAAATATATGATCAAAACTGTGCATCATTATTATTCTTCAATATTGTGACATTGAAAGAGGTTTGTGCTGTGTGGAACAGTACCTCTGTCTCAATACTTAGACATGGGAAATTAATTAGGACCAGTACAACAATGTTTGTTTTTAAATCCAGTACAATCATCTTCTTTATTCCAGCATGTTCCTGTCTGTAAATAGTGAATTAAAAAACAGCAGAGGCTAAAATGATAGGGATTTAGTGCCACTGTAGATTAGGTCAAGGGGAAATGCAAACTTTCAGAAGCACTTATAGTCCGCTCATCCATTTTCTAACCGATGTATCCAACACAGGGTAGTGGGGGGACCAGAATCTAACCTACCAAGCAACAGGCTCAAGACAGGATCCCTCTCCTGTTGGGATACCAGTCCATCGCAGGACACACCAGACAAACACACACACTCCTATTAGGGCCAGTTTTCCCAGAAGCCAGTCAACTTATCAGTATGACTGGGAGAGAAAACCAAATCACCCAGAGGAAACCCCTGCAGACACATGGAGAACAGACAGACTCCACGCAGGTACCATTATAGGAATTGAACCCAGCGCCCCAGTACAAGCCAGCAGCTACAGTATATCACCCTGCAATTCACAACTGGCAACACACTGAAGCTCAACAAGTGTGAGCCTGGTCAGTTCCTGGATGGGAGACTATAATGATTGCTGGTGGAAGAGGTGTTAGTGGGGCCAGCAGGGGGTGCTCATCCTGCCGTCCATGTGGGTCCTAATGCCCCAGTATAGTGATGGGGACACTATAATGTAAAAAGGTGCAGTCCCTTGGATGAGATGTAAAACTGAGGTCCTGACTCTATGTGGTCATTAAAAATCCCAGGGTGTTTCTCGAAAAGAGTAGGGGCGTAACCCTGGCGTCCTGGCCAACTTTCCCAATGGCCTCCTAATAATCCCCATCTATGAATTGGCTTCATCACATTAATCTGCTTTCCTCCCCACTGATAGCTGATGTGTGGGGAGCGTTCTGGTGCACTATGGCTGCCGTCGCGTCATCCAGGTGGGACTACGCATTGGTGGTGGTGGAGGGGAGTCCCCATTACCTGTAAAGTGCTTTAAATGGAGTATCCAGAAAAGCACTATATAAGTGTAAGGAATTATTATTATTTTTGATAATAACCACTGCACCACTGTGCTTCCCCCTGCTTGCAGTCTTGCTTACAAAATTAATTCAATCATAAATGAGAGTGATGTGTTACACACAAATACCTAAACCTGCGTAAATGTAACTCAGGTGACTAAGTGGTCCAGTATTCATAGAATCCTGTGACCATATTGTTGCTCATCAGCGTCCTTAAAAGGAAACCTGCCTTTCTGGTAGCTTCGCATGCTGAGGGCCAAGTGCCAGCCACTGCAAAGGCAAAGGGAGCAAACTGTTAGTTGCTTTTCCCAGGCAGTGTAAACCACAGGCGCTGGCAGTCCTATAGGCAGCTGTGGTGCCCAGGCAATGTGCCCTGCCTGCAGTAGTGTTGGCAGAGGATGGCGTCTGAAATGCTGCTTGTTTAATTGCCTGTAAATGAGACATGCTGCATGAGGCAACATAGACATTACGGCAAAAAAAGTTGTTCTTTTTATTCGGTTTATTGGTAGACCTGCTGTTGTGTGCCAAAAATATGCGGTAGTTTCTTAAGAATATTGAATGTTCTATATGGTATTTGTAGTTGACACTATGGCATTCAGCCAGTAGCTATATCACCCTGCAGCTCTCAACTGGCTGCCCACTGAAGCCAAGCGGCATTGAGCCTGGTCAGTGCCTGGATGAGAGACCTCCTGGGAAGCTATGGCTGCTGCTGGAAGTGGTGTTATTGGGACCAGCAGAGGTCACCCACCCTGCGGTCTGGGTCCTAATGCCCCAGTATAGTGGCGGGGCCACTATACTGTAGTGGGTGCTGTCTTTCAGATGAGATGTTAAACCGAGGTCCTCACTCTCAGTGGTCATTAAAGATCCCTGGGCATTTCTCGATAAGGGTAGGGAGTTATCTCGGTGTCTGGGTCAAATTTTCCCCCCTCTGCCTTTACTGTGGCCTCCAAATTGTCCCCATGTATGATTGGCTTGCACTTGCCCTGCGATGGACTGGCGCCCTGTCCAGGGTGAACCCTGCCTTGCGCTCGTGCTTGCCAAATAGGCACTGGCTTCCCACGACACCGTGTGGTATAAAGCGGTTTTGGCAGATGACATGACAATGCCATTCAACCTTTGTCATTCCAATTACCCATCCATCAATTTTGTAACCACTTTTTTCAATACAGGGTTACAGAGAAACTGGAGCCTAACCCAGCAAGCAACAGGCACAATTCATCACAGGGCATTCTAATTCTGTTACAGAAGTAGGTCAGAGGTGTCGAGGCAGCATGTGTGCAAAACCGGTAGGAGTTTGAGAAAAAAAAATGAAAACAAATTGTCCATACATATTTGGATTTTACCAGTTGGGTTAGAATTTTAAAAACTGAAAAACCATGTGTTTTCTTATACTTGGGACTTACCATTGTTTGGTAATGAAATTAATCTTAATGTTTTGTGTTCACACTGTACCAACGAATGCCATTTTCAATATAAAGGAACTAAGCTATCACGTAAGATCCGTGTATTCTGTAAGGTGTACATGATGTGAGCGACTAATATTCCAGGTTGGGAGTAAATTGTTTAAGGTTTCAATTACATTTCACAGCACTGGGACCAATTGTTGGGTGCAACCTTAGTTTTAGTCGTTCAAAACCTGATATGTAAACAGATCATAGGGTATTCATCTGTGGGATTGTCACTTTCATTGTGATGAATGAAGCCTCTTTCAACGATTACTGTCTCTCTACAAATTTCTTTTTTTGGAAATGACAGGTGCTCTAGATTTCTTAGACCTTCTTTTATAGCAATAAACTCTTACTGGAGTATTCAAGTCAGTACAGAAGAGAGAAGTCCACAACACAGACTAATCTGGTTCTTTAGTTGTAGACATTACAGTAAAATATAGCATTTTAGCTGTAGCTTTTTTTTCAGAGAAAAAATGGAGGACATTATTAAGTAGAATTCAACAGATTACCTAAAATTGTAACTGGTGGGTATTATTCATAAAACCTGCTTTCACAAGCACACTGTTTTTCAAATAGAAAACAAATAGTTATTTATGATAATAGATAAAAGCTCAGAGTGCAATCTAATTATCCAACAAGCAGCAGACCTATTATTCAGAATTAGTATTCAAAAATGTGCAGCTGCTGTATTTGTTTGATACAGATTTGACAGTCAAAGGCCAATGCATTATAATGTCTTTATGGGGGCAATGAAACAATAACATAAGCTTTTGCTCACATTCAACTTAAATAATTTAACTGACTGACTCTGTCTTGACGTAATTGTGACCACATAATGTAATGTTTATATTTAAAGCAATGCATCTAAATCTCTTTGATTTAATTCCATCATATCAATGTTATGGAGTGACATCATGGAATAATCATTTTGCCAGCAGCCATATCACTCTGCAACTCACCACTGGCAGCACACTGAAGCTAAGCAGGTGTGAGCCTGGTCAGTACCTGGATGTGAGACCTCCTGGGAAAAACTAAGGTTGCTGCTGGAAGAGGTGTTAGTGGGGCCAGCAGGGGGTGCTCACCCTGCGGTCCATGTGAGTCCTGATGCCTCAGTGTAGTGACGGGGACACTATACTATAAACAAGCACCATCTTTTGGATGAGATGTAAAAACCAAGTTCTTGACTCTATGTGGTCATTAAAAATCCCAGGGTGTCTCTTGAAAAGAGTAGGGTGTTATCTCGGTGTCTGGGTCAAATTTTCCCCCCTCCACCTTTACAGAGGCCTCCACATTGTCCTCATGTATGATTGGCTTGCACTTGCCCTGTGATGGACTGGTGCCCCATCCAGGATGTACCCTGCCTTGCACTCCAGGTGGGTGCTGCACATTGGCGGTGGTGGAGGGGAGTCCCCATTACCTGTAAAGCGCATTGAGTGGAGTGTCCAGAAAAGCACTATATAAGTGTAAGCAATTATTATTATAGTTATTATATTTAGTGTTTTGGACAGCTCTTCCCCATAACCCAATCAATTTCAATCAAAATTTGGGAAAACAAAACATTGGGTGCCTTTTAGCCAATTCAAGCATTAAAACATGAAAGAACAGGCCTTCAACCCAGATTTAAACCCATGCCATTTTAGACACGAATCCCCTCAGGTCCCGATTGAATTTCTGCGGAATTGCCTTCATAAATGTGACCTTTGAAACAGTTCATTAAACAATCAGTCTGCTGGTCATTACAGAGGTATGTATAGTTTCTTCTGATTTGATATACAGTAGTACACTGTATTTTGCTCATTTACTGTATATCTATTTGCTTGTCCGTCCCAGGGGCATGCTGTCCGTCAGCTTTGGCTGTAACATGTATTAGAGTTGCTTCTAAAAACAATAATTGTGTGTCAGTATAAAATGAATCTGCACAATAAAAGGGAAGTATTGGGAGCCACTTTGACCCCTGAAGTAAAAGTTTAGGGCTGATGACTTTTAATTGTTTTAGCTTCTATGAAATTGTGGCCTTATCTCTTGTTCAGAGTTTTGTTTACTTCTTTATTACAGCTAGCTGGTCTTATGGCTTTCTGCTCTGCATCACCTAGTAGGCAATAAATGCTGTAGAATATCATTCCTACATATTTTTGAGGTTCTGGTGAAATCTTGAGAAATTTTAATACAAAAGAAATAATTCAGTAATTCCAGGAATGTAATTATTAGTGGGCAATTGTAACATGTCATCCACAAATGAATCATAGTTCCGTGAATGGATGTATACTGTAAGTAGACATTTATTGTCCAACACTCTTCATGTCAAAAATAGAAATCAATAAAGGGAAGGACATTTGAAACTTTGTCAATTAAACGGAATTAGGAATGTAAGTGCTTGGAAGGCAAGGTGGCATGGTAGTTAGCATTGCTGCCTCACAGTGCTGGATCCCCTGGATTCATTTCGAAATCGGGGGTGCTGTGGAGTTTGTATGTTCTCCCCACCTGCGAGTGGGTTTTCTTCTGGGGTTCCGTTTTCCTTCCACAGTCCAAAGACATACAGGTGTGTTAATTGGATTCTGGGAAAACTGGCCCCAACATGTGTGAGTCTGTGTCTGTATGTGCCCTGTGTTGGACTGGCCTCCTGTCCAGATGGTATCCTGACTTGTGCCTGCTGCTTGCCAGGACAGGCTTCGGCTCCCCTGAGACCCCGTATTGAATGAAGTGGTAAGAAAATGAATGGATGGTTTGAAGTAAGTGCTTAAGTAGTGTATAGGAGATGTAAATTTCAGGAAAATAACCACTAATTGCATTGGAAATATACTGCATAAGAAACGTGAATCACTTTGTGATGAAAGTCTATTAACAGATAAAATGTTCTTTAACTTAACCCCACCATATTACTATAGAATTTGAAATCAACTAGATTGTTTTTTTATTCAAGTGATCCAAAATACTTACAGGAATCTCCCTAAAACGTCTTCTCTTAAAAACTTGAATGCTCAACGCCTGGAACTTCTACCATCACTAAACAACTAAAATATTTACGTTTCTAAGTCTTCATATAGTATATTCCCTTAAAGAAATTTTGTACACCATTTGATTTATCAGGGCTTAAATGCTTTGGATGCTTTGTCACTGCTCCATAAAAATTCTGCATTGTCTGGTGTGGTCAAAATGCCTCAAAAGTCTTCTAACAAGAATAGGGCACTTCAATTTTGGAAAGGACAAATTTTGTCTTCCTAGCCTTTATATTTTCCTCATTTAACCAGGCTATACAACCTCTCAAGCTCTTGCTCTGACATAACTTGCACAGAAATTTCAACACCTATTGTAACAGTCTGTAGGGATTCTCCATTTACTTCAAGCATGACCTGAATGATTTCTCTGTCACATTTGCTCAGGCTGAATGCATGTTGTGTGACCACTCCACATAAATCATTGCTTCTTTTATAGGTTTCTTGTGTACAGCCTTCACTGCAATACATTCACCTACATTTTTTGAGAGATTAATTTCTCCTGCGTTAAGGTCATAGTAATTAAAATATCCCACTTCACCTGGAAATATCTGTCAAACACAGTGTACACTGTTTTATGAAATAATCCCTGCGATACACTTGTACTATTTTCCCTTTCTAGTATTGATTTTGTAAAGATCTAAAAGATAAAACAGAGTTTTAGTTTTTTCTTATCTTTGAATAACATTTGTATTTCTGAAATGAGATTTTAACTAGGGGGAAGACTGATCAAATCATAACAAAGTAGGATTACCTAACTTTTGTTTACATTTGGTGCTATATTCAACAAATCAAAGAAGGAATGAAGAGTGTTTCATACAGAATATATTTTACATTGCACATATTCATCATACATAAGCTGTATCATAATATATGTTTGTTTCATATGGTGTGTAACATACTGTATGTCTAGCTAGTCCAAAGACAGAGCAAAAATACACTGTATGATAATAGCACCAGAACAGAATAATAGAAACATATCACTTTTAGAAAATAGAAAGAGCAGGTATACAGATGAATTGCTAAAACAGCAAGTCTAACACAGCTGCAGAAAAATTTCAGAGTCGGGGTTAAGACAGTCTCTGGTACCTTTCAACTAGTCTGCTGTTTAGCACCAGAAAGAGTCTGGCTAATATAAAACTATCTGGCATTTCGAGGTGAGCAATTATTGCATAAAGCAGCAGAAATTAGACATCTGAAAGTACACATGAGTTCTATGTTAAAATTATATTTCACTCATCGTTTTATAAAAAGATACTGTGTGGGTAGGACTTCCTGAGCCAAAAAGGTAAGATTGGAATTCCAACACATTGTTCAGTCCCCTCAGCCCACTCCCTGGAGAAACACATCCAGAGCAGTTTTTAGATTTGCAGCAGGCTGACAATTATGTATGGTATCAATAAGACAAAGAACAGGGCATGTGAATGTGCTGAAAGAAAGAAATATATCCTTAAAAACTAATGTCTAAAGCAGGGTAGAGAACTAAAGACTTAAGACAGGTATATCCTTACAGCCACACCACTGTTTGAAGCAGGAGAGAGAACCTACTTTAATTTCATGTAAATCATTTCTCTTCCTATCATTGCAGTATACCTTACCCTGCAAGTGTGGCATACTGTCACATTTTATGCCACTGCGATGTATGCTATACATCTACTGTAGCTTCTGGGCTTAGCTGAGTTACCCTCCTGATTTGTAGAAGTCAGTTTTTGGCCATAAAACTCTGCAGCGAATTAATGAATGGTCGCAGATTTGAACGGATTTAAATATCTTCTATTAGGAAGAAAAGGATATAAACTGCATTAGAAAGAGGCAAGTTCAATCTTGTGCTGTGGGGAGTCAAACTCAGAAAGAAATGTTCCGCCTTTTCTTTCAAAACTTTGAATTTCCTCTTTATCCTCCTCACTACACAGAGGTGTCGATCAATTGTTAATCATAGGAAAATAAGGTAATTTTTTTTTAGTTAAGGAGTTAATGCTGTAATAATGACTAAGACGTTAAAGTCAAATTTTGTAATGTATACAATGAATCTAGAGAAAAGCTTTATATACATTGAATAGAAATAAATACCCCATTTCTTTACTTCACACTACCGTCAAAATTAAACTTTATGTCTTTATAATCTCATACTTGCTGCAGGCTCATTGTAAGTAAGAAAAGCCAGCCTTGACAATATCCTAGTACATGACTGTGCTCTGTTCTCCCTGGACTATTAACTAGTACCTGAGGGTAGAACACTTTGCTCCACTCTACTGGATACCATGGCCAAGCTTGCACTGTTTATATATATTTTATGTTCCCTGTTAAACAACAAAAAAACAACATTTCCAACCACATTGCTTGATTCCCATCGGCTCAAAACTACAGTTGTACCTTAAGCACTACATAATTAGAAAATGCCAAGAAGAGGAATTATTTCCACACCAGGGTCAACAATAATAAATAAAAACAAATAATTTTAAAAGTGTCAAGTGCTTTAAACATGTGAAATTGGGAAATGACAACTGTATTATTCCGAGTTCTTAAAACCTTGTGAGTTTTTCTTAAGGCATTTACAACGCGCTACAATAGCCGGGTTACAATCCAGCAGCAGGGAGAAATATACTACATACTGTATAGAACCAATACAAAATGGAAACCGTGTGGTTCTGGAAACATCACTCCTCTCATACACAAATTAAAAATCAGACTTCGCTCTAAGGAGTCTGCTGAAACTTTGCTCTTTGAATGATATTTTTTAGCCTACAACAGTGAGATAAGTAGCCTGATTTTTTGTGGTGTACTCATTCTGTAGCACTGTCCATTGATGTGATATAAACACAAGATTTGAGACATGTTGCATTGAGTAAGTAACATAACATTTTATTATTTACAATCAGGCCATGATATCAGCACAGACTGGGTGTCAGTAATATCTTCAGAATTCCTAGCCCTAAAGCTTATGTCACCAACATGCCAATATGCCCACACAAATATTGTATCTATTTCTGTTCTTTCCAAGCAATGGTGATAACTTCGAAATGCAAATCATAAAGTCAAAGAGATCTGAAGCTATTGCCTTCATTAAACCAATTCTGACAGTAAGTCTCCAAAGATGGAATGTTAAACTGGGAAATAAAGATTTATTTACAAGAAACAGACACTCAGCCAGCTCACCCATCCTTCCATTTTATAACTGCTTCTTCCAAATCAGGGTTCAGGGGTTTATCTCAGCAAGCAGGGTAGGGTACGCCCTGGATCGGACGCCAGTCCAACTGTCAACGAGGGCGTTAGGAGCACCTGGTTGGACCCTATGCGGCGCTGAGACTGTACTGTAGGTTGTTGCTAGTGATTGGTGTCCAAATACCAAAGGCAAAAGGCAAAAAGTCGTAGTTGAGGTAAATGAACTAGGTCGGGAATCAAAAGAGTCAGGTGGGGAGTATCCAAATCCAAAACGAGAAGCGAGGCAAAGTCAAAGCAGGAGAAAACAAGGTCAGGTAGCCAGAAATCAGGTCGAGAGTAGTTATGCGCACCAGAGAAAGCCAAGGGTTATTCTCAATAGTGAGCGGGGACTGAGTGGAGTGAGAGGGTATAAATAAGGAAAGAAAATTGATTAATTCGTGCGAGGGTGTTGTCGGTGAGAGGTGCTCGTAGGAATACTGTTCGTGACACCAACACAGGACACACACAGAGACGCACTCACACTAGGGCCAGTTTCCCCAGAAGCCAGTTAAACTACCAGTATGTTTTTGGACTGTGGGAGGAAACCTGAGCACCCAGAGGAACAAAGGCAGAACATACAAACTCCACACTGATGGCAACCTATGTCTGGAACTCAGCTTCAGCAATGTGAGACAGCAATGCTAATCTCTGTACCATCATGCCTCCCATAAACTTTTATAATATTCTAAATTACAGTCTAAATTAAAGTTCCTGTAGCTTTAGCTTAAAACCATTTAAGAACGTTTCTATTCAAGTCTTTTACTATTAAATACCACCATACTATATTTATTTGGTACTGTGGTTACTTTGTATTGCTTTGGTACTGTTATTGACATTGCTCTAAGCAAAGTACTGAATACAGTCCATACAGAAATGAGGAGATCACTGAGAGATCTCTAAAATAATTAAAACACGATGATGTTCTGAATTCACTGAATAAGATAAGATCACTTTATTAGCCATATACAATTTCTTGCATTAGGAATTCATCTTTTCATATACCCCAGCTTGCACAGACATGGACACAGACAGGGAGAGAAGCTTGGGATCAGAGTGCAGGGTCAGCCATTGTACAGCACCCCTGGAGCAGTTGGGGTTAAGGGCCTTACTCAGGTGCCCAACAGAGTAGGATTCCTCTGCCAGCTGCAGGATTTGAACTGGCAACCTTCCAGCCACAGGCACAGATCCTTAGCCACAGTGCCACTGCCTGTGTATTGCTGTGTGATTGCTTGTGGTTTCTCTTGTCATGTGAACTACTGAGTCTTGCTGCAGTTTGTCATCACTGTTGTGCTACATTTTGTGATCTTTTACAAATGCAGGTCTCTTTCATATGGCTCAAACACTATATATGGGCTCTTTAAGATGAGCCCTATGGCCCCGATCTAGCTGGTTCAAGCATGGCTCATGTCACTTGCTGACCTTGAAAGTGAGGCCTGCCAAAGCAGGAAGTTTTTTAGACTGCTGGGGTGCTCTTGGTTTGTGGTGAAATAGTGACTTGTGGGTGTATGTACTGTAGGCTTGCGGTGATGTCAGTTAGAGAAACTGTACACTGCTCCTCCGATCTGTGTTGACTAATTTGTAAGATGGAGATCTGCAATTCTGGTGCTGGTGAACTCCTGTGCCCTCTTGTTCTTATTTCAACTGATTTCTCAGTCACAGACCAACTGCTTGCAATTTTCTATTTGCAGCCTAATTTTAAATTGGCTTTCTTCTCTTACAAAAATGAATGGGATTTGTAATTGGTTTCAGCCATGTACTAATTACCGAGTTGCAGAACTGTTCCCTTTCAGGTGTGTGGGCTAAAATTTGAGCATTAGGATTGCAGCAAAAGGAAAACCACCAAATGCATCAGACACTGTGGGGATGTCTTTTATGTCACCATTCTTCCTGAATTCACCTGTTAAGAGCATTTTCAGTCAGGAACAAGTCAGCTACTTCCCTTTGTAAGTGGAGTAGAAATTGCTTCTGTATGCTGATGTGGGAAATAACGTATTTTAACTATAATGTACATGAATAGGTCTTTTAACAAGACCTCAGTTCAGGGAAAAGTCTAAACAAATGAGCAGACCACTTATGTTCACTGATTGTACCAGTTAGAACAAAAACCAGCAGACACAAAGGTCCTTAAGGAATAGGATTGAGAACCAAATAAAGCCCTGTAAAGCACTGTGGAGCCTGAAGTTTGTCAAACGATGAATGACAGGTCTGTGTATCAGAGGAGACTGTGGATACAGGCTAATTCTCCTTGTGCAGTACAGGAGTCGTAGCTGTAATACCACCTCTTAAATAATTGGCAGCTCTAGATTGTGGGGGTATAGAATACAAAAAAAAACTGTCAATTCGAATAAAAAAAAGAATCGAAAATTCATATATGCAACGGAACAAGTAAAGGTTTATTCCATGCTGAAAAGAGAAGAAAAGAAACACATAACGTTTTCGGCTGTGGAGCCTTCTTTGGATGTGAGAAAGAGAGGGAAGTCAGCCGCTGATATAGCATAGGAGAACTAAAGCCGGGAGTGGAGAGGAGGTGGGATCAGGGGAGAGGCAGAGAGGCCACTCAGGTGGTGTGAAGTTGAGAGAGGTGAAGAGACGTGTGAAGTCAAAACCTGCAAATGAGTAGAGAGGAGTCGAAGAAAACGAGTCTGTTGTTGAGAAAAGGGAGAAGGTGTCAGGATCATTTTGGTGATCTTTCTGCAATAGGAGTTAAGAAACCCTTCTTTGAGAACGCAGACGGAGAGGTGGGGGTGATCATGGCCGTCTGAGGTGAAATGAGAAACTTTGGGCTTCCAGAAACCTTTGATCCCCACAGCCCTAACATGTTCTCTGAAGTGGTCTCCCAGTCTCCTTCTTCCTGTTTCCCCAGTGTAGATAGCTATCTACACTAAGGTATAAACCTTTACTTGTTCCTTTGCAGCCTATACATGCTGGTGCAGCCACCTACTTGAACTATATATGCAATTTGTTGGAATTGGGACCACAGGTATGTTGTGGGCATCTGTGTGGCTGAATGCACTTGAGACTTTCCACTGTTTCTCTTATTTTTGTATTTCCTTACAGTGAGTGTTGCATGGTCAAAATAAAAATAAAGACCATGTACATCCTAGAACTAATCATTTGTACCCTGTCATGCACTTTTCCCAAATCGAATGCATGGAAGCAAGGACATTTCCAATGGGAGAATGCAAATACTCAGCTTACTGTCTCTCAGCAGCCAGTTGTGTTGTCACTTGAAAAGAAAGTAACAGGGCAAGAAAATGCATTTTGAATTTGTATTTAAGTAGTATCGTATCCCATAATATATTTCATTTATTTGCTTGAAAGTGGTTCTAAGCTAGGTATCTCACTTCTAAAATTGTAGGGGGAATGGCTCCACCTAATGGAACATATGAGTAACTACAAGTCAGTTTTTAAACGGTCTTGCTCATTCCTGAGTGATCACTGTGTCTGGTGGATTTAATTCCAACTGAGCCCTTAACTACTGGTGCCTTTAACAGATCTGCTTACTTATTTAGACTTTTATTCTGAACTTAGGCCTTGATTTCAAAATCAACTTTATCGTTTTTATGTCACAGATTTATGCACTCTCTCTCCTCAGCTTGCAATTTAAGCATTTGCTCAAATATTTCAGAGTAACAAATGACAAACCCCATTCACCTTACAAAGAGCTGCAGGGATTTTGTTTATCAAAATAGGCATCCAACAGTCACTGAAATCAATGAGCTCAGCAGGCACTGGCAAAACCAGGACCAGAGTTGTGTAGCACTGACTGAAAGAGAAGACACATGACGGTGCATGAAAATGCATTGTTGTATAATTTACTCTTTACGTTTGAAGAAGGAAAGCTGAACAATTAAGAGTTAAACACCCAGTGTATTATATGGAATAGTGTATCTTTAGACAGAATGCAAATTATTTTAGAAATGTTTCATTTTCCACGATAAAGGATTATTTGAATGAATTTAATGTTTTAGATTTTTAAAAATGATATACATACAGCATGCGTGATGGTACCCCATTGTAGACAATCATGTCTTAAGAAGTTCAAGTAGGTAGCTGCGTCAGCATGCGTAGGCTGCAAAGGAACAGGTAACGGGTTTATTTCATGCTGAAAAGAGAAGAAAGGAAACTTAACGTTTCAGCTGTGGAGCCTTCTTCACACCTGAAGAAGACTCCACAGCCGAAACGTTGTATGTTATTATTTAGGCTATGTTCATTAACATTTGAAAGCAACACATCCTAGGTTAAAGCATTTTGACAATTTAATTGGCCATGTTCTCTGGGAGAATGGGAGTACATTCCACATGTAATCTTTATATGACCACAATGCAGAACAGGAGCTATCAAGTAACAGGATATACTTAGTGGGTTATCAAAGCTAGTGCTTTCTAATGTTTTTTTCTGGATTTGTGACACCAATGGAAGAAGCTTCCTTGTGTTTGATATTCAGTATTGAACGCTACATCTGAATCTGGTCCCATCCACCAAAATAACGTTGGCATCAAACTCCAATATTTCTTATTCTCTGAGATATTAATTTCAGATGTCAGGTTTTGCTGAGCAAAATCGAAAAGAGCTTCAATGATAGAATTTGGACTTCTGTCTTGGAAAAAAAAACTGTACTGTCTGTGAAAGATGAACACCTTCAAGGATCCTTATCGTACTGCAGCAAATGTCTCACCAGTGAACTGTATCTTCATAATAACATAGGTCACAGAGGTATGAGAAAGATCAATGGCTCTGGCAATGTTGCTGGTATTAATGCGATAACACTGGCAATGTATTAAAGTTTGCGAAGTACTGTAGACATTTTGTCTATACTGTACGTAGACATAGATATGATTTTTATATGTTTATTTGTGCTTGCTGTTAGAGGTTCAAATGTGTGTTTCTGCATATGAATGAACAGTAAGTAATTCTAAAAATATCTCCAATCACATTAGAGTCCATCCATTTTCTAACTGTTTTATCCAATGTACGGATACAAAAGAGCCAGAGCCTATCATGACTAGCAATGGGCACAAGACAAGATATGACTTTGCCAGGATTCCAGGCCATTGCAGGGCCACACAGACACAAACTCACACCAGATCAGTCCACTCACACCAGGATCAGTCTTCCCAGAAGTCGATTAATCTGCCAGCACATCTTTGGACCGTGGGAGGAAACTGGACCACTAGAAGGAAGATTTTGATTCGTGACCCTTGCTTCACTGATTATTCAGCTCAAATCGAATTTCAAAACGTTTGCTAGCTTTCTCAAAAATATTTACCTACTGTACGAGTCTGCTTATGGACTATGAGAGGAAACCGGAGCACCCAGAGGAAAAATCATGTCGACATGGGTGGAACATATAAGTGCCACACAGACAGCAGCACAGGAATTCATAATAATAATAATAATAATAATAACAATAATAATAATTGCTTACACTTATATAGTGCTTTTCTGGACACTCCACTCAAAGCGCTTTACAGGTAATGGGGACTCCCCTCCACCAACACCAATGTGCAGCATTCACCTGGATGATGCGACGGCAGCCATAGTGCGCCAGAATGCTCACCACACACCAGCTATCAGTGGGGAGGAGAGCAGAGTAATGAAGCCAATTCATAGATGGGGATTATTAGGAGGCCAAGATTGATAAAGGCCGATGGGAAATTTGGCCAGGACGCAAGGGTTACACCCCTACTCTTTTTGAGAAACGCCCTTGGATTTTTAATGACCACAGAGAGTCAGGACCTCACTTTTACATCTCATCCAAGGGACTGCACCTTTCCCATCACTATACTGGGGCATTAGGACCCATGTGGACTGCAGGGTGAGCGCCCCCTGCTGGCCCCACTAACACCTCTTCCAGCAGCAACCTTAGTTTTTCCCAGGAGGTCTCCCATCCAGGTACTGACCAGGCTCACACCCAGGGCTCCAGCGCTGTGAAGCAGCAACGCTAACCACCATGCCACTGCATTTGAGTGTCAAGATTGTAGTTTCTCCCCCTCAAGGGCGCTCCGGCTCTTTCACTTTTGAGTTGATTTTGTGCACCTGCTCCCGGTTCCTGCCTCCCTATAAAAGCCGGGCTCTCACTCTGTTCCCGGCTCTGCATTGGTTCCCGTACCAAGCAAGTCCGGGATCTGAGAGCCTGGTCCCGTTCCCCCCTTGTTATCCCCGACCCTCCACTGGATCCCGCTCCGGTTTTTATTGTCTTCATCTCGATGGACCGCCCAGCTTTTCACTTTTGCCTCATCTTGGATTTCCCATTGGACTCTGTTTAGGATTGTTTGCCCCGTATTAACCCCCCAGAACACCTGCGTACTATGGACACACCCCCTGTTTTCATTCCCGACTCCTGCATGCTTTGTCCCCAATGTTTTCCTCACTCATCCCCGGATTGTGTCGTCTGCATAGGGTCCTGAAAGAACGCTTTTGTTACATTGAGGAATTATTATCTTAAATATTACCTAAAAAATCAGCTTCTCTGTAGTGTTCCAGATAAAAAGACCATTGGGAAATCACTTTGTGGCAATGGTGATCTTTTAAAAAAATCTTTATGTTCCCCATGTCTCAATAATTCAGAGAGTTACGTGCTTCTTCACAGATTGCAATAGTTTTGCTTTTATCATCTTAGGGCTACAACCTTGAAAGGGGATGAAACTTTGGGAACAGACTTTTATTTAAAATAACATTTGTTTCTCTTCGCATCTGTTACAAAGCTCTTGGAAAATGATGATGTGTAGATGGCTATTTCTCACCAACGCTGCTTTTTTATCCTTTGACAAGATCTGTGTAGGGGTGTGATAACCACCAGTCTAAATGCCAGGAAATGACTTCCGGTTCAGTCCTTTCCCATTAAAGATGTGTCTGCCATCCTATACAGATGTTTATCTAGTTTAGAACCCACCCCAAAATTAAGTTCAATTAGATGTACCCACAATATCAATTCAGGCCTCTAGGACAGCAGTGTTCTTTCACATTATAATTATTATTAATTTACTGTACTTTGGAATACATGATAGAGAGTGTAACACATCTGGTGTGAATTTAATAGCTGTCAGAGGCGGTAATTACCATACCAAACTATAAAACATTCCTACACCTTGTGATATTTCTCAAAGAAATATCCAAAGTTTTGACATTTGATTTGAGCTAAATAATCACCAAAGCAAGGCATATTAATCAAAATCTTCCTCTGGGTGCTCTGGTTTCCTTCCACTGCCCAAAGACATACTGCTAGATTAATTGCCTTCTGGGAAGACTGGCCCTGTTGTGAGTGTGTGTACTTGACTGTGCCTGTGTGTGCTCTGCAGTAGACTGGCGTCCCATCTAGGGTGTATCCTGCATTGCACTGATTACTTCCCAGGATAGGCTCTGTCTCCCCTGCAACCAGAGGTAATGGGATGAAATGGTTAGAAAATCAATGGATTTGTCTAAATCTGCAAGGTATTATGCTCAGATACTGTACATAATGTCCACTCCACATGATGGCAAAGTGCTTAACGCAAACATTCTGGCAGGAAATATTCTGTAACACCCATGGTTGAGACTTACAATCAAGTGCTCCAGTTTCCTCCCACATGCCAGAGACAACCGGGATAGTTCTGTATGACTGTTCTTCATAGTAGCTCCCATGACACTGGGGATTCCATGAACAATCAGTCATTTACACTTAATTCTGCCTTGTGCCCTATGAATGCATAAGTACTTAACACTACTCTCAAGTAATGCAGAGTGTAGTAAGGTAAAATCATTCCTTGAACTTCAATAGGATGATGCAAACAAGAGGAATCATGATCACTAGAACAAATGGATGAATTAGGATTGTCAGTCTAGGGCTGAGTTTTTTAAATATTGCACGGGAAACAGGAAAAAAAAGAGTGATCTTCTGAAATGTCAGGCCATTGATTGGGTGTTATGTAGATTTGTGTCACTTTGCTTTGGCGTTGTTTTGCTGTGCTTTGGGTGCAAACTTCCTAAAACAGGAAACAGGCTAAAGCCTTTTGTTTCAAAACACAGCCTGAGAAAACTTTAACAATCACACAGGGAGAGTATAAATCAATTGTGTGCTGTTACATTTTCTGTAACACCTTAAAATACTTTTTGGATGTAAAAATCCAATTTAATGATATCTGAACTGAAGCAAAAATATAACAACTTTAATAGATACAGTTGCTAGAATCACAGTGTACTTGACCAACATCAGAAATGGTTTAAAGAACTTTAGTAGTATCCTGGCAGCAGGTCTTCCTCTAGCAACTGAGATACCACAAGCATAACATAAATAAGGTTTGCTAAGCATAATGGTTTCAATATATCACTGATCATACTAAGAACTACTGTAATAAGAATTTTTAATCCTTTGTTTCCCATGGGCAAAATATGTTCTACTTCTGATTCAGATTAAGAATAATCTCTAGCCAATAAAACAGTAAAAGATCTCTTTATTTGTTTTTTTACTTTTCCACACCAATATTGTCACATATCAGATGTGCACTTTTAAGCTTTCACTGGAGCTGTCAGAAAACAAGACAAAATTATGTTGCTTTGCAAATCACCCTGGAAACCTTTTTCTTCAGATAGAGTACACTAAAATCAGATGCACCCAAGGTCGAAAGCACAAAACATGTCAGGGACTGTAACTGCATATTGACATGACTAATCTCAAAGAGCTAATGAGAGGACAATTTACAGAATATATGTTCTCAGAACAACAGAAAAAGAAAACACTTAGAAAACAAGTGGAATTTTAATAGACATTAAAGGCATATAGCTCTGAAATGGATGTCCAAATTAATTTTATTCAATTTCCAAGACATTTGTCAGTCTTCTTAGAAGATAGAATACATTTTTTACTGCTTTCATGTGTTTCCATTTGTTATTTTTTATTATATTGAAAATATAAATGTAAAAATGAATTAAACATTTTTTTGTTTAAAAATGTATGGTAATATTCCAAAAGTAGTACTGGTTATTTTGGGAACATATCATTTGAAAACAGAAGCTACTGTATGCAAGAGATTATTTCTAACACAGAAAATCTGTTAACTTGAAGAAGTGAAAGACAAAGAACAAACAAATACACTTAGCTCTGCTGTGTCTTACAAGATTGTAAATGATTAGAAGCAGTTTGATCAACAACGAATTCACATAGCATAATATACTATATAGCATATCATGTAGGGCATAGAGATCTTAAAGGATGACCACTGAAATGACCCTGGTTTTGAGGAGCTAAGTATAAGCTAGATGAGATGGCACAACTGATTCAACAGCTTGAGGTTCACCTGTGCTTTGTGTTAAAAAGCCTTGGACAAAAAATAGAAGAATGGTGCTTATCAATAAAAGACAACTAATGTCCATGTGGAATTGCAACTGATTTGATGAACAATTCAATATTCAATATGGCCAGCAGCCATATCACCCTGCAACTCACAACTGGTAACCCACTGAAGCTAAGCAGGTGTGAGCCTGGTCAGTACCTGGATGGGAGACCTCCTGGGGAAAAACTAAGGTTGCTGCTGGAAGAGGTGTTAGTGGGGCCACCAGGGGGTGCTCACCCTGCGGTCCATGTGGGTCCTAATGCCCCAGTATAGTGACAGGGACACTATACTGTAAACAGGCGCCGTCCTTCGGATGAGATGAGTGATGGGGACACTATAATGTAAAAAGGTGCAGTCCCTTGGATGAGATGTAAAAGTGAGGTCCTGACTCTCTGTGGTCATTAAAAATCCAAGGGCGTTTCTCAAAAAGAGTAGGGGTGTAACCCTTGAAAAGGGGTGTAACCCAAATTTCCCATTGGCCCTCACCAATCATGGCCTCCTAATAATCCCCATCTATGAATTGGCTACGCTACTCTGCTCTCCTCCCCACTGATAGCTGATGTGTGGTGAGTGTTCTGGCACACTATGGCTATGGCCAGGTGGATGCTGCACATTGGTGGTGGTGGAGGGGAGTCCCCATTACCTGTAAAGCGCTTTGAGTGGAATGTCCAGAAAAGCGCTATATAAGTGTAAGCAATTATTATTATAATATTACAGAGGTGAGGGTTTTCTTGTCAGATTTCTATGACACTATTTAAGCCATATTGTATATAAAAACAAGTGTTTTTCCAAAATAGCAGCTTTATGTTTCTTGCTGTGCCCTTTGATTATCTGGAGTTATGGTGCAAAGCAATCATACTCCCTGTCGTGACAGGATTTTCATCTCACTTAAAGGTAGCATTTGAATTTAGTTCATTTCCAACAGATATAGAAGATTGCGTGAATTCATTTGAAAAAGAAAGTCACCAATATTTGATTGCTTATATTGTCATCATTACTCTGGGGGCATTGGTACAAAAGTGCTCGGTTTTCCTTGTTTAACACTTGTGATGCTGCCGGGAGCAGCTCACAACAGGGGAACAGATTCTAGACAGGGCCCCAATCAAAGACTTGCCTCATACAGAACTCTGAAGTCAAACAGCTTTTTTTTATTATCTGGAACTATAAATAATACTGGCTCTTCATCAGGTGTGGTCAATGTTCAGACCAAGGTGGCCAAGGTAGTTGCAGAAGCACATGTCTTTAGTCTGTTGCATGATGTCATGATGTCAAGGGCGGAGCGGTGACTCTGTGGCTAAGGATCTGTGGCTGTGGCTGGAAGGTTGCTGGTTCAAATCCTGCAGCTGGCAGAGGAATCCTACTCTGTTGGGCACCTGAGCAAGGCCCTTAACCACAGCTGCTCCAGGGGTGCTGTACAATGGCTGATCCTGTGCTCTGACCCCAAGCTTTTCTCCCTGTCTGTGTGTCTGTCTCTCATGGTGAGCAAGCTGGGGTATGTGAGAAGATGAATTCCTAATGCAAGAAATTGTATAGGGTTAATAAAGCAATGTAATGTTATCTGAGGGACGTTAGTTAAAGGCTGTGTTGGTGAGACGGCACTGTAATTAAGCAGCTGGTGCAGTAATAGCATAGCTGATTGTCAGCCTGGAGGCTTGTGAAACAGCCGTGTGGCTGGGGTCTGTAGCTCTATGGCTGTTTTTGAAAAAAAAACAGCCTGCGCTGTGTTCGGGTAGCAGCACAGCCCATCTTCAGCCTGGAGGCTGGCAAGGCCTCCGGGTTTCCAGAGCCCTTTGGCCACTTGCGGTATTGTTGTGTCATCTGCCTACGCTGTGATGGAATGGCTGGCACAGTAGCGGCGCAGCTGGTCTTCAGCTTGGAGGCTTGCGAGTGTGACTGGGATCTGCAGCTCCATCACTATATTTGCAAAAAATCAGCCTGCACTGTGTTAAGGTGTCAGTTGTAGTAGCAGCACGGCCGATCTTCAAAATGGAGGATGGGTTGGAATCTTGAGTGCGGAGGCTGGTTCAGTAATGTCTTAACCTTTGCAGGGCAGAGGCTGATCGGTACTGTATGTCTTGTGTCATTCAAGCTCAAGCTCTCAACATGTTCTCCCATTCATCTCTCCCTTCTAGGTTCGGCACTCTATTTATGTGGGCTGCAGCAGGGCGCACCAGTGATCCCTGCTCCAGTGATTGACAGCATCTAGTCTCTTGTGAGCTGTGTAGCCGGTCTCTCATCTTAGGGGGGGGCAATTTGAAAAATTGTAAGAGACCGTGGGGAAAGTAATGCCCCTCAGGGCATCCTATTCTTTCGTCACATTCCTTCCTTGTAGATATAAAGCACAATTTCAAAGAGCAGTAATTTGAATAGCAAATTATTCAGCCAGCAGCAATATCACAAGTGCCAGCCCACTGAAGCTAAGCAGGTGTGAGCCTGGTCAGTACCTGGATATGAGACCTCCTGGGAAAAACTAAGGTTGCTGCTAGAAGAGATGTTAGCGGGACCAGCAGGGGGTGCTCAGGGTCCTAATGCCCCAGTATAGTGACGGGGACACTACACTGTAAAAAGGCGCCGTCTTTTGGATGAGACGTAAAAGAGGTTCTGACTCTCTGTGGTCATTAAAATTCCGTGGGTGTTTCTTGAAAAGAGTAGGGGTGTAACCCCGGTTTCCTGGCCAAATTTCCCATTGGCCTTTACCAATCATGGCCTCCTAATAATCCCCATCTATGAACTGGCTTCATCACTCTGCTCTCCTCCCACTGATAGCTGGTGTGTTATTAAATAAAAATACTATTTTTATTCCAGCTTTTTTTATCTGATTGCTTGTTAACTCTTGATTCAAGAGTTGACCCTTTTGATTGTTATTCACTGTGATTTTTGTTACATTAAGCAGAATACCTGTTATAACTAGATTTTAACATTTATGTCTCACACATTGTTTTAAAATGTTCAATCACATTTCCTCAATTAAAGCCTGCTTCTAAGCCTTGATTAAATCACCTGATAATTTCAAGCCTTTGTTCCAGTGGACCAATTGAATAAAAATAGTGTATGGTCTTCCTGATGCTTCATGCTTGTGATGGCTCAGCTTCCTCTTCAGAGCCATATTTAAGTTTACATTTTTCAGTAGGTCGTGTTTCAGAGTCATATGAAACACAGGTTTAATGTTATGTGAATAGCTGATATCATTACTTTTTGGTTCAAAGCCACTGTGGTTATTTTATGCCAAATTATTGATTTAAAACAATAATATATAAATGCAAAGCAGCATTTCATAGTGCAGTGTGTACAATCAAAATTCTTGCAAAATAATGCCAAATTTTAATACTGTACCAGTCATGTACCTATGCATGGATAAATCAGTTTGTATTGTTAATGTTAAAGTTTAGGGGTAACAGAATGGTTTGTACTTTAACAGTAATTAGACATAGGTTATGGGTTATCTACATCAATGACTACGTTTTTACTGTAACACTAACTACCATCATTCATAGTGTTCACACTGTCTCTGGTGAAAAACAAGGGTGTCATGTTTCATCCTAATTAAACCTTCAGACTTGTTTGGAACTTCAAGATAGCTTTCTTCAATATTAGAAATATCAGTTGGCTGTCCTGTGCTGTCAGTGCTTGCTGTGGAGAAATGAGTATGTGCATCTGTCTTACTGTAATGCTCTTCATTCAGAAGCTTCAAAGAATACATTAAACTTCAGCACTTTCAAATATCTGCATCTGGGTCTCCTGGCATTCACTTAACTTTTATATTGAAATCCCTACACTGGCTTCCCAAGAATGATCAGATAGACCTTATTCTTGATTTGACTCACAAGGCTTAGAAAAGGTATAGTATCTCTCCTTCACTTTTTATGTCCTCTTATCTAGATATATTTTATCATCACTCTCTGGTCCTCCAACACAAGTCTCCTTTTTATTTCATCTGCTTAATTACAAACTATGGGTGATGAACCTTTCTATGCTTTATTTTACACAAAATAATGGAGACCCTCCCCATTGAGATCAGGGTGGCTGTGATTTTTACAGTCATACGTTTTATACTGTAACTTGTATGATGATGTTTTTAATATAAAATTATTTAGCTGAGGCCTCGCACATCTAAAGAAAGGATCACAACAGAAATGTTTTTTTTTCTGCTTTCGTTTTAGTATGGAATTAATCTTTTGTTCCTTTGCTGCTGATGCTCAATTCAATTTCTTTATTTAAACTGCACTTCATTTTATAGACATATTCGATTTTCCAGGCTGACAGTAATGCATGATGTGACATTAGAAACCACTATATTTTCAGTGATGAGTCTAGAGCCTTAAACGCTACTCAGTGTTATTTTTTTTTACATTTTTACAAGGTTTTGCTTTCCAATGCCCTTTATACAGCGCTTTGCGAAAATTTAAATGTGCATCCTAAAATTAGGAGAGATATTTTTATATAGCATAAATTAATCAATCAACACCCTTTCACTGTACGTCACTTGGAAAATCGAACGCCTTCGGTTTTTGTGGCCACGTGGCTAATATCTCTGACGTAAAGGGTTAGAGTTGACAAATGAGCATAAAAAATGGCGGCTTCCATAGCTGAAACATGTTTTGTTTCATGTTGTGCGAATCGTACTCCTAATGTGCTTTCCTGGGGAAGAGGAGGAATTGTTGCCTTCGGAACATGCAATTCTGTAGCTCTGTATCATCCAAAGGTAATCAGATTTTATTGCAAAAGTGAAAATCCTTGTATGATGCACACAAAATGACCCAGAAGTGTTAGCCTTTGCAATGCAGTTTAGCTTGTTGCTTTGAACTATTGAAATGAACGTTATTGACTCAGTTATACTTCACGACAGCATTATAATCTTTCTTTTTCACAATTACTGTGTGCCGTTAACTTTTTTTACAGTTTTTAATCTTGGATTATGTCATGTTATAGCTAAAGTCAGTAATGCTGCAATTAAGATATTTCCCAACTTTATGAGATAATCGTACATAAAGTACAAACTACCAACACTACTATACGTTTAGATTCTTGATATATTTAGCCTGTTCGATACGCCCTTCAAGGAAATGATAGATTTATCTTTATTTGCTTATGAGGTATTACTTTGAGGTCGTAGACGGAAACTTAGTTGCATTCCTATGTAACTTAGTTTCCGAAAATGTAACGACCTGTGTTACATGGACGTGGTACACGTTTGATGGATGCTATCGTACTGTATGTTACTTATGTCCATTGCAGTAAAGTATGATGCACCAGTCATATACGCTTTATTGTTGTCTACTGATAAGAATAAATGTTCATTATCTTTTTAAAATGAAACTTTCGAAACTAGAAACGCACAAATAATTTTACAGACTGACCTAACCCATGTTTTATCTAACAAATACAGTAATGTTACTTATGACCAAATATTTGGTATTGATTATTTATTGAGTAATATCGATTGCATTATCACTCGAAAATAACCTTCTGGAGAGAAACATTGTATTTTGCATAGCAAACTCTCAACGGAATGATTTTTCTAAGGGCAAGATTTCTATATAAAAATAGAAGAAAAATAATGTCAGTTTTATCATTTGTATCAATACAGTTTTAAACATCTTGCTTATTAAATACAATGCTACCATTATGTTTCCTGAAAGCCTTTCCCTTTCTGTTTTGTATTAGAGGAGAACTATCTTTGCTACTCTGAATGGACACACAGGCAGAGTAAACGCTGTTAAGTGGGTGCACAGGAATGACTGTGGTGAGTATCATTATATTGACAAATGGCAGTGGCATTCAGGTTAAATGGACCAGTTAATTATCTTGCAGCAGTGCATCCCATCAGGAATGTCCCGCATGTATAGAAATGGTTAGTTGTGTCATGAAAATGAGAACCAGCTGGTTCAGGTAACAGTTTAGATCCTCATTGTACACTGTGACCTTTAGATTTGGCTGATTTTGAGATTAAAAAGTCCTCCGAGCGATAAAATGTGAGGTCCTTCACTACATGTCTGTTGGAGAAGACTGTGGGCTACAGTACCCTGTCATTGTATCTGGTCTCAAAGTGTTGAATTTAGTATTGTTTTTCTTTGCCACTTTGGCAGGTGCAGAAACAGAATTGGTATCAGGAGGGTCTGATAATCAAGTCCTTGTGTGGGAAGTCCAGGATGGTAAGGTATGTTGCACAGACACATACCCCTTTTCTTTGACTACTTATGCATCTGAAGATCATGGGCGCCTGAGATCGGGGAAAAAAAATTATAGGAAGCTACTTGTAGTTTGTTTATTGCCTTTGATGGCAACTTTGATAACTGGACAGGTTTTCGGCCTCCATTCTCAGTGTTACGGTATACCTGCAAGCTGAATTTGAGAATGAACATCTGCGTTCTTTGTAATTCACATCTGCTTAATAAGTCATTCTTCATTTTAATCTAAGTCTGGCAAACATGAAATTTTCGTTCACTGCTGGCGTTTTCACAGTATCGGTACAAAGCCACAACTGAAGTGAAAAGAGATTTATTAAAACAGTGCTTCAGCTTTGTTCCGTCTTTTGTGTTGAATGTGCATAACCTTTTAAGGGTTGGGGGTTTCTAAGTCTTCCTGGCCTTGATATAGTAAAGTTTGGTGGTGCATCCGTATTGTTACACTTGCTAGCTGGAACATTTTTAGGCTCTGAGCAGTTGACCTTTTGTGCTTCTCTTTTTTCAGTTCACCAAGTCTGGACAGTGTGAGGGCCACACTCGGGCTGTCTGTGCAGTGGATGCAATTTACTTGGATGTGGACTCCCGCCAGTTGCTCATTGCCTCTGCTGCCTCTGACTCGACTGTTAAAATCTGGATGAAGCAGGACTCAAAGAGTAAGGGTTTTCACACTAACACCATTGTAGAAATCTGCCCCTGGCCTGGGGACATTACTCTTGGCCAGACTTTGTGTGCATTTTGAACAGACGCCTGCTATACAGTATGTGACAGGTCAGAATTAACTATTTGTGAAGCTGCTGTCCCCTACCAAGGGTGTAGGGGACAGTCCCCTAAAGGGAAAAAATTCTCCCCGAGATGTTTCTTCTGGAGTTAGGAAACCCCCAAAAAATTAGATATCTGAGAAATAACTGAAAAGTGGGGATAGTAGTAGCCACTGTGCCATGACTGGAAGTATTTTCTATGGTTCCTGATACACAGGTAAAGGTCATTCATGAACACCCACTCATCGCAGTGACATAGGGTTACTGTAGCTGTACTCAGAGTATAAAATTCTTTGTAACTCTGCTGAAACTCAGTGCACTGTGAGGGATACATCTTGTGTGTGTCTTAGTGTTCACCAGAAATGGCCTTTTTCACCACGAAATAAACCTTTTTTCAAATCTTCACTGAATTCCCTGCACCCTCACACCATGTGACGATGTATGGCAGCATATACAGTGCCTTGCAAAAATATTCACCTCCCTTCCAAAGATTTCGTATTTTGTTGAATTACAAATAAGGTATTTGTGTACATTTTCGATCAAAACTTGAATGCTTGCAATGAACCTTTTTATGAGTGAAAGAATATAATTGTCCTCAAAAACATTAAATAAAAAATAAAATATATGTAGCTTTCATTACTTCTAGAATGTTTTATTGAACTGTAGGTGAGTTTAATCATGTTTTTTGAAGTGAATAAATAAAAGATTTTGACTAGATGAGTAGGGTTTGACAGATCAATGCTCTGAAAGTCTGTGTGACTTGTTTCTCAGCTCTCCTCCGCAAAAGACAGCAAGAAAATCAGCATGTATCTTAATGACTTTAAAGACCTTAATCTTCAACTGATTGCACAAAATATCTTATTGTGTCAATTATGTTTGGTTTTTATTAGGATTGGTATGGCTTAAAATGTAATTGAGATTATAGACAAATTCTTCCTGAATGGTAAATTCAATATCAGATTTTGTGCATAGCCACTATGTTCTTTTAAAGGATAATTCTAAATAAGTTGTGCATAAATACATTTTTTTAATTTGATTCTTAGCACAGTGCCTCCAGACACTCCATTTTGGAAATGGGTTCATGATGGATCTTTCACTTGCATTACTGCCAGGAACTAGAGGTGAGTGCAGTTCAGCAAGCTTTGTCTTGCTTTGTTCTGACTTTGAAAGAGACGCATTATTAATATTAGGCCATTTTTTTCTCATCTGTATTTTTACATGTGATAGATTTTTCCCTTTATTTAAGTAGTTAATTTGGCAGATCTTTTGACCTAAAATTTGGCTTTGTGTATTTTATGATAATAGCATTATCATAAATGGGGTGGAGTGGTGGCTCTGTGGCTAAGGATCTGCGCCTGTGGCTGGAAGGTTGCCGGTTCAAATCCCACAGCCGGCAGAGGAATCCTACTCCGTTGGGCTCCTGACCAAGGCCTTTAATCCCAACTGCTCCAGGGGCGCCGTACAATGGCAGAAAAGACAATTCCTAATGCAAGAAAATTGTAAAGGGTTTATAAAGTGATGATGATGATAATACTAATAATAATATTATTATTGGGACACCATATCGGTCCCAATATGGTGGGACCATATCGGTATGGCAGTTAACACTGCTGCCACAGCATTTTTGGGCTCTAGGTTCGATCTTGGATTCTGGACTGGTACATATGGGTTTTTGGCCTGTGCTTTTTTTGGTACTCCCACCTTCCAAAGACGTGCCGGCTAAACGTATTCTTGGCTGAATTATTTTTGAGAATAGCTTTTGAAAAAGTGGTTCCCCAGCCAGAAACCATTATTGGCAACCCATTTAAGTAACTGGGGGCCCACCCTACCTATTTGTATGCCATGATACAGAGCACCTTTAGTGTGTCAAAATGTGCTTAATGTCAACAGATGATTATTTAGAAACAGTCAGATGTGCATCTCTTATTTTTCGGTACGAGCTCGTTCAAAATTTCGTGAAAGACACCATGAAGCATGGAGGTTGTGCAGTTGTAAATCGTTTGGCTTAATGTCTTCACAAGGTGACTTGTAACATTTTTGACGACTGACATTGAAACAGCTCTAAAGCGACAGAAGAGAGCCAGACACTTTGGCAAGCTATTCAGTACACTGGCACTAATGTTGGGACAAACCAGTACAAGGTGGAGGTGTCCTTCCTTATCTTTTCTTTTCATTCATTCCCTCTGCTTTCTTATCTCTTCTATAGCTTAAGCAGTAGTTCTTAGTCCTTGGGCAAATCCAGAAAGCTGCATCTGAATATTGTTAAGTGCCAACTGAATTTTGAATCTTGCTTGAACAGGCCTCTGAATTGTTGAAAGTGGTGGCAATTTTGACACTAGCTTGTGATTTCAGTTCCCATTCTGGCATGCGGTGGGGATGACTGCCGAATCCATTTATTTACGCGACAGGAAGAGCAGGTATGACCTTCCGACGAACACAAAGCAAACCACCTAGAAGACCGTCAAACCCTCTTATAATTCACAAATCCATTAGAGGCGGAAATAGCTTTTATTGGGAGTACCCAGGTCATTAATTATGTCATGCTGAAGCACATGGCAAAACCGAACAGTGCTCTGTAGTGTCGATGAGGTCACCTTTTATCCAGGTTTCATTGTAAGTTCTGCTACTGTTATCTGGTTTGAAGGATGCTGATGCAGCGATTCATCATTTTCATTCAGGGATCTTATTATTTAAAAAAAAAAGATTACATAATATTGTGTGAGTTCATTTCAGAGACGCAGCATCATCTGTACTTATATTTAATTTAGAAAGTGTACCCTGTAAAATGTAAGCAACAGTTATCTGTGCATTTTTTTTAGTTTGAAAAGGCCCTTTCACTGCTTGGACATGAAGACTGGATCCGAGGAGTGGCGTGGGCAGTCAGGGGTAAGAGTTGACTTTGAGTGTTTACATTTTTCTGTAGTTTACACTCTCAGAATCCAGCTTTCCACAGACTTATGCACAGTACGTCATAACAGAATTGACTTGCTGTCAGGGGCTTTTGCCTGAAAAATGAAATGCAGAACTTTAACCAGCCGCTCAAAGGAGATTTCAGAACACTACTGGATGGCATCTTTCTTTTTGGGACATGATAAAAAGCTTGCAGTAAAGATCTGCCACCAAGTGTTATATTGTGAAACGTGTTTTGATTTAGCTCAGTCATGAGCTCGGGCTTTGCAGAAGTGGAGGTTTTGAGTCATTAACTCCAACAGCATCTCAGTAATCTGGGGTTGACTCTTAGGGACTATTATTCGGCTTAAGGATGAAGACAGTTTACGTTTTTGTATAGCTCTGCCTTTGTGAAATTTAAAGTGGGCATACTCTTTTTAAGAGAGGGGAAGATTGTTTCTAAAAGAAAAAAAATCATCCTTTCGTTACTGTAGAATGGACTGAAGTCCAGTCCTGAATGCAATTAAAAATTCTGTGCCAGATCCCAGTTTTACTTATAGTACTTATATTTACTTATGGTTTTACTCACTATATAAGCATGTCAAAATATTTACATATTTCCTAACCAGTCAATATCAACTAATTATTTTCCTTTTTTTTTGTATGTAGTGTTAAATCTTTTCATAATTCATGAAACAGGCTTTTGCTCTTAGCTGAAGGAAGATATTCTGTATCTTGTAAAATATTTAATGAAATAAGTGCACTGTAGACTGAGGCAGAGTCAATGGGTAAATGTTGTTCTTTTAAAATCACAGATGGGGAAGTTTTATTAGCAAGCTGTGCACAAGACTGTCTGATAAGAATGTGGAAAGTGCTTGCAAAGTCAGACATCGGTGAAGATCTAGATGAAGAGACCATCAAAATGAAAGAGTTCGTCTTTTCAGTGAAATTGAAGGGTGAGCTGTCCGTGCTTGTATTCCCTTTGTCTTTTCATCAGACACAAACACTTTCTATTGATTATACACAAGGAATTTTGTCTAAAGAGTTACAATAACTATAGTAATCTCTACTATTTCAATACAGTGCTGGGTTCATTTCCAGTCTCGGAATGCCTCTCTGTGGGAAGAGTTTGCATGTTCTCTGCTTGTACATGTACATGTTTTTTCTCTGATTTCATTCTGTTTCGAAAAGACTTACAGTATAGAATTGAATGGCTCCTTATAATTGTCCCTCTTTGGGTTTTGAAGTGTGGTTTTAAAGCCTCAGTCTCCTGGGACCTTTTTTCAGGGGACGAGTCTGAACCATCCAAGGGATACTATACTGTCAAAATCACTTTCTTACAAATCCATGGGATATATCGAATACAAACAGCTGTCAAAACAAAGTCTCAGTATTACCCCCCTCATACGCACACATGCTGAGAGCAGTGTGCGAACAAAGCAGTGTGCAATTTTGTGTGAAAACTATAATGTCAGTGTCATCTGCCATTTTTCACACTGCAGGTCCCACAACATTAGTTAGCCATCGACTAGGGAAGTGGTGTGACTGTTACTGACAGTATTGAGTATTGCAAGGCAACAGGTGCTTGGCAAGTCAGAGGGACTGCTGTCATGTGCCGAGTCAAGTGCTCTTTGACTGATTCGAGTCCGTGGTGACCCTCTGCCAGCTGGGCTCTGTCTCTTGAAGATATTCAAATTGATTTGTCACCAGTCACATTTCACAAATGAAAATCAATTTATTTTTCTAATGTGCTTGGACCTGTAATTAAATCTGTTTGACAGTTTTCCGTGATTCATTTTTTAGAATCAAATCTTGTGGAATGTCTTCAAGGGTGTTCAGAAAGTCCTGAACTGCAACGTTTTATATTTGAAATGATTAATTCGAGGAATGGGAGTACAATATAACAGGGTCAATTTTGAAGATTGCAAGCTGACCTTCAGCAACATTTAAAGCTTGCGGCTGCATCATGAACAGTTGTCTTGAAACTTTTGGAATGAATGTCGGAAGGCTTAAAATACCTGGAGCCAATTAATCAATTAACTACATGATTACCTCTCCTAAAAACATTCATGTTTGTTTGTATTCCATTTTGTTGTGATGTTTGCATACTGTATTTTGAATTATGTATAGTTCAGATGTATGTCTGTTGACCTTATGAATCAAACACACTTTCATAGGAAGAAACTGAAAATAAATCTTTCTAGATATTAGGAGGTAAACTTCTGTTCCAAGTTCAACTTGTTTTTCATAAAGCACTTTAAATATACAGTAATATGACGTCTCTTTAGAATACCAAGGTAAGCAATACTGTTTACAGGATGTTAAGCAAATTCTCCAAGTAAACCAGTTATTCTTATACCATTCTTCTTAATTTCTGTTTGTACAGATTCTTCCTTATCCTTTGCTGTTACCCTTGAGACAGTTCTGGCCGGCCATGAAAACTGGGTGTATGGGGTGTGTTGGCAGCCTTCTTTCCTTAGAGGTGAGATAGGACGAGATTTAAAGGGTTTGTTTAAACCTGGGCTCTCTTTAGCTGTAAAAGCTCAGTATTATAGTAAGTACAGTGCCTTGCGAAAGTATTCGGCCCCCTTGAACTTTTCAACCTTTTGCCACATTTCAGGCTTCAAACATGAAGATATAAATTTTTTATTTTATGTGAAGAATCACCAACAAGTGGGACACAATTGTGAAGTGGAACGAAATCTATTGGATTTTTGAAACTTTTTTAACTAATAAAAAAATGAAAAGTGGGGCGTGCAAAATTATTCGGCCCCCTTGCGTTAATACTTTGTAGAGCCACCTTTTGCTGCGATTACAGCTGCAAGTCGCTTGGGGTATGTCTCTATCAGTTTTGCACATCGAGAGACTGAAATTCTTGCCCATTCTTCCTTGCAAAACAGCTCGAGCTCAGTGAGGTTGGATGGAGAGCGTTTGTGAACAGCAGTTTTCAGCTCTTTCCACAGATTCTCGATTGGATTCAGGTCTGGACTTTGACTTGGCCATTCAAACACCTGGATACGTTTATTTGTGAACCATTCCTTTGTAGATTTTGCTGTATGTTTGGGATCATTGTCTTGTTGGAAGATAAATCTCCGTCCCAGTTTCAGGTCTTTTGCAGACTCCAACAGGTTTTCATCCAGAATGGTCCTGTATTTGGCTGCATCCATCTTCCCCTCAATTTTAACCATCTTCCCTGTCCCTGCTGAAGAAAAGCAGGCCCAAACCATGATGCTGCCACCACCATGTTTGACAGTGGGGATGGTGTGTTGAGGGTGATGAGCTGTGTTGCTTTTACGCCAAACATATCGTTTTGCATTGTGGCCAAAAAGTTCGATTTTGGTTTCATCTGACCAGAGCACCTTCTTCCACATGTTTGGGGTGTCTCCCAGGTGGCTTGTGGCAAACTTTAGACGAGACTTTTTATGGATATCTTTGAGAAATGGCTTTCTTCTTGCCACTCTTCCATAAAGGCCAGATTTGTGCAGTGTAAGACTGATTGTTGTCCTATGGACAGACTCTCCCACCTCAGCTGTAGTTCTCTGCAGTTCATCCAGAGTGATCATGGGCCTCTTGGCTGCATCTCTGATCAGTCTTCTCCTTGTCTGAGCTGAAAGTTTAGAGGGATGGCCAGGTCTTGGTAGATTTGCAGTGGTCTGATACTCCTTCCATTTCAAGATGATCGCTTGCACAGTGCTCCTTGGGATGTTTGAAGCTTGGGAAATCTTTTTGTATCCAAATCCGGCTTTAAACTTCTCCACAACAGTATTACGGACCTGCCTGGTGTGTTCCTTGGTCTTCATGATGCTCTCTGTGCTTTCAACAGAACCTTGAGACTATCACAGAGCAGGTGCATTTATACAGAGACTTGATTACACACAGGTGGATTCTATTTATCACCATCAGTCATTTAGGACAACATTGGATCATTCAGAGATCCTCGCTGAACTTCTGGAGTGAGTTTGCTGCACTGAAAGTAAAGGGGCCGAATAATTTTGCACGCCCCACTTTTCATTTTTTTATTAGTTAAAAAAGTTTCAAAAATCCAATAGATTTCGTTCCACTTCACAATTGTGTCCCACTTGTTGGTGATTCTTCACATAAAATAAAAAATTTATATCTTTGTTTGAAGCCTGAAATGTGGCAAAAGGTTGAAAAGTTCAAGGGGGCCGAATACTTTCGCAAGGCACTGTAAATGAATAAATCAACAAGTAAGTAAATAAATCATATAATTTAAACTATGCAAAATAAGTGATCCAGGTAAATGTGGATGGGGAAATTGGAAATAAAACATTGGGCATATCGTCTGAAAAATGAATTTGTGACCTGTACTCTCAGGCTAAGTTCTTTGAGGTTAATGCTTAAATGCTTAGTTTTAGTTTATTTGTATTACTGATATGCTTTGTAGCAGCTGTTTAAAGTAGACCCAACCACTGTTTGCATGTTTATTAATTTTTGTTTTTAGAGACTGTAAGTGCACAATGTTTACAAATGCAGACACATTCGAAACGTAGCCTTGGCATTAATCTGAATGACCTTGGTCTAGAGAGGTAAGGGTCACCAACACCGAAGTCCTCATAATTGCTTTTAGAGTTCAACTGGTATGCTCAGTGTTTTGTATTTTCTACTGTTTTGCACTGAGGTTGCTTAAGGAATAATACATATCTCAATGCATCATTTAATATTAACTGCTTAAGCGACAGAAAGATTTGTAGAAGAAGAATGTGTTCTTATATAGCCTTGCATAGCCTTTTCAGCATTTTGTATTCTACATTGCTCACAAATATAATTTTAATAAAATATAACTTACCATTTAGTGCATAAATGCAATTTCATTGATACAGACATATTGTCTTGTATTGTAAAGTATGGAGATTGTCTAGGGGCACACAGGTTAGCCTGAGCTACAGTATGGTTTGTTTCTCCCTGTAGATGGCATTGTCCAACAGCCAATGCGCCTGCTTTCTGCCTCTATGGATAAAACTATGATTCTGTGGGCCCCTGATGAAGAGTCGGGTGTGTGGCTTGAGCAGGTACTGTATGTGGATTCTGGTTATAGGTCTGATGAGGGAGAGGTTTTTTTTCTCCATAAAGGTCTTTATTTCCTGACATATTATGAAATGCTTATAAATTTAAAGAATAATTTTGCTTCTTGGGGCTTCATTTTGTTGCTGCTTTATTATCTCTTTCTGATTTACATTGACATAGCAGGTGGTAAAACCACCCCATCCTCCTTAAAGCAAGATGGTGTTTTGTTGTGTAGACGAGCTTTGAGATTTTGTCCTAATCTGTTAGCTAATAACAGTGTAATAAAATACCAACTTTCTCTTTGATGCTTGCAGACTTTGACATTTTAAACTCTTTAAACATTTGTAGAGCTCCATTTTGCAGTCTAAATATATATTCAGTTTACAAATCTAGTTTTTGTAATGTTCTTATGATTTGTTACTCCTTTCTAGAATATTCCATGCACACTCAAAGTAAGCAAACCATGAAGGGACAAGAAGATTAATATCACATCTTTGTTGACTTGTTTTAGTGTTTAAATATTTGAGAAATACCCATTTGTTTGATACTGGGCAGCAGAATTGATGTGGAGTTCCAGACAGGATTTACACAACTTTTTGGTTTATATTTGGAAATACTGTAGACCCAGTAGACTAGCCCATATTGCTGTATGTTCTGGTTAATTACAGCTCTGAAATTTCTAAAGGCTCAAGAGTATTGTGTAAATTCCTTTAAAAAATGTCTTCCTTGTGTTTTCCCCCTATTATTAATGCCCAGATCGTCCAATCTGCCCTGTTTCTCCAATCAGGACAAGGAGCATCTGTTGTTTTGCGATCATGCTTAATTTAAAACTCGCAAATTTTGAAGTGTAAAATGCAGGCTTCCAGTCGCGGGTCTAAAGAAATCTGTAATCTACATTTTTTAGAAATATAGGCAACACCTTCCTTCATTATTTAAAAAATGGCCTTTACTGTGACAGTTAAAGCTCATTAAGACTTTTCAGTTTTGTAGAAAATCTTTATGAATTTCTTGAGTGTTCTGTAAAGAGCTTTTGTAAGTAAAAAACAAAACATTTTTCTCTGCACACCTGCAATCTCACTTTCACATGGTCATTGATGTCTGCTTTCCCCATCTTTGGACAGGTTAGAGTAGTGCTTACCTCCATATTCTGATATCCTTTGATAACAGGTAACATCCATAAGAGGGTGACATTCATAGTAATGTTACTTTTGGGACTAAATAAAAAGTGTCAATAGCAGTATACTGAGAGGATCACTGCCAAAGTGATGTTTTGATTGAAAAGAATGTCTTGGTTTGTTTGAGATTACATCTTAGGTAAAGTCTACTATAACAGTATACAGTGATAGTTTCTCTTTTGTCACAAAATAATACAGATCCAAGAAAGAAAAAGTAATCTTGTCATTACATCCAAAAGCTTGGCATTTTCAAAGTAATGGGATTTTCTCTTAGTGCACAGGAAGTGTATGTCCTAATACTTTACCCAGCATTGTCTAAATGTAACATATGTATACATTGACATAGGTACATAGTGTAAACAGTCGCCGTTAGAAAATTGTCTTGCTAATTAACACTCCATTCAGATAAACACGGTAGTAAAAGGTATACAATTGTTCATAAGTCTTAATAAGTATGATTACTGAGTAGTTGAGGGAGCTACCTGACTTCATAAGCATCACTTTTGTCTGTATGATTTTCAGAGTGGACCAGATATTTGCAGATCTGAACTCTTAGTTCATTCTACCAGTACATTCTATATTTTTTGTAGATCTCTAGTTTTGCTCTTCCTTCTGAACTGACATAATGTGGACGAATATGTGCGAGATTTTTGTGTTTTCCTCTGTTATTTATGCTGTAAACATTTCACAAGCAGCAGCATTGTAAACATCCCTGATGGTATCTCTGTATGTTTTCTTCTCATACTGGTACAAAATGTTAAGACATTGTGTTATAAATCTCTATTGTTTCTCTAGAGGTGAGGATTAGACTACAGATTAACTCTATGTACTATAGTAATATTACTTTGAATACAATTCACAATCAATTAAGCTTCTTTTCCCATTGTAGTTCAAATATAAACTGGAAATCTCCTTTTAAGTTAATATTTACTACAACTATAGAAATACAGAGCTTTTCTTCACCTTAAATTGCACACTATATGAGGAACCCATTTTATTTTATTGACACAATAAAATGTATCTGCTGCGTGACTGCAACTGTCAGGACTGGCGCAAGACAGATTCAATAAAGCGTGAAAAGACATGGCCTCAGGGTTTGTAATGATACACCATGCTAAACAGGGTCATTATGCTGAATCATATGTGATGTGCCTCTAAGAAAACTGAGGTTCAAGATCTGGACTTGCAGAGCCAGTAATTTAGACTGATGACTTAAACATCTTTGGGCTCTTAGGGGTAAGGGACAGGATGGGATTGAGGAATTTTATTTCCTTATTTCTATTTTGAATCTCTACACACGGATATTGTGTGTTCTTTAGCTGTTCATTTGCTTTCCCTCTCAGTGGCTGGTTTTAGAAGTAGTTTGAATTTCTAATAATCTTATGGAGGAAAACATCTTTACAGATGTATTCTATTCTTATAATATCATTTTTTTAAATAAAATCAATGTGATTTAATCTTTTTTGCCCCTCACTGTCCTTAAAAAAAAAAAAAAATCTTTGTTCAGTTCTTTGTAAAAACATACAGACCCTTGGATAGATTTCAAAATGTGTTACTTTGCAACTTGCAGTCATGACACCTTAAAATAGCAGTTTTTTTTATATTCACAACCTATTCCACACGTTCACAGCAATGAAAAAACAAGACCGGTTAACAGGATATTAACAACGAAAAAGGTGATAAATCATAATTGCATAGGTATTCAAATCGTTTGCTGTAGTGAACCTAAATTAATTTAGGTAAATAAAATTACGTTAACAAGCCACAGAACTGATTGTGTGGCCTCTGTGTGTAATAAAAGTCGTTCACATTTCAGAATAAAAATGCCTCTATACTAAGAAGCTTTTAAAACAGCAGAGATAAAGTCATTGAGAAACATGGTTCAGGAGAAAGGAACAAAAAATACTGAATTCTCTAAATGTCCCAGTGAACAGCATCTTCTCAATCGTCAAGTAATCAAGTACCACCCAGTCACTAGGGCGGAGTGGTGGCACTGTGGCTAAGGTTCATATCCCGCGGCCGGCAGAGGAATCCTACTCCGTTGGGCCCCTGTGCAAGGCCCTTAACCCCAACTGCTTCAGGGGTGCAGTATAAGTAGCTGACCCTGCGCTCTGACCCCAAGCTTCTCTGTGTGTGCCTGTGTGTCTCATGGAGCACAAGCTGGGGTATGCGAAAAAACAAGTTCCTTAATGCCAATAAAGTGATCTTATCTTATCACTGCCTTTATCAGGCTATCCCTCCAAACCTAGCAGCCTGGCGTGAAGGAAGCTGGTGAGAGATTCCATCGTGAGGCCAATGACAAGTTTGAAAAAGTTCAGTTGACAGCATCCAGGATACAGGGTGGCAAGGAGAAACAATCTCACAGCCTGCATGAAGTGTGCCAAAAAGCTGGTCTAAATGTGAGGTTTGGCACAGACCCAACACAGCACATCTCCAAATCAACACCATCCCTGCAGTGGATGGTAGTATTATGGTAGGGTGTCCAGTATTTCTTCTCAGCATGGATGGAGCTTGTTAGGATTGCAGGAAAACGAATGGAGCAATGTACAACCCAATACTGGTGGAAAAGCTATATTGTAGCTATATTTGCTTCCAACAAATTTTCACTGGTCAAAATACTTATGAAATTAATGTATTTGTTTCATCTATATAGTTTTGATATAATTTATTGTAACTTATCTTGCTCTTCGATGTCTTCAGTTTAAGCATTTGGGTTTTGAATTCATTAAGTTTAAAAAAGCCGGATACATTTCAGATTCTGGGATACCTTTAGAAGACACTGTATGTGTCGAATTTGATCAACAACTTGATGTTTTGGGTTGCAATGAGGGCTAGTCTGGTTATACAGTATTTTGAATTTTGATTTTGCAGTCTCCCTAGATTTATGCCTACATTTTCAATGTAAAAAAAATGTTTAAACTCATTTACAATGTTAATGAAATACAGCTCGGCAATAAAATGAAAATTTCTAAAAAGAAAATGGTATACAAAACATTTTGCTGTCATACCATAGCTGGTATAAGGTGATTCTTGGTTAAGTTACTTTTTCATTGTAATACCTGTTACGTCCCAGTGTGTGGTCTGTGTGTTTTTGTTGCTATGTTCCACACTTCTGACTTTGATTGTTCTCCCTCCCCCATTGGTCCATCATTACACCATTGTTTCCATATTATGTCATCTTCAATTAACTCTCGACGAATCAGAGTGCAGCTTATTCAGTATATAACCTGGAGGCTTTCTGAAGGGTCGTAACAATACCACAGAAAATACAGCCAGACCAAGAATCAATGAGGATAATATTGGCTTAGGCATTGATCCACTCACCATGCCAGTTACCCTAATGGCTATGCGTCTTAGGCAATAAGGGAAAAGCTTGGCAGAAGTGTGAAAAAGTAACCCTTCACACCTCTTCTCTATAAGCCCATATTACGTGCATCTTTGATCACTAAAATCAGTGGGCATTGTGACGTGAAAGGTTTACATGGGATGATATGCATTTTTTATAGATAACATTTGAGAAAGATCATTCACAAGTCTCACCATTTTGGTCATTACTAGTTTATATACCTGGAAAACTTAAGTTCTTAAAAAGTGCCTTGCAGACTAAATTTATTTTGCTATGGACAGCAGAGATACAGGATTTTTCACAATTTGTTTTCTTCAGCGTGTACCAGCCTTTGCCGCATTTCCGATTAGTCCCACCTGATGTTAATTTCTTATGAAAAGAGGCTCATTTTTCATTGATGTTTAGGATTAAACCCTACCCTGTCATGTAAGGAGCTGAGTATTTAATGTTACAGTGAACTAGAACTGTGAAATTACTGGAACAGGAGATTACCATGATGTGAGACAACAATACAGTTTGTAGGAGGGACACCTACGTTATATAATTTGTTTTTAAGAATGTGAACTTTCCTAAGATTCTACTGTAATTTAAGAAAAAGGGTTTTGGGGCTTTGTTACACCTCATTATGATTATGATGCTTGAAAAGTGCAGTACCCATGACTGAGCAAGCCACGGACAATAACATCAAATCTGTGTTGTATATTTTAAAGTTAATGGCCGAGTTGTGGTTACTTCCCTGTGGGTGGATTTCTTCTGATGTTAGATGAATGCTATGTTATCAGTTGATATAATTGCACTGTAGGCATTTCTTTCCAAGAAATGCCTTATTGTGATCAGCTTTTTAAAAATTATTTTAACAATGAACAAAAAATATTGAAATAACCACAAAAAAAAAAACTTTACCTCCCCACCCGAGATCAACCCCTCTTTCCAGCCTCCCTCAAAACCCGCTCTGTCCCGGATGACAAGACTTAGGGGTCCCGTGAATCCAGACCAGCAACTAAAGGAGGGACCAGAAATGCTTTCACATCTTCCACACTTGTCTCCCACAGAGGCTCGTGCTGCCTCCTTGGCACCAAGAACCTAAGAGGGAGAAAACTCCCATAAAGACCAGGGCCCACTGACACCAGGGAAGAGTGTGAGGGGACTGCTGGCGACTGCAGCATTCATCTGGCCACTGTCGTGCCAGCCAGCCAAATCCTTTTCTTTAGTCAGTTAATAGTGGAGTCATCCCTAAGCAGCCATAGCAAAAGGGAGCTCTGCTTCAGCAGTGTGGATAGTGTTGTACAGTATCTTTTCCCCACGCTCTCACACAGAAAGCTTTTCTACAGGGTGCACCTGTTTGTCAAGGTCTTGTAAAAGCCTGTGATGACGGGTTAACAGGGCCCAAAAACTCTTATCTAAAATCTAAAATCATCATGCTGTGAAGTGAATCGCCGTGTGCAGCTAAGGCTCCCTCCAAAAATGGCGCAGGTTCGTTGCGGCCTGAGGCTGAGCTGACATGTTTTCCCCATGGGCATCGCGGCTGGAAATGAGTCCCTCTGTTGATGGCCGGACGGATCGATTAAATAGAAAAATAACCAACAAAACCGGACAGCTCTGAAGCGAGAAGAAATGAAAAATAGGGGGTTGTCTAGCAGAAACTCAGAGTTACAGCCATGTCAGACTGCTAGCCCCCAGTAATCCCCTTTAATTATTGTACTATTTTTTTTGGCCCTTGGTGTCAGCCTGACAGCCATAGTTGTTGTTCTGCACTAATTCCTTTATACCAATTATTTATACAACCAAAACCAGTAAAAAAAACCATACAAACGTGCAGCTGTCTGGAAAATCTCTGTTGTTTTTAAGTGTGAGACCAGATGGGAGAGGACCTGCAGAAACCTGTTTTAGATTCAATAAAATAATAAAGTACATTACAAGAGATGCGAGAGGTACAGTATAGGAATTAAATTATGGAATAATATATAAAACATTAGTTAAAGTAAACGGTTTAATCTTGGATCTGTTCAGTACAAAAAAAATTGGCAAATTTTATGATTTTCCCTACTTTTTGCATCATTAATGTACACAAAATAGGTTAACAAAGGAAATTACTATAAAGTACTGTAAACACTTTAAGAATGGGTCTCGTCATGACAGACATTGAATCCAGTATAAGAGAAATCCATGTCAGGCTCCTGGAGCAAAACATTAAGCACCTGCAGTGCTCCAGTGTTGGTGGCCACTCATCTGCTGGACTGGTGCTTCTTTAAAAGAACTGAGAAGATGGGAAAAAATTAGATAACACATCAGGTCAGAATAGTGATGTGGCCCAATGGTCTCAGAAATCGCTATCAGGACCTTATTTGTTAATGTAGTTGGTCTACGATGTGGGGTTTTTATAACTCCACGAATAGGTGGCGAATTTGAGCTGATGTCTCCTTCTGCACTCAACAGCAAGACTCCTGCTGTACACACTCCTGCAGAATGACTTCTGTTTGACCCGTTGTGCGTTAGGCCAGCTGTCTTTCAGGCAGCATGCTCCCATGGGTTCAGGATGAAGCAGATAAGGTGGTTATAGCACTCTGTTTCTGCAAACCCGCCAGCAATCATGTGTTTTTGATAGTGACTGGGAACGTTATCTTATGGAAACTCCCTTGTACACTAAAAATAGTACATTAGTAGTGTCATAAGGCAAAATATTAATTTCATTCTTTTTCATTAGGCATTAGAATTGTAGCAATCAGTGAACTCAGTCAGAGATTGTGTTTTTTCTTAAATCATGAATGCTTCCTTAGAAGCATTCTAAATTATATTAAAAGCATCTTCAAAGAAATCAGTTCTTTACCTTACTCCTCAATAACTGTTTGATTGTGTAGCAGAACTGCTGAATTACGTTCTAGTTATGTGTGAGTTTTGCTTGAAGCACTGTAAGAGTGCTTATGAGTTTTTGTTTTTTTTTACTTGAGGAAAACGTACTTTCATAAACGATTGTTTCGGCAGTCCTTCTCATTGAATCGGCCCGCTGTTAAAAAAAACAACAAAGAAAATACTTGAGTAGGAACGTGAAGTGATGGTGAAAAGCAGTGTGAGGCATTGTGTTTGGGTGTATTTAAAATTATATTGAAAAGAATTAAAAAAAGAAGAATAAAGTTGTCTTAGCTACATTATTCAACGGCTAGTACTGATTATTTTGTGTTCCTTGGCGACCACTAGTGTCACATGTGGGAGATTTTAAAGCGAGGCAAATTGGCTTGCTTATTTTTAGAGGATGTCTCCTTTTCCTGTTTTAAAATGTTACTGTATTCTCTTTGCTCATCTCTGCATAAAATATTGATTAGACACAGCCTGCTCTGAATCTCGCAGAGTCTAAAGACTGAAGTCCTGCAGATTAACGTGCTGCTAAACATAAATTACCACACAGCAAGCCGTGATTGTCTTCATCATATTTCATCAACTTTAGCTCCTGCCAATACTTGTAACCCATCCAATTTTGTGTTTGGCTAAAGCGCTGAGTGTAAAATTCAGTTTCTGTTCCAGGTGCGTGTCGGAGAGGTGGGTGGGAACACTTTGGGGTTCTACGGCTGTCAGATGAGTCCAGATGGATCTATGATTCTGGCCCATGCCTTCCATGGTGCACTGCACCTCTGGTACCAAGACCCATCCAAGGAGGTAGGATGTCTTTTAAATTGCGACTGTCTCTTGTGTGAGTTACAGTGTCATTGTCATGTTGTGTGTGGCAGTTTGGTCAGGTTGTTTGTCAAATACTAGTGATCTATAAAAGCTGTACATCCTGTATTGGTGTTTCAGTATACTGCCCTTGGTGTTCCAGTTTCATATTGATGGGATCTAATGGGTGCAGAACTGTTGATTGTCCCTAAATAGTAAGGATATTTTACGATGTAGATGAAACCTGGCCATCCCATGTATATTCAGTTTTATATTTATGCCAGTCATGTTAATCCCATGTATATTCAGGCTGCTATCTTAAAAGATAACGGAAAATGCATCCCTCAAAGAAGAAATGTTTTGTAGGGGGAGTGGAGTCCAGGGGTTGTGGTTTCTGGCCATTTCAACAGTGTTCAGGACCTGAGCTGGGACCCTGATGGTGAATTCCTTGTGAGCGTGGGCGCTGATCAAACTGCTCGGCTCTTTACTCCTTGGAAAAAGAAGAATCAGACAGAGGTATACTATATCACAGATGATAGAAAGTGGCATATTGGTTCTTTTCCTTAACCATTAGAGACGTGTCTAGAGCACGATACATTTTCTTTCAGTAACACTTCTTAAACGTCTTTTTAAGCATTCTTTTAAGAATCATAGTTGTCATCTTTGAGTTCAGTGTTATGAGCAAGGTATGAGTCAGGTGACAGTGAGTAACATCATAGAGCATAATGATTATTAAACAGTTCTTATAGTAATTTTCCAGAACTAATGACAGGCCTGTTAGATTTAACGATCATTCGAAGATGCATGGTTCTGTGGAGTCTTGTAGAATCAATATCTTGCTGATATTCTTGCTTAAATTTGTTACTAGCTAATTCTTGATTTATCCTGGCATGCTACAAGGATTTAACATCACATTTAACAGTACTGTATATGCTATTTCAAAAGCTGCGGTCTACTTTCTTCGTTATGAGTTACAGCAGGTGATTTAGGCTTTTTGCCTTTAGTTTAACACTGTTGCCTGTTGAAGGTAGTGCTACAATATGTCTGGCTGATAGGCACTTCTTCTGCACGAATATGTTTGTCTACCCAGTGTCTTGTTTTGGAGTAACTGGAGCAGTGGGAAGAGCCAATTGTATAACTGAATCTCAGTCCTCCTATAGAAAAGGCATGATTTGTGGTCCTCTTCTGCCAAGATACAAATACTTTAGTTTTGCTTTTTATCTACAATTTTGTGATAAAGCAAACTTCAGCCTTGTCAAGCCCAGCAGCTATCCTTTTTATGTTCTGGAAAGATGTATTGCACGGAACCGGTTATAGGTTAGTATCAACACACAGGGGTTGCACACATGCCACATAACAGGATTTGTGCAGGCAATTCTAGAGCAACTTGTTAAAAACATACTTTTATTCATGTGATTGCTTATTTAATTTACGTTACTGAGATTCATGTCCATACTTACGTGTTAGAGGGTTTCTAATACCGGGCGCTTTAGTGTTATTCAGTTCCTGCATTTCTGCATTTTTATATGAAAAGTGTGGGGGTGGTGTATGGAGGGAAAACTTTGCCCCAGTTTTGGTTAATTTGGTCCTTCTGTTGTTCAGTACTGCATGTATTCAAGCAAAACTAACAGTACTGTATAATACTGAACTGTGTTTGTCTGTTCAGACCTTTAGATTAACGATGTTAAAGTCATTGCTGAACAGCGGCATTTTGAGTTTCTGTTGCAGGTCTAAGGTTGTGAATCCCAGGATGTTAGGCAGGCTGATGACTTTCTTTCTTGTTGCTTCAGGTAACGTGGCATGAAATTTCTCGACCTCAGATTCACGGGTATGACATGCAGTGTCTGGCAATGGTGGGCCGCTTCCAGTTTGTTTCTGGAGCTGATGAAAAGGTCCTCAGGGTCTTCAGGGCCCCACGGAATTTTGTGGAAAACTTCAGCAACATTACAGGGACGCCCCTTGAAAAACTATGGTGCTCCACGGTGAGTACGCAAGCACACTGTGACATCTTAAAGGGTTTAATCTCAACCCCACCCTGGTGTTAAAATGTAATTTCTGTATTCCAGCTCCACATAGCAAAACATTATGACACTTTCAAGAAGTGATCACCGGGGCTGCGCTGGTTCTTTCTGAGATAATACAGGCCAGAAGAAGTTAGCGTTGAGTGTTGTGAATGTCGTTCTTCAGCAGTAAGAGAGAGATAAGAGATCACTTTATTAGCCATATACAGTTTCTTGCATTAGGAATTTGTCTTTTCACATCCCCCAGCTTCCAACAAGGAGAGAGAAGCTTGGGGTCAGCCATTTATACAGTGCCCCTGGAGCAGTTGGGGTTAAGGGTCTTGCTCAGGGGCCCAACGGAGAAGGATTCCTCTGCCGGCCACGGGATTTGAACCGGCAACCTTCCAGCCACAGGCACAGAGCCACAGCTCCGCCCCCAGATCAAATAGTGCTTGATCTGTCCCGATCTCATTCATCCCAAGATGCCTGAGAATCCATCCAAATTTCCTCCAGATCACGTTTTATAAAACGCACGAAAATAACAAATTAAGAATGTAGACATGCAGCGATGGTACTCCCTCTTCAGCAGTTGCATTCACTACTTTATAAAGCGCAGTAAGTGTTAGTGTTTTTATTAATTGTAAATGTGTGACGGTGTTGTAAATTCTAAATTTATTTAGCTCTTATCCACCCAAGCCAGTAGTTATCAAAATAATGGAGTTGTAAATATGTGCTCACTTGGATGGGAAGGGGCGAGAGAATACAGATCACATGTCCCATATAAATGTAGTGTTGTAAATTTGAATATTTATGTTACAGTCTGCACTTTCTTTATGTCAGGTAATTAGGATTAACATTTTATGTGTGTAAATCCTTCTTGTGTGGTGATGTGTGAGTTTCTGAAAGCAGTTTATTTTAAACCCCTGTTTAAACTATCCTGAAAATATCAGTTTTTTTAAGATAGTTTCCATAGCACCCTGCAATGGCTTGACATGTACATTAGTGTTTAAATCTGGGGTTTTGTAACATACAATTTACCCTTGACTTTCCTGCCCTTTGAGTAGTGACATTGTATATTCACAGGGAATGCATTCTCCACTATAAGACAAATGAAATTCAGTTTATTCTACCTTGTCTAGATTATAGTTGTAGTTCTTGAAAATTGTAAAAGAACAGTTACAGTTTAAACCTGCCACACTAGAGTTTTCTTATAAATATCTAAATGAAACCATTGTATACAAGCTGAATTAAAAAAAAAAAAGCTTTCAGGATCAAAGGTCACAGAATAAAATGTTTCAGTGTTGGCAGTTGAAATGATTTCTTTGTACAGTGCCAATTTATACAAAAATAAGGTGCTTTAGAAAGTCTGTATATTTGTTTTTCATTGGAGGTTGTATGTTACAATGTATAAATAAAAGTAATATAAATTCTGATTGAATGTGTGTTGATTGCAGGCTGTTAGACCACAGAATGTAGACTTTCCACAGGCACTGTAAATGCAAGGTTTTCTCATAGAAAGCACAGCCTTTTAATAGTTTAAGCGCAAACTGTCCATTCTTCACAGGACACAACTGATCTCCCAGAAGGAGCCAGTACACCTGCATTAGGGCTTTCTAACAAGGCCGTCTTTCAAGGTAGGACAGAAAACTTGAATGTAAATAAAGATGAGTTTTTGCATATTATTTTGATTTATTTTTTTCTAATGTTGGTTTAAACTGAACATCTTCTGTTGTTTGGAAGTTAACACATTTTGCTTTGTAGTTACCTATACCATGAGAAAATGGGTAGGGGTATTACGATTGACCATATTTTTTATACTGATTGATGTATAATTCATGGCTATTTATTATTAAAGTACTTTTAAGTTTGTTTTCCAGTGTTGGGAATTGTTTATATGCAACACTTAACAAAAAACATAATTCAAGGAAATACTTTCTCTTGCAGAAGCACAAGACTTGTATTGCTTTTCTTGACAGGAAAGTTTGCCTAACTTCTTTAGAGTGATGTGCAATTCAGTACAGAACTGAGAGGAATCTATGATTTTGTAACTTCTTTAATTGTATCAATTTGCAGTCTGAAACTGATTTGACTTTTAATATCACTGTATGTAAGGTTGTTTTAAAATTTTATTTTAAAATTATTTCCTTCCTTTACAGTAGGGATGTCTTATACAGTGCCCTCCAGAAATATTGGCATCCTTGGTAAAGATGAGCAAAAAAGGCTATGAAAAAATGTCTTTGTTGTTTATCAACTTGATCTTACACTAAAAATGTGAGAGAAATCTAACCTTTCAGTGAGGTAAAAGTATTTAAAGATAAAAAGATTTTTTAAAAATAAACATTTTTCTCAAAAACACGTCTCACAATTATTGGCACCCCTGCATTTAGTACTTTCTGCACCCTCCCTTTGCCAAGATAACAGCACTGAGTCTTCTCTTATAATGCTGGATGAGGTGGGAGAACACGAAGGGATCTGATGCCATTCCTCCATACAAAATCTCTCCAGATCCTTCAGAGTCCTTGGTCCTTGCTTGTGGACTCTCCTCTTCAGCTCACCCCACAGGTTTTCAATGGGGTATTGGGCAGGGGACTGGGATGGCCACTGCAAAAGCTTGATTCTGTGGTCAGTGAACCATTTCGGTGAGGATTTGGAGGTAAGCTTTGGATCATTGTCCTGCTGGAAGTTCCAACAATGAGCCTCCTGGCCGTGGCAGGCAGATTTTGATCTAAAATCTCCTGGTATTTGATGGAGTCCATGATGCCGTGTGTCCTAACAAATTTCCCAGGGCATTTGGAAGATAAACAGACCCACAGCATCACAGATCCACCACCATTCTTCACAGTGGGGATGAGGTTGTTTGCTGCATGACCTTGACTCTATTCATGCCAAACCCACCTCTGGTGTTTGTTGCCAAAAAGCTCTGTTTTTGTCTCATCTGACCATAGAACCCGGTTCCAATCAAAGTTCAAGTGATGTTTAGCGAACTCCAGGTGCTTACGTTTGTGGTTTGACGACAGCAGAGGCTTTCTTCTGGCAAGCCTTCCAAATAGTTTGTTGGCATGGAGGTTGGCATGACCCCAGGTTGCAACCAACTCCTGCAATTGTCCAATTGTGATCCTTGGAGAAAGTTTTGCCTCTCGAACTATCTTCCTCACTGTATGTGGGGGCTGAATACACTTGCGTCCTCTTCCAGGCAGGTTCATCAGAGCTCCAGTTGTTTGAAACTTCTTAATTATTTCCCTAATAGTGGAGATGGGTATTTCCCACATAGTTTCAGTGTAACATCAAGCTGATAAACAACAAAGACATTTTCTCATAGCCTTTTTTGCTCATCTTTACCAAAAGGTGCCAATAATTCTGGAGGGCACTGTATATTTGCTGATTAAATGCAATGATTTGAAGGATAATCTAAACCAGTGGCTTCTATTTTTCTCGTTGAATTACTTCGCTATCTTAACAGGCGATCTAGTGCCCCAGGGCTCAGAGGATGAAGGACAGTTCAACACTGTGTCTGACCAGTACAAAGAGTCCTACTTCCAGCCACTCAGTCTCACAGGTAAAGAAACATAATTTCTCTTCAATGAATCTAGCTAAATATCATAAGTAAGAGTGAACACTGCAAGTGGGACTTATTAGACTATATCTCGTATATTGACTTATCTCAAAGTGTAGATGGCAGTGCACTTCAATGCACATTTCTATAAAGAAAAAAATATATATACATTTGATGCATACAAATATTAATTCACTTTATTTAAGAATACAGTAATCCCTTGCTAGAAGAATTTACCATACAAGGTTTTGAGTATCCACGCCGTTTTCTGTATAACATTTTACCTTGCACGACCCCCAGATTTTGAGGTTGAGAAGTATCTGTGAGCCACGATGTGTGCTGGCTGGAGACTTATTTTCCACGAGAAGACCGACTAAGCGATCTAGTTCTTTCTCAGTCAGCCTCCCTTGCGAGTAGATGTGTTTGCAATTTCGGTTAATATGGCTCCTAATGTTACGAGAGAGAGCACAGTCCAGTGGACCAGAGTCCAGTGTTGCTAAGTGCTTGATAAGTTAAGTCCAAGACTAAGTAATCTCACTGTTGTGTGGTGTAAATTAATGCACAATAAAGAAATATGAGGAATCTATCAGAGTGAGAGTAAGAAGTGGAACAGTGATGTCATTTAAGGTTTTGTATATGCCACGTGGCTCAATTCATATGGGTGTCATCACAGTAATAAAGGTATGAATTATGTCAAACACATTTTAAAACTATGTATATGATATATCCAAAATATAGTTAATAGGAGGGAGACTTTGCTTCCCTTAACCGTATTTTTCCCAATAAGGTACTAAGTTTACCAAACACAAATTTACCTACAGTACTTCAAGGATTTTCAGTAACTTGACCCTCATGTTTAGCAAGGAATTACTGTGTTTATAAATACCATAAAGCTGTTTTTAAGTACTTTTCCCAAAATGAAAGGCAAACGTTGTGGTAGAAGAAGTGTGAACGTTTTACAGAAACCACGAGCCAAAAAATGGTTTAGGAAACAAAACAATAGAAAAGAAAACATTGCTTGTAATGTTCAATTTTTTTGCTTCACACAAATTTGAAAAATTATAAATCTGACAAGCATAGCAGATTGACTTCATTTTAAACTTCAGATAAGTACAAATCCAACAAAATATGTGAAAGGTCTATAATATGAATAATTTCCTCTTGAAAGATACTCCATAATATAGCAAGGGCAATCTTTTAAATCTATATCTCTTAGTCCCAGTCCTTGGGTATTCAGATTTGAAATTATAATGTCAAGCGTATGATTGTTATAAAATGCAGTTTCTGATGGCTGATGTCTTAAATGGGCACATGAATCAGAACTGTGAGACTAATTTTATTTACGGAAATGGTAAAGGGGAAGAGCTTGTGATTCATACCCTCTGGGCACACAGCAATGATTGTGTCGATGAGATTGGAAAAAAGGTCCTTAATCTGAAATAATAATTAGAAGGAAGGGTTTTATAATTACAAAGTTAAAATATTGATGGCTGTGGGCTACAGAGAGAGCATTGAGGCAGAGACAACGTTGTTAATAGAAGATGGAAGCTGGTCAGACTGTTAGCAATGGCAGACTAATTTGACTCTTATGATTTAGTCTGAAGGGGGTAAAGGATGAAATAGAAATTAGTAAGCAAAGAAATCCTTGTAAAAATAGGCCTTCAGTTAAGTGGAAAATGAAAGAAGGAAATGCTGTATAATAGGGTACATATTCTCACAGTGGTGCTTAGGTAGAAATTTGTATTGGCAAAAGCTAAATTTACCAGTTGGCAGTGGTAACTTAAGAGGATGTTAACTTAGAAAGAGACACATTCTATATATTTAATTTGTATAATATTCCATAATTGTCTAAACTTTTTTAGAAGCTAAAAAAAATAAAAGACTCGGGTACAAGGAGATTTTAGAATGAATGAACAAAGATTTTTTTCTTTACTTTTTCTGTTTAAGATTGAAATTCCTAATGTACTGAACTATAATTCTATTTTTTACCATTTTTATTCATGCCATTCAACATGTTGACTGGTCCTCATCTTGTCAATAGTAACTATTTTACTCTGATGCAGAAATATGAAAGGGTTGGAAATGAATAATAATAATAAAAAACTTTATTTTATATAGCGCCTTTAAAGGTGGCTTCTCAAAGTGCTTTAAAGAATGACATCAACAATAAATAAAAATAATACACAAGATAAAACACAATTACAATATATAGAGGAGACCATGGATGGTGGTACTAAGAAAAACAGAGGGGTGAAGAATGGAAAAGTTAATTAAAGGCTTTTCTAAAGAAGACGGTTTTGAGCCTGGATTTGAGTTTAGAGAAGGTGACTCTCTGATATCCTTGGGGAGAGCATTCCAGAGCTTGGGGGCATAACAGGAGAAGGCCCTGTCACCCATACAATGTAGACGGGCTTGGGGGACAGTAAGGAGAGCAGAATTAGAAGAGCGAAGGTTGCAAGGTGGGGAGTAGGGCGATAATAGTTCAGACAGGTACTGAGGTGCCAAGCCATGCGGTGCCTTATAGGTGAGCATGAGGATTTTAAAGTCTACACGGAATTTGACTGGAAGCCAGTGCAAGGACTCCAGGATAGGAGTAATGTGATCATTTGCACTAGACCTGGTCAGGATTCTGGCTGCTGAATTTTGGACATACTGCAGTTTGACCACATGATAAGTGCAGTGGTCATAAGAAGACATATCTTTGCATCTATTTTTCTAGAAAATATAAAAGGGTAGAGGTTTTGCAGATTTTAAAATATTTTGGAATCATTTTGATAAGTTTATTATTTGTGACTGAAAAACAAGAAACTTTAACTGTTTTAACTAAATAAGTGAACTGTCTATAATATGAATATATTCTCTTGAGAGAATCTCAATAACATAGCTGGAAAGGACAGTCTTTTAAATTTATCTCTCTTAGTCTCGGTCCTTGGTTATTCAGATTAAGTACCGAATCAGCTCATTAGTGAGACAGCTGAGGTGATTTTTCAAAGAAAACCATGAAAAAAGACCCAATATACCATCGTATCAGGAGAATAATTCTGTGTGTCATTGGTAATTTTGGAGGCTGGGGTAAATCTCTGAGCTGTTGCTTGCTGTCTAAGGTGTCATACTTGGCAGTTTCTAACCTGGCAAGATCTTGCAGTCAAACAATCTATCCAAGACACACAGCACCTTGCCAAAATCTATGACTAGGTCTAAGTGCGATGGTCTAATAAGTAGTGTTTAATGGCTACAGACCTCTTTGATGTGACCACAGTCCAGTTGTACAATGCATATCTTCAGGCTGCTCATTTAACAACAGCTTTTTTTTTTAAAGATGAGAATGTGATAGTTATGCTTGGATGTGCTACTTGCCAGACTTGAGCACCATGAATATCTTTGGGGTCTATTTGGAATAATGTGTGACACTTTGAGCACAAAAACCAGTTAACAGACAAGATTTTGCAGCCTGTTGACAAATGCATATAGCAAATGCAGAATACAGTTAGTATTGCTTCCAGTGACCCATGCACATGATACACATGACTATGACTTTCACAGCCAATGCCTTGTTCATCAGTCCTGTTGGTTACAAATGTTATTTAGAAAAAATAATTTACATATGTCATGTGTGTTCAAAAAAAAATGTCAATGCGCCAGTTAAAAAAAATGATTTCTTGATACCTTTGTGGGCTTATTGTTTCTATTGGAGCTCAGTATTTTAAAAGCCATACAGTTAATTTGACTTTTCTCGCCTTCCTGTAATTTAACAGATGCACATTTCTGTTTCTAGGGGCTTGTGTCATTGCTGTCAACTTACAGACAGTTTTATGTTATTAAGAGCTCAAGACTTTCAGAGTGTTACTGTAAATTGTTTCAGAAAATCTTATAATTACTTACCTAAGACACAGGTGAAATAAAATGTTGAAGACGTATTGCTACCAGGACTGGCTTTGCCCTATAACTACGTGAAGAATCTTACAGGTATTTTCCCTTTTCTCTTCTGTGGTAACCATTGACAGAGCCTCCTCCTGAGGACCATCTTCTACAAAACACACTGTGGCCTGAAGTACAAAAACTGTAAGTATGTGTGAACCACTTCAATTACTTTACTTTCCCAGTGTGATCTCTTTGGATAAAAAACATTTATTATTGATCAAGTGTGTATCAATAATAGGTCAGCATGAGACTTGCACAAGTCAGTTTCACTCTGAAAAGTAAACAGAGTGTGGGAGAAGGAGAGAGACAGACCAGAATACAATGTTGTAGTTAAGAAGGACAAGAAAAGAATTTGAAAATGAGATTGCTGGACAACCATGATGCCCCCTGGGTGGACATGAAATGGCCAGAGAACTATGTATACATGTGCTGCTGGATATGTGTTTGTAAGTGTTACAGTGGCTTATGTTTCAACAAATAATTGAACCTGGGAACTGTGTGGGTGGCAACTTTAGATCAGCTAGTTGTAGTTAGGAGATGATTAGTGAAGAAAAGGTTCCACCTGTAGAATAATCCTGTGATATGGCAAGTCTTTTTGATGACCTTGGGGATAGAGGGTGTTCGGGTGGACAGGTAGGAGAAGTGGAGAGACGTTCTGGGTTTGGGAATTATTATGGGCCATTGATCCATGTGCTGTCTTGGCTCAGGTGAAAGTCCTGTCAATGCATTGTGACACCCATCTCAATAAAAGAAATCCACATTTTAAAATCCAAATTTGGATTTGGATTTTAATGAGTCTCGTCTCTAAACTACCCCAAGTCTAGGGAACTGTGAGGAAGGAAGAATTTGTACTGTGATTGGGATAGAAGAACCTGTAAAGGAGAGAAAACTGATTCACAATGATTCACAGTTGTAATACACAGATACTACGAAAGTATTCAGTCTCATACAGTTAACAAAAAAACTTCTGTTCAGTTAAGGAAGAGTTGTGGTCATAGTATTTTCATATCAGGAAAATGTATTAAGCATAACCCAACACTGTAATTTCAAAAGTACACTAGAAACTGAAATTGTTTGGGGGTTCTGCAGATGGAGTTACCCCTCCATTATATTTTTTTCTCTCCAAGGTCGATTTATTTTTTCATCAATTCTTTTAAAATGTACTGATTTATTGTCACTGTAAGGATACATTGTGGTGAAATCTAGTACAAGTGGTACATTTCTGCCTACCTTTTTAGTTAGCGCAAGTAATGGCTATAATACAGCTGATCTGTAATATGATTCACTCATGATGATGTATAATTTTATTCCAGTTAGAGTGAATTTTCTTGGCTGAATTTTAAAGTTTGGACTGGTTGTGTTCTCCTATGCAGGCATAAAGGATCCATACTGATTTAATCTTCCAGATCAATATGTTTATTTTCAGTATATTTAGTTATTGTAGAGCAAGATTACCTTAGAAGTGTAGACTGCGATGTGTAATTAATCTTCTTTATGAAATAAATGCAAAGGACTTCAGTGTGATATATTTCACAGTTGCACATGGTGACAAATAGTTTGTGGCACCAACAGATACAACAAATATGCCACTTCATTTTTTTAGGATTTAAGATGACATTTCACAGATCAGCACTTTTGTACATTTATTCTGCCTCACAGTGACATATGAGAATTCTCTACAGCATTTCATGACCCATCAGACAAGAACACATGATGTTTCAGTACAAACAGAGACCTGGATTTGACAATCTGACAAGAAATCGGTTAACACTGTTGTAGCCTTTGGCTACTGAATTCTGCCTTCAAAGCTTACTTTTGGATTCACAAGTGCCTTCCAGTCAGAGAATGTTGCCTTTTTCCCCCACTTTTTGCTTATTTTTGTATTCTCAACAGAATGCATGCAAATTAATCAACTGTCTCACTTATCTTGTTTTGACAGTTCTGGCATGGTTTTTTTTGCAAAGCAAGGCAAAGAAACTGTCATATTTGGAGCTAAACTCTGAAGTACAAACTTTTTGTAAAAACCGTTAGGGACTTGCCTCTGTCTGGAGAATACTGAAGGTTTTCACACCTTTGGATGCCATTTGAAAAGATTTGGCACACTGTATATGCTCTTCAAAAGACTTTTCCCTTGGTTGAAGAGTTATGTATGGGGAAACGGTCAGTGCAGGCTAACACTTCTGTCTTCTACACCAATGTTAACAGTCATATTCTGCCAGAATGGATATCCTTAAATACTGTGGAATACAATATGGACTAGATCATTTCCACCCTCAGCGATCTCCTCTCTCCGACAAATGCTTGTTTTAAGACTTAAATCTGTGTAGAAGTGCAGTACAGATCCCTCTGCCAAGCGAACAGGGCCTGCACTTTACTACAAACAGACCCGTGTGCATGAAAAACTCGAAAGTAAATTCCCAAGACTTTTCTAAACCTTCGTCAGATGTGTCATTAATAAACAGGGCTCATTGTACCAGACTTGAGAGCCACACGGCAATTATTTTATTCAGGAATCATATGTGGTCTAAAGTAAGGTCTCAACATTCATGAGGGTTTGCAAATAACCAAAATCTCATATAAACAAGTCCACCCCTTACTGTGCATACTCTACTACGGTATAAAGTATGCGTGGTTAAAAGATACAAGTAACCATCCCTTGTATGATAATTAAAGTTTTAATGGATTCGTTTTAAATAAAATTACATTGATATTCTAATAAAATGAACAGTAATCATGAACTTGAATTATCATGAAGTAATAATAAACAACATGAATCCCTCCTCTTTGTCCAGCTAATGCCTGCACTTTCTCTGCCTCTTTAATTGGTACGTCCCACTGTAATGAAAAGGCAATAAAACTGACAGGGAGCCTGTAAAGTTGTCTCTAGCCTGTCATTACTCACTCTGCTGACACAGATCCTGGAGCGTTCATTACAATATAAGAACAAGACCATGTCAAGATGTGGGTACTGGGTAGTGGGTACTTGGGCAGGGGGCAGGGAGCACCTCACTCACTAGCTAGATTCGTCTCAAGATCCTAGTCTCTTGTGCGGCTAATTTGAATATTGCGCTTAACAACGTTTGGCTCGTTTTCATTCGGCTCTGCCCTTCCTCCATGGACTTTTGGCTGTGATTTCCACAGCCACACTACACACGAAAAGTCTTGATCGTCCAATGATTATGAGTAGGAAAGCACGAGTAAACAAATTTCTAATTAAGTCTAATTAAGGAGAGTCATTCCCTGGACTCCCAATTTCTTAGGATTACCTGGATCTACAACATGAAATACTTTGTGTGATTGGGAGAAACTTACAGGAAGTGCCATTTACATGGTATGGAAGTCATGTGCTGATGCAGAGTAACTTTAGTCAACTACAAGCTGTGGAATTCTGGACTTACTGTAGCCTATTGAGCACCTTAACAGCTGTCTTCTTACAATCAGGATGAAGAGATCTTGATGAAATAAAGGCAGTCTATCAAAATATTTCTGTGTCAGAAAAGCAGGGCAAGGGGATTTACCAAACAATGTTACAGATGGTAGAACGATACCCTTGTGATTTTCCTAACAAGCACTTCAAATGATAACACAATGTAAAATTAAGGCCAGGGTTTTTTCCGTTTGTCCTGATCCTCCCCGAACTCAAGTCAGATAGTTTAGAGCCAACATGATAATGAAAGTGAATGTTGGATGGAAATTTTGCATGGGGTGGAATAGCTGATATTACTGGGGTGTGCTCGTGATTGCCATGTGTGAACTGTGCACAGTGAAATTCATGTTACACATTGATTGATACATCCAGACAATTCTTATGTTGTAAGACACCTACCTGAAGGGCCTGCAGAAAGATTGGAACAGTATGTCCTAAACTTCCCTTCACTGTAATTAACAGCCACAAGAACCAGGTCAATAAATGCTTGCATGAAGCACAGCCTTTTACGCATCATTCTCTACAGATATCATCAACATTTAACTTTTGTTTTAATATATTAGCTTAATTTGATTTCTAGTACTAAAATTATATAAAGTAACCGATAAAGTGCTCACATTTTAAATAGCAGTTGTTTTAACTAAATGAAGGATTGTTTTAGCAGTTACCGTGAGTAAGTTAATATTCAGGCACATGGAGAAACAACATGCTGTTTGTTGAGTAAATAAAACTGCAAGTTGTTGAGTTCTTTAGATTTTATTAAAAGAAAGGAAGATCATAAAAGAAAAAATCAATAACGTTTCCTCATGTTACTTGTCAAGATGTCAGACAATATTAAGTGCAGGTGGCTTAACGCTAACAACACAGAAGAGTCTGCATTTCGTGTTGTTTCTGATATCCTGTAGGACAAGTGGATGACATGGAAAAGAGTATTAGTATTGATGGAAAGGTCTGTTGTGTTGTGTTACATGGATTAAGGCTGTGCCTGGTATAGCCTTACCTTTATTTATATGAAAGAAACAATCTCACAGAACCTCCCATAAATACATTGAAGAATTACATTGTTACTAAAAGTTGTTTTGGTTTTACACAAATGCATTTTTGTGTCTGTCTGTATGTATAGATGCTTATATTGCTACAATGTGTTACATGAACCTTTACAGTATCTTACTGATTTTGATCAGCAAATAGGTTTGTCTTTTCCACTATTGACCTAAACCTGTTATTACTAAATTTTCCGCTTCTGTCTATTGTATAAAACAGTCTTTTTACATTGATTCAATCTGACAGTAAAAATAAACATTGACCTTTAACTTAGACGCAAAAGGTAAACAGTGCTTCAGTGACATTTGTGCATGTGCAATTTATCATACACCAATGTGAAATGTACCCGATTGTCTATTCTTTCACCTCTGAACAATTTTCTAAATATTGAAAGAACCTTGAAATGTAATTTTGGTTAGCTGATGGCACGCAACACAAAAATGATTCTATACAAGTGTACAAGTGTGCTGCGCATTGCCAAATTGGGAACGTTTCTGAACGTCTTTGTCTTACTACGCATTCTTGTCCAGAGCAAAGAGGTAGGCAGGAAAGATTCATGACGACTCCTCCCACCCAAGTTTCCACCTGTTTCATAAACGTCTCTCAGGAAGACGCTACCTTCTGTTAAAACCAGAACCACCCAATACTTGAACAGCTTCTTTCCCTGGGTTATCTTTTTGTTTAACCATCATTCCAAATTCTGTGTGCACTGCCTTAATGACGTCTGTTGTCTTTTGTGTGTATGGCATAATAATAATAATTAATAATTGCTTACACTTATAAAGCTCTTTTCTGGACACTCCACTCACAGCGCTTTACAGGTAATGGGGACTCCCCTCCACCACCACCAATGTGCACCATCCACCTGGATGATGCGACGGCAGCCATAGTGTGCCAGAACGCTCACCACACATCAGCTATCAGTGGGGAGGAGAGCAGAGTAATGAAACCAATTCATAGATGGTGATTATTAGAAGGCCACGATTGGTAAGGGCCAATGGGAAATTTGGCCAGGACGCCGGGGTTACACCCCTACTCTTTTCGAGAAACGCCCTGGGATTTTTAATGAGCACAGAGAGTCAGGACCCCGGTTTTACATCTCATCCGAAGGACAGCGCCTGTTTAACGGTATAGTGTCCCCGTCACTATACTGGGGCATTAGGACCCACATGGACTGCAGGGTGAGCGCCCCCTGCTGGCCCCACTAAGACCTCTTCCACCAGCAACCTTAGTTTTTCCCAGGAGGTCTCCCATCCAGGTACTGGCTCACACCTGCTTAGCTTCAGTGGGTTGCCAGTTGTGAGTTGCAGAACGATCTGGCTGCTGGCATCCATAAAATAATTTTGCATTGTATATATTCCTTGTGTGGTGTGTACATGATTCTGATTATGATGTTTGAAATTGTCCCTGTATTTTCTGTTTCTTTCAGGTATGGACATGGTTATGAAATGTTCTGCGTGGCTTCTAACAATGCAAGAACTGTTGTTGCCTCTGCGTGCAAGGTACTACAGTCATAGATCAAGACAGTATCTCATGCTTTCTAATGGCACCAATATCTATGAACACTTAAACTTTCTATTTGGATATCATTTGTGTCATAATACCAGAACACTTTATAAACATTTTTCCCTTAATATGCGCTACACATTTAGGAGTACAGGGAATCTGGCAGTTTTACAAACTGCTTTCTGTTCTTGTGTTTTAGTGGAATATTAGCATTTTGTTTGTGTACAATGTGAAAGACATATTGATTTTGTTTTAACAGTTTCTTTCCTGCTGTGATGTTCGGACCATTCAGAGGCATGGTGTTAAATGCTTGCTGCTTAATGGCATTTGAATCGAATTGGTTCATGTATTTCCGTATAATAAGTAACTGATTACACAGGGGGCAGCTATTGTGGAGTTTTTTTAGACCTGGGCAGTATTGTTTTTCATTGTTGGCCCAACTTGATAGAGAGAACCGAACTGTAATTAAACTCTTGGCTGCTTTGGCCCTTGTTGGAATACAGAGGAATAAAAACGGCAATTTCAGGGGAAGAAAGGAAGTAAAAAAGAACAGACAGTGGAGAGACCTTTAAATGTTTAAGGCTGCAGCCTTCTGTCAGCTGAAAGTGGGTCTTTCCTGACCTGAATTGTAGTTGATCCATACTGACACCATAGGGCATTATATTGTTGGGGCACATTCTTGGAGTCTGTCGTTGTTAACACTCTAGCAGCATATTAGACATGATAGGATAGCTTCTTGAACTCTAGAGGTTCAAAAACTGTATTTTTCTCATCTAAAATAATATGAAAGTATAAAGCTTTTTAACAACTGTAAAAGTTTCAGCTTGAATGCATCTTTTTTTTAAGAACTCAACATGTTTCATTAGGCTCTTCCTGCTCATCGAGAGAGCTTGATTTATTATTACAGGTGAAAAATAACTATCATTTTTAATGCATTCGTCAGTGGCTTGATTTATTTTAAGCTAAAAGTAGGTTTTCTGACTTGGTTAATATTATGTGAAATATGTTTCTGCATATTAAATAGACTGATTTACTCTGCAGTGATACTCATTAATTTTAAATTAAACCCCATATATTTCAGTAGTAGAAAACATTTCTGGTGTGGTGTTGAAGAGGTTTGTAATTCCATTTAAAAATGTATAAGCCTAAATCTGAAGAAGTTGGTGATGATGGATGGTTCTTACATTTTGTGTATTATATCTGGAATTCATTAAGCATTTGATGTAGTTATATTGCTTATGGTGCTTATTTATTTGTAAATTAATGTACAGATTTACATTGATTTATATGTGGAGATGTACTGCAAATATTGAAATATCACAATTCACCAACCGTCTTCTAACAGAAAGGGTAACATAGAAGTCGTCCAAGAAGTAACCAGGTTGGGCTCAGTGTGGTTGGGTGAATGCACAAGCTTGTTTAGCTTTCTCATTGATTCTCTACACAGAACGTTGTCAGTACTTTGAAAGTTCAGCAAGTTGAACATAAGGCTGGTTCATCCTCCTCTTGCAGGCCTCTAAGCCAGAGCACGCGGCCATCCTTCTGTGGAGCACTTCAACCTGGAAGCAGCTGCTCAGTCTTCCCCTGCACAGCCTCACCGTCACTCAGATGGCCTTCTCCCCCGATAACCGGTTCCTGCTGGCTGTCTCCAGGGACAGAACATGGTCACTGTGGAGGCAGCAGGAGGACATCCACACTGATTCAGGTTAGCAAGGAATTTGGCTTTGAGGCAAGCATATTTGTAATATTTTAAGTGTGAATTTTAAGTTCATTTCAAGCAGTTTTTGGAAGATGGCTTCTCGTAGGCCTGCGTGTGTGTGTCGGGCACGGGTGTAAAAATGTCCATACTGTTCAAAGGAGAGGAGGCCATTCAGCCTATCATGGCGAATTTGGAATGCACTAGCCAAGTGGAAATTGTTTAGCTGCTTGTTGCCCAGGGTTTGTGCCTCAGCCATCTTGTCCACAAACCTATAGTTTCCTTTCTTGTTGTTATCCTATTTCCTTGTGTCACTGCTGAATGTGAAGTAATCCTTTGTGTTCACCTTAGCTATAGGTAGATACTTTATTAATAATAATCAAATTAATACTTTATTAACTATACCCATTAAGACTGTATATTGTAACGCATACGGCCTCCATTGCTTGTGAGAGCCGGCTTACCAGCGCGGTGACGTCACCGCCCTTCCCTGTGGATAGCAGGGACCGCAGCCGCCGGGCTGACGGGAGATTTCCCTTTGGCTCAAGAGGCTGGGTCCCTGTTGAGTGACGCCGGAGGCCTGGGTTCGAGTCCCCGGCGGTGGGGGGCCGGCCTGATGCGGCAGCGGCGAGGGCGCCCATGTCAACCCCGTAGCGTTACAATATATAAATAAGGGAAACTTCCTGTGTTTTAATACATTTTGTAATAATGCTGTGCTGCCACCGAAAGACTGAGAGAAAAATCCACTTGTTGAGCTCTGGCTGTCAGCCAGGAGACAGGCAGTCAGACTGAGAAGGGGAAACTGGGGCTTGGTGAAACGGGCCGAAGTCGAGTTGAGAAGGAAAGACTGCAACACAAGGGAGTATCCAAAGCAAAGCTGAGAAACCAGGCAAGGTTGACAAACACAGTGGGTCGTCTGAGGTGAAATCCAAAATACAGTGTCGAAAACCAGAAGTTCAATACTAGAACCCGGGAGAGAAAGAGAGCCATGGTTAAAACAAAGAGAGTTCAAATCCAGGGAATCAAAAAGAGTACTAGGAAACACCAGGACTTGAGAAGCATTGACTGTACACTAAGTGAGAGAAACGTGAAGACTGAAATACCTAGTGACAATAGGATAAGTCGAGTTAATTGGAGGCAGGTGGCACAGATAAACTACCAAATCAAGTTTGGATGGAACTGGTGTTTGAGTCTGTGTGTGGAAGCAGTCGGTTGCCGTACTGATCTAGGGCCTATGAGATATAAGTGTCTTATATAAATTATGTGGCATGGTGTCCGAATGTAAACCTGACATTTTAATTAAGCCTTTAATGGTCCATTGCAATTTTCATGTATAAGCCGTGGGTTTCACGCTTCTTGCTATATTCTGTTTGATTTTATATCCTGTTAGCATTCTGTTTGATTTTGTTTCCCCATAATGTCTTGAAAAGGCTATAAAAACACTAAACACCTCATTCCCTTTTTATGTAAAGCTTCTTGTGGCTCAGAATCACCCATGCAATTTATGGTCCCACTACACTGTTGCAGCCTCTACATCCTATGTAGATCACCCTGTACCTACTGTAGCAATATTAGATATTTGCCAACTGTCTGCCCAATCCATGATTTGTAACTTTAGCTAGTATGCTTACTACATCAGAATCTGAGTCATTTCTATGCATCAGGAACTTCAGCTGGCTTGTGCGACATACCACTGTTTATATCCATCCAATTAGAGGTTATAGCCCTTAGGATAACCTGTTTCCTGTTTGTTAATCAGCTCACAATCCATGTCGGTACCCTGTCTTGAATTTCTACAGCTTTTAATTTGAGAAATAACCTTTTCAGTGGAACCACATCAAAAGCTTTCAAGAAACATAAATATATAATGTAGTATATTTAAATGTTCTCTAGTGTTTTAGTGTTGTCTTTGTTGTGTGTTTGAATAACTAAGTTCAATGACCTTCCCTTTCTAAATTCATTCATCAGTTTTATGAAAATTATATAGTTTAGCTCATACTTTTGTTTCCATAAATTTACCAGTAAATAAAGTAAGGCTGACTGATTAGTTTGTACTTTTCTGGTTCAGTTTTGTGAACGCTTTTAATGAATTCATATTATGTTTGCAGTTCACAAATCTGTGAATATAGCTCCCACTCTTTGTGAGGATTAAAATATTCTAGCTAAGGGTCTATAAATAAGGTCCATTATTTTATGATGTTTTTCTGGGGATGATACCATTAGGCCCCAGCGACTTATTAGTTTTATGCTTAGTGTCGCTTGTAACAAAAAAATTACCCAATACCAATAAAACTCTGTCTATAACATAGAATATGTTATGGATGTGTTCTGTTGTAAAAACCTGTGTGAAATATTAATTTAGCAAGTGTGGCAGTTACTATTATTAAATCCCTATTATCATATAAACTGTTTGATGTTAACTTTTTTCCTCCATTGCAGCAGTCTGTAGCTCTGGTGTATATTTTACAGCTGTGCTTATTGCTCTGGTCACTTTTTCCATATTAGGATGTTTGCCCACTTTACTTAATATGTAGTTTTCTCTTTTTACCTATTCTCCATTAAACCATGAAGGCCATACTGTGCAGTCAATAGGATTTGAAATAAATTAATGACTATGAGGTTAAAGCTCAGAATGTCAGCTTTAATTCGAGGGTATTTACGTCTATATTGGGTGAACCATATAGGACTCACAGACCTTTTTATACATAGTCCTCCCATTTTAGGGGACCAAAAGTAATTGGACAATTGGCTGCTCAGTTGTTTCTTGGCCAGCTGTGCGTTGTTGCATCGTTGTTTCATGCACAAGAGAGTTAAGAAAAGGTCTGGAGTTGATTCTAGATGTGGCATTTGCATATGGAGTCTATTGCTGTTGTCTCTCAACATGAGGACCAAAGAAGTGGCAATGCCAGTAAAGCGGGCCATCATGAGGCTGAAAAATCAGAATACATTTCTCAGAGACATAGCCAAAACATTAGGTGTGTCAAAATTAAAAGAACGCACTGGTGAGCTTAACAATAGCAAGCAACCTGGTAGACCACGGAAGACCACAGTAGTGGATGATGGAAGAATACTTTCAATTGTGAAGAAAAAACCCTTTTCGACTATTGAACAGATCAAGAACACTCTCCAGGATGTAGGCACAGATGTGTTAAAAACTACCATAAAGAGAAGAATACACCAGCATAACCTCAGAGGGTTCACCACAAGATGCAAACCACTGGTAAGTCTCAAGAACAGAAAAGCCAGGTTACAGTTGGCTAAAAAGTACCTGTGGAGTTCTGGGACAAAGTCTTATGGACAGATGAGACGAAGATTAACCTGCACAAGAGTGATGGAAAGAGGAAAGTGTGGAGAAAAAAAGGAACTGCTCATGATTCAAAGCATACCACCTCATCTGTAAAACATGGTGGAGATAGTGTCATGGGTTGGGCATGTATGGCTGCCAGTGGAACTGGCTCACTTGTCTTTATTGATGATCTTGCTGCCGACAGCAGCAGCGGGATGAATTCTGAAGTGTACAGAAGCATCTTACCTGCTCAGATCCAACCAAATGCTTCAAAACTCATAGGACGGCGCTTCACCTTGCAGCAGGACAATGACCCCAGACATACTGCTAAAGCAACTATGGAGTTTTTCAGGGCCCAAAAAGTGGAATGTTCTTGACTGGCCAAGTCAATCACCTGACCTGAATCCTATTGAGCATGCGTTTCACTTACTGAAGACAAAGACTGAAGGCAAAAAGCCCTCAAAACAAGCAGGAACTAAAAATAACTGCATTACACACCTGGAAGAGCAGGCCAGGGAAGATACCTAGCGTCTGGTGATGTCTAGAGGTCGCAGTCTTCAGGCAGTCATCAATTGCAAAGGATTTACACCCAAGTACTAAACATGACGATTTTATTTAAGATTATGTTAATGTGTTCAATTACTTTTGGTCCCTTGAAATGGGGGGGGGGGGGTATGTATAATGAGGGCTGTGATTCCTGTATGGTTCACCCCATATAGACGTAAATACCCTCGAATTAAACTTTAATTTAAAGCTGACATTCTTCACTTAAACCTCATAGTCATTGTTTCATTTCAAATCCAATGTGCTGGAGTATGGAGCCTAAACAACAAAAATTGTTTCACTGTCCAAATACTTATTTGTTTCAGCATTTAATTTGTTTTGAACCTTTGACTTTTTTCTACATTTATTAAGCGTCATTATTATATGAGCTCTCGGGATTTCTGTCCACCTGTCGTTCCTTGTAAGCTGTATTTCCTATCTTCATAGTAAGCTTTTCAAAAATTTTAAAAACTAATTTTAGACTCTTTTCTAAAGCTTAAAGGTATGCATTAAAAGTAATAATAAAGAGTTACTGTATTATTGACACGGTTCTTTCTCATCTATTCATATAATTAAATCATGGTTGTTTAAAAAAGGCTAGGTCGATAAGAGCATATTCCCAAAACTTTGTGTTTACAAAGTGATTAAAAAGGCAAGCTTTTAACCATTTCCATCAAACAAACTTCATTTTCTCTATTCATTGTTATAATATCCTGATTTATGCATAGATAATTGAATCTCTGCATACAACATCCTACATGGGTGACCAGGCTTAGTGTTCTTAGTGAGGAAAATGAGGATTTTTCATAAAATATCCTAAAATGCAACCGCTCCTAAATTCTAACAGTGGCATAAGGACCTGAAAATGCACAACAGACCCTCCTCCATTTCTCATAGAAGAGATTGCATTCTTTTTCCACATTTTTGCTTAGCTGATTTAGATTCTGAAACATGATTAGAGTTCAATCTGAATTGACTCAAAGGCCCTATTTCTTCAAGACAAAAATGTATCTCACGTCAGCCCTGTACTTTCTCTTCATGAAGCAAACCTTGCAAAATATATTCCCAATGAGTGGCATGTCTTTATATTTCTTTCTGCTGAACTGGTTCAGACCAGCTGATCTGTAATTGAACTGCTGAACTTTACAGCTTCTGAATGAAGTCTCTACCTTTAGTCCTTAAGCTTGTTGGGATTTGGACAATCCTTCATTGCACAGTAGATCTTCTAGTGCACAATAACTCCTGGAAAATTTGTCTTCATATTAAAGGTTGTGTTGTCAGTGAGAACTGGAGAAATTTTGTTTGATGAGGTTTTTCAAAAGGCCCTTAGGGTTTGTGATTCTGTGCTGTACTAATCATGTATGTTTCTTTTTTGTTAATGGGTTTTATGTATTATGTATTGTGTTATGTCATTTACCTGCCTGCAAAGCAAATTTCCCATATGGGACAATAAAGAAAGTAAATGATTTAGCAGTGTAGAAACAATAGCAATGTTAATTTAGGCAATTCCCCCTGGTCTTCTGAATTCAAGGAGTCTAGAATCATGTTGTTTTCGATGTTTGTAAAAAAAAAAACGCTTTCAGTCTGTATTATGCTGAGGCACAACTGATATGTAACCTTATTTCACCTCATTGTGTGATTATCATTCCAAGAGAATGAAATTGAACAGGTTCACAGACACTTTCTGACCCTTAAGTAGTGCTCCATATTGTACAGCATGCTTGAGGTTTCACTAGATGAATGGTCACTGAGTGTACAATATATTACAAACTTCCCTGGGGTTTCAGAGACCAGGCATGTCCGGGCTGTTGTAGCTGCAGGAGGTGACCCACCTCGGCACCTGTGAAAATGGCAGTATAGAGCTCATCCAGCTGCGAGCTCCAGCTTCAGCAGCTCTGTTGGTATCAGTTTAAGACATCTCAGGGGATGTTGTAAGAGATAAGCATTCGCTTTCATCGATGTTTCATTAACGGCCTTTCTTTTCAGGATCTCCAAGTGATGTAATAACACTTGATCATCTTTAGCAATGTGCCCTTGCCAGGGGTGCATTTCGGACACTAAAGACACTTGTTCTTTCTTAATGTCTGAATGCCTGAGCTTTGTGACTCCTCACACAGACACAGCCAACCTAATTATACAGCCGTTTGGCCAAAAGCTAGTCAAGTTCTTAGTAAAAATGAATGTGAACAATAGGGAACCCATCTATAAAGACAATTATATGGACTCTAAACAAGAATTTATTGTGCTCCTTCTCTGTTTTTGGAATGGGCAGTCACATCAAGGCCATGCTCGGTTATGCAGCTCGATCTTTCAGAAAGAGTGACTTTCCACAGCCTTAGAGATTAGAGGCACATACAGTGTTTAGTTCTCTGAATCAATTTAATTAGTCATCCAGAATACAAATTGTTGGAAAATGTTTTGATAGAGGTACAGTATATAAATCCTTTAAAGATATCGACATCTGTACAACTGATTAATGAATATTATTTTCATGTAATACCATCTCTCATGCGAGGGGTTCCTTCATTTTTGGAAATATTCTCATCTGTTCTTAGTCCTTTATTTCTTGTTTTTTTGCTTTATTATTTATTCAGTTAGAAATAGTTATTATTCATACCTCTTTGATGTCTTTACTTTTAGTTTTTGTTTTTAATCTGGATGTTTAGCCTTACAAGATAGCTTTAAAGTAACAGTGGTCATTTTGAGAGATCTGATTTCAGTTATAAATCCATGAAGAGCATAACTTGAGGCTCATTTTAAATTTGTTTCAAAGTATTGTATCATTTCAGTTTTGCTTTCTGTGATACTTTTAGACTGTACTGTACCACCCTGAACAGGTTAACAATGGTCTGTATTATATGCCATTACAATCTGTCTTGCTTTTGTTTTTTGTTTTTCCACAGAGCCTTGTTACACTCTGTATACACACACTCATAAGAATAACTCGGTCCACACTCGGATCATCTGGGCTTGCGACTGGAGCCCAGACAGCAAGTATTTTGTGACAGCAAGCAGAGATAAGAAGGTAACTTGGAAGAAAAAAAAAAGTCCATTGCTTATGAGATCAGCTGCAGGACCTAGCAATGACAATAGTTACCTACATAAAAACCCAAATGTTGTTTTGATCCGCTCTTAAAATGGAATAATAGAACTTTAATAATAAAAAGAATTGCCATTGATGCAATCACTGTTAGAGGCAATACCAGCTGCATTATAAATGAGCAATTTGCTTTCAACTTGAGGGGGGTTGTTGCAACAGCTTGGTCATTGCTGATTTGAGTAACATCAGTCGGCAACAAAATGTGCAAGTTTTGTATCGATGTGGTCTGAATTTACACACTAGTTCAGCGCACCTTGGCCAGCAAGAGGTTTATGCTACGTTTAGTGTGTGTATCTGCGTTTAGATAGGGATGACATTCAGGCATATGGGCAATCATTGTGTTCTTTTGTCCACTGTTCATCTCCTTCATCTCCCATTGCCTCCCACTTGCTAAGTCAGTTAAACATCTTCATCTTAATCCATACTGTACCATTCATACTATGTACATATGGCTATATTGTGTAAAATCGTATAAAAACATAAGCTGTTTGAAAATCTTAATGTACAAAAAATAAAAGTCTATAATTAATAATCAGCAATATTCCTAAATAAGGAAATAATATTTGTAATCATACATAAGAACCATTAAAATGACATTGAGACAAAATATATGCATGGTAAAGATGCATTTTACTGTTGTCCAATTGTATTATTGACATAGATATTATATGTTTGAGCTCTTGATGTGCAAGACAATTCCCAACAACAAAGATTATTTCAATTCAATGTATCTATTAGCACATCATTCAGTACCCACCACTAATGCCAGTCTTCCTTTTACATTTTACATGAAATTAATAAATATTAAACATTTTGTGTAAAAGAATGACTTTTAGTACAACTGTATAAACATTTCACATGAATACTTTGTGTAATAGTTTTTATTTGGGAGTTCAAGCCTGTAGGTAGAAGTCAACCCAGAATGCACCCCTCCCCTATTTGCATGCATTCTTATGGGGAAATTAGTCTTTAATCTTCATCTTTTTGAGTTGCTCCAGATCTTTCAGGAAGGAACCTGCCATGTAAATCAAAAACTACCTGCATGTCCTTTAATTCATTGTTGTTAAGTGAAACATGCAGTATCGGAGATCCAAGTGATCAACATTGTTAGAATGTTAAAAAACGCCTCATACTCCTCATTTGAATTGATTTTGTTAGGCGTTTATATTTAGCAATGCCTCTATCAAACAGCTTTTGTTCACTTCAAAAGAACCTTCATTCTTTAACATACAGTGGGTTTCCGATCAATATGTATGCTAGAAACTAATGGATACAGTACTTGTACTCTTCCTGGTTCATCTCTGTCATCTATATAGCTCTGTGCAATACAGAGTATGCATACTAAAAATCAAAACCTTTTAAAAGAAGCTTTTAGTTTCTGGCATTAACTGCCTTTGTCACATTTTAGCATTAGTCCTATACTTTGTCTTAATCAGTCTTGAAGTAGCTTGATGTTTCTCTGCTGTGTGAACTTAAGACCTTTTCCATGTCTCTCATCTGACAGGTTATTATATGGGGAGAAGGCAGCTGTGATGAAAATGTAGAGAAAAACTGCCAACTAATGGTTTGTCCCCGGTCGTCAGTGTTGGATGTGGGGGATGCAGCCACTGCTGTCAGCTTTTGCCCTATGCGGTATCCAGATGGAAGGTACATTTCAAACGGCTGCAGTTTTGCTCACAGGCATGCACACACCATTCAGTGTAATCTTTCAGTCTGGTAGTTTCTTGAGTTCTTGAATTCAGTAACCATTTTCTCTATCTTTATCAATGGAAGCTACATTTAGTAAGGATACTTAGATCAATTTTTTACCACAGTTGTAAATAATAAAATTCTAAAAGTTGTTTTTGATAGATAAGAGTTATAATTGATAATTGTATTTGATGGCGAAGCTTCATCTCCCTTTTTCTAAGGCTGGGCAAACCAGATGAATGACGCCTTTTCCGACTTTTTAAAACACAATTAGAGGCAGGAGACATTTGTTAAGTGTGTGAAATATTGGGAGGGGGTTGTGTTGACAAAGTTGCAAGTTTTCTTGTTGTATTAACATGTCACAGAATTTGTCTTATTATAGTTATTATTATTCCATATGACATATTATATATGTATAATAATGCTCACAGGAAAATGGCATTTTGAAGAATGCCGTCCCTACTAATAGATAATGAAATAAGTTAGGGAAGGGAGCATGTTGTTCATAATTTAATGTAATTTCAATAATTTGGTATCTGGCTACAATAAAAATGGACATTTTGAGGTGTGATTACATTTGAACATTTTCTTTAAAATAAAAGGAATTTAGATATAGAGTAAGGATTGCTACTGATGATTTGCTGTATGCAACAGGAATATAGTATTGAAACAGTAAAGCATAATGTATCAGTTAAACATGTTGTCAATGTTCAGTTTGGTCAGAAGAGTTAAACGTACAGTGTCTTTCAAAAGTATTCAGACCCTTGCACTGTTTTCAAATATTTGTTGCTCTTAAAGCTTGTAGTCATGATGCTTTGAAGTAGAACTTATTGTTATATACAGAACCTATTCACACATTCAAAGCAAAAAAACAAAACAAAAAGAAAGAAGTAAACAAATTATATAAGAGAAAAATGGAATAGTTAAAATTGCATAAGTATTCAAAACCTTTCCTGTGGCATAGTTAAATTAATTTAGGGGGACAAAAGTATCTTAGAGAGCCACACAATTATTTAAGTGGCCTCTGGGTGCAGTTGTAGTGGTTCATGTGATTTCAAAATAAATACACCTGTCTCTGTAACATCCCCCAGTTGGATAGCAAATCACTGTACAAGAAAAGATTCAAACATGGAGACTCAAGAATAAAGTTGTATAAATGCACAGATCAGAATTGTATTAAAAAAATCTTTGATCTTAGGAAAGTCTGTTATTAAGTAGTGGAAACCACCTGGATAGATCAGAATTTCCCTCCAAACTGAGCAGATTTACAAAGAGGGAACTGGTGAGGGATGCCACTCTGTAACAAAGACTTACAGAGATCAGTGGTGGAGATAATAGAAAATGTCCACATTTTCTGGTGCTTGTATGGAACTGAAAATATACCATCTCAGATCCTGCTTGAAACGCAGAACTAAAGTGACGCAGCGAACATGTTACAAAAGGTTTTATGGTCAGACAAGACCAAATTTTGTTATAAAACCAATTGCGAAGCGTTACATCTGACACAAACCCAACAGAGAACCCCAGTCAGTGACCTCCATTCCTACTCTCAAGTAGTGATGGTGACAGCATTAGCCTCTAGTTCTGCTTCTAACCAGCTGCGACTGGGAAGCCTGTCAAAACAGATGGGAAATCCAGAGGGAGTAAAGTACTAGCAAAATTTAGAAGATAACCTGCTTCAGACCAAAAACTGATAAAAATATCACCTTTCACCAAGGCAGTGAGCCAAAGCCATACTGGAATACCGTAAGAATAAGAAAGTAAATGTCCTTGACTGGCTTAGTGAAAGTCCTGACTTGAATCCTATTAAGAATCTGTGCAGAGACTTGAAAACTGCTCTCCATTGTCAATCCTCACAGAACAATCTTGTGCAAATGTGCCAGGAAGAATGAGCAAAACGTGCCTAGTTGGTAGAGATTTTCCAAAGGCTTCAACTATATATTGAGTTCACGGTTCTAAACACTTATGCAATCAACATTTTTGTTTTTTCCCATTTAGTTTTTGCTTAAATTTACTGTACCTTCACCATAAGTTCTCTGTTTGAGGATTCGGGTTTTGAATAACATATTGTTTACTTTATTTGGGAATTTAGGAAGAGTCTGTATGCTTTTTCAAGGCACTGTAGATAGTGATTTCTGTATGTAACCAAAATCTATTAATGCTTGTTTTGTCTTAGACCCAGTGTCTGTGGAAGCTTAATTTACTCATCACGGTTTTGTCACTAAAATATTCATTTAAAAAGCATCAACTTCAGCAGATAAAATTTTAATGAGGTAAAGATTAACAGTGAAAGGTGTTTATTTTGTGTTGCTTTTCTCTGACAGAGGTTCACCAAAATGTTTTATTCTGTGAAGAGTTTGCTAAATGAAATTGCAAAGATGCATGACGTATACAACCACACACCTGGTTTCATTTAAGTAATATAACCTAATTTATAGAGGAATTAAATGTAAAAGAAGTTTGAATTGGGTCACAGCGTGCCGTATTATAAAGAAGATGTATTTTTTAATCATAGCTCATTAATATGATAGATTGCATGCAAGTTTATAGACTTCAGAAAATAAGTAATACCCACAATTTATGGAAAAACATCTTTGAAAATATAAATCATCAGCATGTTTTGTTTTTAGCACAGTCTGTATAAGACACTGTTCCTCATAATATTCTGAATATTCAGAATGAAACATTATTTTAAGGCACGTTTTTAGTGCATCTTCTTGTATTTTTCATTAAGATAAGTTTCCAACTCTAAGATTTACCCAATAAAATGTAAACTTCTTATTATTTAGAAAACCAAGAACATAATGGATCGAATAGGAACCGTCTCTGCTTTTTCCAATTTCATTTACTGAAATATTTTTTACCTTTCTGAAGCTTAAAGGTCCTGTATGTAAAGAATCCATGTTGTTCTCTGGATCTCCTTCCCATTGTCTATTTACTATCCAAGTACACTCCTACCTGCTACGATGTTGACGTAATTCCTGTCTGGCCACAGTGGAAACTGTAATAATATACCATATGTCTTCAGTTCAGTTTCCACTGTGACCAGGCTAATAGCTGTACATGTTTTTCAAGCTGCCCACAGAAGCTACACAGCAGCGATCAAAGGTGTTTTTTATGTTATGAATATTTCATCTATCACAACCTTTGTTAGATTAAATTAGTGTGGTAGTTTTTTTTTCATTTTGTTTTTGTTTTCTACTTCTAATTCTAAAATGACCTTCTATGACCCTTTACAACTCAGGATGATATAGCAGTAAGTAGCAGTCAGAATATAACCATAGGCATCTGGGTGTTTAGTAATAACGAGGTATTTATATTTCTTGGTAGCATGGGCAAATACTGCTCCAGTTTGCTGTTTGTATTTGGTTTGTATTTTCAGAGAATTGAGAATTTCTTTGAAATATGAATATGTATTTTTTGTTTTTACTCCTTTGAAGTTACATCCTGTCTGTGGGTCTGGAGTGTGGGAGGATTGCTCTGTACAAATGGAAGCCACTGACAGATCCATCTGCAGGAACAGACTGGATTAAATGTGGAGAGATGGATGAATTGTATCCTTTTCCTAATGTCATCTTATTTTAAAATGTATTTTAAGCAGTTATAAGATGCGCACGTTGTGCAGTTTTGTCAAGACATCAAAGCCAATAACGCTTTTAAGATTGCAGTCTCAAATCTTTTTTTATGCCGTTTCCTGTTTATTTCCATGTTCAGACAGCAACCTATTTGTCAGCTCGCAGTCGAAAATGTTCCAGAAGCAGGAGGTGTTCAGAGAATCTCTGCTTTTTTATCTAAGAAGAGAGTTCATATCTTTCAATGGCCCAGTCAAAGTACTTCAGTGTGGATCATTGTCCTGCTAAAATTTCTATTTATGACCCAGTTTTAGATTCTTTGGTGACTCAAGTAGATTTTCCCCTATAATTCACCTTCTTCAGCCTTCATTTCTTCCAGATACTTTGCATCCCTGCTATTGAGAGGTATCCCCATAACATGATGCTTTTACCAGTATTTGTGGTGGTTGGGATGGTGTTGACTGAGTGATGTGCTGTTGTGGGCTACACCACAAATGTAGACTAAAAGTTCAATTATCGTCTCATCTAACCATAAAATCCTCTGTCACATGTCTGCAGTATATCTCATACAAGAATTAAGATGAGTCTTTCAGTAAAGGCTTCTTTCTTGCACCTCAGCCACAGAGGCCAGCTTAGGTGGGGACTGGGAAATTGACAGTGTATGAACAGTGACTTCCATCTTGTGGTTTGCGAAGATCTATGTTCAGTACATCTCCAATGTCACTTTTGGCATCACAATGGTATCCCTAACCAGTCTGCTGCTTACCTGGCTGCTCAGTTTGTAAGGGCAGTCTGATTTAGTGCGTTTCTGAGTGGCATGTACATTCTGCTTCTTAATTATTGATTTTATTGACTCTGAACTGTTTGATGGAGGTATCAAATGCTATTGCAGAATAACCCATTAATGCTTGTTTGAGTTCATATATGGTTTCTGAGAAGACCATGAGATATGGATAACATCAGCATCGTTATCAAACTATTGGGTGACCACAATTGCATGGTAGATGGGGGCTTTGTCATTCTGGAAAACACCGTTCCTGGCAGGAGAGTAAAGCTGCAACATGGGGTAAAGATGATCACTCAGTATCGTAAAGAAGTAATTAGCATTAACCTTGCCTTCTAATGGAATGAGTGATTCCCAATCCATGCCAGTGAAAAGTTCTCCACACCGTTCCGGAGCCACCAGATCCCTTCACCAGTCAAGTGTTGAGGGACGTAGAGTTCTTTAGGTTGATGCCACACGAGTACTTGTATGTGTGTCAAGAACATACTGAGGGATGATTCGTCTGGAAGTATCATTTTACTCCACTCTTCAGTAGTCCATTGCCTGGTTTTGCAAATCTGCATTCCCAGGGGGTTGAGTGGTTTCTGCACTGCGACCCGGCTGTTGCAGCCTGCACTTTGGAGTTCTTGAGGGGCCACTTTGGATGAAACTGGCTGCTCATACCTTAAGTTAAAAATGTGCAGTCAATTGATCAGCAGTTGCTTACCTCTTTCGAAGTGCATGCTGGGATGCTATTTGCTTAATTAACACGAGTTATATCTCTGGAAAAAAAAAAACTTGCTTCAGTGTACTTGGTGCCCTTCATTTGCACCCAGATATTGGAATGGCAAGCACTGCCACCAAAAAAAAAACAACACAACTAAGGGTGTGTTCAGCCCCTAAAGGTTTTTCCTGTGAGAAGATAATTTACTTGTGTTCCTTGCAGCAAGCAAGAGTATAATAAGAGATGGAAATGTCTCTGCAATTGCATTTCTTGGACAACATTGCTAACAAGCGCATTCACATTTGTTTTGTATTTTTAGTTTCTATTTAAGAAAAAAAAGGCAGTATGTTTTCTTGGTATCTAAAAATAATGCAATTTAATTTACAATTCCAGTGAGCCTTCAGAACTGGGTGTCTAAATTATTTAACACTATTGTATTATCTTATTCAAACTTATTTTATATCAAGCTTTTATATCAATCTTTTCCCTAGATATTGCCCACTACACCAGATTTAATAATTGAAGACGTGAGATTAAATTTCTAAACCTGTTACATGACTCTCCAATTGCTTTTGGGCCACTCCCAGCCCAAAGCTAGTGAATCTACCAAGACATTTTGATGAAGACAGTACGATGATTGATGTCAGAAGAAGTATCTTTCTTTCTTGTATTTTCAAAAGAAAAAAAAGAAGGCATCAAGTTTGCATTTTCCTAAATGAGTCTCCATAATCTGTCAATCATACAATTATACTGTCTAAACTGCAGTTAAGTATAGTTTTTGGCCCTATACTTAATTTAGCACCCAGTATACAAATATGCTCTCTCAGATTATTTAAAATCCTTTGTAAACAGTGAGTGTGATAGACAAATGTTTAAAGAAACAATATTAAAAGAAATCATAATATCTTCATTTGAAAATATCCAATAGTGTGCACACCATGTTCTGAAAAACAAAGATAAAAATGGTAGAGCAGTCAGAGAGTAAAGTCTGAAGCATGGAATAAGCTAAAATAAATATACACCAAACAACAGGACATTGATTTCTTGATAAATGCCCATTTGGTAGATGGCCAGTGCACAGATGTCTGCAGTAACCTAGACGTAAGATGATTAATGTGCAGATATGTATCTGAAGGGAAGCGCTGAGTTTGCCCCCAAAGCACTGTGAAACCAAAATAGTGTTTTTCAGCCTGAAAGAACTCCACCCCCCAGTGGATGACAGAAACAGATCAGTAATGTATCAGTCATTACATCATAGAATATCTTATAATTTGTCATCCAACATTTTGTCATGGAACAGCGCTAATGCTTTCACTTGAAGGAAGAGACGTTTGGATCCAAACATGTAGTATAATGTGAAAACAGGGCTAATTGCATTTCTAAATCAGTATTTTAAAAAAAGGACATTGCAGTTCTTCACAAGATGTCCAGCTTGTAGCTAATGTCTGTCACAGTACTCTGTAAGGATCTACAGAAAACTGAACTCTCCAAGGATATGAAGTTGTTGGGGAAAAAAAGGCGGTGCTTCAAAAGGAAAAGAGAAAACTATTATGCTCGTAGTCAAAGTAAAGAACGTGCAAAAATGTATTTTTCAAACTTTTGTAAACTATAACTTTTTTTATTTAATCAATTTAAATGGTAGTTTATTAGCCACCATAGATATATAGAATGGTATTTTCCATGACTGTTTCCGTATTTGTTTTTATAATCACATAGTTTGTATTTCTTAAACAAATATTAATATTGTTATAGCTCAGATCTGAATGCTTTGTCAATCCCTTTTTCAGTTTCTTGCGTCTGCTATGGGTGGTGGTATGAAACGGATTCATTCATTTGAAAATGAATCACTGTGTGATAGGACACTTCATTTTGGGTAAATCGGACATCTGCTCCAGCCTGCATTGTGTGTAGTCAGTGTGAAAAGGAACACTTGACCTACACTCCCTGTCTGCTGCACACGGTAAATATTTCAGATGTTATTTACGTGGACTTACACAATTCACATGGTGTGTCTGTTGTGAGCCCTCAGCCAACAGCAATCAAATCCTGGCAACGGCAGAGCAGAGCTAGTGTTATACAAACATTTTTCTCCTTTGTTTAGAGCCTGAGCAGGGTTTTAAAAAAGAGCAGGCTGTTCAGTGCACCTACAGTACATGTAGCTGTTTGAAGAAACCACCCTTTAAATAAAGTGTTCCATCTCTGTTCTTTGGGAGGGCTGCTAATGATTTACAAGTCAAGGTATTAATGGTATTGGTGCACCATATCATTAGAAAGCCTTACAAAAAAGCTATTTGTTTTGCAATTGGAAGCCCTTGCTAGTTACAGTAGTTAAATAATAACGAGCTCAACCAGCAGTAATTAGTCATTTGCATGTTTTCGCTGTCTCTACCATTTCTTCCACCTACTATGTTTAAAATGATTTTCTGTAATTGAGGGAAAGGTCAAATGTAAAGGTCCTCCTCACACCCAGTATGAGCATCTTAAGATATTCACCCAAGCAATACCCATGCTGTAAATTGTATTTTTATTTTTTCTGCGATTTCTAACGACCTTTATCATGATCAAAATATGAACAGTATATCTCTGTAAATGCATCACGGTAAGCAACCTTTAATCACTGGAATTAGAATTAAGAACTTCATTAACTGCATACTGATTACCAATGATGAAGATTTTTAAGAATGAAATCAAGTTTTATAAGAACATCTAAATGGATACAAATGATAGGAGGCCATTTGGCTCATCCAGTCCATTTAATAGTAGCTTATTGATTTTGGATCTCATTAAGCCGTTTCTTGAAAGAAGCCAGGATGTCGGCTTCAACATCTTGACAGGGTAGCCCGCTCCATTCTCCCACAACCCTTTGCGTAAAGAAGTGGCTTCTGTTCTCAGTTTTAAATGCACTTCTATTCTGTCCTCATGTTCGTGTTTCACTGTTCATTCTTCTGAAGTCCACAATGCTGTGTTTGTCAGCGCCTTTGGGAATTTTTAATGTCCGTTTCAGGTCTCCCTTTAGTCTTCTGTACAGTTCAGTTCTTTCAGCCTGTGAGTTGAAGGCATTCCTTTAAGTCCAAAAATGCATCTGGTTTGCTCTTTCTATCAATTAGTAATCAAAACTATCCCCTATAATTAGTGTATAGTTATATATATATACCTATGTACTATAATTTCCTGCTTTCCTAAAATGCCTTTTTGTAGTACTTTCATGTATATTCCCCTGTACTGTATTATGCCGTGGACTTGTCAAAGGAGTGATTTAAATTAAACAGATTTATTTATTGATATTACTAAATCAGTGCAGGCTATTTCATCAGACCTCAGCAACTCCAAACTGCTGAGTAAGGCTCCCTGGTATTTGGATTGCTGAAATTGCTGAAGTGTTTTTTTTTTTCCTTGACTGCCTGATTCCTTGTTCCAGCCAGCGCCATGCCCTGTCAGTCAAGAGGGTCCGCTGGAGACCGGTGGGTGGTAGGGCTGGCCATGCAGATGACACTGGGGACAGCGGGTGGACACAGCTGGCCAGCGCAGGAGCTGACCACTGCATCAAAATATTCAATATCAACATCCGGACTCTTTAGTTGTTGGAGCTCAGTAACTGGAGGAGGAGCATGCAGTCACACCATACTGTACAACCATACGAGTGTCGCCTGGAAGTGTCACTAAAAGGATTCAGACAGGTGTGAGGTGTAGTGATAGTTGTTCTCTTGTTTGAAGTGTAAATACATTTGGAACTTTCATGTTATCAAAAAAAAACATTTTAAAAAAGAATTCTGAAACTCATTCTGCATTTTTAAATTGAGGGCCAGTGAGAGTGAACCAGTTTTCTAGAACCAGTTTTCTAGATTTCTTTAGACATGAGTTTGTTTTGGATGGTGAAAGTGGAAATCACAAATGGCAGGAAACGTATACCTTACCTCCAAGTAATACTGCTGTACTTTTAATCAAATACCATCGATGAGGAAATGCTTCAGTATGCCCTATTTTCAGTGGTTGCCTTCCTTGGCCAAAATGAGTTCTGGTGAAACCCTTCAAGAAACTAGTAGTGTTCCTTTACTTTAAATTCTTGCTTTCCCAAAGAGACTAGAAGACTGACATAGGAATGCTTGGTGCTGCAAGTAGGGGATTAAAATATTCCTCGAAGTTATCAGGGTTATTTAAAACAAATCTCTGAGGACTTTGGTTGCAGATACCTAATAATGGGATTTATGGATTAAAGCTCCCAGTTGCCAATGGGTTATTTGATATGACACTAAAAAGAGAAAACTAACAGCACTTCACTCTCTCCCGTCTCTGATCCTTGTGAATGGGGTAATTTGCATATTGGGAAGAGTCTCATGACAGTTTTATCTGTCTAAGAATTCCTGTGTGCAAACGTGTAGGAATAGCAGAGCTTCCATTACCAAGGATCTTACACTGAATTAAATTGTGTGCTTATTCTGTTTATAGGGTACACATTTGTGTTTTTTTTAATATTCAGAGAAATGCACAGAATTCACATTCTTGTTGGTTGCTGTGTTTATCAACGAAGAGAAGTAGCCTAAAATAGTTGAAGAAATGCAGCTTGTTCAGCTAAATGTTTCTCTCTATTCCATCTGAGGTCTCAATTGCCTCTGTGCTTTACTTGTTAGATTTTTATTTATGTCGGAATAAAATTGATTTTCAAATCCAATAATTATGACGTCTTTAATTCATAATGACCACAGAAAGTTTGAAGTTTTTTTGTTAATTGGTAAATGCCTGTATTTGTAAATGCCTAGAGGGGAGAACATTTTCTTGTAGTCCAAATGGATCATGTGTTGAGGTGTGCTCCTGGATGTTAAGGTACTGGTAGTGGGAGGTCACAGTGAAAAGAAAGATTTATAAGTCAAGGCTTTTACTTTCACTTGAGCCCCATCTTTACCCCTAAATGAGGATACAAAAATGCCTGCACAGTTAGAGACAGCTTGGTATTGCAGAGAAGAATTCACCTTCAAGGGAACACTGTACCGATTGAGACTGGACCTAACTTGACTGCAGTACTATAGACATTTATTTGTATGCCTGTCAATGGAAGGATTGAGGAAAATATCTATTTGGAGATTCCTGTTCCAAACTATGCATGCCTATGTCAATGCCATTTGTGTGACTGACAAAAGGGGGAAAATGTGTGTATGAAATATGCGTCTTAAAAAAGGGGTATTATAATATCTCAGTTACATAATTCCATTAAATTATAACAAATGTGGAATTTTTAACCTATACATTGTTTTTTTTCCCAGTCATTTTTCTTGTTTTGTATGAATATTTCCAGTGTTATTTTGGAAAATGTAAGTAAAGCAGCATAATTGAAAAGCTGAAGAAAGCTGTGTATGCCCGAACATAAGCTACACATTTACAGCTTTGTGCTGTCTTTTCAAGGACAAAAGCTTATATTCAATGCACATTCTAGTGTAGCACAAATCAAGCCATGGAAACTTGTAAACTTAAGTCATTACTCACTTCCTGCGGTTTAAATACTGTAGACTGTGGTATGTGGTATTCCACCTAACCTTGAGCTGGTGCACTTCATTTAGTATTCGCGGCACACTTATTCTTTTTCACCTTGTCTTCAACGTGGTATTCCCGTTAAATCACTCCCCATGATTGTGATTGTGTCAGTACATGCTTGAATCCTGATAGCATTGCCTCGCTTTACTGTTGCCATTCTGTTTTGTCACCTTCCCGATAAATAGTTTCAAAGATTTTCCTTCTAAAAGGTGACGGCGCATTTTATATTTTAATCATAAAGCCCATGTTTATTATTTTCATTGATCTCGCTATTGAAATATTAAAAAGAAACTGAAAACCTTTTCCTCACACCCACTGCAAGTTAATAATAATAATAATAATAATAATAATAATAATAATAATAATAATAATAATAATAATAATAATTTGTAGTTATTATTAATGGCATGAATTAACACATGAACAGTGCAGGATTTGACCGGTGATTGAAGGTGGCCTGTCTGTTGAAGAAGTTGTCTAGAGGATTAGCAATTCTGTTTTCTAAATAAGCAGACAAGTCCAAGAAAACCAAAAATAAAGCTCTGTGATGAAAAGATAAAGGGATCCCACTTTCCCAGGACCTTCCCATCCAGCTGATCTGTCTGTTATTGCTTTCAGACTGCAGTGTCTGAGGAGTTCCAGTAAGAAATAACCTGCACATCAGCAGAATGGCTTCCCACTGATAGTTGGTGTGTGGTGAGTGTTCTGGCGCACTATGGCTGCTGTCGCATCATCCAGGTGGATGCTGCACCTCTGTGCTGGTGGAGGGGATCCCCATTACCTGTAAGGTGCTTTGAGTGGAGTGTTCAGAAAAGCGCTATGTAAGTGTAAGCGATTATTGTTATTATTAATGGCAGTAGCTTGTCATCTACATGAAAATGATTGGTGTTCTTAAATGGCAACAGGGGTAACTTGCTGATATCTGTGAGATACAATTGCTACATTCTGTGGGTCAGAGAACCTCTGAAGGTGTATGAGAGAGGGATGGCATAGTCCTCTTGGTGGATCTGATGGAAGTCAATGTATGCAGAGGAATGCTACATAGTGTTACATGGTTTGAGTCAATTAGTGGAGTGGTGGAAGTGTGATGGTGTGGGGAGGAACCTTCATTAACACAAAAACCCCTGTGGTGCAGTTTGAGAGCAACCTTACTGCTCACTGACGCATTGACTTTTGAGTCAGTAGTTTCTCACTCCGGTAGGAATGTCCAGCAGTAAAGTTTTCAGGATGATGTGAGACCATGTAGCGTTAAGGTTATAATAGCATATCTTCAAGAAAACAGTGTTGATGTCTTGCTGTGGTCCGCTTTTTCTCTGGATCGCAGTCCTATAGGACACTGTATGTGGGACTAACCGGTAAACACAATGAACAGGAGACAATCGTGACTAGACAGTCTTTGCTAACTGCCTTCAGAGGTTGAACAGGACTATTTGGCAACGCTGCCAAACAGTGTTTTTTTAATGGTCAGGAAGGTCTTATTTGATGTTCTTACTTTGTTTTCATTTTGACAGCATCGTGTTTTACACTGGACAGGTACAGTATTGTGTGTTTGTGGCTTTCTTCTTGTTCACATTTCCTGTAATTTTCCTGTTAGATGTCCAAGTTGAAGCTATTTGACGAAAACCATTAAATCTGAGTGTTGCATTTCATTTGTGCTGTAGTTAAACATTTTTTTTGTTTCTCTTTATGCATAAAATAATGCTTGAAATGGTCAACCTAAAAAAAAAAGATGGGAAAGCAGAGTTGAGCAGCGGGTTGGATCACCTCTTAAAGCAATACCAGAATAACACTTGTCGCACTGTATTATCACCACAACTACCCAGAGATACATAAGCCACCTCCTCTGCCCAGGAGTGTTGGGCCCAGGAAGATGCAGTTGCATATCTCCTTTTGATTGCAACATCTTCCATTTTGCATTGTTCCGTCTTTGTGAACCTTGCATTCAAGATGTACAGTAAAAGGCATATTTCAGTCCTGACATTCTTAAACATCGGTTCTATGATTTCTTCCTTTTTCTTTCTGTGAAGCACCTTAATGGTCTTTGTATGTTCATGGGGTTCTATCGAATGATAAAATGTAAGTATTGATCTGCCTCATTCACACTTTTTTGTGCCTTCCACTGAAATGTAACAATGTTTTTCCACTGACTTAGCTGCCTGTTCAATGACCTGTAGCTTTTGAAAAGTTGGTGCCCGTAGCCTAGAGGTTCACTGCTATGTTTTTTCTCGTAATGTTAATGTAACACTTTGAATGGTTAACAATAATTAAGGAGCACATCTCACGCTTTTGTCTGTTGTGCTGTCGTTGTATCAGCCATGGGGATCTCTGTTCAAATGGCAGTACCTTAAGTATAGTTTGCAATTTAAAATTTCCATTCAATGTAAAACACCCAAGAAGTATTTTTTTTGCGCAGGCACTATACACTTGTTTTCTTGGGCTTTGCCTTCTGTTATGGAGCAGCTGTCCCTCTGAGATGTCCTTGTTAGTTTTAGATATCTGGAGAAGGGTTTTAAGAATGAGTTAAAGAGAAACATAATTTACAATAACTGTAGAAGAACACTCTTCTGCATTCTGCACCCTCTTGACATTTTCTGCAACTATTTCTCTTCAATCATTCTTAAAGCCTAAGACAAGGACAGCTCAGAGCAGCAGCTGCTCTGTTACACCTGTATACTATACACCTGCTTAATTTCCTTCACAACTTCTACAATCTTTTTTTCAATCCTCCTACTTGGATATCACAGCTTTCCAACTGTCCAAATCTATAGTGGAATCATCAGTATAAATAAGGATAAGCTTTGGTCTTCCGGTACTCTGCAAATTAAATAACCCCAGATGAATCTTTCCCCTGTTGTCTGTGCTGGGTGCTAACCAGTGCCTACCGCCAGGGATTTGCAAACTAACCTTTCAAGAAGAACTTCATTTGAAAGCCTTTTGAAAATCTGCATGTGCAATGCCATATGCAGCAGTTATTTGTTCAAAGGACTAGCAGATTAATTAAGCAAGACCTACCTTTCCCAAATCCATGCTGGCATTTCCTTGGAACCCCGTTTCCATAAAAATGATCCTATACTTTAGTTCTAATCGTTTCCATAGTTTTACATGCAATTGAAAGTCAATACTATTGGTCTCTAAATTACTTGGTTTGGTTTTGGACACTACACAAGCAATTTTCCAATCAACGGATATTACCCCTGTCTTCTGCGATTGTTGGAAGCTAATGAATAACATATCTTGCTTCTTTAAGGTCAGTTGGGAGAATTAGTGCTTTTACCACTTTGGCTTTATTACTGTTAAATATTGAATTTGATCTTCAGTCAGTCTGGGGTACATTGTTGATTGTTTTTTAGTGATCACCTAAAATAAATGTTTATTTCATACTTCAGCCATTTTTTCCATTTTCTCTTTGTCATCTCAAATCGACTGTTTCTGTTGCTTTACTTTTGCTATTGTAATACTATTTTACAGTATCTGTATATTAATTTTCTTATTTAAAGTCCTTTTTGTCTTTGCTTTCCATTCAGAATATCTATTTTCTTCAACAGGATCTTGTTCTTTTAAAATATTTTTAGAAAGTGCTGACCTTTCTCTGATCTTTGTTTATGATAACACATTTCATTAGTCTTAATGAGTGCAACGCTTTAGTGTTTATCTCAGAAGGGAAGTGATCTTGTTAACACTTCTCGTCATTCTCTTTGCTTTAAACAGAAGTGTGAAGATTCAGAATCATTTAAAATGATTTAAATGTAATGTTTCAAACCTACAGTAGTTCTTGAGGGTCTCCATCTGATCTATTCTCCCAGTTAGACAAATGTTAATGTATTTGAATTTTTCCTTACAGTTGATAGCTTAAATATGCAAGTGGATACCGCAGCCCACTAGAAATAGAATTTGAGATCCAAGGTGTAATAATAGCTGTTAGATGATAAATAAAAGTGTTATAAACTTAGGCCACTTAGTGTCACTCCTTTACTAAGTGCAACTGTAAGCTGATATGTTCACCTGCATTTCACATCAGGGTTAAAGGAAGCTAGAGGAAAACCTCACAAAAAAACACTTATAATTTATACTTGAAGGTGTTTTCAATACTTTGACTATTTATCGTGCGATGGTTAGTTCATTTGTGAAATTTGTCTATTGAATTTCCGAGCTTAGTGTTCATGTCCAGTGTATTTAATAAATAAATAAATAAACATAACATCACTTTGTTAACCCTTTACAATTTCTTGCATTAGGAATGATCTTTTCACATACTCCAGCTTGCTCTCCATGAGACACACAGACAGGGAGAGAGCCAGGGGTCAGAGCGCAGGGTCTGCCATTGTACAGCACCCCTGGAGCAGTTGGGGTTAAGGGCCTTGCTCAGGGGCCCAACGGAGTAGGATTCCTCTGCCGGCTGTGGGATTTGAGCCAGCAACCTTCCAGCCACAGGCGCAGATCCTTAGCCACAGAGCCACCACTCCGCCCCATTTGTAAGTAAGCCTAGTTTTTAAGGTTGCCATACCTTTATAAATGCTGAAATGATCAGTAAATGATGGGGGGGGGGAGCAGTGTGGTGAAAGGAAGTACAAATAAATAAAATCCAATGCATTTTTCAGTATTTTATTCATAAAAACAGATTTTTGCGACAATTTATTAAAAATTGATCTCATGCAGTATAAGGGTACAAGAAAATGTTTGATAATTTACACTTATTTTATTTTGTGTTTTTTTTTTTTTAATTTTCTGAACAATTCCAGTCTATTATTTAAAGCATTGTATTGTGCACTAAACATCATTTTCAAAAAAGACACTAGTGGGGCACAGCCTCATGTACATGTTTGTTTTTTGTTCTGTTGCGGTATAAAAAAAAGAAACATTGAATAACTAGAGTAGTCTGTTTTATTTTTTGTGAGGGGTACTCATGTTAGCAGAAAGTAAAAAAAGAAAAGTTCTATATGGGATACAAACTACAGTATCATTAAGACGTATAATGTACTGCATGTTATAAACTTAATAAACTGCACACAGTCAGTATTCACAGACAGGCAACAAACACACACGCTCACCTCCAACACTCCTATATTTCTGATATTTTTTTTGTCCTGCTATCTTAGAATAATATTTCTACAGAGAAATTAGTGTATACATTATATACAGTTATAGTCCTCTTTCTCTTAAGAGATGAAATGGCCTTATTTTTATGATGGACTCTCTAGGATTGTTTGTGTTAAGGAGGCAGGAAAAGATTAATTACACATGGCAGACTGTTTCAGAAGCACAAAACATACTGTATGTGCCAGTAACCACTTTCTAATGCTGAGACATCTCCCTCACCTATCTAGAGGACTGCACATTGTTTCAAAGTAAGATGTAGTATCTAAAATATATATTCATAAAAACTGATTTCATAGAAGTGGATTACAATTTGAATATTACTAAGCTGTGATGACTGTCAACATAGGATGTTCCTGAGACTTTAAACTCGGGAAACTGTTTAGATAAAAATGCCTTTAGACACAGTCTGGTTATGAAAGCCACAAGTGTCCCATGCAATGGATTATTGCCAACTGAAAATAGATTCTTGAATTTTGTGATATATTACGATACACAGGACATGCTACTTCTGAAAGATTGTCATCTGTGAAGGTGTCTACAGGTCAATACACCGCACCGTGTCTCCTACAGTCAAATTGTGATTTATTTCCTTGTACCCACAGTGACTATTATGTAATGGAATGTATTTAAAATTAATGGTTTTAATTAAATGATATAAAAACCATCTATGTATGTAAGTCACATACATTTTGTTGTTCTTCCAAATGTGTAATGTTTTGCAATTTCCTACATGAAAAATTCAGAGGAAATATGTTACTGTACTTAAAGATTTGAACACTAGGTAGAAAAAATAGTTTTTTAAATGTTTACAATCTTTGTAATATCTCCTTTAGAATATTCCCCAGTCAGAATAATAAACAATGGAAATGACTTGGACTTTTCAAGATTTTGTGCAACGTTACTGTTTGGCAACTGAAAACTGGTTGGTTTTGGACATTTCCCAGTGCAATATTTGATTAATCTTAACATGACATGCTCTGCCAATCATATTGAAAATTAAAGTTTTCTGTACATTTTTTAAACATAATTAAAACTCATTAACTTAGCTGGTAATTTTCTTGAGTTCTGGTGTAAAATGAGCCCATTACATTTGTAACACAAGAATAAGCACACACAGTGCTGTGATAGATTGATGGAGGTTATGAAACTGTGGCAGTTGTATGTACTGTAATATATTATAGAACTATCACTGTTTTTATTGTACTATACAATAGATACAGATACTGTATATAAGAATGAGTTGCAGATAGCAGCTAGAAGATTGGAGCCATGATTTTGAGCCTAGTTAAACACAGGATAGTAAGTCTGGTTGTATTTTGTGATAGAAATATTAATACATCTTTTTACCCTTTCAGGACAAAAAGGTCCACTGCTCTGGTTTTCTTCATGAATGTCATGTGTTGTTTTCTGGAAGGAAAAAATAATCACTTTACAAGTTATTAAGTTTATAAAAAGCAAAGAGTACTTACAGTGTGAGCCCTTTAATTACCACAGGTGGGTTTTCATTTTTTATTAGAGAAGGTTTGAGAAGAAGTAATTTTTCTCCTTTCGGAAAACTGATTTTTTTAAACTAGGGAATTTTTTCTCCCAGTTTTATCAAGTCTGTATCTATGGACAATAGTACTTAGAAAATGCCTTCATAGTGTCTGTGGAATTATCACAAAAACCAAGATGAGCATACCATTTCTCCTTCATTCCTGAGTGTCTGAAGAAGAGAGTGTCTTGTCCAGATTCTTCAACTGCATTAAATATTTAAAAATACTTTATCAAAAATCATTACTGTTGGATAAATCACCTTGGTTTGAGATATTTAAAACCTTCTGCTTTCTCTCGTTTCCAGAAATGTTGGAATAATAAACAAAATTATATTTATTTTCTGAATCTGTTCAGTCAGATCCATCTTTTATTCCTTTGTAAAGCATGTAGGTGTCATAAAGCTCAAAATGCATCAACAACAGAACATCTTTGAAGAAGATTTTATATAACTTTATATGTTAGAAGCATGAAAAACAGTGTTTCTTTGTCTTTAATCATTTTGCGTGGAGGTTTTTGTAGAAGCACTTGACTGTAGCATATTTTAGTCATGAGGGTCTGGGAAGAAAATTTATAGCTTAATTTTTTGTCTTTTTCTTCAAGAACATAATTATTTAGAAAAAATATTTTCCCTTAAATACATGAGATTTGAAGTTACCTGTTGGATATATGCCCTTGCTTTTGTGCAGAACCAGCAATTTTGATGATCTTCACCAGGGTGCAAAGAAAATTCTCTCATAACATTAGCTAAGTATACTGTATATTTCTTAACTACTAATAGTATTACAATGTTCATGATGTTTTAACTTATTGGCTCAAAAACAGGCACTTGATTACTCACAAATGTTTGTCCTACTGGTATGCGACATTGGTCGTTTACATTGAATTTTAAGAAATATTTTGAAATTCAGTACAGAAAGATGTTTTGTTCTTAATAGATATTTGTACCAACACCAAACCACCAGTAAACATACACGAAAAAAAAACAAAATTGACCAGATTGTAATATATGTTGCACTACACAAATAATCTTGCAATGCTGTTATTTCCTGATAGCTGAATTGAAACTTGGGGTCACTGGCAAACAGACATTGCTTTCAACACGACAGGAATTGTTAAAATGTATTTTTTTTTGTTATTGAAATGCTGAAAGTTTGTTCTACACTAAATCCAAGACAGCAAAGGCAAGAAAAAAAATGTAGCGAAAAAATTGATCGAATAATATATCAACCTAAACATATGTACTGTATTGTTGGTTTTCACTTCACAGAATAGAATAGTTTTACAGTAAATATGAGAGATATGAGCAGCACTAGTTAGTGAACACTCAATTTTCCCTTCACGTGTTAAATCAATACTTTCAACAAGATTAGACACTTGCATGTAGTCTGAAACATACAGAAATGTTGGAGGGTATTTATTTCTTGATTGCTTTAAGCATCTCGAATGGTACTGGGGGGGGAGGGATATTAGCAAATTTTGAGATGTAACGCCCATACACCCAACTTTTAACCTTGTTTGTTTCTCGTACACTTTATACACCCAACACAAAAGCGGTGAGAAACAGGAGCTCTTGGACCAACTCAGTCTCATCTCTGTAGAAACTATTAATCCACAGAGTTTTACACTTTAGAAAAGAGGTATGTGATTCGTGAATGCAAATGTGCCCTTGGCCACACAACTACATTTATGCTAGCTGCTCATCTCAAGCAACTTGGAGACCTGGCGTTTGTTCTGTTTCGGAAGACTGTCTTCAGTCTGTATTTCAGCAAGAGTCACTTTAAGTGAACCTCTGATTGGCAGTAATGCATACAGAAGTGGTATTTGTGTGTGTGTATATATATATGCACAGACACACAAACATATGTATATATATATATCCTCCTCATGGACTTCAGTGTTTCTTTGTCATTTAATAAAATGAATGTGGTATTTCTGGTAGACTTGTGGTGGAGACTGCAGTATTTGCTGCTCTTCAGGAATATTTTGACAAGAAAGTTAGTCACAGTTTTTTTCCCCCATACATGAAAGCAGAAATGACCTTACTATAGGATCTCCACGACTACCTGAGGTTCCTATAAGAATGCTGTGTTTTTTATGTTTTTATTGGGAGGGGGGGTGAGAGTGGCACAATCACAGAAACGTGGAAAACAGTTTGTGCATACTGTATTACACCAGATGACACAAGAATTGACCCTTGATTAGAGTTTGACGTGCAGAAGCTGCAATAACCGTGGATTCAGAAGTCCCGATTATTTCAAGCGTATGAGATACCGTTCAATTTCATAATCATTACATACCATGAGCCAATGCTTTTTGTATGCCTTAATAGAACCTGATCAACTTCAGTTACTGTATATACAGTATCACACAAATTAATTACATAAGGTCTTCACCTTCAGCTTTTAGGATCTGAATATCTGATTGTTAGCCTCACAATAGTGCCAATTTTTTAGCGTACCCACAGTAAGTAGACTAGGTCTGCTATTTACAGATTCCACCGTGGCTTCTGTCACCCATATTTCAGGTCTGGAATCCGTCCTCTTTCTGCTTCCTTAACAAAACTCCAGGCATTTAGCATTTAGTAAAATACTCAAGTTTGACAAGTTCACACATGGCCAAGTATATGACAAAGGAAACAAACATAAAAAAAACCTTTAAGCAGATAAGGCTACAGGTCAGGATGGGTCCTCTTCCCCCTCCCCCGCTGCAGTTTGTCAGGAGACTGTGGGTCAGGACCCCCTGTGGCTGCTGGCCCTTGATGTCAGTCCCTCAGTGATTGGAGCATGTGTTGAGTTGAGAGTACTGGGTCGTGTACACAGTCCCTTTTTTGCTGACTACAATATCAGTCCAATAACGACAGGTAGCTTCTTCCTCGTTTTCTTGCCCTGCTGTGGTTCACAGGCCAGAGACCATGACCCTGTAGGATGGCGGCACATGTCTGTGCCGGGGACTGGCACTTGGGCTCACAGAAGGACTGGCACAGCTGGCATCCACCCCTCCTATGGAGGGCAAGTAGGCATGGTGCAAAATGGGCAGCTGCAAGGACAGTCGACGTTGTATGCTGAGAAAGGGAACAGAGACCCATACAGACAGGTTAGGAGAGTGCGTACAGAGGACGTCTTACGGTCTCAAATGTTGCAACTTTGAATCTATTTTTTTCGGTGGGTGCGAGACAGGCTGTCTGGGGTGTGACGTTTTGACAGAGTACAACAACAAGACAAATTTCTAATGACTTTCCCATTCGAAATCCACAAGAGCAGGATGTTTTAATGTACAGTAAATGGTTCCTGTGGAGAAAGAATCAAAGCAGCTCACTTGGTACGAATGCAAACAATCTTTTTTCCAAAGAGGGTAAGACCCTTTCTGCACAAAGTTAAAGCAAAAGTTATTTTGTCAGCAATACTCTTTGTTACTTTGTGGGATTCTGCCTTGGGAGCTCAGGAAATCGAAACCCGCAGAAAAGTGTTTACCTAAGAGAAGGCCGAGTGTTATTTTATATCTGACCACGAAAGATATTTCCCTTCAGTTGGATATCTTGGTTTTGTCAAGCAATGTAGGCTTCTAGTAATCTCAATAAAGTCTTCTCAAATGACTTAGCTTGGCTGAATGTTTGGCAGAAATCTGCTTCAGACATGACCACTGGTGACAATTACACAGTGCCTTGCAAAAATCTTCACACCCTAATTTAGGTTTGCCTTAGCAAAAGGGGGAATACTTATGCAGTCATAGTGCAGTTAGTGTTTGGTGGCATTTAATTTTGTTCACATCTAAAACTGTTCAGGCTGAGTGTTCAGGTTTTGTTTTATTATAATTAAAAAAAAATGAACATTAAAAATATTATACATAATTTGTAATTCAATAAAATGGGACATAAGTTGGCCCCATCTTCCAGAAATACGCCTACCTGTAATAAACATTATGACAGTAAAGCAATCACAGTGTTAGTGAAGTACAGTTTATAACAGTAACAGACAATCCAACTACTTTCTAACTGCTCTATCCAATACAGGGACACAGGGGAGCTGGAGTCTTTCCCAGAAAGCAATGGGAGCCATGCAGGATATACCCAGGATGGGACGCCAGCCCTTCAAAGGGCACACAATGACAGAAGCCAACCAATTAACCTACAGTACCAGTATGTCTTTGGACAGTGGGAGGAGACCCACATGAACACAAGGAGAACATACAAACTCTACGCAGAAAGCACCCCAGGTCCAGAAATGAACCCAGGGCTCCAGTGTTGTGGGACACCAATGCAAACTACTGTGCTACTATGCTGCCTACTTCAATAAATCAACATTTGCAATATCAGATTGAATCATTAAATTCCATGTGAAAACATATGCTTGACAAACATAAGTTTGACAAACCATTGATATACTAAGGCTTTTCTCTACACTCACAGAATTTGTAATTAAAAGAAAGCCGAACCATGTGCTCGTCTGCTTTGAGACTCCTGTATATACACTTCTGTGCAAACACACTTCTCTCCTGCTTTAATGTTAATTTATGTGAAATTGACCTTTAAAAAAGCAATAATCTTCGATCTTCCCATAAATCGTTGTTTTTGGTTTTTCTATTGCAAACTGTTTTTACAGGACTAAATCTAGATTAGATACTCCCTCATATGAAGTATTTGCTCTGAATCCTGCATTCTGTGCTGTTTCCCGATATGTAAATACAAAAAGCACTCTAAAATATCCTAACTCCATGAATGGTAGATACGTAACTACAAACTGGCAGTGTAAAAAAAAAAATATGTGAAAGTACAGATAGCCAGAGGTTTCTAACTAAAGTTGGTTAAACTGATGACTACCCCACTTTAAATCAGTTATATACTCAAAGAATATCAAAAGGTACGATACTAATACAGTAATATTAACAAACAAATGTAAATTAAAAATATACAATTCCCTAGATATTTACCATTTGCTTGCAGATGAGCAGTGCTAAAAACCTATTTTGGGTCTGTGGAACAGCACAATACACACCTTATTTTTGTACGGCAGCTCACAGATCTCTCTGGCAAACCAATTAAAATCCATTTATGTAAAATTAAATGAGAAAATATACAAATATTTGAAGGAATGTTTTGATGAGAGAGCTTCGCTTGCAATGATGTGGAAGCAACATTTCCAGAAACAAGTTTTTTTTGTTTGGCTGTTTGGGAACAAACAATATTTACTGTCTTTGCTTATTTTAGCATTGAGGCTAACACAGACATTGAGGTATCACAGCTCTTGGGAGTTTCTTTGCTTTCTAGAATCATTTTAACATAAAGAGCAATACATTTGTGAATCGAGAACTATTTTATGCACCATTTTTATCTGGATTTCAGTATGCACACAGGTGTACAGTACAGCTAAAGCACAAATTCATGTTGTCCCTTTTCAATTCAGGGTTGTGTTCCAGTAACTTCCTTTCTATTTAATGTGTTTGCATTTATGCTGTTTCATGAGTTTTGCCCTGTCAGGTCTTTACTTTAAAGTCCGATTCTTTCCTTAGAAGCTGTGGAGGAACACCTTAAAAATAAAACCAGTTTTATAAAAGGCAGAGAAGACTTTTGTGGAAATCATCTCTCAGTGAAATGTGGTAAGATTCAAGATTCACTACAACCTTAGATGATTACTGAACAGAAAGGATATTAAGTACTGTATGTGCTTTTTTAAAATCAAATTATTATTTATTTTGAAAAGGCTAGAACAACACAGGACACTTTACAGAAAATACAGGAATGGCTCATATTCTGTTTTTACCACTTGATTTCCTATCATTTCCTCAAATCCTTGTTTCTATGTTGTTCCCACCGACGGCAGGTTTTTACTTTATTAGTCTATTAATGAATTTTCAATTCTTTCCAATATTGAAAATACTCAATACTCCATGTATTGGATAATTTCTTCTTGATCTTCTCTGTTCAGGACAAAGGTGATTCAGATCTTTAAATGTGTTTGTTAGATGTCACCCCAAACTAAACGTGAGCTGGACCCACTTATACAAATGTTATCTTTATTGTAAAATTGGTTAATAAGCTTTCTGGGCTGTTTTGGTTAAACAGTAATAGGTAGAGGCTGTAGAAGTCAAAAAAAGTTATTTAAATTAACCAAAAATATTCCGTAAAAATTGCAAGGATTTCAGTGTGTAATGTAATAAACCCCATTAAACCCAATGGGGTAATCATATCGATTAACAGGGTGCACCACATTGATTGCCAGCATGCTCTATTAGGTTGGCCCTATACTGTGCTGCTTTTCATGTGTTCAAATATTCATGCTAAGGGAATTGCTCTGGGAACTCCTCCACTCCACTCTCAGTCTATTTTAAGGCTTCTTCAATAGTTACAATATAAATCACTGGTTATATAAGCACTCTCTGAGCTCATTTAGGTTAAAGTGAGACCATTCTCGATGATGTGTGAAAACTCATCTCTTACATACAAGTAAAGAGACACCCTTTCTCTCATGAACTCTAAAAAACCACATTAATTCTCTGCAATTTTAAAGAAAACATTGGAAATACAAGAGCATTTTGCAGAAGTGACTACTCATTTTTGCAAGAAACCTGCATTGTCTGGGTGAGGTTATTAGTTTTTAGTACTTCTTCAGAGCACTGGTGTAAAATCAGGGTAAGGGAGAGAATTGGTTGTTGTGGTGGTATGGATGAATATTGATTATTCACAAGAAATTGCTTAGGAGGCATGAACAGGGTTCGTCTGCGGTGGCTGGATTGGAGTGGTGATCCTAAATTCCTACTTAAAAAAACAGTATCTCATCATTTATACATATCTCCATGTATCTAATAATGGGAATATCATTTTAACTTGGACGATCAGGGGATGAGGCCATTTTAGCTGTTGACAGAAGCTGCTTGGTTCCAAAATGGCTGACAGGGACATGACAAATGTTTGGAGTTTGATATTAGTTAAATATTTTCTTTGTTGTAGCTCTTGTTTGTATTCAGTTTTCCCATATTTGATTCAGGCCTATATACCATAAGCAATATTGCTTGGGAAACATTGTTAACACAAAAAGAACTCTTGTGAAATTGAGGTGAACTCCCAAATGATATTTGACAGTTTGAAGTTCTGTGTGTTTAGAAAAAAAGCAGAAAGTGTAAAGGAGCAGCTGTCTCTCTGAACTTGCCCCATTTGCAGTGGGGAAATAGGTCTGTGCATCTACATGGCAGTTAAGTGCAAGCATTTGCACGATGTTGCCACAGATCAACATAATGGATGTACCGTCACGATACAGTATGTCCCTGTGGTTATTAGCTAGGTTAGATCAGTCCCTCAATTCTCAGAGTCTCCCCGATTACTTGTTAAGTGGATAGAGTCGGCACTTAAGTGAGCACTGAAGTTTTTGTGCTTGCTTGTTGACGTAGCTGGTTAGACTAGTTTCTTGGTTAGCGGTTATTAGTACAATAGTGCAAACTGTTAGTAGCAGAAGCACTCGTAGTGCTGCTAACAGATACTGTACTCCATGGCTTAAGGAGAGACTATATTTTCCCAGAGGTTTGATGGAATGGGTTATGGATATTTTTAGTTGGGCATTAAACATGTGAGGGAAGAAGACCCTGGGTTGCTCACTTTCCAGGGAACTGGTTTGCCGAATTGGGAAAGGAGGTGGGAACTGTTAGGTGAAAGTCGCATCAGCAGTCGCTCAAGTGGGGCTGACGGTTCCCCATTAGGTTTTGACGAAGCGAAAACCAGGAAAGAGAGCAAAGAAGGTTCCGGGAAACTGACTTCTGCTATGTCAAGGATGCCATGGTTGCTTACAGGGAGGTGCTCCTGGCTAATCTGCTGGGAAGGTGAAAACTAAAAGGAGTTAAAGAAGTACTAAGTGAGAAAAGTATGGAGAAGAGTTTTCTCTTCCATAAAAGGAGATGAATGTATTCATTACAAATACTAGAGCCATCACTGCTTCAGGTCCTCCTGTAACGTACACTAGCACTGGTAAAAAGGGAAGCAGTAGCAAGGAGAATTACAGAAACTAAATGCAGTTAGCAACACACCGGTGAATGAGCAGGTGCCCTGCCACAAAAGAAGAGTACATCAGTCATTCTCAGTTACCTGTCATCATGAAGGTAAATAAAGAGCTTTATATTCATTGGAAGAAACATTCCTAGATGCATTTATGTAATTCAAATAGTGTTATTGAGAAAAATCCTATAATGGACCTTATGTGTATTTTTTTTACCAGAACTTTTAGGAACATCAGTCAGAAATCTTGTGAAAGAAGTCTCTCTCCTGGCAAGCATTGAAGAATATGATGAAATTGAGCACAACACACACACAGGACTCCAACTCTTAAGGCACATGATATGTACATACATAAAAACCAGTTTCCTAATTTAACAATCCAAGGTGAATCTGGACACCATTCATGAATGTACATGCAAAAACAAACAAAAAATAATAATGATAGTAGCAGAAGTATCTGCTGTTAAAGAAAAGTTTAGAAATTATCCCTTTTTTCAGATGGTGGTGGTATAAAAATAGGATATTCTAAAAGCTACTTACTGTTCTGGTGAATTGATGTCTTCTAAAGGACCTTTGTTTGTTCTGGAAGGATCCACGGAACCCCACTGTGCTTGTGGCTTCTGTTCATGGTGATTTTTCAAGATGGATTTGTCCCCTTCTGCATAGACACAAGATGAATTTTACATTTCAAGCACCTTGCTAGTCTAATTGTAATTGTGCAATACCACCCCATTAACCTAACATTTTCACTAGTTTCACAGAAAATGTAAATTGATACGTAGAACATAGAATGATGACTATTTCAGAAATTGGGCTAAGATAACTTAGAGTTACAATGTTAACAAAGGTTAGAAAAATCAACGTCAAATGTTATCAGATCGCTTGAATCAAGACAATAACAGGTGAAAAGGTCACAATACAGCCTCAAGAAGGATTACATAAATGATCAGCATCCTTCTGGAGTCAGGTGCTATTGTCAAGCCCTATTTTCAAATTAAAGCTTAAAATGAAACAATGTTTTCTTAATGAAATGCTGTCCTATTTTACGCTTGTTTTAAGCAGATCCCCACAAAAGTCACCAAAGCTTTAAACATTTAAAGACCATTAACAGCTTGTAATTCCTTTCTAGGTATGGAATCAATGTGTTCTTGATGAATTTAGTGCTTCTTAGAGGGTTTTGGAAGGTGCAAATCCTATATAAATTAGAGTTGTAAATACATTGGTACCTACAAAACAATTTAATTGTCTGTCATTCCAAGATAATTTAGAGACCTTTCCAGCAGAGACAAAAGTTGTGAAAATAAGGAATTTTACATTTTCACATACTTATAATGTACTTATAATGGAATACTGTCACACTGTGTGTCAAATACCAGCTTGAGCTAGAAGTCAAAGAGCTAATATTAAAACAATTACATCAATTTTACATTAACAACATGTACCAACCCAGGATATTTCAGGAAAATATTGAACATGTCTGTTAATGGGCATAAATGTGAAACCGAGCTCAATCAATTTGCCAAAGCAAGTGAGAGTGTGACTTTTTAAAACGCAAACTAATTGGAAACTGTGTACAGGAAAATGAGTCCTTCTCTCTTCCGATTGCATCTTGAATAAGATTTAATATTGGCTTGTCACTACAGCAGGGAAATTTTCTTCAAAGACAAGTTTCTGCTTGTCTTGACAGGGTGCGATAAGACTGTTTGATGTATCTTGGCAGCAAATTAAATGAACAATGGTATAAATGCTTTACGAAGCTGCTAATCATTTGCCCCTGAAAAATGTGACAGTGTTTGACTCCCGAAGAGAGACCCATCATGGCTGCTGCTGATGGCTTTCACAGTGGCAAGTGTTAATACCAGGCTAAGCCTTGGAGCTGAGGGGAACCTGCCTTTAATCCTGACAGGTTTTATTGACTCACCTAAACTGAAAGGGAAACTAACACAAATTGTCAAAAGTACAGGACCCTAAAAGCTCTCCAGGTATGGGCCGAAGTATCTACCTGAAAAGGTCTGTGTAATGTCAGCTTTCAAAATGATAATTTACCATTTTTATGCACTACTAAGATAATGTAAACATAATCAGAAGCTGCAATATATGTACTGTATGTTATGAGCATCAACAATTTACACAAAGCCTCCACTATGATTTTCTAGTATCCTAAGAACTTTGACAGCTATTAATACAGTGTTTGGATATAAAGAAGTGCATAATATTAAAATTACGGGGCGGAGCGGATGCTCTGTGGCTCAGGATCTGCGCCTGTGGTTGGAAGGTTGCCGGTTCAAATCCCACAACCGGTAGAGGAATCCTACTCTGTTGGGCCCCTGAGCAAGGCCCTTGACCCCAACTGCTCCAGGGATGCCGTACAATGGCTGACCCTGCGCTCTGACCCCAAAATTCTATCCCTGTGTCTGTGTGTCTCATGGAGAGCAAGCTGGGGTATGCGAAAATATAATTCCTAATGCAAGAAATTGTAAAGGGTTATTAAAGTGATGTTGTTATTATTATTATTATAATAACATACCATGACATGAGTAAGAAAAAAAAATAACATCAGGGTTTAACTGACATATATCATCATTTAGTGGAGGGGAAGGTTTCACATCTTTTGCTATTTTGTTCTGTTTTATGATTACGTCAAACCAAAAGCAGGACACAGAATTTTACTGACAAGTCTTCGCTTAGGAAATGTCAAAGCTCAATCAGTGGGAACGATTCCAGATTCCCAAATGGAAAGTGTCTCCCACCTTCATCACCTCCAACCATTCCTGCCATTTCCATTTGATGATAACACAATGTAAAAAAATACAAACCTGACATTATAGCAAAAAATAAAACAAAAAGAGTTTTGGAAAGGTCAAAAAAGGTGGAAAGGTCAAGGATATACAGTAACTGATGTTAACAGAGAAAATAAATGATTGATGGTCAATTTCTGACTCCAATATTTTCTGTTTATCAGCGTAGCTTTTCTGTATTCTGAAGCATTCCAAAAAAGACCTGTATCATATTCGTCTTGTGGAGCCACCAGCAAAAGATTCTGTATTATTTTTCAGAATGTATTTGTTCAAAATTTTTCAAACTACACATATCCACAAATTTCATTAATATTTTCACACTCTCCCAACTAGGAGGTATCACATTAATTGATATCACATAACTTGCATAGTCCAGGAAGCCATTCCTTTTGGATTCTCATTCCTCTTTTTGTGATAGACCTCTATCAAAGTTATTCACAAGTACTAATGGACACAATTAAAGTAATGCAAAAGACCTAAGGATACCATTCCACTACGTAATGTATTTTTAAAAAAGATGTGGCTATGAAATGAGCAATACAGGACTCAGAAACACAGTTCCTTATATATTTTTATATTAATACAAAACTCACAAAATTGACAAGAAACTTAAGATCAGCCCTAAATGATCACTAAACCATTTTCAATTATATCATGACAAGGAAAGTCAATTTGACAAGGGGACAACTCAGGAAGGAAATCTAGCAGACCTTGAAAAAAATGTTTTGGCCATAAATATTTGACAATAAGCTGAAACTACCCCGTTTCGGAGACATGCTGTTATCAAATTAAGCTGTGACTTTGCTAAGTTACCACATCCTACATTATATAAATGACGTTTTAACCTTCAATGAAGATGCAGTTTGACATATGTTCTCCACAGCCTGTTGGACAGCTTCCAGATAGAGTAAATATGAAGCAGCGAGGCAGGGCAACTTAAAAGACAGGGAAACTATCTCCCTAGTGACCTGCTTTTTCATCGCGTTTGACTTAAGCCTTCCTCAGTCACACGCAGATCCATACACATCAGACATTGGTCACAGACGCTTAATGCCAAGCTCTCATTTTAATTTGTCCTGTTTCAGTTCAGCACGGATATCCTGCCTGAGGTACCCTTTCAACCTGTTTTCTTTCTTTTCTGCAATTCTCTTTCGTTTGCCTCGCACTGAAACTCGCAGCAATATAAAGAGCAGTGTGTCTGTACATAGTAAATAATTAAAAGTTGCACTTTGTTCAGTGGGATGCTCTGGGCTGGAAAGCAGTAGGCAGCACCAGCATGAACTCTCCTCTCCAACAGGGTTATAGCCTGCTAATTATTTTCCATTTCCTCCAGTGCACCACACTCTCTTTTTATGTCCAGCAGTGACAGAAATATAATACACAAACACTGATAAATGATGAATGTTTGAGTGAGCAAGAGGAAATGCCCTTAAGGTTTACAGTGCTTTTAAATGCCACACAGGTTATCTGGCACAGGGTTTCGTAGTTTCTGTGCTCTCTATCACTTTAGTAATCTCCTCCCTCCGGAACAGGTGCTTTCTTAATTTCATAGCACATAGTGAGTGACTCGTGGAGCAACGCTTTATTTTAAAGAGCCTCTTTATGATTAATATATCGATGCATCAACAACAAAGGACACAGGGGCAAAACGTCAATCTCACAGCCATGGGTGTCTTGTCACCTAGAATGTTTACTGCATATCGAAGCAAACACAAAAAGACCCGCAAAAACAATTATGCTCAAGCTTTTTAACAAAAGCTCTCTAATAAGACATCATTTAGAATATTGCGTTCAGTTTCAGGCACCATGAACAAAAATTGTAATCTTCAAGAGTTCAAAGAATAACTAAAAGAATTATTCTTGATCTCAGGGAATTGCCACATTAGTATGGGCAAGACAAGATACAGTATGTATGAGAGGAGAGTTTAGCCAATGCATAAAATCTTCAGTCTTAAGTTGTTCCCTGGAAACTATTTAAGACTCAGTAACCTAACAAGAGTATAGGGTCACAAATGGAAACTGAAAGTAATTCCTTGCATTTGTATGATACTTTTCCTCTGAGTGCCCCAAACTATCTTATGTATAGTAGGGAACCATATTCGTTCACTATTAAACCTCCGAAGTAAGTTACACTGAGGTCTGCCCCAGCAATCTCATTACATAAAGTGAAGTGGACAACATTGTTTCACTTGTTGAATTAAAGGGGAACTGCATGTAAACTGGACTGCACAAGCCCAAAGTGAAATATGGATTATTCAGAATTAGGCAGGACAGTGAGTTTAACACCCATCCTCATAGAAACAGTGCCATAGGACCACGTAGTCATGACCTCAGTTTAACATTTCACCTGAAGGCTAGCTACATATTTTAAAATGGTGTTAGCAGGCAGATGCCTTGTCACACAATTTCTTAAGAAGCAAAAGACATACAGTAAGTACTCAAGGACTCGTTTTACTATGTACAGTATGGCATGTTGTTGTGAAGATGTTCAAAGTAATTATCGGAATAAATGAGAATATTTACACAAGTCTACTAAATAATTCCTGCTTAGATACACAATCTGTACTGGATAATACCACTAAAGCTTACATTAATTGAAATCATATCTTTTTCTTTCCAAATATCATTGGACAGTAGACAAGAGCTTTGAAAATCCAAGATTTGTTGTGCATAAAGTAGGTGTCTTGTTATATTGTACAGCGTTTGATGTTTCCAGAGAAATCCATGCCCTATTGTAACGTATTTCTTGTAAAGACCTTGTATTTGAATGCCCCCACAATATTTCTCTTTCAACAAATGACAGATTTACAAATGCCGTCATGACACCCAGGGGATTGGACCAGCACAGACTTTAAATTAATAACTTGATGGTGTTTGAACACCATCTGGCTGTGAATGATAGAATAACTGTATTGGTGCTTTCTACCTCTATAGTTCAGAAATTGATTCAGAAAAAAAGATTGGTTGATTGAGAAGAAGCAGCTTCTAATTTTTTTTAATTTCTCCTTTACCAGTAGGGCTCATCTTTGAAGTCACCATCATTCCGAAGAAAAAACTAAGAAGGATACGCTTCCTCTTTAACAGCACAATCACCTCCTTGCCTTTGTTTAAAATTCATCCAGTCTCATATCTAAATAAACTATTTCAAGTTAGCTATTTTTAGGTCTCCTCTAACAACTCAGTGCTTGCCTTACCTTTTCCATCTGTGTAGTTACGTATGCTGAGAATGTTGTTGATATCTTGATAGTGGTTCTGCTTGATGTAGGGCGTCTTTTCTGGCGTGTCCTGTAGCTGCATGGTTACCTCCTCCAGCTCCTTGTCAAGCTAAAAATAAAACCGTGAGAATATTCAGTGTGAAAATGGTATACAGGACATGGAAGCGGTGGGAAGATGGATGTGAAGAGGAGCTACGCTTGTGATGAGAATGACAAATTTCCTCCATAGATTCAAGCCACTGCCAAGATCAGAGGAAAGTGGATGAAAGTACTTAGTGCTTTGGTAAGCTGTTACTATTAAATGTCTGAGTTCTGTATCCACTGCCGAGTCTAAACACCTGCCTCTCATAGGTGAAAATTTGGATTCTTGTTTTGTGATTAATCCTTTCATCTTTATTTGAGACAGCTTTAAATATCTAAAAATCATAGATATGCCATGATGCATGTTATTCAGATATTGGTTTGCAGGGGATTTCCTTTTCATTCATTCTGTAGCTTGTATGAAAACATGACTGGAATCAATAAGTGAATGTACAAAAGCATCTGCATTACACTGTTCCTACGGTAGATGAAGACATCGAAAGTTACTTTTTAAATCATTTTAGAACATGGCATAGGAAGAACAGTACATGCTTATTAAATAACATAAACATGTATTTGCTATACATCTGACCTGATATGAAAATAAGGGATCTTTTTATATAAATCTGGGTTGTGTAAACAAGTAGTGTATGCTATTAAAGAACAATAGTGAGCTGAAGACAGCACACTTCACTGTTCCCTAACACTGAACATATTCTGATTTTCCCCTACATTCAGGTGTCTTCAGGCAATCACATTTTCTGACTGCTATAATAAACTGACATAGCAGGGGAACACCAAATAAGGACACATAATATGAATCCTCAATTTTATTCTCCAACATTTCATAAATGTTGCATTTCTCCACAGCCTTTGGCACTGATGGATCCCATTAGGGCATACTGGTAACTGGTGAACTCATAAAGCAGGGGTATCTAACTCATTTGTTATGGTGGGCCAGATTTCATTTAATTGTATTTCGAGTGGGTCATGCAAACCACAGATGATCAAAATACTAGGCACAGCCATAACATAGTGTTATTTGTCGTGTTTTGCATTTTTTGTGTTCTCAAAGAAAAGACTGCTCTTTGAAAAGGAGTTACTTATTGTGTTACACATTTTGGCTTTCCATTCATTTCTATGGAGAAATATACATTTCTCCACTTCTCTTGAACTAGATTTCTTTTTATAATTATAAGGCCCTTTTTACTGTGTTCACAAATATCCTTTTTAGATAATAAATAAACACTAGGTATCGTTTCACTGATATTGAAGGTGGTTCTGACGCTGAGCTTACTCCACATTTTGCAGGAACAGTCTGTAGGAAATGGGTGCAAAGGTCTTTTATCTTTCATGCAAAGACATGCCCCTGTCATACTAGTTCTGTGACATCAGGAGGATTGCGATTGCATAGATTTAGAGAACTACAGTGAGTGCTTTTGGAAGACTGATTCAGTAACATCACAAAGAGTATCTGCTTAATGTGTGGGCTAAGCAGACTCAAACAAACTGTTACTTGAAACCTGGTTGGTTTCTGTTACCACAAGTGCCATTCACGGGCAGTTAGTAGTAGAGTAGAGGGGTTTCTCGCCACATATAAATGGACGTTGGAATTCTTATTCACGTTGATCTCTTGGGACACGCACAGTACAGCAGACAACACCACACAATGCAGACAGTACATTACAAACATAATAAATAATAACAACAGGACCAATAGATATGTTGTGGGACAAGAATTATGTAGTGATTAAAAAAATAACATTTTAGATCATGAAAGAAGTGCATGGTGCAGATGTGTATTGATTCTGGGGCATCACATTGTTGGGGATAGAAGCTGTTCTTGAGTCTAGTGGTCCTTGCTTCAATATTGCGGTATCGTTGCCAGAGTACGGGGGGAGAACAGTCTGTGGCCGGGATAGTTAGAATCCCAAATGATGGATTGGGCTTTATTGCGACAGTGGATGGTGTGAATCCTCTGTAGCATTCCCACAGCTCTGTGTAGTGCATCTCTGTCATGCATTGTAGTATTGTTGTACCACACAGTGATGCCACTAGTGAGGACACTTTCTGTGCTGCTGTGGTAAGAGTTCATGAAGAACTGCTTCCCCAAACCGCATTTCTTTAAGCACCTCAGAAAGTGCTGTTGTGCCCTTTTCAGGCTGGCTACAGTGTTGTGAGACCAAGCCAAGCTGGTGGAGATCGGCAGGCCGAGAAACCTGAAGCATCCTGATGTGTGCCGTATGTTTGTCATGAAGTGTATTAGGAATGTTTTACGCATTATAAAGCAATGTTGAGTGGGTGCAAAAGAATAACACAATAATGTAATGAAGACAATAAATTCAGTTACTTTAACAATAGAAGAAAACACTGTCCCATTACATAATTGCAAACGTGTTTCTTTGGTTTCAAATAAAAATGACACAGAAATATGTAGACATTGTAGAACAAATAAAAAATGACACAGAACGCTGTGGACATTGTAGGAGATTAATTAATGCTCTCCTCTGTTGCTAAGGAATACAAGTGTATTTCTGTATTCGCTTATGTGTTAAATGTTGTTTTCACAAAAATGTGATATGACACTGAATGCATGAGGGGTTGATGGTGACATGTTTCTGAAACATTTTCAGAGAAGCACTAGAACATACATATTTTAAAGGATCTAAAGCTTATGTAAACTGCTTGTTTTTTTTTTACTCATATAATTCTAAACTTTTCTGAGTTTAGTGGACTGAAGACAAACTGGAACATCTTGACAAATGTCAAATCTACCAATTAATGGACAGGACTCAGCATTGCCAATATTCACAACAGGCACCCAGTTTGGAATGACAGTTACATCAGCTGAGTCCATCCAGCTGTTTTTTTACTTCAGTTGTGACATTTATACTTAGAAGTTTGTCCCTGCACACTTTTTGTTTATAGGTTGCTGCAGTTGCTGCAATGTGCCAAACAATTGCTTTTATGCCAATGAGTTTTACCACAACTCAAAAATATACTGTTATAGTTTCAATACAATCTGTGATATATTATGGCAGCCTACTTCTGTCGAAACCAGGTGTACATGTTCTGCAAGACAATGACTGTGCATTATTCATTGGTTTTAGTTGAACTGAATTCTATATTTAAATACTTTAAGCAGTTTTTAGCAGTTTCTATAGAACAATCTTTTGAACAATTAAGAACTTAACTTATATTAACTGTTTCCTCCCAACAAAGCTGCTTCGTGTGGAGTTATCTTATAAAACATTAATTTAAATATGAAACATTATCACATCTGGATGCTTCCTGTGCACTGCATTTTTTTAAAAAAAGAAGGTAACCTCTGTTATCCTCATCCTTAACCGGTGGTTGTCTGTTTGCAGTCCATCTAACCGAGATGTGTTGGCCTGGTTGACACTGGTAACAGAAGTCGAAGTCTTTGAATCCTCTTTCTTCTGGTTCTGGGTAAACTGGAACCTCCTGTTCTGAGTGGCAGCATCTGGATTTGTCCGCAATGTTATTAGCTATAGTGGGAAAAGGAGAAAAAAGATGTCTTCAACTATTTGTTAATAATATATTTTTTATTAGTAGCGTAGTGTACTGCTGCACGTTTACATGCCCCTTAGAAATTTCCATTGAGTGTTTGTTACAAATGCTATCTTTTAAAACAACAAAAAGTGTTGCATATCCAATTGTTTTGTCCAGAATCATATATTTGCAGTTGATGAGGGTTCGAGTTCAAATCCACAGACTAGTCTGCGGTTGTTGAGGGTCTGGTTCAAATTCACATACTACAGAGCTGGGACACCGGACGTATCACCCTGCAGCTCACAACTGGCAACCCACTAAAGCCAAGTAGGTGTGAGCCTGGCCAGTACCTGGACAGGAGACCTCCTGGGAAAAACTAAGGTTGCTGCTGGAAGTGGTGTTAGTGGAGCCAGCAGGGGGCGCTCACGGATGAGATGTAAAACTGAGGTCCTGACTCTCTGTGGTTATTAAAAAAAAATCCCAGGGTGTTTCTCGAAAAGAGAAGAGGTGTTACCCCGGTGTCCCAGCCAAATTTCCCATTGGCCTTTACCAATCATGGTCTCCTAATAATCCCCATCTATGAATTGGCTTCATCACTCTGTTCTCCTCCCCACTGATAGCTGATGTGTGGAGAGCGTTCTGGCACACTATGGCTGCCGTCGCATCATCCAGGTCGGGCCGCACATTGGTGGTGGTGGAGGGGAGTCCCCATTACCTGTAAAGCGCTTTGAGTCGAGTGTCCAGAAAAGTGCTATATAGTGTGAGCAATTGTTATTATTATATCTGATTTTGTGAAAAAACAAAGGTTGTTAAATAATTAATTGTATTTTGCTTCACATCCCTATAAACTTTTGCTCAAATAGCAAAATTAAGTATACGGTATATCATTGTCTTGTAAAGCAGAAACAGAACTAAAGCCTGGCAACAAAAAAAAACAGGTAACTAGGTGGTCCCAAATGAATAAAGTGAAATTGTTCAGTTTGTCATTAACAGAATAAAAAAAATAGGTTGAGATGTTATTGCACTTACTTTTGGCACAAACACTAAGCACAGCGTAATAGTACTGCAGAAGATGATGACAAGAGCCACTATGCAGAACTGCACATTGGGTTGGTCACGCGTCAGGAATGAGACTGCTGCTCCGATGATACACATGATTCCCACGTTGTATACACTCATTCCGATGTACTTGCTGTCGTTCAAGGCAGGGATGCTTACATTTCTCGTCTCCCAGGCCAAAAAACACCCAAATAACTGGTAGAAACACAAAATATCAGTGAGCACGATTGGGAAAAAATAATTTTACAAGTTATCTTCGTGATGATATGAAGGACACATATTGATTTGGAAGTCAAGTTACAATCTACCAATTTTATCCATAATATACTGTTGGGAAAACCAAAAAAGCTCTGAGATTTCCATTCAAATGAAGTCTCAGAAATGTACACATGGTTTAAAAATATACAGACTGTATAGGGTCTGCTTTACCAGTGCATCTTCCAGTCCAGTACAGCAGTGTAATGGACTGAACATAAAAAGACTGTAGTGGAAGCTTCCACATTGCTTGAGAATTTAATAAGAGAAAATGCAAGTACTGTGAATTAGTTATGAAGCCTCCTACTGAGGTTAAAATGTACAAATGGCTTTGAAAGACGTCTGTCAACAGGATAATAAAATAATTTTCAGTTAAACACCGCCTTAAGTGAATCCCACCGTGATTAGGGGAAATTATGAAATTCATTCTGCAGCTTGGTTTATAATGATTCAGTGGCTTCCAGGCATGTGTGTCCAAGTTTATTTTAAGACTAGTATTCCCTTGACTGCTGCTGGAATGGTAACCTGAATTATTTACAGTTTAAGTTAATTGGCTCTGCATATTTCAAGTATACTTCTGACACACTTTGAGAGATGTCACATTTTTAAATTAATTTAGAGTCACCAATCGTGTCTCTATGTTTTGGGTTACAGTGACACCACCTGTACCATCACAATGAGAATGAGGATCTGCAGACAAGGTTCTCTGACCAACTCTACCCACTCATTAATTTTCCTATTTTGGCATACTATAAACTGTGCATTGACTATTAAATGTTAGTCTGAGGAGAGGCGTGTCCCTCACTGATATCACCAGTAGCCTTTAGGCACACTGGGGTCACAATTTGGCTAACTGAGGGCAGTCAATCAATTGTGCACAGTTGGTTAGTACAGTAACTTCACTCAAATTTGCAAAGTCTCGAATTTAGAGCCCACTCTTCAGTTGGAGTGAGAGCTTTTACTTCTTGAGAAACTGAGGAGGCCCCAGAGGATGACGTATTACATTGTCGTGTTTCAGTAAAAACTTGAGACTATGTACAAGTGAAAAGGAAAACAAAATGTTTTTACAATACAGTATGTTCACAAGAATGACTTTTAAACAACTTAGTATTTGTGGTCTAGTATACCAGTATTTGTGGTATGTTAAATAATCTAAGGCAGAAACATTAGAAATGACAGAATAGGAAGAATTAGTTATGAAGCATATTTGTTCTAGATTGTTACACTATTCGTTGATTATATTTTAACAATGATGTGCAATGCACTTTCCAATGCCTTGCTTAGTATGCTATATTCTTTATTAGTGGTAATAAGTGGACAGTTTATGTGTATACTTAGCATTATGTATTTGTGCAGAACTACACTATGAAATTTAACATGTTTCAATTGTAAATTTGTCAATTAGAGAAGCTGACATTCTTGAAGCAAAAGGGAATTTAATTGCTAATTGGTTAACAAAAGGAGTCCATTTTTCCCTCTTGTACAAAAATAATGATACCAGATGGCAAATCATGCTCATCTCTGCATGCCTAAGCAGTACTGTACATGGTGAAAGTACAATTTTAATGTATTTACCATGAGTAGCCCTTTATAGGCATAGACGATTCCAAGCCAGATGGTCATATGAGTGTTTTCACAGTGTTCCAGGAATGGACGGATTGCAATATCTCGTCCCTGAGGATCCGCCTGTAAGAGACCAAGAGAAAGGCAAAGAATCAGATGCCACATAAGCCTGTCTGTCACCGCTGAGAAATATAATTCCTATGGTGTTTTTTCTAGGAATTAAAAAGTTAATTTTCCAATTTCCTCTTCTTCTTTATCATGAATCTTTAGAACTTTAGAACCTATTTTTGAAACATGTATTCATTAAATAATTACTTCTCCTCTGCACTAAAAATATTGTTTTACATCTTTCAAAATCTCATGTATTACCCATTAATGCCAACATACTCATTCGTTGGCTACACAAGCAATATTAAAGCTTCTGTTTCAAGAAAACAATTTGACACATTCCATAAAAATCATGCTCACTTTTCATGAGATCTAAATGAAATAAAATTCTCATAAAAATCTAAGTAACCATTTTAAACAAATGAATAGCAACAATAGCAAACAAAGCTTCCTATAGATATTTTCTACACAGGAATGGTGTCTAGCTCTTTCTTCTTTAAAGAGTTATAATGGAAAACATAGTTATGAAGAGGTACAAAACCAGGCTGAAAAGTGACGTTAGACCATAAACACGAACATTGAGAGTATGTTCTTAGTTCAATATAAAGTGTTTTCCGAAAATATTCAGACCCTTCCTATGCTGTCTCATGTTTTGAAAGTATTGAGACACATAAAAAATGGAAAATAATCCTGCACGTATTAAATGATTCTGACCTGAGAAAAATATTGATACCTGCCTTGTAGGTTGATGAAACCTTTCTAGAAATGACTTCAAAGATGATAAAAATGGTCACAGATACACAAATCAAATGGAACCAACCACTGAGATTTATAAATACTGTATATGTACTGTCTAAGCTACTCAGCTGGAGAATTCCTTTCAGTTTAAAAGCATCTCTCTGCCCCCTGGTTTTTGCTGTGGGGCCTCTGTGGCTGTTTCATTGTCACATCATCATTTTCTAATGTTCCATCTGCGTCTTGTGTTGTTTTTAAAGCAGTCAAAATGCACTGTGTGAAATGAAATGGTCTAGGAATGCACTTCTGCTCTAGGCTTAGAGAGTGTAATCACAGAGAACTAGCTAATGACTAAATGTGTGGTAATAATTCATGCTGCCATGCTGTTCGAATAGTTTTCTGTAGAAAAATGTCTTTGCTTGGATGTGTGAACACTTAATTGCTTAAACCGCAACAAATGAGATGCATCCTAGAAACATTTTGCCTGTGATATTCTACCACAAATTGTGCGACTTGAGCTCTACATGGCACTGAAAGATTTGTGGCCTTTCACAGACAATATCTTGCTACATTCATGAAGTGATTTAACCCTGATAAAGCTTATGGATCATTGGTTCTAATCATGGGAGGCCTCTGTTATATCCTTGACCAAGATACCCGGGTGAAAATGCTCTAGTAAATTGCTACATTACCTGCTCCAAATTGTCTTCAATAAGAATTTCTAAATTTACAAATTTGTTAATGAACATTTCTTTTCAATTAACTTATCTAATTAAATAAAGGAAGACAATAATTCTTAACAAACTGATCCAGTAAGACAGACTTTTTCAATAACTGTATGACAGAGCAATCAGTGTTGGTCATCCTTGTTGCTTCCTCTACTCAGATTAATTATGATAAGTAATTTCACCCCATTAAAGGAAACTACAGATATCGGATACATTACCAACTGTACAGACTACCCAGTGTTGGGTTGTTATTAGGGAGTCAACCTGACAGCTTTTTATTAGGTTAATAACTTTAGTCGATTGATATTACCAACTCATCTAACTCAAAATACCACCATGCTAGCACAACTTTCTGCCACAAAAATGACTACAAAAATGACTACAAGAAGTGTAATCTATAATGGGACTAAATAGTAGGCTTCAAGAGTTGCTGGTTATCTACAGTATATCACCAAGCTCAGACCGTAAACTAATCAAGAAAAATATATAATGTCAGGTTAATAACTGAAGTGAAGTTCTCATCCAGCTGTTTTTAAATGAAGCCCCTGCTTCAAAAACATGACAGGGTTGCCCATTCTAGATTTCCACAACCCTTTGTACGGAATAATCCTTTATTTGACCAGATAAATCAATTGAGAACAAATTCTCAATTACAATCATGACCTGTTGGAGAGTGCTCTCATATGCAGCAGGACATATTTTTTACTGGATGAATATTGAGGGAAATGTGTAAAAGGATATAACAGATGCTTTAGGAAATCTCCGGGCAAGTTTTCACTGTGAATTGTAATAATTAATTGCGTTTTGTATACTTATTATTTCTTCCTTAGAACCAAAGGTACAGCAATGCTGATTGAATGGGTGTTGGAAAGTTCTGTTTCCTCTACAAGAAAAGGAAAATGACTAAAAAGATTGGGAACTACAGTGCAGTATCCTTAGTATTATTTTTCAGATGTTTGATATGTTTTGTCCTTGTATTTTCATTAAAGGTTCTTCACCTGAAATAGTAGAATACAATAAATAATTTGAGGCTTTTTGCACCCACTTCACAAACGTAATACACTTAGATACTGTAATACTTCCACTGAACAAAGATTTGTTCACTCCTTCAGGTCCATACGGCACAGCTAAATAATTATACATTATGTGATCCCACTCATTAAAATATGTGTGCTAAAGATTTGTAGCAATAGCTGCTAATGGTTTCTTGTCACCTACTGTACGTGTGGGCATACAGAGATATGGTATTCAGCGAGAAAGTTTAAATCATTTAACTGCTATTGATCACAGTTTTAGTTTCTTTAATGAGATAGTGTTACATTCCACAACACCAAAGACCACCAGGGAAAAGCAGCTTTTTTCATCACAGCTGCTTCAAATGAATTATCTGTATAATCAGAGAGTCACAAGGCATTTTAAGACTTTTCTCATGGGAAACCTTTTTCTACCATCTAGCCTTCATCCAGCCTCATCTTACCTGCAAATTTATTTTTGAGACAAATAAAACATGTATTTCAAAATATGTTCCTCTACTACTTTTCTAAATACCAGTTAGACAACAATTACAGTACCACTAGTGAACTTAGCTGCCCTTAAATTGTTTCTCCACACAGCACCTTACCTACAGTATTAAGTGGGCAGCATTATTACTGATTGCCCAGAAGATGATTCTTTTAATGGAACCCCTCTTTCAGGCAGATATTAAGCTCTTTAAAAAGTGCTCGTCTTACCAATCCTACCTACTGTAAAGATGTGTTACCAGAAGGAGTTGAACAGATGCCTTGAGACAGCTGCTCTGCATCAACCTAGTGCTATAAAAAGCTCGGGATTAACAAAAAGAAACTTGCCTTAAAGGCAAAGGAAGCGTGTTCTTTTACATGTGAAAATGTCCTATGCAATAGACTACACATATAAAAACTGGAACAATTCAATGCTTATTATTGTTTTGTGGGGGGGAGAAACAGAAAGGGAGATATTGCAACTTTTGTATCAGATAGGACACCATGTAAGATACAATTTCATTCCATTTTGACATAAAAACAAATAGACTTTACCAAATATTCTTCATTCTAACGTTCTGGTTCTGATGTAAATCATGTTCATGTGTACTGGCTTGCAAATAACAAAAAGTGTGACTACTTCTGCACATTAGTAACATCTTTAATCTAAATATACAGTATGTGGTTTAAATGGACATGCACATTAGTAGAACTATTATTTTACAGGATGTTTCCTGTAAATCTGTTTGTTGGTTAGAGTATTTTGCAGTCAAGATGATCACATTCCTGTTTTTTTTTTGGTGATCCATGTAAGGAAACAAAATTAATGATAAACATTCTTAACTGTTAACAGATATTTAGTCATATAAGGTACTTCAACATCCATGGATTCTTTTATTAGTCCTTATTTGAAAATGAAACCGACACTTTTGATGAAGGAGTCATTTTTTTGCCTACAACAGATTTTAATTCTATTAGAGGAAGCAGAAACAATCTAGGACAAGCAACAGACGGAGCAGTATCCTAATGGAATATTGTGGTAACCACCTGGTGTGAGAGAAGATAAATATAGTAGCTTCTAAACTCCATGATATGAAGTTCTTTGATGTCAAACTGTTAGCCAACCTCCAGATTTCTTCTGGTGAATTGAAGACATTTGGTTGCTGTGATTATATGTATTTTTGTGCTTCTTTAAATTGTATCCTATTACAATCTGCATTGTATTTGAAATAAATCATGTTTATGTACAGTAGTTGTATTGTACAGTAGATTTGCTTTCATGCTATAATGATATAATTGAAGGTTTCACCAAACTTTTCTACAAACTTTCAATTATAAATACTTATTACTTATTACTTATAAATACTAAATACTAAATACTAAATACTAAATACTAAATACTAAATACTTAATACTTATTATAAATACAAAACCAGAATTACAGAATGACAAAATACATGTATACAGTATAAAACACATTTTTGTATTGCTGTTTTTAAAAGCAGACTGCAATTTCTAGTACTTATTTGATAGATATTGTGATATTGTTAAAATTTGTCATACACAACTGCTAGTATTTATCTGCTAGTCATATATGAAATTGAACTAGTTATAATCAAAATGTCCTAATTCTGTTTTACAGTAATAATAGAGTCTAAAGATGATACAATACACCATTCTATGATTAATTTTATAATAGTAATAATTTCTTAGCTTCAAATGCATTGTAAAAATAAATCCTTCTCCTCAAAGGTAACTTTGAAATTGAGTGGAAAAAAGTTATCTTAATTTGATCTATATTCGCACTGTTATTTAAAAGTATTCCATAATTTTTCTATTACTACCTTGCCAGAATTACAAACATTTTCTGTTGCCATACTTGGAAGATATTCAATAGTTGCCATGGGGATACTTGTTTAAGACAGCATGACAGGATATAGTACAAATGAAAAAAAAATTGAGTGTGCAATTCAACATCATTAATTGACATTTAAAAACAAAAAGCCTGGTCTTCAGCATCTTTAAAGGACATAACACCCACTACTACAGCATAATTTATTAACATTGATATTAACACTACAAACACAGCCTTTGTCTTCACATTTGATTTAACACTACAAATACTACATGCTTTCTAGGTTGCGTCAATGGTCTGACATCATTGCTAAAGCTATTCTATATTAGGATAACAGAGGAGATGGAAAATTGTACTTTTTTGCTGTATATTTACAAATCAACCTTTATTGATACATCTTACATACTGTATTATAAAAATACGTCTCTATGTGGTGTTTGGCACAGAGCAGCCTTTTTTTCATTTTCTGGTAATTTTCCCCAGAATCACCAGGTAACAATCTGTGAGTCTAGCAAATCAAAGTTCCTGAGCTTGAATCGCTTCTCGACACGTTAACTTTTGAATGTGATGGAGGATTTCAGGACATGACGCCATGGCTAGAGCAGTTGGTTCCTGTAGGCAGGTTGAAAGACCGGGAGGAGGGTGGTGGATGGATTGGAGCACCAAAAAAGGCGAGGATCATGACACAGGAGGCCCAGGTATCCCTGTTAGCAGCCGTGTTTACTAAAGGGAATTGCAAACCAGGAGTGAAATGAAGAAAACAAATGGGGAGAAAATGGACCATTCCCTCAATGTCACACATTGCTGCAGCACAGAGGGAAGAGAGGCGGCAGCACACAGGAGTGAGCTATCAGCCATCTGACAGGGGCTCTCCATCACTTCATTCTGTTAATCACTGCACTACCCAAGCAAGGAAGATTAACTTTTTTGAGGCTCACAATTTTGGAAAACTCCTAATAGCAACTGTGGGGCAAAGCTTTTTTTTTTTGGTACCACTGGAGCAAGCAAGCAGCAAATGCCTATGAAACTAGGAAGGACACCTATGGATTCCAGTGCTTTTCCTTGACAAAAAATATATCTCCCAAGCAGAATTATGCTGTTATAGAATCATCATGCTATTGAGCTTTATTTTAAAAGATTTATATCTTTTATTTCTCCTGGGATGAGGCGTAAATGTATACGTTTTGCTAAAAACCATTAACTGCTAGTCTAGTAACTTCAGGCAATACAATTTGCTTGCTATTGCAGAGTGACACCAATCTTTACAATGTTTAAACCGCCTCCTTAAGAGATTCTTTCCACCCAAAGGACATGATTAGTATAGAGGAGAAAGGGTGTTGGAATAGCAAAATAGGATGAGATTTACTATCTCATACTTTTGCGATAGCACAGACTGGCAAATGATGGTAAATCTGATCAATTAATCTTAGATTTTATGACTTTGGTAGGATGTGTGTGCTAGCTGTTACCTGAAACCAGAATCTGAAAAAGAATTATCTCAGCAGGTCATACTGGTGAGAAAGACTGTAATATATCTCCCTAACAGCAACGTAATTGCCAATCCTCTTGCCCATTATCTGCATCCCTATGTATCTGCCTGATTGGTGCCTTGAGGTGTCCCCAGATTCAGCAAAGAACTTCCTTTACTCCATTTTCTCTTAACCCCACACTTGACCTGAAGATGCCTGTGAGATACAACATTACTATCCTAGCAGGTTTCGGGCTTGCAAAATCTCATTACAGTATATCTTATTCATTCGCACCATTTTCCCCAAACATGTGGAGTAGAAAGGCTGTTTCTTAAATTAAAATCAATATAGGTCACCCTGACTCTACTTTAGTTTAGATTACTTTTATCACATCAATTAAAGGGAAAAATAAAGCCATAATTAAGTAAAATGCACCTGAATTGTGTAGAAATATAGCTGTTCTCTTGATTCCTAAAGAGATGTTCTTTGTAAGACAGAATTAGCATGTTTTCTTACCCCAAAATATGTCTAGTGGGCAGAACCTCTATTTGAAAGAAGTTAGGAGCAAGACACAGCTGTTTTGCCCTTATTACCTTGGCCATAACAAGGGTGAAACAGCTGTCTATGACTGATAATTAATAAGAGCTAATTAATTTTTATTCACATAATACAGAATACACAAAAACTGAATGAGAGCAACCTGAGTATATATGCTATGTCTACATTTTTAAAAATATTTGTTTGCAAATAAAAGCTGCTGTTCTAAAAGAAAGACTACTATATTGTAACCATACAGGCCTTTCTTCTCAGTGTTATGGGTGTATTATTAGCCCTTTATCATATTTTCCTGTAAAGATTTTTTTCAGATGTTTATTAACCTGAATCTTTGGAGTCTGGGCCTAAAAGCTTCTTTATGTTGTTCCCATATTTCCAAATTGAAAAGCCGGTGTCTTTGTGTGCAAAGAGAGACTCCCGTATGCATCCTTTGGAGATTAAATCAAGTCCTTCATCCAGATGATCAAAAGACTTGCATAGAATTCAAAATGCAGCAAAAAGCAATTCAGGCACAGGGGGCATTAGAAAAGCAGTATGGAAAGCAGGAGCTGTACCAAAGCTACACCCAAAGCTGCCAGAACATGCTATTTAAAGGATGAAAATATTTAAAATCCTGATATTTTGGAACTTAATTGTATGCTCCTTTTTAGCTTGACAACTATCTGTGCTCCAGCACATTGTGTTATATACTCATTTGGGGCAAAGATATTGGGTGTTGCAGTTCACTCCAGCGATAATTACAAATGAAGCACTGCAGAGTAAATACAGCTGTGGGCACCAGTTTGCTGACCATCTTCTCCAGGGCAAAATATTTTAATTCACACCGATAATTATTTCCACTTTGGAAATAATTAGAAGAGACAAACTGCTGTGCCTGAATATTTTTCTTAACACCTCCTGCTTTTAATTAAACATTGAAACAGTTCTGTTAGTTCAGTTAGATATTATTGGGATGCAGTATTGTATTTTCAGACTTCTTTCTTTGTCACGTCCAATATGGACTTCATGCAATAAACCGGTTCGTATTGTATTGAAGACTTTTCGATCCACATGCATCCTCAATTCCTAAAAGCAACAACAGCAGAAATTAAAGCATTTTGGATTCTAAGTAGTAGCATCTGAAAGTGCTAGATCAAAATATGTCCTTGCCTTCACAAACATATACAGTACAGTACACTGTAAATTATGTATATTGTGAGCTTTCAAAGACAGAAACCATAATTATAATTAACTTACAGCATCTGTTTATGTGATTGCAGATTAGGCTGCATCCATGCAGAAAGAAATTGTTATAAACAAGAAAAATGAAAAATGTGATTAAAAGAAATTTGAATAGAAGTGCCAATGTCTTAATCTGTAGGGTACTTTGGGGACTTTACTTCATTGGCTAAGTAAACGTTCATTACCTATTGGAATACAATCTTGTAATCACTTTTACTATCACATCATTCAATCTAGGTGAAGGCTATAAGACATTGCACCGTCATCATCATCACCATCATCATTTAATTATAACACATGAAAATCGCATTACATACTAAACATAAAGAAAGTCGAGATACAAAGCTGATACTGAAGCAATCACAATAAAACAATAACAAAAAAACACTTTCTGAAAAAGATTGCTTTTAGGCTATAGATAAATCCACCCAATCCTTGATTTCCTCTTTGGGAAAGAGCTCTGGAGCTTTAGAACACAGCAACAAAAGGCTAGAGTGTAGAAGGAGTGTGAGAATGGTTAATAGATCAGAGTTAGTTAAATGGAGCTCATGTAGTAAAAGGAATAACCAGATACATGTAGGAGAGACAAGATGTGTAGAGCTTTCAAAATGATCAAGAGGATATTAAAAACTACTTCAAACCAATGCAAGGAATCCAAGACAGGAGTGATGGTTTCTTGACTGGGACATGCAGTACTGCTGGATTATGAACATACTGTATTTCAGCTCATCAATTGTTATTTTAGGGGCTATTGAAAGTAAGGCATTACAACATGAAATCCTTGAAATAAAATGATCTTTTTTTTTTTGCTGCAGACAGACTAGGATGCATACTAGGATGGCATTAACATTACAATTTTCTGAGCATGAAAATCCAAGAGTCCAATTTTTTGTGCTCGCAAATTCTTTGTTTTTGATTAAAACCTCAAGCACATTTCCATCAAATGATTTTACATAACAGATGGCAGGAACACAAAAAGCTGACATCAAGCGTAAATAAATTTGTGATAAACTTGTCATTTTATGTCAGAGGTTTTATATCAGAAACGCATTAATAGGAAACTGAAACTGTAACCCGAGTATCAGGTTTGGCATGAACATACTGTAAGATGTGAAAATCATTAACCTAGAAGTTCTCATTTAGACCATGCAATTTCAGATTTAGCCAAGGGAAAATTTACTAATACTAAACAGCATAGGGCCAGTTTTGAGCCGTGTGGAACAGGAGACTTCCTTCACATCAGAACTAAAACCACAAAGTAAGAATTACTGTTAACAATTAAAGATGTCAAACATCCAAACTGAATAAGTAAAATATGATCTAAGGTTCTTAATGCAGTACTGTGATCTATGAAAATTAAGAATTAAGCACCCAAGAATGCTCTAATGAGGAGATTATCAATAACTATTTAAAATCAGGTTTAGTACTAAGTATTTTTAAAGTCAAAAGGTTGGCTTAAAATGAGATGACCCTTTGCTCTGAAATAGCACATTCTAAGAATGCAAAAAAAAGGCAAATTACGGATGGGCCAAATATTAAAATTATGTTATATTGGATATATTACAATTATCCAAAGTCATATTAGACACCAGTGTAACTGCATCAGTTTTAAAAACTGCCAACAACATGCTAGAGCTCACGCAATCATTTCTGTTAAGCACTCGGGGGCGAAATAAGTAAGAATAAAGTAGAAACTAAGAGTAATCAGAAAAACCCAAATCATGATTAGCCAAGTTAGGTGATAGCCATTGAAAGACAAGGGCTATTATCATCACTTTCTTTAACCACTTATCCAATTTAGGGTCATTGTGGCCTGGATCCTTTCCAGGAAACATTAGGCACAGGTAGACGGATCGCCAGTCTATTGCAGATCACACAAAAGGCTATTAGCAAAGACTGCACAGCCAGCAGCTATATCAACCTGCCTGTAACTCAGAACTGGCAGCCCCACTGAAGCTCAGCAGGTGTGAGCCTGACCAGTACCTGGATGGGAGAGTACCTTTCTTGGGAAATGTTAGGCTCCTGCTGGAAGTGGTGTTAGTGGGACCAGTAGGGAGCGCTCATCCTGCAGTCTGTGTGTGTCCTAATGCCCCAGTATAGTGATGGGGAAAATACGCTGTAGAAAAGACTCTGTCCTTTGGATGGGACATAAAGCCAAGGTTTTGAGTCTCTGTGCTTATTCAAAATCCTAGAGCGTTTCTCAAAATAAGTAGGAGTATAACCCCAGCATCCTGGCCAAATCTTCCCCTGGCCTTTATCGTCTCCTAATAACCCCCTTCTATGAATTGGCTTCATCACTCTGCTCTCCTCCCCACTGAGATCTGATGTGTGGTGAGCATACTGGCGCACTTTGGCTGCTGTCACACCATCTAGGTGGGGGTTACACAATGGTGGTGGTAAAAGGGTCCCTTTCATAACGATCACGTAGGTAGTAGTTACCTTGATTAAGCTACAATCATTTTTAGAAATTGCCATCAGATAAAATTTTGAATACATTTTTTAAAAAATATTATTCTATTCATGGACTATTTTGCAGGAGCGTATTTCAGCCTTTAAGTCATGAAAGTCATCTTTCAGCTCTTAGTTAAATAAACGAATAATGATTTAGGCACCCCCAAACTAATTTCCATCATTCTATAATTCCTCCTTAATGTTATGACATCTGGCTATTATGCTAAATGATGAGCCATATATTAGGTTTTCGATATTGGATTACAGACATTGTATAATTCTGTGTGGATAAGTGTGGTTCAATTAAATGAAGACGAGGCCTTTGTTGTGCTTTTGGAAAGCTGCCTGCTCCAGGGTCAGACTGACCTATATGTACGACTGTGAAACTTAGAGGTTGTGCACAAATGGCTGTAGGGATGTGGTGGGTGATTAATCTAAATATTATTTTGATTTACTGTCTGCTGTCTGAAAGGGTGAGAAATTCCACTATACAGGTCTTTCACAGAAGCACTCGCATGCTCTGAGAATTCCCCTTTTGCCTGAGCGAAAATGTTCTCATCAGCCAGAAAAAGTCATATCTAATAGTGCTCTTGGTATGGTCCTCATTTAATGCCTGCTGACAGTTGTGTCGTGCTATTTAAGAACAAAGAATTCAAATGAGGAAAAGGTGGAAGTTTACCTTTTCTCTCTAATGTTAATGCAAATGTGGTACTATTAGAAAAGCACTGCTGCTTTTCAAAGCAGTGGAAATGTAATAAAATTATAAACAAGATGGTGTGTTGGTCAAAGGAATAGGTATTGTCATAACAGTGGCCTTTTTGAAATGAGAGTGAAAGTCTTCTGTCACAAAATCACACTTTATACCTGTACTGTACAACTTTGCATTTAGGAAAGTTTAATTCATTGATCACAATCTACAAAAACACAAGCATAGCAACTCATCGTAAACTATTCATTACTGGCATAGTAGCCAATCCACCATATTTGCATAATAAATCTACTAGACCCACTCATCATTAGCATTCGGTTGATGCAGATTCTTAAAGCTAAAAGGCTATGTTTTGCACTACAAAATACAATCTGCCAGGATTGAGTAATTTATTTAAATAAAATAGCTGAAATTTCACAAAAAAGTGAATGAGTATCTTGCATAAATAGCAAAGGATGAAGGAATTTTTCTACTTCCTCATATAGGGTGGATTAGACATATATATAAACTAGTGGAGATAAAACATAACCTTCATGGTCCCACTGGAACCATGCAATTTAATTATAATTACTGTAAATATAACTATTCTGATGACAGTATTATATTATTTCAAGTAAGACAATCCATAATTTATTCTGCTTTATGATATGTTTTGTTCCCATTTCAATCAGAGATTGAATAAAACTGAAGTACACTGTATACAGTAAATTATGGTACCTTTCCTGTCTCTCACTGTTTCATACTCTCTTCCCCTATCTGCTAGTTGACTGCTTCTTTTCTACTTCACATTTTGAATGTCTACTCTCTATTGCTCCTTCTTGACAACTGTATTGTCTAGTATTCTCTTCTTTTTCTTCTTTTAAATACCAACGGTAACCTGTAATGGTGGCCAGATTTTTTGGCAGTATTTTAACATAATAACAATAAACAAATAAAAAATTCAGCTTAGGCACATGAATGCGTTATGTTCAAGGTGTAATTTTTGCACTTGTTAGAGAGTGCTCTGTAATATGGAATTCTGTCAATCTCATATCAATCCTGAGTGGCACTGAAAACTGCTGTTTTCCATTAGTTTGTCAGGAATTATGGGTACATGCTGTTGGAAGCAGTGTACCTGTATAACGAGGTACTACACCTGTATTGTGGAATTCCCCTCATGTAAATGATCATTAATACAGCCTGCGTAAAATATTTTTCACAGCAAACAGCATACTCTCACTCATTACTGTCATGGTTAGAAGTTATTCTCACTGAGAGAGACAAGTATTTAGCACCTCCTCCTCCATAAAGACACATACTGTGCTGCAAAAGCACTTTCACTGTGTTTCCAACACCACCATAAGGAGCAATGAAACTGAATTCAAAGGAGAAAAAAAGTGCCAAGATTTACTACTTATAATGCAGCTGCAGAGCTATGTTATCTGCTATGAATGTTTACATTATCTCTCTACACTTAAGTTTGGTGGTACTCAAGCAATACCAGTGAAACAACTCAGGATTTAAAACATTCCTTCAGCATTTCAGACTACCCAAAACTGACTCAAAAGTTGTTTCTTTCCAATTAACGTCTTTAGAGAGACCCTTAAAGCATTAGAGGCACACTGCTACTACTAAATTAAGCAGCTTACTCTTTGGAACATTAATTTACAGTTTAAACTATAGCACACAAAACTGTTTTTTGAAAAATCAACATACAAAATACAAAGAGAGAAAATACAAAAAAATCATACAACCTTTTATGTGCACAGTGGAAATGTTAAATGAGTAACAGTTTTGACAGTCATAAGTGGTGATTAAATTCGGTAACAATTAAAGATTTAAAACACTGCATTGTTTTCGTCTTTTAATTGTACACCTAAAATTAAGCAGACCTCAACATTTACAGGTCTTAAGGCAATTGTAGAAGACACACCAGGAATTATGAAGTTTCTATTGCCTTGTTGTTGCCAGATCATTAAAGTTCTCCAGCTTTGGGCTTAAAGGCTAGCTAAGTTTTAATGCACTTAGAGCTAAAGGGATCTCATTTCCTCTCCAGCTGTGGGGAACTCAGTGACCTACTTGGATCTACTTGGCTTTTTTTTTAACTACAAGGTTTTTTTCCCTGAAGCCTAGCCAAACCTAGCCAACCAGAGTCGGTTCAAACTGGCATCTGCTTAAGTTCACAAATTCTTTCAAACAACCACCCCTACAAGCTATTAAAAGTGACATTGAGAAATATGAATATTGCAACAATAATAATGATAACAAAAATATCTTAGTTATTCTTCAGGTTTAGTGCTTTCATTGTTATTCTTCCTCAAAATGAGAAAAATTATTACAATTATTAAAACATGATTTCTGATTAAGTGGAGAACAAATATTCTCCATATATACAGTGCCTTGCGAAAGTATTCGGCCCCCTTGAACTTTTCAACCTTTTGCCACATTTCAGGCTTCAAACATAAAGATATAAATTTTTTATTTTATGTGAAGAATCACCAACAAGTGGGACACAATTGTGAAGTGGAACGAAATCTATTGGATTTTTGAAACTTTTTTAACTAATAAAAAAATGAAAAGTGGGGCGTGCAAAATTATTACTTTCGCAAGGCACTGTATATACGTGATAATACACTGTACTTTGTTGACAAGTTTCTCAACATTGAATCAGATAATTACTGTACTTATAAACTTCTACATTACTGTACTTATTAAACATGTCTACTTTAGAGACAAGGGAAATGTTAAAGTAATAATTCAGCAGTTCAAAACTTGGGATTTTTATGTAAAGGTATGAAATTAATAAGTATTCAGATGCATCATCCATATTCAAAAACCTGTCATGAATAAAGATCATTTTATGTGGATGCTTTCTGTCTTTAGCTTTTTGTTTCCTCAAACATTTTAATTGAGACTATACTGCTTCGCTCACTATAAAAGTAGTTTAAAAACATGTTACTTTTTACTTTGAAGCGATACGTTTGTAAGGTGCAACTTATTGCTGAATAGTTTTGATAGCCTAATGATAATTACAAATTCAGTCCCCCTTTCTGTATTCCATATGATTGAATTATCTTATATCATGAATGCTTGAGGTGCTACATACTTTTTCTGTAGTAATCTTTCAACCAACTAAATGATATATACAATATACAGTATACAGTGAGTAGTACAACAGATGAATCAAATACAATCAGCCAATTACAGTAGATATACAGTACTACTGTATCAATATCTATTGCACAGACATACATAGGTCTTGGGTTGTAATACTCAATTAGAAAAACTCAGTTTTCACACCATGCTAAGTTACTGTACTTAACTTAGAAAATATTACCAAATAGATTTGTTTTCCTGTGGATTCCATGTAAAGTAAACATTTGTAAGCATTGAGAAAAAGAAAGCACTGAAATAAACATTCAAATTCAGTATCATAATTCAGACTGAACAGGAACATGTGTGAATGGGTTGCAAAAATTGAGGGCAACAGTGGAGACAAATATAATTTTTGGAAATGCAGATATAATTTTTGGAAATACATTTCCCATTTAACTTAATTTTTAACACATGCCCAGTTTATAATTCCATAAAACACACATATTGAATTATTCAAAGAGTTGGAAAATTTGCTCTTCTTCCAGTTTTAATTTTTAATATGATGTTTTCTTTAACATTCAGGTCTGTAACATTATTATTAATGTTATCTGGTAAAATCACCTGTGTAAATAACATATATCCTCTTGCTTGTGTGCAGGTGATCACATTCAGCCAAGTAGACTGACTCATATACAATAAAGTAACATGTATTGTCTCACAAGTTGGGAAGCCCTGCAGGGGCAGCCTATCTGTTGACCTCCGTAAAGAGCTAAATGGTTCAGAAATGTAAGAAATGACTTAAGACAATCTTTGACATGCTGTTACAGAGCTAGGCTGTTTACCACCTCTCTGATTGAACTAGTGTCTTTTCAAAGAGGTGGCAGACATTAACCTTAATAAAAGTCTGTCCAAAGAACACAGAAGTTGATTTAGTATCAAAGACTTCTTTTTTTCAGAGTACGGATCAGATCACAACAAAAATAAGATTATCGTGATGATATGGACAACACTGTAGGATAACGTGTGCGGACAGAATGCAGATTATGTAATTTAACAGATGTTAGAGTGGAGATCAAATTCTTACATTTCCATTCTCTTATGTATTAATACTCATCTATGGCCCACAACTCTCAATGCAATTTTTCTACAATTCTGCATTTCAGCCTCGCTGAAAACAGTTGTTCCTCAAACTCCCTATTCCTAAGACCTTACCTTTGTTGCCTTTGCCCCTCCAAACCTGTTGCTTTCCTGCCCCTTCTTGAACAATCAGTTCTTCAACCTCAGATTCTCTACAGAAACAGCCAGCTCTCAGCACCTGCTCCTGGCATTTCTCTATTCTCCTCTTTCAGTTCTCCTGATGTTGTCAGCCTTCCCTAGACCTCATCTGCGATGGCTTCTTCTCCCCTTTTCGCCGGTTGCGTTAATGTCACTCATTCTGCTTTTTCCCTCCATCCATCCACCCCCCCAACCCCCCCCCCCCTTCTGTCTCCATTTCTGGTCAAGTATTCAACCCACTATACATGACCCCAGCTCCAGGGGTTGCAGCTAGGAATCCTCACCTGTTCAGTTCTACCAAACATCAGAGTTAGTGAAAACTCACTACCAGTTCCTATCCTGCTTCCACGTCAGCACTGTTCACCTGAGGCTACTCTTTCTGGGTCTCTGCAGAATCTTCTGCTACCTACTGTACCACAGAGTCATAATCTCATGTGGGCGAGGTTTTGATGTTCACTGTTCACTAACTTGCATTCCATTGCCTGTATTACATGTATTCACTTAATTATCTATCAGCATTCCTCTGAAACATTGCATATCTCAGTCTATTCAATCAAAAATTGCTCATGCCAGGATTTCTCATTCTCTCCACACTATGGTGCACTGTACGTTCTCTGTTTTGTACTTGTGAAACTTTGCAGATGAATCAACTCTCTCTCAACTGGTGTTTTGGGTGATCCTTTAAGGGATACTGATTGTTATGACCTCCAGCCAGGATAGTTAAAGCCATTAAACAAAGTTTTAAGTATTAGGTGTAGTATTACGTATGCTATTCCCTTTATATTAATCTTCTCATTTTGTTGGAATTTGAATTTGACAGAACTATATACCCATCTTCTGACCACTTTAACCAATTCAGGCTCTCAGGGGGAGGCAAAGCCCAACAAGAAATGGGTGCAAGGCAGGATACATCCTGGACAGGACGCACTCTCAACTTTTTATGCAAGCTAGAAGACCAATTAGAGAAGACCTGGAAAGAGAAATTTGCATCCTAGGTGTTCCACAACTTGAGATATTGCCTTTTGAAGAAGGACAATAAAATGCATTTGCTATTTTTTCCTGTTTTCGTTTTTGATATTTATCTCTAGTGTGTGTACTGAGTAAGACATACTCAAAGTATGAAGGTTCAGAAGGGATCTCCAGGGTGTTCGCTTTGATTCAAGATCCTAACCAAGTCTGTGCTGTTTATGCTTTCCAAGATAATTCAAAATATTAAAGAGTACATCCATTCCAGGAGGTCATTGACCTTGACCTCCATTTTGGGGGCAGGGGTGGAGGCCATTTACCTACCAGTATGATTTTGGACAGAGGGACAAAACAGGAGCGCCCAAAGTAAACTCTCCAGGCAACATAGGGAGAATGTACAAACTCCGCACAGATTAGCACCTTGGGAATTGAACTTAGGGCCCTTATTACTTTGAGACAGCAATGACAACCACGTTGCCACCTTGCAGGCCTTGAATGCACTACTGAAACAATATTTATATCCAATTAAAATGATGCTAATAATATGGAAAATCTGCACAATTCAAAGGGTATTGCTAAAAACACGAAGGCAATTTTGTTAAGTGTTCCCATACAGTTCTTAATGTAAATGATCAATGTTATTGGAAGCCTGGATCTTGCACAGAATTCCCATGGTGATCATACATCTTGGCCTCTATCACTCAGACTACGCACCAGTGGAGTACATTCTTAGAGATAAATATCTAAGTTAAAAAATAACCCGTATAATTGACAGCAATAAATATTTGCTTTTGGCTCAGAATTGCAGGGTTCTGACAACAATATCTAGCATACATTTTCAGTGAAGAGCATTATCCTAAAACAATCTTAACTCAAACCCAGCTCTTAAAGCGTATTTGGATTGTTCGGATACAGCCCCACTAAAAAACAGTTATTTACTAAAACCACTACCATTTTAAGGGACAGAAAAAGTATGAAACTTGGTTTTAATGCCCAGCAAGAAGAGGTATGATAATGGCAGACAGATAGGTACATTTACAGGCAATATATAAAACTCAACATTCTGTTTATACAGCCTGTCAACCTGACAAAATTCTAATCAGGAGTAGAGCTTTTGCAAATATAAAACTGCAATATAAGTTAAAGAATAAGAAACAAATAAATGCCCCAAATTATTTAGTTTAGTAAAGGAAAACTTAATCTCACCCTGTACTGTTTTCATGAAATTAATTTCAATTTCAGAAAGAGTTAATCTAAAAGGAAAATGTAGTGATAATGGGATCTTATATTCCATAAACTTTTAATAACAGTTATGGAATATATTTTATTAATAATTAACAAAAAAGGTCAGTTTATTAATATTAATAATTATTTTACAAACTATTTTGTTAATAATAAAAAATTAAATGACCAATGAACATGACCCTATACAAGACCAGCTGAGAATGAAGAGCGATAATATTCAATATGAGTAAAGCCCTTGACTGAGGAATGAATGCACTTATTGAAACAACTATCGTGTTACACACACTTACTGAGACAAAAAGTCTTAAAAAGTTTGAAAAAAATTCTGCAATGGAATGGTCTGAAATTTGAGCTGGAAAGGTCTCTAGGCCAAAGTGATTGAATGTTCAGCTTCCATCACAAGTTTGATAGTTTTTATATCTATAATGATTACAATGCCAAAATCGCAGGTATTATGTACCGGTAAGGGGTCAAATATGAAAAGGACCAAAGACCTTGTGTGCCACAATGGCACATGCTGCCTGACAAAATCTTGGCAGCTTTCATTTCTCTGGCTCCCCACTGACACTGCAGTCAGGTGCGGGAACAGCAGGCTGGCTATCTTAACGTCAGATGGTCAAAGTCAATTCATTATCGGGTCTCAGCTGTTCGGGCTGGAAATGAAATTAATCACCACGCAAATCACCAGTGCTTTCTCAGCATGTCTCTCGTAGAAGCTCAAACTTGACCAGAAGTGGGCACAAGGGAGCTGATTTGTGTTCTGCAGGAAGAAGGATTTTTGGTGGAAGGTTTTACAGTATCACCAGCAAGTTACATCGTTTGAAAACAGAAACATAAAGTAAATAAATACGAGGAGTATAATATGTGGTAATAGGACACCGTCTTCTTTCTTGACTTTAAATGGCTAATCTAAACCCTTTGTTGTATTTTGTTTCTATTTCCCTTCTATAATTGTTATTTAACCCCTATATAAATTACCAGGAGAAGTCAACAGGTTTTTATTGAAAAGAATCCCGTTAAAAATTTGCTTGGGTGGATGGGGAATGAAGTACATCTTATATTACGCTACAGGGATATTATACATACTGTATACCGAGTAGATGGAAAGGGTTGCTGTGATTATTGATCTCAAAGCATTTGTGGAATGCTGCTTTGGATAACACACATTCATTGTAAAAGCCTTCCTGGATGTTTGTCATATTATCACATTAAGCCTTTACGCGGTATAGCTCATTTCCTGACTTTCAACCCAGAGCTACTTCAGGAGCTTTTACAACTCTTGTAAACCTTCCACCATGTCTTCATTTTACAGCCCCAGGGACACTCTAAATGGAATATTTAATAACAACGCGCAGCACAGTTCACCTGTGCACTTCAACCAGTGCACGTTCGCTGGATAGTTCCAGTATCTTCAGCCTTTTATTTGATGTGATGTGTTTAGCACTGGAAACGTCTCCTGATGCATGGCGGCGACATTTGTTGGGAAATGCAAAATCATTTGTTTACAAATACCATGTGAGCTACAGTACACGGCATGCACAGAATAGCTGCATGTCATTACATTGGGAATAAAGGGGAAAAAATGAAACACAGATACTGAAATATGTACTTATTCAATTTACAATAGCACAGATTTATTTCAGCTCCCAGTTCTTCAGATTGCCTTGGCAGAGGCATGAGTGACAAAAGGCAGTTAATCACAAAGGCTGCACGTTGGCAGAGACTACAAAAGACTTTGCAACCCTGCAGTACCTACTTACTGGATGAATTCTAATGCAATATGCTCTGTGTGACTCACCACACATGCAAATGAATTTGATTGCTACATTATATACCAAAAGTGCCTCAGATTCTAGATTTTCTAGTGAAGGTTGCACAGAATATGAAACGAATGATTTGGAATCTTTACATTTTTAGTCGGAATTAGTCTAGAGTGAAATCTTTTGATTTATAATTTAGAAACCATATCAAAAACATTCTATGATATATACATTTTCAGAGCATGCTCGTTTTAATACCGTGCGCCATGTGTTGTGCAACAGATTTCAATGTTTATATCATGCAGAGTTTCTAGAACAAGTCTCTAGTTCTTTTTTCTCTCTCAACATTTCCAGTAATGTGTCAATTCTTCTCATCTTAATAATAACTTACACTTATATAGCACTTTTCTGGACACTCCGCTCAAAGCACTTTACAGGTAAAGACACCCCTAATCTTTTCGAGAAACGCCCCTGGGATTTTTAATGACCACAGAGAGTCAGGACCTCGGTTTTACGTCTCATCCGAAGGACGGCACCTGTTTACAGTATAGTGTCCCCATCACTATACTGGGGCATTAGGATCCACATGGACCGCAGGGACCTGCTGGCCCCACTAACACCTCTTCCACCAGCAACCTTAGTTTTTCCCAGAAGGTCTCTCATCCAGGTACTGACCAGGCTCACACCTGCTTAGCTTCAGTGGGTTGCCAGTTGTGAGTTGCAGGGTGATATGGCTACTGGATGATGCAACGGCAGCCATAGTGCCCCAGAACGCAGTGCGCCAGAACTTAGTAGGGAGGTCATCCCAGTTGAGCCACACATAATGGCTTACTGGAGCAGATTTCTAGGTGTAAGGCAATAAGAGCCAAAGTGACTCTCCCTTGGGTAGGATGCCTGTCCATCACAGGGCTTATCAATGCTGGCTGTCATGTATACAGCTGGGTGGACTGGAGCAATTGAGTTAAAGTGTCATGCTCAGGGTCATTCAAGATCAAGTGTATCATGCATAGGATGTTTCCCAGCCAGGTGGTTTCTAAGAATAATATTCTAAATCTATATTATCAACAAGAATAATCATCATCAACAGATGTACTGAGATACCGTATCTCAGTAAAAGAGCAGCTCTGGATAATTGTTTGTCCTTTTTTATAGAACAACAGAGCTGGAAATGTGACTGGAGTCCTGGAAACAGTTTTATACGGAGAGGAGTTATTAAATCCTACACTCACAGGTATCCACAATACTGTACAGCGCTACAAATGACATGCACTCTGGCATTGTACATCATTAACAGTGCCATCTTAAAATATAGAAATGAACAATGTGCAGTGTTTGGATGGAGTCTTAGGCTAAGTAAACTCACAAAGAACCAAGGAAAAACATTTAATCTGCGATAGTATTATTTTATCAATTTACGCGTTAGATATGAATTATATAGTGTATATAGTTCAACTACTTACATTATTAATATTGTAATTACCGTGACTTTTGAATCCAGCAAATACTTATTTTATGACTGTTTTGCTGGTCTTACATCTGTGATTTGATTCTAACTTCACTCAATAATTTGAGGTAGGTGTTAATTACCGGAAACATTAAATTAATTTTTGATGTGGTTTTAAAGACATATATTCATTTTTGTTTTGATATATTTAATACACTTAATTTATGGGTGTAGTATTATTATTTGACATTTAAATTATATTGCTTAAGAAATTGTTATTACTTTTGTGTTAATTGAATTTCTTCTTTTACAGTATATGTACATTGATATCATTGTATATTAAATGTAGTACATTTTTAAGTGAAATGTATGTTAATAATATTATTGATTATAATTAAAGTACTGTGTGAATATACAGTATATTGTTTGTTGCCACCTAGATGATCATGGGTGTTACACCTGAATAAACCATGCTGTACTTCATCCTTATATGCCTTATTCTTTGGTTAAAATAGACCAAATACTATGAGTTAAGTACTGATATTAAGAAAACACTATCATTTATGTAGAGTATTTGCATTTTAAGGAACTAGCCTTTGAAAGACAGTGGCCATGCACATGTATTCTTGCATGTACTGTAAGCACAAATAACATTTTCATATCTGGTGGAGTTTTAAGGGATATATATAACAATGCACTTGCTACATTGTATGCATGTAACATTATAAATGTGGAGGTGATTTTTCAAGTGAATAGAATCTGTAGGCATGTTTCAATAAGGAGATCACACAGATTAAACAGGACAGTAAAGCCTGAATTAAGATACATTGGAATGGTTATAAATTCTGTCAACAATTGCAAATATTCATTGTCTTACTTAAACAATCTGAGACAAACCATATGTTTATGTTTTTTTTCTTTTTAAAGGATGAGAGAGAATGAAGTTTATTTGATTAACACTCATAGAAAAGGATGAGGTCTAGCTCCAAAGCAGAAAGACCTTTTTTTTTGTGCAACAAATCTTAACACAACAGTGTTGGACTTAAATTTATGGTGTGATACAATAAAAAGAAAAGAGATTTGTATTTTGCAATCAATTCAGGACACAATTCAGTTGCCCTCAGGAGTCTCAGAAACTGACCTTTTCTCAGTAAAACAAAAACAATCAACCCCCCATTTCTCAGCAAATCAAAAAGAATTGAAAGTAAAGTAAAAGTCAAACAAATTTGCGGCAAAATTTCAAATCTTTTGAATTACTGTAAAGCTCAGTTTCAAATGCCCCAAGCTGTTCACTTTAATGTTAATCCTTTATAGCCCTTCCTTCAGATGAGACCTAAGGGAAGAAAATTAAAATCTGTAAGTGCAAGGATCAGTTCTGTAATTATAACTGACCACACTGGCCTTGAACTCTCAGTTTCTAGAGTTAATCAATCCTGACATGACTGAATAATATACATATACTGTAGTGAGAAATATTGGAATGTCAGCTGTGATTGTTAGATGATCAAAGCAATCACACAGAGGGCAATACATTCTTCTTACAAACAGCAGACACAAAATAGGTCATGACTGACTATTTTTATTATTGGTGTAGTATCTTCAGACAACACTAAAAACATCAACACAAAAGGTTTCCTGCTGTGATTTCTGCAAAGCTAAAGAAAATTGTACATTAAACATTAGTTGTAGCTGAGCAAAAGATTAAAACACAACAAAATTAAATTATAGACACAGAGGATTGTACTGTATAAACTAAAGCTCATCCAGTGTCTTTTTTCTGTAATGCTAATAAGACAAGCTGAAACAACATTGAATTCTATGAGGAGAAAACAAAACAATAATAATATATATATATTTCCTTTAAAAGAAATCTTGATAAAACAACACACAAGCAGAAACAAATCAAGAAAAATATTTACTAAGTAACAACAGAAGGAACTATACTTTGGTAAAATTAAACACATGGAGTGAATTGCAATGTACCATTTATTTAGAAATCTGTCCTACTACTTAATAGTGGCTTTGATCAATCACAACTAAACAGCTAAATTTAGCTCAAATTAAAGCCTATTTTAACGCTCCAAACACTTAAACCAATTAATCAGTTTAATGAGACCCACTTATTGTTGTTTTATAAGCCTTTAAAACAACTCTACCTAAAGATCATTTACTATTAGGTATTCATGCTTATTTCCTTTTTACCAAAGCAACCATTTGAAAGATTGAGGTTGCAATAAGCCTAATACATCGCCCATACAGTACATCTTAGAAAGATGCACACAAACTCGCAGCTAAAAAAAATCCGAAGTGCAGGAAAGACTGGAGTATCACAACCATTGGATATTGGGTGCAAAGGCTACAATATTCAATTTAGTCTTTGGAAAGCAGAATCACATTCACTGAGTCCTGTAGAAGAGCATCTTTATGTCTGTAAATTTGTTTTCATACTGTATAAACAGAGAACACTGTGCACTTTAGCTATTATTCTTCTAGCACAAGAAAGTCAGATGTTTTTCATACCCCATACACGAGGAAATATATCTATTTTAAACCTATTATATTTTGTGGGTGACATGCTGGCACAGTGGTTAGCATTGTTGTCTTGCAGCACTGGGGTCCTGGGTTCAATTCTGGACCTGCAGTGCTATCTGTGTGGAGTGTCTACATTCTCCTTGTGTTTGCATTGGTTTGCTTCCACAGTCCAAAGACATACCAGTAGGTTAATTGGCTTCTAGGAAAACTGGCCCCTGTGTGAGTGAGTGCATGTTTGTGTTGGTGTGTGACCTGTGATGGACAGGCTTCCTATCCAGGGTGTACCCTGCCTTGCGCCAATTGCTTCTTGGGATGGGTTCCAGCTCCCCTGCAACCCTGAACTGGAAGAAATGGTTAGAAAATGGATGGATATATTGCATTCTATACTACGTGTTCTGTGCAAGTCTGGAAACTTTGAATTACGCTTTGTTGTTACATTTGGGCAAGGAGACAGCAAAGCTATTTGGGACTATTGCTTGTCACTGTGCTCTTTATTCAGTCATGTTTTTACAAAAAAAGTGCAGTTTGCTGTGAATCATGATCATGTTTTCTCAGTCACGGCTTATAAATAGGAATAGGTGTAAACGATACTCAACAGTAATTAGACTCCAACTATTGGACTGGCTCAAATGAAGCTAGTACTTTCAAAACAAAACTTAAAAAAAACAGAAACAGGTATGGCCCCTGTGGTGCACTGAGGTTGAGCCAGTAAACTGGTCTTACAAAAACTGTTTTTATGTTTACAGTTAATCTCAACTGAATTATTTTAAGGGTGTTTTGCGATTAATTGATGACAGTGAACCATGACTCTGCTAGTGGTGCAAGGTCATCAAATGCAACTGCTTTTAGTGGCTGACAAGAACCTCCACTACTGAATCATTTATTAATTAAATCATATTAATTTGTTCATTTTCATTTGTTATGAACATTTGATAATTTATTAGGTTCTGACACTATGCATCACTAGTTACAACCAAGAAAAAGGAATTGTATAAGATGATAGAGGCATACTGTATAACATGTAGAATCTGCTACTCTATTTGACCACCTGGTGGCACAATGCAGCACAGCAGTTTGAATAATAAAAAACAGAAAACAACAAAAAAGGAGCTTCTGAGGTAATATACTCTGAGCCAGAACACTTCATTTCTTATTAGTGATACATGTACTCAGAAATTCATCACAGAGGTAGCCCCAGCTACACTTTTCCAGGCACTGCAATACTTTGTGTAAATTGGTGTCTGATATTACTGTAAATTTCCCTTAATTCAACTTACCGATACATTTTCAGATAATTAACTTAAATGGCTGTTGCTTGATTTACAACATTATGAAAACTCAAGAAAATGATTAAAAAAGTAACCATAACCTTAATGAAATGAAACATAAGTACATAAGTGAAGTATGTACTGTACTTGAATGCATTTTAATGTCTTTTGTTTGTAATCTCAGAAAGTATCAATTGACATTAAATGAAAACTCATAAAATTGAAAAATTAAGTAATTCAAAAGCACAGTATCCTCTGTCTGAATGTTTCAATGTGGAACACTTAATCAATTTTTATTTCTTCAACCATACTTTTGAAATAATTTTAATATATTTTTTAATGTTTAGAATGCCTAATAACTGCATGTCCATCAAAGAGAAATACCCATTTATCATTAGAATCCCCTCACAGGCCAGGGAGACAACAAGTGCCAATAAGACAACAAACACATATTGTGCAAGGAAGACACGGAAAATGTACGGTATAGCCTGTCTGTTCTTGATTCTACAGGAAACAGAACAGAAAACTAGGACTAGGAGGAGGACTGATAGAGCTGTTAAAGTAGTATTACAGTAGTAGTACAGGGCCACGGCAGCCATAGTGCACCAGAATGCTCACCACACACCAGCTATCAGTGGGGAGGAGAGCAGAGTAATGAAGCCAATTCATAGATTAATAGATTTGTCTGCAATTTTAGACTTTTCTTGAATTTGTTTCAGCCCTCAGCCCTCAGAGTTTCAAAAACACCTTGTTTCAAGAGTTCTGTTTCTAACTACTTCAGCACAGAGACACAGACCTTTAATCAGTCTCTTCTCAACTTGTTCACCCTTATTTCTGACTAAACAACTCTTATAAGGTGATCAACGTATAATGAAAAGACCCAGGTGGAAATGTTTCACGCACTCCAGAACCGAGCTTTTTTGTTTTCCTTTCTGGAGAGGGCCAGTCGGTTAGATTTCAGGCAACACAACTGAATGAGAGCAATTTTGAAACTGGTACATGATTGATACCATTCAATGTTGTAAGAGCTAAGCATCTTTTTTCAATATTCCAGGAAAACAAAAAACTGAAAGCATTGAGTAGGAACAGACAGTGATCCCCGTAGAACAGGATTAGGAACAACTACACTAGAGGTCACCCAGCAGTATAGCCTGTATTTCAACTGTCTGTATCCTGATGGAGAGCCTCTCAGAGGGATAACGTGGAGACATTTACTGGATTAGGCACTCTGAAGGACCATTGTAGGTTTTCATCAACATCAGCACTTAAATTGATCACTTTTAACATGAAGTGTACTGAAGAGACAGATAAAAAGTCAAAACACAGTCTCTATAACCCTATCCTCTCTTCTCTAACATGGTATAAAGTGAAAGGGGCAACACTTTACTCAGCAGAGAAAAATTTTAACTTTTGTTTGCTGTAATGGCATTACACAATAAGAAAAGCCCTCGAAATTAAGAAATGTTTCCGTGATATCCTAACAGCCTTCCCTCACAAAACCCTTGTCAATCAGAAAAATAGAATCTAGCGGAAATCAGGCAGGGAGCATTCACTTTACCCTGTAATAGCCTGCCGTAGGATGGACCAATGTGATTTGTCGATACAGCACAGCCATAACCCCCTTCCACTGCTCAGTGTGTCATGGAGGTTAATTACTATACAGATGGCTGACAGGAGGGTGCTGAGCTGGTTGTATGCCTGAAAGATAACAGTTCTGATGTCATCCAAAGAGCCTTTTCCCATCTATTCTTTACCACTGTCTCACCAGAGTAAAAGCAACATTTCCCTATCACAGCAGAAAACACATACTGTATTTGGGGAACCATGGGATATCTGAAACACTAACATGGATGATTTTACAATGGTAATGCACCGGATGTGGCAACATTTTACTGGGCTTTTAAGCAGCTTTGGTGCCTTTCTTTTGGAATGGATATTAAATTAGAGAGGCAGGCAATTTAATTCAATCTAATAAGATAAACACATGATTCAGGAAATTCCCCGTAACAATATCAATGCTGCCAACTGATACACAAGCTACTTCTTAAATAATAATTTCTGTACTTTACCTCAAACTGTCTGTGCAGCCACCTAATGATAAATATTAAGATGAATTATAATGTGCGACAATCTGATTTCTAGATTAATATGATCACATTAAGCAGTTTTTAAAAATTATTGCAAAATGCATTCTTTTTTCTAATGTATGACATTGGGGCCATGTAAAAATGGACAAACCAACTTGCTATTCCCCCTCTTAATGATATGCAAAAGGATTAAAGTTGTTTGCTTTGCTGGAGATGCAATGTGCCATCATCTGCAAGCCACATCTACCAACAGAGACCGTTTCATAACTGCCATGTATGCACTACAAAGCTTAAAATTGAACAGATTCATATAGTAACCTGTGAATCAGTTTAGTCTAGTTTTTGCCTGGGTTTATTTTTTCTTGATCTGAAGCCCAGTTGATAGTTAATACTCTGCCACTTAGGGAACACTCTTACTTTTTCCAACCACCAGGAAATTCATTCATCCACACAATAACATTTTCACTACACTTTTAGTGTTTGTGTGATTTCTTTTATAACAAAGGCATGCAATCCTGAATTAAAATGCATTTCATTTAATAAAATAAAGAATGAAGCCTTCCCATTATGACCCAACTGTCTTGCAAGCCAAGTCTCAATACTTGGAAGGGGAAATGATAATATCAATTTATTTTCTGCGCTTTGTGTTCTCAGCACTTCATATTCCTTAGGTGGCAGTTCAATATGCAAGCAGTAATAAATTAGTGGTGCAAGGTTTAATAGCAACCATATGGTTTACATTTTTTTAACTCAGCATGCCTATCCTTCACCACTTTTGAATATTAATCCAATTTAATTTGTCAGCTTCCCTCTGTGATTTTATTCTTTTATCTTACCTTTTATACATGACAGCGCATGACAAAGATTTTTCTATGGATTTTGTTTCTATTGTACATTTACATGAATCTGTGCAAAACAGCCCCTCTCCTTTCGCCAGAAATACTGAAATGCTGGAGACTACATTTCAAAACTGAGGAAAATAAGATTAGTATAATAAATATTTCAAATGTTCAGAGACGAAGCTAGTAGCAGCTTAGTTTAGAGAGATTATGACCCTCCCTCATATCTAAATCTAGCATGTACATACTAAAACTGTTTTAACTATACTTGAACTGTACCTTACTAGCTTTAGTTGACTAAAATCAATTCACCATTTCTCTTTTTAATGCACTAATACTGTAATTGTATAGTATGTTAATTATAATGACAACACAGTGGTCAAGACCAATGTAAAATGCAAAATAATAAATACCTATAGGAAAATACTAGGTGTGACATTTACATCATTCTTTCTATTTAAAGCATAGATTAGAATTAGGAAGAACATAAAATATAAAACATAAAACATGAAGCCTTACACTCAACCAAATCAAAACATTGGTATTCAAGGAAATAAATTAAAAAAGGCAATCTGAAAATCATTCCTGAGCTTGTGAGCATTGTGGTCTTGGATTATTTATTTTTTTACCAAACATATTTACAGTATGAATTAAATAGGAAGACCCCTTAAATCTTCTACAGATGTTTGACATTTGAAATTCTGTAGAGCATAATCTACATAACCCTTCTCAAATCTTTATACAATGGAAGTCATTTGAAGGCTGTTCTTCAAAGTCGCAGCTCGCTATCTAAGCTTCTCAAGATCAAGGCTCAGAACATCTTGAGGTCAAACAAAATACTTTAATATTCCTCTGCTATTTTTTTCACTCACTTCTTTTTCGAACAGGATCTCGGAGTGACAGATGACTTAATCTAAGAACCAATTTGAATAAGAAGAGTAGTGTAGGAAAAGAACAAAAATATTACAGTACATACTGTCCCAACAAAACACTATTTTGTATTCTATTACTGTCTGTGTCAATGGATTAGGAGTCATCATCACATATTGACTAGAACAACACAAAATGCTTATTTTAGCTGAAGTATGAGAATCAATAAATACACACACAGTTGAATAAATAAACACGTTTACAGCTGCATTTCAACCCCCAACATTGAGTCATTTGCTGCTGCAGTAAAGCCTGCAGTTCCCCCCTGATGTAGCACTTAAAAAGCTGTGATTACATCAACAGTTTTTAATAAGGTGACAGCAAGTCTGGAAAAAGGGAGTCAAGCACTTCATTGTGCTTGATTTGTCCTAGAGCAGCCAAATTTCCAGCGCGGCAGCCTGCCCCAGCTCTTGTCATCAGTTTATCTTCTGCGCTTGGCAGGTAAGCTGGCAGGATGCCAGGGCTTCTCCTGCTGCTGGTTTTAATTATCGACCTCAGCCGCAGCCCACAGCCAGGAGAAACAAGATACTGATCAATGTCACCAGCACAAGTGGCAACGTTAACTCGTCTTGACAACACCCTCCACTCTTCTCTGCTCTGCAGTTATGCAGGGCTGCGTCTCAGATGGGCTTAAGAGACATACAGTACACTTGGGTTACTCAGGACAAACTGGGGTAATTGTGTCTATTATCCCACCCTGAGCATGCAGTCCATTAAGCAGTGAACCTCTGAAATTGTAATTCCTTTGGTCCAGAAAGTCAGCACATAATCATAAAAAGATCCATAGTTCATATGATTGCATATGGATGAGAAATAAAAATGATTTATACAACTATTCATTTTTATGTTCATTTTCCTGACAGTTTATAGAGCATTGCCCTTTGTCTGGAACATATGATGTGCAAAATTGCGAATACCTATTCATAATACCAATTTATTATAAAAACTGAATAATAATTATAACTAAATAACATTTATTTCATTTTTCTTTTATCTCAGCAGCTATACAGACTTTTTTATATGGCCCCCAGTTTTTCAGACATAGTGAGTGTAATAATTCTTATAATCATCAGACAAAAATCAGACACAGATTTTCAGAAATGTGAGGTATGTTTTATAAAAAAAAATCTATAAGATTAGAAAAAAAGAAGTCTGGATTACATGTTTTGCTATAACAATATTTGTTTTTATCACTTTTTCTTACAGTACATGTAAACAAATTTTGGCATACAGTAGTAGTGGACGTAAGCTAACTCATACATTATGCAATGTAAATCACCAGGTTTACAGTAAACTGCTATAATTCAACATTTTGATTTGCCTTCCTGAACTGCTGGCATTAACAATTACAGTATGCACACATGGTAGCCCTCTGAACTTCTGTCTGCTAGTGGCAATGACCTTGATCTAAAATGCTATAAAGAACAATCCATTCTATGTTCTATGATGAAAAGATGTTTCTTACCGACAGATTTAAATCCAATCTCTAGTTAAAGGAGCCCCTCATTACTTTTCATTATATTGAGAGTTTCCTAATATTCTAGATTGCTCAAGTCTTCCCCTAGAGCAGTTCCTGGATGGCTTGGCATTTCTAGAGCTTTTTAAAGGGTGAAATATAAACTTCTGGCATCAGCACAACAAAGAGAACTTTATGCCAAAAGTGAAATCACACAATGTCTTGGAAGAACAAACCTAGCTATAGATATATTATAGATATCTTATGTATGAAGAAACTAAACTGTAAAACTTTGATACCAGCTCAACCAACCCAGAATGATTGTAACAACTGAATGGATAAGGGCAGTGTTGGGTGGACATATCCAATGTCACTTGGATATGACATTTCAGTTTTTATTTAGGAATACAGGATGCCAATCTCAAGAGTATAGCCTGTGTTGCACCTCCAGACTTGACTAGAGCGCATTTCATCATAAGTGGAGACTGTGAAGTTTGTCTCTTAGGTATTTACGATGACCCTCCCAATTCATACTGCAGACAACTACTGGTCCATTGTCTAGGTATGAAGTTGCTTAACCTTGACAAGTCTTATAAGAAGAGGCCTGGCTGGAAGGTGGCTACAGCCACACAACAAAAGACATCACACAGAAATGGCACCGTGAAAATGGAACGAGCCATTTGTTGGAGATCTTCTAGCAGCTTTTGCTGAGGTCCAAGGTGGTAATACTTTTCCTTCTATCCACAATATGAGATAGCTGTCAATTTCTTAATTTCATTTGATCTCTGAATGTCAACACAGAATCAGATGGAGCTGATATTCTTTGGGTCTAGGAGGGGAGGGAAGCCGGATGGCATGCTCTAACACTGTGGTTTCTTCAGGTAATTCTATTGTATAAGCAGAATAGACATTTTGGAAGAGCATCAAGTACGTTTTTCATCTGCTACTGCTTGCCTTAACTCGGGTGTTCTAATTGAGATAACTTACAGTATGGGGAAAAATTGTTCCTGGGGCTCCTCATTTGGACACGATGAACAAACAGTGCACGGTCCTTTGATTTCTCTGTCCACTCCTTCAGCAGTTTCACAAGGAGAATTTGTTTCTTTATCGAATATAAAGTGACTCGTCCTAGCCAAGTCTTTTCTTAAAGAGGTCAGTAACAGACATACTTTCTGCCCTGGTTTCCGAGCATGTTTATCACATGAGATTTCTGGTCTTATACCTCTGCCATATACTGTACTGTTTTGCCAGCAAGTTATATTCCTTTAGAATCATGCAACATATTCTAAATTGTGCAGATTGAATGAGAAGAAATGGGTTGGTTCTGTGTTACGTCAGAGCTGTCAAGAACAGTTCTTTCCGGGCCCTATGCGGACGACACGATCCGGAAGGTGAAGAAACAATAGGGAAAAAATATCATGCAGGAGTGGGTCAGGAGACAGGGGGGCGTGTCTGAGGTGAGCAGGTGTTCAGGGGAAGTGAGACTGGGGCAAACGATCCAAGCATAAATCCAAAAGGGAAATACAATACAAGAGGCAGAGTCCAAGACCAGGGGATCCATCCAAAGTAATTAAAAAACAGAACCGGGTCGGGACCGGCGGGACAAGGAATCAGGAACAGGAAACTAAAACCATAACGGAGCCAGACGCGGCAGGACCCCGTGCTCTCACGAAACGGGATTCAATGAGAAGCCTCGGGGTGACGCCTGCGTCTGGCTTTTAAGGTGGGGCAGAACTAAAACAGGTGCAGGTAATGGCCCAGAACAAGGAAGGGCTGGAGCGCCCTTAAGAGGGGGAGTAGCGATCGTGAGAAGAGCATGACAAAAACCACAAACTGAATGAGCCCTTCTCTTAAGTTGGATGGACTGCCATAATTCATGTTACATGCAAGTGGTTAAGGAACTAATAATAATTGCGGCTATTTTTTACAAGATCAAACTTGGAAACAGAAGAAAAATTATGAGTGACTGGAACTTGTTTGAGAATTTGGGATGGCCCTCACTGTTTCCTATGTGGATTGGTCACCATTGTGACTTTTTCCCACAGAAAATGTGAATAAAAACACAACACAATGTATGATCATTAAAAACAGTTTTGAATGATTTTGAAGAGAACAAGAAAACCTTTTCTATGTGTTTATTTTAATGAAAATGCTGAAATGTGGCACAATCATTAAGATTAAAAATGTGGTCCCATTTTTTTCTGAGGATTGCTTATTTATTTTAAAGTAATTAAACTGCAACACTATACTATAAATCAGAGTATTAGTATATGTTCATCCCTAGAAAAAAGTCAGTGGGAAATTTTTTTTTGTCATCATTTGTCAGAGAATGGGGCTTGATGCAGCTGAACCAACTTCAGCTATGAATTGCCAAGTGCGTTCTGTATCGAGTTAGTAGTGGGAGTTCAAAAAGTACTTGCTCTCATTTAAAAACCACATACTGAAATGTCATTCCAGATAAACTCTATCTTGGTATCCACTGCTAAAGTGCTTGGGCATTATCAACTCCAACTGCTTCTGAAAGTACTTCAAATAACACGGTTTTTGAAAGTTTCAGAATTAGAACTAGGTCACAAAACAGCTTTTAAAAAATAACTGAGGATACTTGCTGTATACCATACATTCAAGACCATGTCCTATCCATTATAAAACAGAGGATTTGATTCAATGAACTTTGCCACTTTTTTTAAATGTTCCCAAACCGAGAGGCACTAATTAACATAATTTTTGCAATCTGGCATCAGAAAGCCACGTATTCCTGACAAGGATCACAGCAACTCAAAGCCTATTTAGGCATAATGGTGGAAGAACACCATTATGGACTTCCACCACCACCAATGGACTCTCCTCCACCACCACCAATGTGCAGCATCCACCTGGATGATGGAACGGCCAGAACACTCACCACACGTCAGCTATCAGTGGGGAGGAGAACTGAGTGACGAAGCCAATTCATAGATGGGGATTATTAGGAGGTCATGATTGGTAAAAGCCAATGGAAAATTTGGCCAGGACACTGGGGTTACACCCCTACTCTTTTCAAGAAAGGCACTGGAAATTTTAATGACCACAGACCTCTGAAATTTTAAGGACCTCTGTTTTACATCTCATCCGAAGGACGGCGCCTATTTACAGTATAGTGTCCCCGTCACTATACTGGGGCATTAGGACCCATGTGGACTGCAGGGTGAGCGCCCCCTGCTGCCTCCACTAACACCTCTTCCAGCAGCAACCTTAGTTTTTCCCAGGAGTCTCCCATCCAGGTACTGACCAGGCTCACACCTGCTTAGTGTCAGTGGGTTGTCAGTTGTGAGTTGCAACTCTACTGTCACGCAATTGGTTCCACACCATTGATGTAGTACCAGTCCATCACAGGGTGTACAGATACACAGGAACAATTTACCCATGCCAATAAACCTAGCCAACATGTCTTTGGAGGGTGGCAGAATCTCTCAGTGAACTGCCACACAGATACTGTTTGTAAAGTCCAAAGGTGGGCACCCCAGTTCAAGCATCGAACCCAGGAGTTCAAGAGCGCAATGCTGTTTGACTTTGTCACCCTGTCACTTTTTTGAAAGATGTTGAAAAATGTTCACTTATACTGTATGTCATTTGACAATTACATTGCACATTTTAAAATTGCTGAAATTCTAAAACTGAAGATCAACCACAATCATTTACAACATACATAGCATAAAAATGATGCTCTGCCCTACAGCCCTCCTGCCTGAGCCTTTGAAGACATTCTATTAATTTTGCTAGAGGCAGGTGGAGTCTTTGTAAAGGTATTCACTCACTTATGCCAAGATTAAACAGTTTAAATGAAGAAGCCAGTGTCACTCTTTTTGCCAGTTATATTTTAAAAACAGTAATTTGACTGAATAAATCCGAAGACTCCAAATACAACACACCAAGCTTAACCACCAATGTTACATTTTTTTATTTTATAGACTGTTTCTGGCATGAGTACTGAGTACCACAATTTCTTTATTTGGTGGACATTACAGTTATTCTGTGGCTGTTTTAGGACTCTACTAATGTGCAGTAATGTTTGATGAGGATTGCTAAAAGTGCACAAAAATGTGTAACACACATCTTTTTCTACCACTGTTTTAACTCAAATGGTGCAGCTCTGTTCCAATAAGCCTGTACATTTAGTTTCAGGGATAGAAGATATTTTAATATAGTATTTATGTTCAGCTACAGTACACAGCACAAATCTGGCAAAAGTGACCAATGTGTCAATGTTCTTATCACTAAACGATGGAGCAGAACAAGACACCAGTACTTGCTACGTGTGGGGAAACCCTAGTAATGTTAAACATTCTAAGGATTTTTATGCTTAATCTAAGATAGAAATGATTCCATAAAACAGAGGCTTCTCTAGGATTCTCCATTATGCTGTAGTTTTGAGTGGAATTTTTTTGGTAACTATAGGAACTCTTGACACTGCTTTTCGTTTGGAACTCCGCTAGAAAAATACTAAAACTTTGAGTGCCATTTATAGTGCACTACAAAATGGGAAATTACATCTCTCTCATACTCAATCAGCAGTTGCTTAGCAACAGTGCTCTAGGCTCAACTAGCTACACTTTATGTACATCACAGGAGACAATATGGACTGTGTCCAGTTCAGACAACAACAAAATTAAGTTTATTTTTAAAAAGAAAAGATCATGTTAACCATAGATTACTATAAATACCTTTGGAAAAAAAATCTCAATAAATATTGTTTTAGAGTTTTAGGAGTATATGTACTATGCAGACCATACATACTGAAATGCAAAAATTGATCAATTCACTCAATTCTGACTTCTTTAAGACAATACTTTTTGGAGCAGAATGGCAATGTTTTAAAACTATTGCTCCAAACCATTAGGTATTCTACTTAGAAGCTGGAAAGAGTGCCAGCAACCCATCTGAGTAGATTCTATACTGTGAATTATTACATACTTACCAGTCTTTAAGACAATAAAATATAATACTTTCAAGAAAACATGAATTGTGCTGATCAGCCTCTTTCATTTCAGTGAATTTCCTTTTATGGTACATTTTATCTTCACTACTGCTTTCTGTCTATTGCAGTTTTCCATGTGTTGGGACTTTGTAAAGATTACACTAGCATTTCACTGAAGGCCAATTCCTATACTGACCTAATCATAGCCAACAAGAGCCACTGGTCAGGTGCTTTTCAAACGTCAGCTGAAAGCAACCAAATTAAGAACATTATTTTAAGAGTGCTTTTCCCCTGGTTCAATTACCTTTACGCCATTACAACATTAAAATACATTTGCTTTCATTTACAATAAGCAGAATTTTTTAATGAATTTGCCAGGGCAATGTCAGAACCATTCTGGAGGATCACTGTATGAGATTAAGACAGAAAACTGTAAAACCACAAAACTTAAGAGATAAAGGTAAAGAATAGGGGCTTTTATATATGCAAAATAGCAGCATGCAGATTATTGCCAATGCAGAAGTAACAACATCCTGAGATCACATTCTCGCATTGGGTTAATGTGGTTGTTAATGTCTCCACTGTACAAATACATAGAAAACCTCTTCCATAGATTGTAGATATCTTTCTTTGAGCAACGCCTGTTCTTGTTAGTGGTTACTGTAGCATTGTGATTTTGTTCACTTTGATCAACCCTTGGCTATGACACAGCCTACCATCTGTATAAATCCCACTGTAGTGGTTATATTGATTGTGATACTGCTCCCTAACAATCTTTCATACAACCTGTCACTTAATTATTGTCAAACAACTTTGAACTTGGACTCATCTGTAAAGTGCAACCTCTGCACGTTTGAACATACCACTGTCTCATACCACATACCACTTTTTCTGCTAACTTTTCATTCGGTTTCTTTGCCTCGGCAAAAGCTTTCAGACAGCTATTGGACACATCCATTGAGACTGGTTTGCGTTAGTGCAAGTACATCTTGCTTTTAGTAACTAACACCTACACTCACAGCTAGCTGATCAGCATGATCTCTATTAGATCATTGTTTATTACACAGGAAAACACACTTAAACAACACCACTGGAGAGTACAGGTTCTCTCATATCATACAGTAGCAACATTACCAGTTTTGCGCACCCACATCATGGTGAAACAGTATGTCCTATTTCCTTTCCAGGACTCATACAGTAGCATTCACAATACATTCATCTCTGTGGTATCCTATTTAGATATGGTATTCCCTAACTGCTTGCAGTTAGCCAGTCTCAATGTGCTGTATCAACACTTTGTTGTGCGTTATGTATTTCACTGTGACACATGAGAATGATTCTACCTCTCAGAATTTGCATTTTTCCTCCTATTTTTGTTCCACAGTTGTTCCCTGATACTTTACACTTCATTATGTTACCAAACAGCTTATTGTGAACAATTAAAAAATTCTGCTGCGATATAAACAAAAAATACAATATAATATATACGTTTTATTGTTGATTTTCACAATGGGTGTTATTTCTTAGGGCACAAATGCTCGGTGCCTGGAAATGATAAGGACCTCATGAAATTCGAATCCATTGCACATTAGTGATCAATTAATTTTCAGCCCAGAGAAAAAATTCAGGTGCAGCTGAAAAGGTAAATACTTTTTGTAGATATGCTTGGATGGCTTGACGTAACCCTTCTTTAGACCAGAAAAATAAAAATTAAAAAGCAGAACATGAGAGCTAAAGCCATTTGTCTCTAATTTTGTGTGAGGTATTTTGTGTTTATCAAGCTACTATCACAGAATATGCTCTCTTTTTCCAACGTAAAAGTGAAAGACCTCAGTGAAAATTCTGAACATTTTAAGAGGGGTTCAGACCCTCTGATTGGTTTTGTTTTTTTATGTTTTAGCAGCACTTGCCTTGCGTGCCTAATTATCCCTCAGCTTGTCAGGCAGGACTAACACATGTGACAGCAGACTTACTGCAGGTGTCATATCGGAGCCATTCAGAATTAAACATTTGCAACGGCTATCACTCTCAATGTGTCTCTCTTTGAAGCAGTCACGGTAACATCTCTGGTAGCCTGCTAAAAAATACATTTAAAAAAATCTGTCATGTTTGTATTAGCTAGAGCCTCAGAGGCTTGCGTATTTTTAAACATCCACGTCCACTTACTATTCCCAAAAGACCAGTCCTCCTACACGAGAATCAGGGCAAGCCAGAAAAAAACCCTGAAATTTCTGTGGCCTAGACCCTATTCGTTCACCAGGCACAAAATATTACAGTGTCCCACTAACTATACACTTTCTTATCTTCACTCACCAGCAGTTGCTAATGAGAGCTTTCATGTTCAGACCAATTACTTGAAATATTAAACATCCTTCTTAAGGTGCATTTACACATCAAAGAAAGCAGTGACTCACTCTTGCCATTCTGCCCCAGTGAATGCCAGCACAGTCAGAGTAGGGTTACGGAGTCGCACATACTGCAGCACGATTGTGATGGCTTCCACTCCCAGGTGAATGTATTAGAGGAGCAAAGGAATTTTTTGGTGGAAAGAATAAAACATAATATGACCAGCCATGTTTTTGTATGTGTTTCTGTGTGCCTTATTAATGCAACAATTGCGGACAAAGTGATTCTTTTTTTGTCCTAAATATCAGCAGTGGTATTCTGGTATATCAGTGTCAGAACCATGGCTGTTGCCATGGTGATGCTATACCGCAATATTATTGCTGCCTGCATTAACAGCAGCCCAAGAGTAAGGAAAAGACATCAGGAAGCCCACTGGAATATAAATCAGCCTCCTGATGGTTTTTCTTTCATTAGTGGGAAGCAAAAGAAACAATTTCAAATTGATCCTTTTTAGACTAAAAAAGGATTGACGAATAGGAGCAAATGTTTGATTCTTTGACATTACACTGCGTGGGATAAGTGTACAAAATGGTTAGATGTTGCCTTCTTCTGGCTACGCATGCTTTCCGCATTGTAAAGTACCCAAGCATAGGAATGATTTAGTATTACAAAAAAAGAGAGTTACTAAAAATTATTTAAAAAAGAGGTTTATTTGACTTCTTTTTCCAGCTCTAACTAAAAAGAAGACCCCAAACTGAAGAAAAAATTGATCTTTCTTTGGTCAGAGTTTTGCAAATAATTGTTAAGAAGTACTAGCAGTGATGATTAATACATTGCTGAACTGTTATTTGGATAAAACAAATGTCACCAGATAAAGTCCGGAGTGTTTTTTATTTCCAGAAAATGTAATGAGTAGTAGTTAACATTAATTAAGGGGATTCAAGAATTAAGACAAGAAAAGACTAATATAATTGGAGAATGAAAAGTAATGTTCATTTATGTGCTGTATTATATTTTTAGCTTGTCAGTAAGTCTAAGTACAAGAGCTGCATCACATCTATATTTGGTATTTAGTTGAAAAAAAAGAAACTGGAGCTTTCTTGATAGAAAAGAGGGGGCAATGATAGGAGAATCTGCACTACACAAACCATTTTGTTGCCTTCTACAGCTCTCCAATTGCTTGTTATGTTTAGCAGTTCTGGCACGTTCAGGTGAACCATCTTGCACAGAGGCATTAAAGCAACAGTTCAGGAATTCACTCTGGACAGCACAATTTCTATTACCTCTGTAATAGAAACATTTAAATGTAAATAATAGACTTAAGATTTAATGGTATTACAGTATTTCACTTTGTTGTACATGTGTATCTTTGCAATGCTATTATAGTAGTCATTCAGGTGTTACGCATTCCACATGCGTCTCTGACCCTTCTCGCATTCCCACCCGCACTGTGTTCAACAAATGCTCATGCCGCAAGTAATGTACCTAGAGTATCACCGTTCACTCCCGTCACTATTTCAGTTCCCCTCTTTCCTCACTTCCCCGCTCACTATTGCGGATTCTCCTCCAGCTCCCTAGTGCGCGTTATTTGCTTCTACTTTCTATTCGGTATCTGACCTTCTAGCTTGCCCCCTCGTTTACGATTTAGCCTTGCATTTCGGATTGTTGCTCTCCAGTAGCCTCTACTGTTATCTGACCTTCTTGCTTGTTTCCTGGATTACGTTTTGCTTTAGCAAATTGGATTGGTATTCTCTCTCTCTCCTGAGTCCTGCACAGGATCCATATTCCCTTACCCAGTCCCTTGTTACATCAGGGATATGTTTGTATTTTGAAATAATAAATGACACAGAAAGTACCAATGAAATGTGAATATTCCATTTGAGTTGGTGTAATTAGTGGGGTACCACAGGGGTTTGTGCTAGGATCAGTGCTCTTCTTATTTTCTTTTAAGCAAAAATCTAGCATTATAAGGAAAATAGTATATGATCCCAAATGAGAAGGTTAGCAGAAGCTACAGTAAATCACAGCTGAAGCTGTAAAGACAATTTTAAAACATGTAGTTGGAGCTTAAGACTTTGAAAACGCCTGGAAGATTACATTTAGTGTAGACAAGTTCAGTGAAATGAAATGTATATTATACAAATATACAGTATAAAATGGGAAACACCAAGCTTGAAAATGAACCTGTAAAATACATTTGTTTTGGTGGACACATTATTTACATCTCTGTCACAATGTAATGTAGGGAAGCTACAGTATGGTCTAATAGAGGCAAATAATGTTAGGTGATATAATGCAGTTAAAAACAATTTAATTTAAATTAAGTTATGTAATGTTCAAAATTGTACAGTGCACTAGTAGGACCTCATTTAGATGTTCTGTACAATTTTAGAATTTCTGTACAATTCTGTACAATGAATTTTGGACATTCTAATACTAAAAATACATTGCTCTTGAATTAGGTCAGAGAAAAATTACCAGGTCCACTGCCAGACTGAGAGGAATGCCCTGTTCTGACAGACTAATGGAATTAAATGTTTTTAGTATCAAAATGACAAGAATGCAAGGGAAACTGATTTATTACAGATCCTGAAAGGCACTGACAAAGTTAATGTTATAGACTTCTTCAAAATCAACAATGAAACCTTTACCTAGAAGGCCACAAAAGGAAACATAGTTAAGTACATTTAAAACTGAGACCAAGAGGTGCTTTTTTGAATACAGGGATTTTGAGGTTTAGGACAAGCTAAATAATCATACAAAATAATAAAAATCTAATGACCTTTGTCAAAAGGCCTTCTCTCATTTGCAGATTTTCTTATATTCTTTAAAACCTCCGGGTCTATTAAATTATTTTTTCAAACATTTCATGAAATTGTATTTTAATTTGATGAGAACTTTTAAAGCTTTGTTACTTCGATCAATCAATTTTCAAGCACTACTTAATTCAATATATGGTCACAGTTAGCTGTGGCCGAACAAAGCGCACAATGAAGGAAACACTCTGGAAGATGCCAGAGACGGTAATTACCCTAGACAGCATGTCTTTCGCAGTGTGAGAGTAAACTGGAGCACAATGAAATTATCAGTGGTGGGATATATTTAAAAAATAGTCATTTCTATCCATATATGTAAATCTGAGGTTTTAATCTATTCCTGTTTATTACCCTCATTTATCTTGTTAGAGAGTTATTTCACAGCTGATTATTTTTCCAGATTTAATGCAACATTGCTGCTTTTTTTAGAATTTTCCAGTTATGAATTGTTTTAAATTCCCATGACTGAACCAGAAAGAATGAAATTGAACAAAATGCTATTAATCTAAAAAACTTTAATATTCAGTTTTCAACAATTCATTTTGACTTCTCAAGCATTTTTTAAAACAGATATATTTTAACCTTTAGTTAGAATATAACCACTTTATCCAGCACAGGGTCACAGGGAAGCCAGAACTTAACCTGGCAAGGCAGGGTACACCCTGGACAGGACACTAGTCTATCTCAGGGCATACACAGGCACAGACAGGCACACACTCACACCAGAAGCCAATTAAACTATCAGTATGACTGTGGAAAGAAACTGGAGCACCTAGAGGAAACCTATATGAATACAGGGTGAACACACAAGCTCCACGCAGGGAGCATTCCAGGTCCAAAATTCAACCAAGGGCCCTAGAGCTGCAAGACAGCATTGCTATCCACTGTGCTGCCCCATAAACGTAACATATAAGTATAATAATAATTAATATTAATAACTGATGTAGCGCTTTTCTGGACACTCAACTCAAAGCGCTTTACAGGTAATGGGGACTCCCCTCCACTACCACCAACGTGCAGCCCCACCTGGATGATGCGACAGCAGCCATAGTGCGTCGGAATGCTCACCACACATCAGCTATTAGTGGGGAGGAGAATGAAGACAATTCACAGATGGGGATTATTAGGAGGCCATGATTGAGAGCCACTGGGAAATTTGGCCAGGACGCCGGGGTAACACCCCTACTCTTTTTGAGAAATGCCCTGGGATTTTTAATGACCACAGAGAGTCAGAACCTTTGTTTTACGTCTCATCTGAAGGATGGCCCCTGTTTACAGTATAGTGTCCCTGTCACTATACTGGGGCATTACCCACACAGTACACAGGGTGAGGCCCCACTAACACCTCTATATGTAAATGTATATACTACACTATACAGTATATACATGTATATATTGTAGATGTATTATTTTTCACTGCTATTTTTTTGCAGGTAAATCTGTACCAATGTTATTTGCATCAAAAGAGAATCCGCGGACTTTGGTTTTATAATAGAATGATAATAGAATCTGCTCTCTCTGAAGCTGTGGCTTTTCTAAACCATGAAATTAGACGCTCTAAATGTTTTGTTTGTTTTGACAAAACTGTTGATATTTGAATCATGTTCCTTCTCTTTATACAGTACATGATAGGAATTTCTCTTTAAACTGAGAAATCACCTCTGTTGCTCAATCAATCTGCAGTTCAAATGGACAGCTGAGCCATACTTTTTTGTTATTGTCTTTTCAATTTTCCTCAGCTCACTTGGGTATGTCTTATAGATCTTTTTAGAAGTGTCATCTGTATTAGACATTCCCCAATGAGAGACTAGAATTCCTTGATTTTTAACATTATGACCAGGCAAATTGATATTTGAATTTCCCTGCCCCCATGATTAATAGAATGTTTAGTTGGATCTTTAATATTGCAAAATTTAGTAAAAAGCAACTTTTCAGTGTGCTGGAGTTTGTAGATGTTTTTTTACAAGGCTCATCAATTCCCTACCCATCTACTAAAAAAACTAAAAAAATAGAAGGTATGGTTTTGAAGATAGCTCTTAAACGTTTACTAATGTAGTATTATGATAAAATGGTCACAGCAAAAATAGTTCTGCTTTCATTTTTTAGATGAATTTTGACCACTGTACCTTTCAAAAGTTTCAATTGGTCTTTTCCCTACAATATTGCTATTCAACTTTCTAAACAGTGCTGCAGTTTGTACTTCATTTTATAAGATTCATAGAAAATTGAATGGAGAACCAAGATGTTTAGTATTTTCCTGTTGGTAATGAATGATGACTCGCATCAAATGCTAAAAACACCTGCCCATCATATCATTGATTATAATTCTGAAACTACTGGAGGTCACATACTGTAAATTTCCATGCTTATGCACTAGAGATGGAGAACATACCCTGAAAAATACCAAGGTGGTCTTTCTGCAAGATTCCTATTATTTATTTAAAGTATGAAAGATACATATAGATTAATTTCTTAAGAAACAGTCTTAAATTCATCTAGTGGGATGTGCAAAGAGCTTTGTGACAACATGTTTGTGTCTTTAGCATGAATATAACCATAAAGGGAGCCTGGATAGGGAGAAAATGCCCTAAACTACCAACTTTAAATGACCATGACCATGATTAAGGTGGATGACACATTCGTATGAAATTCTGCCTAATGTATTACTGTCATTTTTAGACATTACTGGAAACATTTTCATTTATAAAAGCATATCAAAGCTAAGCAGGTGTGAGCCTGGTAAGTACCTGGATGGGAGACCTCCTGGGAAAAACTAAGGTTGCTGCTGGAAGAGGTGTTAGTGGCGCCAGCAGAGGGTGCTCACCCTGCGGTCTATGTGGGTCCTAATGCCCCAGTATAGTGTAAACAGGTGCCGTCCTTCGGATGAGACGTAAAACCAAGGTCCTGACTCTCTGTGGTCATTAAAAATCCCAGGGCGTTTCTCGAAAAGAGTAGGGGTGTAACCCTGGTGTCCTGGCCAAACTTCCCATTGGCCCTTCCCAATCATGGCCTCCTAATATTCTCCATCTATGAATTGGCTACATTACTCTGCTCTCCTCCCCACTAATAGCTGATGTGTGGTGAGCGTTCTGGCGCACTATGGCTGCCGTCGCATCATCCAGGTGGATGCTGCACATTGGTGGTGGTGGAGGGGAGTCCCCATTACCTGTAAAGCGCTTTGAGTGGAGTGTCCAGAAAAGCGCTATATAAGTGTAAGCACTTATTATTATTAAAGCAATAAAAAGAAGACGTTTTATCCTAAATACTTTGTTGTCTAATAAGTATGTTCACTATAATCTGCTACTGTTTTGGAATATCCTCTAAGGTACGATGGAGATGTTTAGAAATGTAATATTTTTGTATTTCAAATTGTCCAACAAAGTATTAACATTAAAGAACAGTAATCCTTAATTGGAAACAAACTCCTTAAACAGTATAATATAATAACAAAATTGCAGCAAGTGACCCTTTATGCAGTAGAATAGAAGTTGCTTCTCAATATTAATTCAAAACAGCAGCAACAATTACTAATGGTAGTTTCTTTGCTAAGATTAAGCCTCACCATACAAAAATATATAAGTATGTGCTTCATCTGCATACATGAATAAAGATGATTGAAAGCATTACAAATAACTTAATAATATTTACAAAAGGGAACCATGGGTTATTCATGAGACCAGAATTTAGGAGAGACTTCAGCTAAGTTCACAAGCAGTGGTTAGCATTGCTACCTCACAGCACTGGGGCCTTGGGTTCAATTCCTGGGAGTTTGTATGTTCTGCCCATGTTTATATGAGTTTCCTTCCACAGTCCAAAGAAAAAGTCCAAAGTGAATAGGCTACAGGGAATTCTGGCCCTGGTGTGAGTGTGTGTTTGTTTGTGTCTTTGTGTGCCCTGCAATGGACTAGTATCCTGTCCAGGGTGTTGCCTGCTCTGTGCCCACTTCTGGTGGGTTAGGCTCTGGCTTCTGCATGGGCTACAGTAGTTAGAAAATGGATGTATGTACTGTATGATCAAAATGATAATATTCATGTCAAACAACTCAAAAAAAGTTATTTTCTCATGAAGGTCTCCATCTCCATGTCCATAGAGCTTAACTTTTTGTTCCTTACTGTTTAAACCATCTTGCATTAACACAGACAGCATGGCTGTCCTGATTAACAAGGAGCCGTTAATGTGGGGTTCCATCCATAATTATTTTAGCTTCCAATTGTGGGTGAGGAGCCTGATAGAAAATTTGGTTAGTAAAAAATCAAAATGTAAAATGGCAACAGAAATATGCACCAATCAAACAAGTACAAATAACTATTGATGTACTGTATATAATACAGTATATACATATATTGTGAAGCTGTTCTTACCTTAATTTTGACATATTTGTCCCTCCTTAAAAGTGGAACCCTACATTATGGTGTTCCTATTTCAACTGGGATGTCTTAAAATTTGAAGAAGTTGCAGAAAAACAGTGCACATTAAAGGACTTTTCGGAAAAGCTATAGTGAAAGAAAATGAATGGCAAGTAGTCCATGGGAGAACCGTAAACACCAAAGTGGTCCCACTCTAAAAAAAGTTGGGAACCACTGTCCTAGATCATACAACCTCCATGGTGGTGATATTTAGCTCACTGGTTGCTAAAATTGATTGGATTGACTTTTCTTGGCAAAACCACTTGTGTCCTGCTGAGTAGCTCTCAGTAGAGCTATGCAAGGACAAGTGATCTAATCTGTCAAGTGCCTCATTAAAACAGATCTGAACCCCTTGGGGGTTAAGTTTGAATTTATCTCTTTCTTTTTGTAGTGCAAAAATGGTTTATAACAATGCCGAGCAATGTCGTGTATCATAGGGGAAAATATGCCTATCCAAATCCAATATCTCTCACAAATACTCATTAATGCTTTTATTTCCATAAAAATCAGGGGCATCTAATTAACCTTGTCAGTTACAGTTAACAGTGGCTTAATAAAGTCCATATAAAACACTGAATGGCTGTTTACAATAAATGACAGAGAGAGACAGACAGAGCATAAGAAAGGTTATAATCAAGACAAGGCCATTCAACCCATTCAGCCCATGACATTGAATTAACAGGCATATTAAGAGAGGGAGAAAATGTTTGCAGACATCACAGCTCAACTTTTTTATTAAAACCTCACCTAACATTTCCCTACTCCAACTTATTCAATAGGTAGGCTTGTGCATTTATTGTATCCAGACAGAGCCTACATTATTCCTTTGAGTGAGCTCTTCCTCATATAACCCACGCTGTCAAGAGCTACTTCAGCTTAATATTGAATGATAGGCAATGATTTTATGCAACTGCAGTGGCTGATGAAAAGGGATGCAGCATGTATACTAAAAGTCATATACACATATACCCTTCCTACTTGTTTTTCTCTTGAAAAATCTAAGGTTTATATACTTTTCTAATTGTTTCTGTGGCATTCAAAGCAATAGTTGTTGTTGCAGAAGCAATTTAAAAGATTATACTCTTTACAAAAACAAATGTAGCCTGGCAACCCACACTCATCATAAAAAAAAAATCTACACTTAAATATTTGCACAGCGATAACACTATAAATGCAAATTGTGTTCAGCATCGAAAGCTCCTAGCGATCCAAATGCTGTGGGATTTGGCCAGGGTTTTGTTGTGTTATCGTAATGTGAGACTGCATTGCCGTCAGTACACTTACGTACATCTGGCTCATAGAGCAATCTTCTTTTAGTCTAATTTGATCTTACACCTCAGCCTTAAACACAATTAACAGGATGATTTCCGGTTTCCTGATGTCAAGGCTAACAAAATGTAATATGAATGTTTTTCCTAAAGTTTCCTAATGATTTTTGTTTCATCTCAACTTCAGGGAAGCTACTTGTACCTGGGATGGTCATATACAGATTCATGACCTATCTTTGCAGCACAGTGTACCATAGAAGAAGAAAATGAAACTATCCACCTTTTGCCTGACAAAAGGTGGTTTAACTGATGTCGACCTTTACATTAGCTAAAACAAATCAAAGACAGTTACAATCTTCAGTGAAAACATACTGTATGACTAACTCAGCATGAAAATAAATTCAACAACTGCCTTGAATAAAGTCTGCACTTTATGGAACAGCAAAATAGGACACAAAGATAATTAACGCCCATTTGTTTGTCTTGTTATGATATTGCTGCAGAAACCACAGCCTCTCGTTGAAGGGATTGCCTGAGATTTCCTTGAGGGTTCCACAATATAACCAGTAAATAACCAGCACAGGAGATCCTGTGATCTTGCACGACAGGCCCTGGAGAATTTCTCGGCTGTAAACCAACTTGTTTTTCTTGCCCTTGCAAGGCTTCTACTTCAGCCTACTGTCAGCAATATTGATACTACGAGTATTTCTCTCCATAATCCCCTGCAGTGCACCAAAACATGATTTCACATCAGTAACAAAAAGGATCCTTCCACTTTTCTCTTTTCCAAGTAGGAGCTAGAATAAAAGAGGTTCATAGCATACAACATACAGTTATTTCTGCTGCATAACGTAGAAAGGCATTATTAAAGAGCATACAGTAGCTCTCTTCAAGCATCCTCTCTTAAAAGTCAACAAGAAAGTATTAGTCAGAGACTTCCTTGTCACTTTTGGAATATCATTTCCCCTGTGAAGTACATTGCTGTTTGCCATATCTGGTTTCAATTGGTTGGAATCAATTCTGTCTTATAATGGAATTTTGAAATGTAAAGTGTGTATATACCACAGGTTCTATTCACAAACATTCAGAATTTTATCAGAATGGGTACTCCACTGAAATATGGAATTCAAATTGAAGCTGCTCTCCTAATTCTCAAGGTAGCATTCAAATGCATTCTCCAGTCAAAAAGCAACATGAGAATTTGTATTTGAATTCAATTTCTGCATGTACTGTTTCCAATTTAAATAAACTAACACATGTGATTGGTGTCTCATCCTACAGCTTCCCTGATTACATTTGCCTTTGTTCTCCTGTGAAGACATGGCAGACTAAAACAAATGTCCGGACACACAGCACCTGCTAATATGCCAAATGCACAATCCGAAGTTGTCAAAGGAATAAGGCACCTTCATTTTTTCTGTTAGAAATTGCTAAAGCAATACAGTTTTTCCTGCAAATAAAACTGGACTTAAAACCCGACAGCTTTAAAATTTTCAAAGACAAAAAGAGAGAAAACAAAAGAAAGAAAACTGTTTCCAATTCTTTAAAAAATTTTAGTTGTGCACCAAAATATAGATGATAGGTGCAAACATGAAAAAAGGTAAGGTAAGTACCTGATATAATGCCAATACAAGATGTACAAGGTGTAACCCCAAAATATTTCCAAAATATGTTACAAGAGATATATTACAAAGAAATATATATATATATTAAGAGATGAGGCACAGCTGAAATAAGAAAATATTTCTTAAAATAAATCTGTTAACTTGTTATATAATATTTATCAATTAATATTCCATTTGTTCTCCCTGAGACTCAAACTATAGTTTAAAAGTGGAACTTTGTATTACCGATTAATCATGGCAAGGTACTAGAGAGCAGGCACACACTCAAGAAATCAAGACAGAAATCAATCAAGAAACTGACCCTGGAATACCAAATTTGTTCTCTGTATCACTTGCACCAGTAGAGAGCCTCTATTTGGGCTGCATAAAAAGGATCCTTCAAAATCATATACTATATAAAATGGATCAGGTGAATGAATTGAGCACCTTACTATCATGTCTAATATCAGATACTTAGACAAAGACAAATGTATGAAGCAGTCTGAAAAGGGGCACAGTGGTGTTTAAATCAAGCATGTGCTATTTCTATTCCTGTACATTTTCTTAGTGAAATAAACATGAGAATCTTTCTTTGAATGACGTTGAGTCGCCAAATTCCACTTTTGAACACTGGAGGATAATACCTCTGCCAGCTGCATTCTAACACAAGCATTTTCCTTGCAATATACAGTACAGTACCATGCCCTGCAACTGACCTGGAGTGAGTCTTGCCACGTACTGTATGATTGTAACGGCATTCGTATGAAAGAACCATAAAGTGTTTTTGTCAATTAAACACACAGAAAATTAGAAACATACATGAGAGAGAAAAATGTTTATAGCAAACAAATCTGTTGCTCTCTAATGTGGCAAGATACAGAGTCTGGGCCCACAGGCATCTAGTGGCATGACAGTTTGTTCCACTCTTTTTTTTTTACAGACATTGGGCATTGTGGCAGGGAGTCAAGACTCCTGTTCCTGGAGGTAGCTCGAAGCAAGCCATTTCTTTTACACCGAAAGATAAAGCTCTGCCTGGACTTGGTTCACCAGTACATGTCTTCCTGTCTTAATCTTAAGAAGACTGCGAACTACTGTACCTTTAGGAGTACAGTATGTTACATACAGTAAAAGCCAGAAAATATGATATCAACAGAAATAGAAGATAAAGGACTTTTATTCTTTTTTCTTTTTTTATTTTCACAGTGGCATTTAGTGCTTACATGGGTTCAGAAGGACAAGGAGAGAAGAGTTCATCCTCACTCTTAATGAAGCACCTTGGCTGCATCTCTGGCAGAGTTTTCTGAACTGTCCCTGTTCCCCCGCACAAGCCCTGCTGCAAAACACCCCAATCTGTTTCTCCATAGCTGCTGGTCTTGTGGAAGGAGCTGGAGGACTGCATGAAGACCTGATGTTGGCTCCTATTATGCACAGCCTACCCTCTACTTCTAGAGAGGAAACATTCTTTATGGGCTCTGGCCTCGCTATGGTAACTGATGTACATTACCATCAGTACTGGCAACCTGCCCTGGCTTTAGAAGGGGAACCTGGAGGCTTGATCTGAACATAGGGTCCTAATTTTGGCTATTGGTCCATGTCATCTCTTTCCTCCTGCTGTTAGACGGATGCTGTCTACTTTGAGGATGAGTGTCATCCTCCTAAAATGGAGTTTCCACACTGCTGGTTGGGGTTGAAACCTGTACTTCCGGTCTGTTCAGGAGGACAATTTTCCCTTCCCCTTTGAAACTCTACCTATGCTGCTAAACTGATATTATTGCTTTCACAAAGAACGTTTGTCCTCCAGTGCTGGGAGCTCTCACCAGGGCCCTGGTACCTTCACACTCCCCCAAAACCCAAAGAGATTCAAAGAGACACACTTCTAAAAAGAGGCTAAACAGCTTTGTATACAACAGTTAGAACAGAACGCCAGCAGGAATAATAATTAAACATAAGCAGAAACAATTATTGGAACTTATTTCTTACTGTCTAGGGTTCCATCCCATATGATAAGGTGGTCATTCTTGCCTTCTGCCATAAGACTGTACAACGCATCCACCTTGCGTCTGGGCAGAGGCAACATTGACAGTGACCTGTTTCTGGACTGAACAGTAAACTGCTACATCTGTTCTTTTTCTTTTCCCGTTTACAACTGTTTTTGTGCAATATATGCCAGGGACCCGTGCACTACATTTATATTTATATATATCTATATTTACATCTATATTTATATTCATATGTGTGCTACAATTTTTCTGCGTACTGTTCTGTTCTAGTTTGTTCTTTGTGTGTCCTGGACTGTGAGTAACTCTTTTAGCGCACCCCTCACTGTACTGATTGTATTGTATGTATTGTACTATTATTATTATTGTATCATTCGTTACACTGTGGCTGTGTTGTCTGTGTTAAGCTGCTGTTGCAATGCAATTTCCCTCACGGGATCAGTATCTATCTATCTAATCACAGGAGCCCAAGCTGTAGTCCCATTTTCTCCTTCTAGGGGGCCTGTGATTGTGAGGTACAGTAGCTCATGTCAGAAATGAAAGAGAATATAGTGATTCAATATGGACGCCTAAGGACAAGACCAAGGAGAGTATCATGTCTTTGAAATAAGGAGTTAGTGGCTAATGAAGAAAAGTATTTAATAAAACAGCTGAGATTGGTGAGAGGAAATCTGACAGTAGACATCACATTGAGGTCAGGTGTCAGTCAACCAGTGCTTCAAAAGCCTTTCCAAGAAATCTGCACCACTCCTAGGCGCACAGTGAGGCAACACTCCAGTGTATTGGGGCTCACAGAAACCAATTATACAAAAAAATGATTCCAGGTGAAGCAAACCAAAGCAATCTAATGCAATGTGCTGGAGTGTCCTGGGCCCTAGTTTTGCACTTATATGATTTTTTTCAGATTCAGTGTTGTAAAGTTTAAACTGCGCATCTAAGTTTATTAAGAAACTCTCTAAATAGAAAGTGGCATTTTAAAAGCAGAATACAAATTATTAATGTTGATGGCCTAGATTTAGTATAAATGGTATGATATTGACAAATGGAGTTCTAGAATACTGTGGCGTATAGCAATGTGTAGAAATTTCACACTGTACTGTACAGTATATACTGTACTTAACTACATAACTAAAACTTTTCCTTCTGTCCCAGAGGGGCAGGCACAAGTGTGACTCTCATTCAGATTCCATCTGCCTTGTCAGGCTGCATGCTATTCCCACAGGGAGACACATGCAGTGCGCTGTTGTACGTGGATTTGTGCTTCTCCTGTGGTCATAGCAACCAATGCGCGTCTGGTTGCCCAAAAGAGACTTCTGCCAGTCCTATGCTGTAGCTCTGGAGACACAGAGGGAATCCCTATGTAATAATGTGGACTTTTATTTGCGCTGCGTGTTTCCTTAAAAACATGTGTCTTTGGGGGGAGACGCCATTTGCCATTCTTTAATGAAAGTCAGATTTGTGTTAGCTTCCAGTTCCCCTCATAAACGAGACAGAAATGAAGGCTGAAGGCTTAATGTGATAGAAAGTGCTCACAACACTACAGTTCCAACTAGCGGATATCATTTTATTACTGTAAAAAATAGGAAATGAAACAATTTGTATTGTGCTAATGCCGGTGGCTGCTCAGCACTTCCTCTGATATTTATTCTATCTGCAAATCTAAAATCATTACATAAATTGTGGAATAATAAGTCCACATGGAAAGCCTTTCATGTTAAGTCTGGAATTACAGTGTCACTTAAAGAGACAACCGTTCTGCTTGCGAAGGACAGCTGTCTTTTGGTATTGGGTTCTTTTTGATCCAATCAAAAGTAGTAAAATAAAGGCATCCTGTTTCCCTAAAGTAGCAAATTCAACAAATAAATAAAAAAAGTTCCAAAATATGAAAAGCATACAAACAACATATATTGGCCTTGAAGTGGATATTCAAATATAGTATTTTCAACAATGAACAACACTGTTTCTGAACTGGTCAGTGCTGAATGTGTATATCAAGGAAATAAAGCACATACAGTACCACCATTTAATGTGTGCCAGTATTTAATGTGTTGAGTTGGAAATATTTTAATATAAATAATGTTTCTGTTAATTCAAAATATACAGTATAATCAGCTTTGCCTGAAACTGATGAGAAAAGTCTGTTTGAATACAATGACAACCGTTTTATCTGCAGAAAGAAAAATATGCATTATTAAGAACTCAAAGTACTCTTTTACAAGCAATATCTTCCATGACTTCAAGCACATTGAATTTCATACACGGCGAATTTCATATGTGCTGATGTAGAGCGTTTTCAATTTGAGAAAATGTTACAGTGCTTTGCAAAAGTGTTCATTCCCCCTGCAAATGTTCCACATTTTGCGGTTGCATTCATGACATTTTCAAATAGGAGGATATTCTGTATCTACAGAGTTTAATCTAAAGTAATAAAGGTACAAATGAATTATTAAATATTTTTGTAAACGACAAAAGATTCTTGATTACATGCAGTAAGTACTTATCCCCTTTGTTATGGCAAAGCTAAATCAGTTCAGATGTAAAAGAATACTGTATGTGAAAGGTCACTAAAATAAGTGTATAGTAATAATCTCTGTGTGAAAGTGTGAACTTTTATTCCCCCGTCCCTCTGCTGGATCCCGCTCCGGCTTTTAACTCTGTCTGTCAGGATGGATTACCCGGTTTTGGACTTCTGCTATACCCATGGATTTGCCTCGGACTGCCTTGGACTGTTTGCCTCGGCCACACCTCCCCCGAACACCAGCGCACCATGAACACGCCCCCTGTTTTCCTTCTAGCCCCTTTGCATGCTTTTTTCCCCGTGTTTTCCTCACTCCTTCCCGGATTGTGTTGTCTACACAGAGTCCTGAAAGAACGCTTCTTGACAGGTAGAGACCTATCCAAAAATATGGACAGTGGTAATCACCATTAAAGGCACTCCTACCTAGCAGTTACAGTATTCATAGGGTTGAATACTCTATGCAATTTCATTTCATATACTGTATCTTCTTTGTAGATTTTGCAGATGTCCAAACTCCACAAAAAACCCTACCACAAATACATATGATACCAAATGTGTATCAGACTTCAGAAATTCTATTCTCAATATTCTATTATTTAATATCTAAATGTATATATTCACAAAGGATGAATATATAAAGATTTGCATGGGAACAAAACAGCACTTACAGTCACTAAATGTGGAGCATTTGTTTTGCATGCAGGTTGTTAGTTGTGTGACTATTTGTCACAGCTGATTAATTCCCATACCTCTCTGGTCCTTGCTTGTTGAATACTTGTGAGCTGAAAAGATCTATAAACATCAGTGGCAGGACTTGTTAACATATGTTCCAACCCAAAAGCAAAGTGTCAGCCAGAATGAGAGAGGGGAGTGTTTGCCATCTAAAGAGATGCTGCAGTAGTTTTTAATATTACGAGCACATTTAAAAGTTTAAATATTCTAATTTTTGACAGTTTTTACTGTCCCATCATGAAAATGGAACAAAAAACAAAACAAAACAAAACATAGTTTAATGGAAACAATGTAGTTATTTTCCTTTATACTGTGAAGTGTATGGTACTGAAATTGGCTGTTTATTCTTTTTTTTTTGTTCCTTGCAGATCGAGAAAACAAAGATCAATCAAGTCAATGTCAAACATTAGTATTAAGACGCAAGTAATAGGTTTATTCCATGCTGAAAAGAGAAGAAAGAAAGCACAATGCTTCAGTCGTGGAGTCAAACTTGATACCTTGATACCCGAATAAGGCTCCACAGTCTAAACGTTTTTTCTTTCTTCTCTTTTCAGCATGGAATAAACCTATTTCTTGTTCCTTTTGCAGCCTACGCATGCTGACGCAGCTAACCACCTGAACTATATTAGGAATAAGATTCTCAAAATACAGTACATAGTACGATATATGAATACTCAGAAAAGGCTATGGACTGGACTAACATTGGTAAAAAAAAAATTTCTTGCACACATTAGCTACGTTTAAAATAAAGCCTTTCTTTACAATTTATAAGAACATGAATGGAACAGTAGAACAATTAATAATGCAGGAATTAAAAATGATTGGACATTTAACCTACAACCAAAAACAAAAATTGTCAATGGTCAATGGAAGGATGGCAAGTACAATAATGCAGTTAATTTGCAATAACTTTATTTATTCATTAAACAAATAAATAAATAAATGTATTTATTACAGTATCTTTAAAATACGTTTTAAAATATACTGTTGTCACTCATTTTGTAATGTCTTTGTGTTTTCTTGTGTGATCTTTAAAACTGTCACTGAATGCTATGCAATTTCATTATAAAATTTACTGCTAGTCAATAAGTATGCATTATTCTCATAAAACACGATCCCTGAAATAATTCAGTTTCTATTTAGAAAATTAGGATAAGTTGCTGGCCTGAATTTGTCTGAAAAAACATTGCGTACAATTTTAGAATGTCCTTGCTCTCAGACACGTGTTTAGCTTCACTAGTTGACACAGCAGTACCATGGATGACTATTGCACAATGGATAAAAGAGAATGTACTGGATGAACCTTTCAAGTAACACTCCACGCACAATATTAATATACAGTATGTAGTCATTCTATATAGCAAAAGACCAGATGCTCAATGTATATCCATGTGCTACAATATTTCTTACTACTATAATAGATCTTACTTCTATCATTATTCTTTTGTGTTAGAAGAACATTTAAATAAACTATAGGCTTTGCCAGTTTTTTATAATTAATATTGCCTTTCTCAGCTATTCCAGTACTACTGTGTCACTGGATTGATTTGACAGGGACCCCTTGCTGGGAAGGAGAGGATCTGAGCAGCCAAATGTTTCCTTCCAGAACTACTTGCCAACATCCACCTCCTGGCTAGCGGATGCTTGGCAGTGGGATGGTGTTGATGTGTGTGTGTGTGTGTGTGTGTGTGTGTGTGTGTGTGTGTGTGTGTGTGTGTGTGTGTGTGTGTGTGTGTGTGTGTGTGTGTGTGGTTGGGGGGGGTGTTAATTTCCTGCTTCCCTCCCACATACTAGAAGAAAACTTCATGATGAAAAAGATAAATAAATGCTGTGTAATGTGTCATTCACATTAAACTCACAACATCCCTTAAATTGTTTTAGATGCCAACAACGAAGTCAATGTTGTCTCCTTTGCATCACACCCATCAGCCTTTGGTACCACTGACCAAGTGTAGAATAACAAGAAAATAACAAGGAAAGGTTGTTCTCTTATGAAAGGAAGCCATTCTGCCATTTAGCCTATTTAATAGGATTTATCGATAGAAGGATCTCATTCAGCTTTTTCTTGAAAGAAGAAAGGGGTTTCATCTTTTTCCATACTCCCACAACACACTGGAGTAAGAAGTGCCTTCTGTTCTTGGCTTTAAATACACTTCATGAATATGACACAATATGACATTTATGGCACAAAAGTGCACCATTGGTAAAATAGATTTTTTCACCAAGATGCCCAGTGCCTGCTCAAGTGCAGCATGTGATAAAGAGAACAAAGTGAAAGCTGCACAGGTCTGTTTTAATCAGACTATGATTCACATCGACTGAGCTGAGGCAGCACATGGCATAACTTTTACTCTCTAACCTAAGAGAATAATAGCAGACAAAATTAAGATAGAAAGCAGCTTTAAACTGTTTACCTCAAAGGACCTTGAACAGAAAATGTATGATTTAGGAAGCTGGTGAACAGGAGTTCTAAATGAATGATTAAGGTGAAGAGGGAAGACCTTCTGTACTGTACATCATTGCTGTGTGCAATGAATACTAAAACCTGCTTGTTGCCATTCATCCCTGAATACATTCCTGCAGTCTGAATTTTTTTCTTCGTTTCCAAAAAGGACAAATATGCACAAAATTAACAGTTTCTGCGAGTTGCCCTATCAACAGTATTCAGCAGTTCATTAAATGTCAAAATGGAGCACTCTGAGGTAAAGTAAACAATTGAATTACATAAAACATAACAATATGTCTGTTGTTATTGACATCTAAGAACAACAAGTATTTTAGTGAAGAACTTCTGCTTCTTATTAATGCCTTCATCTGTGCAACTGAATATTATTGCGTCTAGTGAGGAGATGTATCGCACTGAAGTTCTCTTGAGATTTCTTCTGTAATCAATACATTTTATTGACTGTGCAACATCCCATGTAATAATTACAGACACTTCAACAGTGTACTACTTTGGACAAAAAATTCACTTTCAAGGCTAACTGCTCAGCTGGAATCAGCTTTTGTAGCTGAAAACAAATGGTTGGGGGTAAACTGGAGACGTTTTTTTTTTCAAGTTTGATTGTCTGCAATGTTCAAGCTTATATCCAGTGGAGAAAGGGCATAGTTATTATGATTGCATCCAGAGTATGGGCTCTTCTGGTAGTATTGTCTACCATCTGTGGCAATGCATCCACCCTGGCCAATCTGTGAACCAGCACTTTATGACAGTGTAGTCAGCGGTATTAAGCTTTACAGCTTGGCTGTAAAACTGGGCAGTGTAGAAGTATGATTTATGTACATATATGCAAACTGTATATGTTGTATGTTTGTTTTTAAGGAGACAGTAACTGATCAGCAAATATAATCCACAATTTCCCCTTGTTAAGGTAACCAAAAACCCCAATCAAAACCACTCTAATTCTCCAGACTACTTATGTATAGAATAACAAAAAATACAGAAAGCATTTCAATCCAAAACCATGAATATTTTCCATGTTCTGTGTTCTTTACACACACAATGTCCCACCAAGCTTGATATCGGTTCAGAATGGCCCAAACTCATTAGATCTGGGCCATCTACAGTACATACCTCCAAGTTGTACTCTTCCACAGTCCTTTTTAGGGGATCCACTATCTGCCAGCAAATTAAGATGCAGAGATCAATTAGCAGCATCCCACCGACTATTATCAGCAGCTTCTGGTCTTTAATAATCTGTAAAAACAAAACAGAAGAGAGGCAATGAAGAGGCAACAGTAGCCAGTGCTTCTGATTTTCGACAAAGCCATTTTTTGCATTCAGGACTTCCTTTGATGAAAGACAAGTACATTGATCTTTTTACAGCATTTGACTGGAATGGAAAACCAAAGGAAAGGTCAAAACACGCCATACTTTTGAAAATCGGGTATATAATTTATTCATTTACATCATGTACAAAACAGTGCAAAAAAGAAGAGGGTTTGGTGGTTTAGGAGATGCTGTGATGAAAGGTTTAGGCCAGACGAAGCCAGGTTTGATGTAATGTACCTAAAGAAGTTTAGGGTAAGAGGCAAGAGAGGTCAATTTTATCATTTTCACACCATAATAGTCGACTCATAATGAAGTGTCACCATAGGCTTGGGAAAAATATTTGTGCATATATTGGTACATCAGCTCATATCTGCAGTGTAAATAGTGATCAAAATGTATTAATAAACATTTATCTTTTTAATTTGAACGAGATTGATAGAAAAAGTTAAAACATTTTCAAGCATGATGAATTTTAAAACCAAACACATTTTTATATCTATCTTTTAGCCCACACGGGTTGATACAACACACTCAAAATATTTTGTGACAAAAATAAAAGATTTGGAGGGAAGCTTGTAGCTTTCTCAATTATGATTGCTATGCCACAGGAGATTCTGGACTATCATGGCAAATTATGGTTATGTTCCCTGATTTAAATATAGTAGATGTGCTTTGTTTGCCACATTTAAGCTGTTTTGCAATAACATCCTAACACTGAAAGGGCACTTGAGTGAAAAACCATAGTGTATTTTAATATAAGGTGTTTTTTGCACCTCTGAATATAGCAAATCCCCACTTCCAGTATATATTTTCAAAGAGTCATTTTCTGAAAGGTTCTTTAGTTACTGTAGATGTGAAAGACAAGATGAAGTGAATAACTTAGCCGAGTGAAAATATCTACTTATTTAAGAGTTACAATATTTAAAACATAAGTAGTTTATGGAACCTCACTTATTTTTTATACTGATGCACAATGAAAATGCAAAAGGCTTGGCTTGGCATCAATAGCTCATCGAGCACATGCATAATGATATTTGCATTGTAAATAGTGAGGAGATTTTTTGATTGTTTGAAGAGTATTGGGCTTGTTAGCAAAATAGTGAGCACAAGTCATTCGAGTCGAAATGATAAAAGAGTTGACTACAGAGTTTAATTAACAAAAACTGATTAGAGCATGCCCTGTTTGAGTAGTTATGATTGCCTGGTCGTGTTTGGCATGATTCTAGTGCAGAGAATGCAGGAAACTGGCTCTGTGAGAGCCTGGATGCATCCTAGAAGTCAAAGAATTACTGAATGGGCCTAGAGTCATTGCATCTATTTGATGGACCTGTGCAATTGTTCTACACTGCAGATTCCAAAGCAGAAGAAATTCCAGAAAGACATAACCAGTGCATCATTGAATGACTAGAGTTTCCCTTCAGAATGAAAATAGTATGCATGATGGAAGGCAGTTCAGGGGTAACATGCTGACAGCTGAGAAGCACAAATTGCCATCTCCTAAAACGTAGAATAGAATCTATAAGCAAAATATATCTGAGTTGGCAGCAAAAAGACAGGCGGTGTGTTTTATTCAGCAAGAAAATATTTTGCTCTTGACTGATGGAATGCAATGCAAAGTTGTGATGCCAAATGCTGCATAGTTTATGACAACCAGAGGGACAATGGAAATATGATGTGGAAAGGAATTTCCTTTAACACAAAAACATTTTTGGTGAAGTGTCACCAAACTCTCAGTAACGTATAGAAGAAGTCTGTAAGCCAAATATTTTTCCTTTCCCACAAGCTAGTCAAAAAGTGTTGATTTCCACTAGAATAATGCAAGGCCGCATAGTGATAAGATTATAGTATTGTGCCAGAACAAAACGGCATCAGCCGAGTGTTTGTGTGTTGAAAGTCGTTTTTATTTCATATACATATGGAAGTCTTGCTTGTGGAACAAGACTTAAAAACCAACCTTTATACTGCTTCTTTATATAGTGGAACAAACAATACAAGATACACTTCTCACATGACTCTCTGCTTGCCTAGTGGCTATAAATGGTAATTCTAAAAAGCTGACCATTACATATATATCCTTTATTGCCTGCTTGTGTGACCATCAGCCCCTTCTGCTGAATTGACCCTTTGTTCCCAGAGAGGTCATTTGGTCATTTCCAAACTATGTCAACTGAGCATAAAGATATCAGGTGGCTATGAAATCTTTGAGACCAGATATCCTGAGACGGCTTTAGAAAAATATAACTAAAATGATATATAGCTGACAAGATATAATACGAACTTATACTGTAGTAAAACACTTTTAGTTAATTCCCTCAATAGTGTAACGTCAAGCTACTGTAGATACGTCAATGTCCTGCTAGGACCAGCTTTTACTCTTGACCGGAGTCCAACTGAACATCTCTGGGACAATGACCAATCCCATCAGTAGGAGACAACCAGAACTGGCCAACCTTCACCAATTGGCTATGGCTGCATAAGAGGAGGAACCACAGCAGAGTATCGTGAGGCTGATCAGGTTAATATACCCATATGCCAATGCTCTGTGAGGTCTCACCTGATATTAAATTTGTAATGTTTTCATTATGAGAAAGTACAGTATGTAACAGTTTACGCTAACAATATATAATTCTTTTATCTGTATTTTGTTCACCTTTTCAGATTTTTAAAATATTTGTTTAATGGTATACGGTACCATTAAACCAGAGTCTTGTGTTCCTTTTATTTCACACCACCATAGCTGAATCATAGTAAGGGCATGTGTTTAAAACCAATGCATGCCTTTAAATATATTGCATAACCTTTTTTTAAAAAAAAAATAATCTAAAATTGCTTTCAAATAAAGGCCTGTATTTTCATGGGAAAGATTTGCTCGGAAAGATTTTAATGCTAACTCCAGCCGGAAGACGGGGCAGTCAGCTAAGCCATTACAAATACATACAGAAACTCCCTTGGCCATTCACTCTAGACATGGTTTTAGGGCAGATCAGCCTGGAGGTACAACACAGTTAAACAAAACTGTTAGTGTACTGTTTGAAATTTCTAGTGGGAAGTGTGGGCTGATAGGGCTACAGTGCTTTGCATTATATTCATGAAAAGCACAGACCTATTGTTGCTGTGTGCATCCAAGCAAAACAAGAGATTGTTGAACCTAATCAAGGGCTCCCTTTGAAAATAAATTAAACGTTTCATTGGAGACATAACATGCCTGAATCACTGCTCCAGTATTTGAATTGTAAAGTCAGGGATGCTGAAGATTTTAGAGGAAGTCAAAACTCTTTAACAAATAAACACAAACAGAACTCATGAGTCCTTGCTTTAAAGTATATACAACATACAGTAATAAACATTTGATTTTTGGGTACATACATGCATTTGATCATATTATAACAAAACCACACATCCTCTGATTTCTTAAGTATTGAGACATATTCATATTAATTACATTTCAAATTATGAAAGCACATCCCTTTAAGGCACAATATCATGAAGTCAATGACCCATTAAGTTCACCACATTCTTTATATAATCATTTGAGATACTTTGCCAAGCCTTTGCTGTGGGCACTCTGAGCTTTTGCCTACTCTTGGGGTATTTTGACATTTATTTCTTCAGCATGTAAAACGCATGCACAATTGGATTTTGATGTGGAAATTTTCTACTTGCTGTGGTTTCCCCCACAGTCGAAAGACATGCTGGTGAGTTAATTGGCTTCTGGGAAAATGTGCCCTGGTGTGAGTGTGTGCGTGTCTGCCTGTGTCTGTGTGTGCCCTGTGAAAGACTGGTATCCTGTCTAGGGTGTATCCTGACTTTCACCCTTGCTTGCCAGGATAGACTCACTTTTGGGAACACTAGCAGACTCTACCAATGCCACACAGATAACATCCCAGGAATCGAATACAGGGCTCCAGAGTCTTGAGGCACCAATGTGCTGCACAGTGCTGCCCTGTGTTTAGTTTTTGCACTACAAAAAAACTCTCATCGCATCCATATACAGGTAGTTCAAATTTTAACTTATCTGTCCAGAGAATTTTCTTCTAGTAGTCTTGTGAATGGTTCAGGTGCTCATTGTTGAATTTCAGACAGGTGGTAATGATATTTTTCAGGGAGCAATGTTTTCTTCCTGGCTCTTCCTGGTGGCTGTGGCATGAACACTGACATTAGCTGCACAGAGAGAGAGGCTTGCAGAGCCATAAATGTTACTCTGAGATTCTTTGTGACTTCATGGATGATTTTCCAGGGTGCTTTTGGAGAAATCTTGGCAGGATGACAGACCCTGGATAGAGTCACCATTATCTTGAATATTTTTCAATTTGTAGACAGTTACAATAACTGACAGTAAAAAAAATTGAATTAAACTTTGTGCAATGGTATACAAGGTGCAAAAATACTGATTTAGACATAAAGTATTTCATTGTTTTGCACTTTGTACACCATTGCATCTCAGAAAAAATGTTAAATATAAATCCTTATTGCTATTTAAGAAAAAGAATGGTTTCAATTAAAAAGGCATCATGGGTCAAACATTTCTATATCTCATTTATACAGGGGGTCCATAAATATTTCTTTGCACTATACTACAGTACATAACATTGAACAATAAAAGAATTTCCTGAAAAATGTAAGATTTATAATGTGCAATGGAAAGCAGTGCAATATGTCTATAATAAATACTGTATATATCTGAGAGATAAAGACATTTAACATGTGGCACATGTACTAACTGAGAACAAGTAATATCCTTTTACAATAGCAGATAAAGAGGACAAAACTTGTTTTAATCACTTCTGGACACTCCTAAAGCTTGTTTTCCTACAGTGCCTTCTGAACAAAATACTGTATACACAAAGGATTAGGATGTGGCTTTATATGATATTGTCTAAAGAAGCTAGACATATATTAATCTAAATATTGTTAATTTTTAGTTTGTAGTCAGTCAATTTCTTTGTAGTCCCACTCTAAATTAGAGACAGGTATACAGATTTGCATTAAGCCAGGGACAGGCAATCACTTTGTATTGCTCCTGAAGAAATAAGAGTTACGTAGCTTGTGAGAATTCAAATACTGGAATGAGCAAAAAATATATAAAAATGAATATAAAAATATTCATCTGAATGTGAATCCCTTTATAACTCTACAATGAAGCAACGAAAGGGAAAGTACCTTCAAGGAGTTGATGTAAAACAGGTGACTAGGAATGCTATATTTCCCTGGATTTTGAAAGTATTTCCACCAAATACTAAGTCACAATTAATAGCATAGTTGTGGAAGAAATAACACAGTTTTCGATGCTGAATAAGAACAACACTATAAATTAAATCTTGTAGTCAGAACCGAGGGATCAGACTAAAGTGAATGCCAGGATTAAATTCACATTTTTTCAGGTCAGCTTTTACCTATTTAGTTGTTTATCAAGGTTGTGAAGAACAGTAAATCTCAGTACCTATTGTAAGTATGCAGAAACTTGGAAAAATTGCACAATCAGAAGAGTGCTTGCCTTTTGATTACAAAATGTGGTAATGGCCAGTATTAAATTAATTCATGTTATACACTGATAGTGCATCACAATCTTAAACATAGATAGCAGATGAGGCAGAGGTATGAGGTACTGCACATAAAATATGAATATGTGATATTCCTGCATCACAGTAACAACTTTTTGTTCCCTTTTTAAGAAATCTAGATGGTAGAATGATTTATCCTGTGCACATTACAAGCTAAAATATAAACACGTGTATCAGAAATCAAATCTAATGTCAAAGAAGAAAAAAAAAGTAATGTCTTGACTGAAATGTACAGAAAGCAATACATATGAAATGTGTTCACTTCTCCTGCAGAGTAATATTTTTACCTGAGAGAGGTTTCCCAGCTACAGTAGGTAACATTTCCAGAGGCAGGAATGCTGAGGCACAGAGTTTCTCCTCAAAAAGTGTATATGTCTAAGAGATCACAACTGTAGGGACTTAGTGATTGGATGAGTTACAGCTGTGTGTGGCATTAAAATATGCTTATTGGAGAAGACTGTCTTAGGTGTAGTAAGTGTAATGTTGTCCAAGGCTGGACTGCTGAAGGGTGGAGCTTGAGAAGTGTATATTTCTCACTGACCACTAACTAACCATAGTTGTAGGAAGTATGCAATTCAATGAGCTACAGCTGGGGCCAACGTTCCATGTACAGACTGCGTTTACTCCCCTGGAATCAAAGAGAGAGACAGGCTGTCAGTCTGATCCAGATTCCAGAGAGAGAGGAAATAAGAGTGTGTCTACTGAGTAGTATGTTAGTGTTTGTGAGCAGTTGACCTGGCACATGCAGGGCAAAAGTAAATCTGGGTCCCCACTGGCCTCTGTGCTTAGCAAAGGCCTCTGGTTAAGATTGTAAGGGGTGTAGCACCACCCTATGCAGGGTGTTAAGAGGGTGTTACTTCTCTTGAGTTGTTAGTGTGAAGTAGGCATGCAGGCATAGCAGAATAGTGAGGATCACCACTGATGCATGTGTAAAGACAGAGCATGAGGGGGGTGTGCTGGCAGCTGCTAGGAGACGCAGCCTGGGGTGCCTGAAAGCTGAGGCGCCAGTGGCAGTGGAGAGGTGTGAGTAGTGTGAGACAGAGCCTGGCAAAATACAGGATATGTGTTAAGTGTCAATAGCAGTACAAAATAGTAGAGTGCTTCTCGCCCAATCAAGGAACTTCCACTTCCACTGCTACTTCTTGAAAGGGATTAGTAAGAGGGCCAAAAGGCAAGCACACCGCAAGCAAAGGACTCAACATTGTTTAGTAGGATTTCGAGCTTGACCTAGGAGGAGGTCATGGAAAGGACCAAGGAGTGAGAAACAGAGGACCAGAAGTTGTGTAGTGTCACGGGGGACGGTGAACTTGATGTTCAGGTCTCTGAGTTACTGTGAGTGAAGAGCTCAGAGTAGCTCAGTTAGGTTCTCGTCGAGACGGAGTGAGAGGGAGAAAATGATCTAGTTTTCCGACCTAAGCATAGTGTGCCTTATGTCCTTAAGTCTCCCTGATGAAGTGCTTGTTACAGAACTACTCTTGGAAAACCAAGTCCTGATTAGAGATACATTTTTGCTGATTCAGAAAAAATCCGTTCTTTCACCTTCTTTTTATTTCTGGGAAGAAGTAGGCAAGGAGAGGGAGATCAAAAGCACAGATGTCTGGGAGATCTTGGTCCCAGTGTACTTCCAGCCACTGTTCACCTCCCCTAATCTTATACTTGCTAAATAAATCAGAAAAAGTGTCTGTCTTATTCTATACCTATATTATATATTTGATAAAATCGAAAATCTAAAATAATACAAAAAACGTAAAACAAAGTAAGCTACAGGTGACACCTGAAGCAGTTTTAAGAGCCAAAAACAAATATTTTTTAAATTATTGTTTTTGAAAAAACAGTGATAAACAGCATTGCCAACTTTCATGTTCACTAGACAATAAAGATGAAATAAATCAGTCTACTGTTAAAAGTTAGTCAAAAACCTTAATAAAGAATGAGTATTTAGAATCAAAGGAATTTAAAGGCTCATTGTGGGCAAAAAGACCGAAATTGGCTGGGTAGTGTGTTTATGGGCACATGGCTCAGATATTTTCCACACTGTTTACAACCCACCATTAACAACAGTCTTCTCTTCACGTTTTACGTGGAAGTAATAAACACTAACAAACATTTACTTAAAATTTAGTACAACTAAATAACCAATGTACAGTACATGAATCAATCTGTGGATTAATCACTGACTTAAAGCCTCTAGTTAGGAGTGGACTAAGAAAGCATCTCCTTCTATTCACATGCACTCTTATAGGAAATAAGTTTTAATGTAGATGCCTTTGATTCAAGCACCATTTTTCAAGATCGAGTCTGCCATGTAAATCAAGAACTACCTGCATTGCATTCTGCTTTTGGGTAGTGGAGAACTGCCAATGTAATAACCATAAAGCACCTTTATTTCTTGGCTGTCTATTCTTTGCCTGGGCTATTGCTTCTCCTTTTATACAAGCAAATAGCCTAATACTAGCAATAAGAGCTGATGCACCATTTTAAGGATTTCACTAATACAAAAGCAAAAAAGCATGTTCGTTTATGCTAAATGTGCTAAATTCAGTGGAGAAAACTGAACTATCAAAAGCGACAATCTCTTTTTTAAAACTATTTTTGCTTTTCCTGTTGATGCGCAGCACTTGGCACTGTGTGCCAACATACTTACTGCAGTTTATGTTTAGCTTAGCCAAGAAACCACAAAACACTTGAGTAAATCTGACAAAGACAGTAGTGCTGCACACTGAAGACACTGAGGGTTTGTGACTGACAAGCCCTCTGCTTGCTCTTGCTCTGAGATGTACTTTTGAAGGAGTGAAAAGCAGCAATACAGTTTTTACAAAGAAGATGATTCCTTGTTAAATGATTTTTCCTTTTCCTGTCTCCACATTCGCTTAACCCAATTCTAAAAAGAGAAGGCAAACAATGCTGGGTTGTTTTAAAACTTGCATATCAAACAGTAGTCACCACATCACAGGCACAATGCATGCTTTTGTAGACATAGAACTATGGTAAAACTACCCATTTATTAAGGCTGCAATTCTGTACAGATCAACCCTTCCAGTAATATTTAGCAGTTTACTTAGAATTACCACTTTATTTAAAAAAAAACAGTGAATGAAAGCTGTCTCAACAACGTTCTGGATTGATCACCGATTTCTGGAGGATATTGATGCTTTAAAGTGGGGGTGTACTGGATGTAGATCATTAATAATGAACCGATACACTTCCTTGTTTTTCTGACTGTGAAATTCATTGCACATTGTTCTTTTTTGAAGATATTTAAAAAATAATAATTATGTACTAATAATATAAGACAGATCTGACCTTGCAGCTCCGATATAAAAAGAATAATATAATAATGTTCTGTTTTCTAACTCTAAACATAAAAATAAAGCCCTACATAAAAATGGAAATTGCACCAGTGCTGTACAGAACTACAGTGTGAGCCTGTAACATCAGAAGCTGGCACTGTAGTAATAAATACATGCTGGCTGACAGAAGGATTTCTATCAAAGGAATTTAGATATGCCATTTTTCATCTGTCTGGTTATGGTTTTCAGCATTCCATTTTCTTTTAAATGCAAGGATGAAAAAGACAGACATATACATTTCCTTGCAGAAGTATTAGGGCCTTGCCTATGGTGTCCGATATGGTAAAACTACAAAATTGTACATACACATTTGTAAACTACTGTATGTGCAGTGTCTGAGTCTGTTTGTATGTCCTGGGATGGACTGATGTCCCATCTAGGGTGTACAGTATCCTGCTTTGTGCCCAGTGCTTGCCAGGAGAGGCCCCGGACCTCCTGCAGCTCTGTTAGAAAATAGATGGATGGATATTTCAATCAATAATTTAAATAAATTCTCACATGAAAAACTGGAACACTTCTGCAGTGAAATGTTTGCTGCACAACCTGTATTTATTCACTAGTACATCACATTACATTAGTCATTACGGAAACTAGTGAGCAGGAAGGGCTGCATCTCGTTGCAACTCATGGGAACTGGAATGCTAGTTTGCGACAACATGGTGGCTTACAGTACTTTCACAAAGTACACGATTTTATGCTTAATTCAAAATTTGTAATTTTTTTTCCATACCGTCAATGAATTTCTTTAGTGACCAAGATTTATAACTGGTCTGAATAATTGAGATTGCAGTTTCCCTTTAATTCTATTATTGACATGATTTCACTCACCTTCCCAGTTGGTTATTGGGCTAAAATTGAATCCTGAAATGGAATGGCAAGCAAATTCAGATCTAACTCAGTACAGAACACTGTTCAAAATTGGACTGGGGAACTGGCAGTCCCTATTATTAAGATGGACTAGTAGGCTTTCTATTATGATTCATCAGAGTGTGCTGACCATACGTCATCATGGCCCTAACATCGCAAACACAATTACTATTTGTAGTGCAATAGAAAAATACATGAGATACAGTATTAGATTTAATGGTACCAACATTTATCTAGCATAATTGTACTCTACAGTCTGGTAGCCATCCCTATATTCGGAGTTAATGGTCTAGCAAAAGTGTAAATATTCTTAAAAGAGATATACATTAAAGATTTCTGCTTTTCTGAGAGTTTTTTTCCCCAATTTGTCTGAACTATATATTTACACCTACTTAAATTTTTATATAAACTACCAAAACTCCTAAGACTTTGAGAAACATAATTACATTTAGAATAATAGCTAATTTTTTGGAATGTGTTTTTAGATTGTTTAATGCTCCCACAAATAGTAACCTTCAACTAATTAATTTATGCAACAGAACCTACTGGATACCTTGTAAGAGTTAATAGTGTGAAAATTGCCCCAACCCTCTATTCAAAATTTGCACTCTCAACCCAGCTGGAATTTTTATGCATATGTTTTGGGAATGCACAGAGGTCAATTGTCATTGGAGCCTGATATTCATACTGCATGAAATGGCAATGAATAGTGTGGCTCGCTGGCTTAACTGCGGCAAAGGTACTGATGACACAGCACTGGCTCCCTGCACATACTGTAGCCTTCAACTTTTGTTATACAGTATTTCAAGGATATGGCGATCCGAAAACTTTTTTACCGCCAGAATAAATGAGGCTAGCAATGCCACTTTGGAGATCTGGAGGGAAACTGCGATGAGAATAAATGAAAGATTTATGTGGGTCTGATTATCATGTGGTCTGCAGAGGAAGGGGTAGACTCAGGGGATAATGAGAGAGGGGAAAATGATTTTGTTTCTGTTGGGATTTGATTCATTAATCTAAAAAAAAAAGGTTTTTTATTTTTAGAACCTCCCCAGGAATGAGAATCTTTACATCATTTACTGTTGTGTATAGAATCTAAGCAAAAAAATTGAACATAAAATGGCTGTTGTCATACAGTTCAGAATGGTGTACATGGTGTTTATGTATCAAAGTCAGTGACATTTAGTGGCTTTCTTAATTAAATTCAATGAAGGTGAACAAAATACATTAATATCCATATCATAATGGTATAATGTTATATTTCAGAATGAAATAATGTTATAATGGGGTCCTACCCTTTGCAACAAATAGCTACAGACACACATTTGTCAAGAACTCACAGTAAGTATGTTTCAAAGGCATGTATTCTTGTCTTGAATATAAATATCATCAAATGAAACATGTTATGGGTACATAATCTAATCTCTAGCCTCTATTAGCTCCTAATGTGCCCTTTAAGGTCTTACAACTGACAATAAACACAATGTCACTAGTCTACCATGACAATGTTTAACTCTGGGAAACAGCTACAGTACATCTATGCAAAAGAATTTGACTTAAATAAAAAATAAACCAAATGAAAGTGTTTGGAGAGATATAGCAGTTTATATAGATTCGTTTGGGGGTGGCAAAATTCCATTTCTTAGTGCTGTGACCATAGCATTGAGGTTAATGACCTTAATTCTCTTTGAAGGAGTGCCAAAGCAATTAAGACCTCTGATTTAGATATTCAAAGGAACAGTCACGTCGTTCATTTTGTTTTATTACTAATCAAATACTCCAACAGGCTGTCAAGCATGGTATTTTAAAGCTTATAAGAGATGGTGGGGTTTTCAAAAATATTTGTTTCATGGTGACAAGTGAAACAACCTCATTTTCAGTGATGAGTAATAGCAGCTCAGAGAGATATAAAACTGCAAAAGTTATGCTCTGCCTCCCACCTCTTTGAATTACAAGGACATCTTCCACATCCTGTCCTTATATGGTATATGTTACCAATACTCAGCCTCAAAATCAATCTAGCCTTTTAGTCATTATATAATCCACTTGGAGGATTCTAACAAAGGAATCTTTTTCTCATTTTCCATTTTTATTTCCAAGAGCTTCAAAACAAAGGCTCAGTTTGCAGGCAGAAGCAATGACATGTTATTCCCTAAAGCATTTTGTCTGGGCCAGTACTAGAAGCCAGCAAAAATAGCTCTGACCCAGCTACTATATTATAAATTCGCAGCATCTTAGATACTGTATTACACCTCCCATTGCATGTGGTAACCCACACACTATTAGAGCTTTAAATTCTAAAAATAAAACAAAAAATGCTTAAGGAGTAAATAGATTAAGGTCCAGCATTTTTTCACACAATCACTGAAATAATAAGACTTTACCACAGAGCCAATTTCTGAATGGAAGCAAAGAAGGTTGTGATGAATTGAAAAATGCTACTCTCAATAAATGAAATAAAAACCTCAAAGCTTAGAAATTACTTTTGCATTAAAGTACGTATACTACTAAAATAATATATGTACCATATTTTATTTTAAAAAAAGCTTTGGATTACAATGTGCTGATAATTTTAAACAAGTAAAACATTTAAACACCACTGTAGAGGTGGCCACAGTAGTAGTAGCTCCTGCAATGACTAATCAACAAATTGATTGATCAAGAAACCTTTACTTGTTCCTTTCCATCTTTATACTGCATTGTCCCCAAAATACTGGCTTGCTGACCTCAATACAATTGTCTGGATGGCAGGTTTAGACAAAACGGCAGCTTGTCTCTACCATGTTGAAAAGAGAAGAAAAGAAACACAATGTTTCGGCTGTGGAGTCTTCTTTGTGTGTGATTTCCCCTGACTCTACCCCTTCCTTTGAAGACCACACCCGAAGAAGACTCCAGCTGAAACGCTGTGTTTATTTTCTTCTTTTCAGCATGGAATAAACCTTTACTTTGCAGCCTATGTACATTAATACAGCTACCTACTTGATCTAGCTTGTCTCTACTACATTCCCCTGAAAGATGTGGGAGAATGTTCTGCTGGCCTCTGTCACCTGACCAGTTGGAAGAAGGCAATTTTTCTGGTGATGATTAAAAACTAGGAAGCACAGGCTTCCAGTTTGTTCTCTATTGCACTGCGTGACATTGGTTGTCAGAACTAAGAGATCAGCTGACAAATGGCTCAATGGACATATACTGTAAATTTTCTGAAGAGTGTCTGAGTGAGTGTGGGTTTCCATTTTGATAAAATGTTTTAGAGTAGAGTCTTGGAAAGAGACTATTTGGGAAGCTGATAAGCAGCTTAGCAGCCTGGTGAGTATAGAGATGGCAGTGAAGAAGTTTAGGTAGGAGATCAAAGAAGAGTAAGGTTTCTATTTGGCTTTTCATTTTTCCTGTACTATAAATTCAAGCACCATTTTTGCACAAAGAAGAAAAGAAACATGTATTAACATGTGTTTATCTGTGACAGGCCTATTATATATCATTTGTTACTGCACCACAACCCCTAGGTCTGTCAAAATAAGTTAGATGGACAGTTGTTTTAAATATCGTATTACATAGGAACGATGGTATGAATTTGGGAGAGTAACTCTGCCTTTCCCAGTTAAGGTATACACCTTCAGTTCAGAATCTTCTCATCTTAGCGGAAATCCCCCCCTTCTCTCTTTATGAAGTCCCTCTACGACAGCCCTTGGTAGAATTATTCTACAATGTGTCCTTCTCCATTTTCTCATAAACTGACACTTCACTACTGCTCATACAGGTAGCTCAATCACATGAACTCAAAAAGAGAATTTGAGGGCATTTTGTGTTTATAATACATCTAAATACAAATGTAAAGGTTGAACAGTGATCCTGCTTTTATGTAATAGGTTTATCCTTATCTTAACAAATTAATGATTTAACATAGTATTAAGATTAAAAAATGCAAACAAATTACCATGGGCACACTTTGATATAGGTGTTCTTAATAGTGTGATAAAGATTACTATAATAATTTTATAAATATATTAACACTTAATATTCTATTAAAGTGTTAGCCAAAGTAACTTTCTACATCAATATGTTAACTAAATGTCAAAGGATTCACTTGACATTCGGAACATGACAGGAAAGTGAAATATGCTATTAAGCTTGAATGAATTAAATTGATGTGCATTCATGTATTTTACATGACCGAAGCAAAAGATTAAAATTTAATTGAATCATTAATCAAATTGCCTTTAACTTAACGAAAGGGCGTTATCTATTTCATATTGTATGCGTGTTTGGAAGAAGTCTGTTTTTTACAAAGAATGCAGCTACAGTACACACTAAAGACTGATATACATCACACATCTTTCAAAAGCAATCAGGGAAGTTCCACTGAAATACATTTTGGCAGCTGTATTGGATGTATGATAATGTCTAATAATTCCTAAGTAGGGTTATTGATGGGGTTTATGCAAACCAATTTTCTGAAAGGGCACTCAGCCCATTTTTATACATACAAAATGGGATTTTATGGTGACAAGTCTTCTGCCCCCAATTCATTAAACAATGTAAACCAGCAAAATTAGTTTGGGAGCACTGAAATTTGGTGGGAATTGCTATAAAGCAGAGTACAAAGGTTCTCTTAAACAGTTTACAACTTTTTTTTCTGATCCTTAGGTAAGCCAATTTTTTGTTTTAGGGTAGCGGTGCAGAAATCTTTAAAAGGAAGAGAAAAGCAAACCTGTATTCTTTGATTATATAGTGACCTCAGGAGAACACCCTTGAAAGTTACAGTAGTGAACACTAAAATTTTGTTTTCACCATCGATGTTTCCCATTATTCTCTCACAGGGACTTTACTGCAGAGACAATTTACCCGTCTTGTGGTAATTGTTTGTGTCAATACCCTTATTTTACTATTTTAAATCAATTTTAACAGCATTCAAGAAACCACTAATTCATTTATTCATTCCAAAGACCAAATATAATCACCATAATGTTCTTGTAAGGAAGTCATAAGTGCCTTTCTTACCTTTTTCTTCATCTTCACATTCTTAAAAATAGCATGGACTCTCCAAGTTTTTGCAAACATAGCTCCAAATGCTGTTGTATATCCCACTGTAAGAATCCATGTCCTGACCTGCATGAGGAAGGATTCATCACTACATTCACACTGAAATTCAATGCTCTAATGAGGCTTTATTCTTCTCAGGAAAGACCAAATCCAGTGAGATTCACTTCATGCCCTGTTTTCTTATTCCAAAAACAAAATGTTATTCATTTTTTCCCCCCATATTCACATACTTTAATTACAATACCTAGACATGACAATTTGAAAAGCAGGACACAAATAAAATAGTGTCACAAGTACAGTAAAAGGAAAAAGGGAAGGTTTATCAAGATGTATTTAAATGCACTATAATTTTACATTTGTAGTTTTTGAAGAACTGAATATAGACAAGTCTGTAAAATGGGCTGAATACTGTATAGTATATAACACTCTGGCAGAATGAAATAGTCTCTTGTATCACATGTACAGTACAGTATAACACATGCTACCTATTTAAACAAATAGAGCATGTCCCCATCATACAGTTTATATCTCTAATATGTGCAATGAATAAAATGTGTGGTGAGGCCCTGTCCTCATTTTTCATGACATAAAATAGTGATGAAAAAATGTACTTGCTAAACACTTCTGTTGCCCAATATAATCCAAAGTAAAAGTGTTATGATAGAAAGGTCAGCCAGAATCCTTAAATACACTCTGTAAGACATAGGGATATAGAGCTCAAGAGAAGCCCCAGTTCATTTTTAACAGTGAATAGAGAAAATAATAGTGGTGTCAACCTTCTAACAACTGTGCACAAATAGCTTAATAAACAACTGTTGCTAATAGCCTGCATTCAGTTTGCATTTACAATACAATTTTATGTGTTTAGAGAGCACGTACATCTTCCTCCAAACATCTACAAAACCTTTAATATTGACCTCAATAACGTGAAACTGTGTTTTGTTTGGTTGTAAGGTTAATGATAAGAATGCAAATCCTGTTGAAAGAAATCAGCAAAATTGCCCTTCTGTAAGGAAAAACAAAAAGAGAAGGCTGGAAAAATGCAACTTTAGAATTGCCATAACTGGAAACTTATGAAACACTGAAAAATACATTTCTAGTATGTTTGAAATACAGAGCTTTTCACATCAGAATACATGAAGACACTGAAATTAATTCCTGTTCCTGGAGGCAGCTGAGTCTTCTGGTTTTCCTTTTTTCCTAGACTCTTAATGACTATTTGGATTAATTGATCACTGCATTTGTCTATATTGCTCTGTTTCCTGGTCTTTACTAATTGGCCATTATAAGTTAGTGATGAAACTTTAAGGACTGCAGCCCTCTAAAAATATTAAAAAGTAAATATTAACTGCCTTACATGTGCTCACAGGAATCTAATACAGAACATGTGTAAGAGTCAATGCAGAACTTCAAAATGTTGGCTATTTTATATCAATATTTGTAGGGATTTGTGATCATGGCTTCAGGACCTGTAGTCTTTGTTGATTGATTTTCCCTGGTAACTTGCACAGCATGGGAACAGATACAGTAAATTAGGCTATCGCTATTTAGTCATTCTTTTTCTCTGTACCACAAATAGTGTACCTTCTTTGTCTACATACTGTAGATTCATGTGGTTTTTAAAGAAAAATGTATTTGAGAAAAAAACAAAGTAAAAAGTTGTAACTTTTATGTGCAGTGTTTGCAGTCTTTTTTCACCTAATTTATACTACAGTATATGTTCTTTCTGTGTTCCCGTGGTATCACAGGTACTCTGATTCCCACCCACCTCCCAAAGACATGCAAAGAAAGGCCATTTTATGTTTACTGTAGTGGACACTTACTGTGCACAAGGTTTCAAATACTTTGTCAGAGACAAAGGACCCATCAAGACCAAAGAGAAATATAGAGGCATAAGACAGCATCCCTCCAAGGATAATCAGGTTGTTCATGTATGGACTGGACATCTTTATTAGCCTGTGGAGACAGAAGCATATGGCATATGGGGAATTTACTGGAACCAAATTGATCTGATATTCCTGTGGATGTAATGAGATGCATTTTCAGTATAATTAATGAATGAGAAGCCAGCCTGACCCATTTATACAAGTCAGGCGGGATTCTCTAAATAGCTTGATCAAAGAACAAGGCCACCTAATAACTTCAATATTTCATCCAGTGGCTCTGAAATGAGGGGTCTTCCAAGATGAGAGCAACCTTCACCCTGCAAGGAGGGGAGAGTCATTAGACTTTCGAAGCTTTCATAGCTCTCAAAGGCGTTTCTCCATCAGCTGCAGCTACAGTACAGTACAGTACATCCTGTGTAGATTGCTATTACAGGGATAGTTTGAGGCATTTTCTCATCAAGAGAATTTCTCATCATTCATGCTTTAGCTTCTTTGGAGTGAGACAGGGCTTCCCAAGGGGAAGAAATTCCAAGTGGAATTCCTTTAACAAGACAATGCCGAAGAAGGTTTGACACTCGATTGAGTAAAGGGAAGACCTACATCACAGTTAAACAAGTATGTTTTCCACCCATCTCAAATCACTGTTTCTGTGGTCTTTCCCTTGAGGGTGCCTAACAGACAGTTCATGCTAGATATGATTTTATTGTGCAAAAAAAAGCCCAACTCAAGGACAGCTTTAAAGATATTTCTTATGAATTTTCCTTTAGGGGAAAACATGTAAAACTGGTTCTAGAGGTGAGGCGATTGTTCAATTTTATTGCAACAGCACTTCCTAAACTTTTCTCAAAAAAGGCAAGTTTGATATAGGGTGGAAATCACTTATGTTGTCTTTGCTTGTTTAGGTGAAAGCACAATTGAAGTGATTTTAAAGGGAGTTCACTCCAGTGCTTAAGGACTCGTTTATTATGTCAAGAATGGTAGAGCTGGAAAACAGAATTGAAATGAAACAGAAGTCTGTAGCAGACAAGTGGTGACTTTCATATGTTACACCACTTTACTAAGGCATTCAGTGTCAAACTGAGAGGAACAAGAAAGAGGAAAACCAGTAAAAACAGACAAGCAGAGGTGTAGTTATATGAAGGTCGTAGTAATTTGTTTGTATCGATCTATACACCAGACTGCTCAGAAGCATGGTAGAGCTGGAATTGTGACCAGATTCGTCCCATTTCGTAAGCATGTTGTCAAACCAGTTTAAAATGCACATTATGTAACATCTTTACATCTCAATAATAGTGAGTTACTGTAAATTACCCTACTCTAGACAGTCTTTAATAATTTTGAGACAAGTTACAAAAAAATTGTCTTCTTCTAGCTCACAGAAGACTTTGAAAAATTTCAAGTCCTTGGTAATGTTGAGCAATTTATTTCATAACAGTTAGTTCCTAATACCTGTTTAAACAATGTATGAGAAACACCATTTGAAGAGACACAGCTCAATCTGTGTCCAGATCTGACTATCGTTGATAATTATCTCTTAATCCAAATGCCTGAACAGCAATAATTGACTATAATTCCTTCCTTAATACATTTCACAGAGGCCAAAAATGTCCTTTTTTGGCGGCCACAAATATCTCAGCTGTGCAGTTGGCCATTAAGGCCCCAGCTCAATTGCACACCAATGGGAGCAGGGGAGAAGATCAGGAAGTGTCTTACTTCTGGTTGCGATTCTTGATGTTGAAGAAAAGAAAAGCGCTGGCCATGAACATGCCCAGGACGGTGATCGCTGATAGGATGCTGTAAAGAGGCAGGTTTATGTGCCTCCGCTGGAGTCGGACAAATGTCCGGTCTTTGGGTGGCTCCACTCCTGCAGAAACAGAAGAGTGTAACTGTGAACTGTGTAGGCACTTGGAAACTGTTAGGTTCACTGCAAGTCAAAAAGGCCTTGTGCAGATCAAAAATAAGTTTATGTTATTATTGTTCTTTAATTGTGAAATTTTTTGGTAATAATTTGAAAACACTACCATCTGGACCATAGGGATCAGCATGTGCTCTGGATGAGCACAAACTGATTAAGCAATGAGAAAATTACTCCCCTTCTTTCTGATTTTAAACAAAATTAAGGAATATCTGATTTCTCACAATGCTTAGGATTAAATGTATGTAACAATAACATTTTAGCACCTCAGGTATGTTGAAAACCTGATTAAAACAGAATTGACCATTTAGCATTAAATTGCACTTACAACTGAAATGCATTACTCTTGACCCTTTTAAAGCTTTTCTGCTTCCTCTCGGAGACAAAGTACTATTTTCAGGTTCTGCTGTCCCTTACCTTGAAACCTGATGGTGTTGTTGATGAGTTCTAGAACATCAGCTATTGCATTATATTCTCCAACCTTCACTTCTTTGCCTTCTGTAAAAATTGAAGATGAGAACATTTCGAGTGAAGCTACCATGTTCTTTAAGTACACAGTATTTTTATGAATGAAACTATGAATGTCATCCTCATTTGTTTTTAATGCAAGCTAAAAACCCAAGGGGTCCTGAATTGTCTTGACTCTTAGAACTCTCCACTGCAAGGATCCATGAGTACTATAACAAGAATAAACACAGCTACTGCAATTGAGATCATGACACTCACTATAGGAAGAAGCCTGACTGAGTCAGTGCTCAGGATTTGCAGGATGGGGTTAGCAAAACGATACTTGGTGAATTATGGATCACACTGGGCATGTGTTTTGAGAAATGGCTATTATTGATCCTGGGAGGCACCTTCGTATAAATGGTTGTGGGACTCCTTCCAGGTTGTTGAAACTGATACCCTGGCTTCTTTTAAGAAACAACTAGATACTGTAGGATCCTTGCTTCAATCAGTTACTAGCAAAAAATGTGCTACTGTACATAGGCCAAATGGCCTTCTCTCATTTCTAACCTTCTTATGTTCTTTATTTCATAATAGTTGGTGAGGGGTTCAGATGATTTAGTGTTATTCAATTATTTAAAAATGATTTCAATAACTTTAAGCAATCTGTAGAAAATGCCCAGTTCAAATTAAAATCTTACCTGTGGAGTCTTAAAAATTAGAGAAAATGTATTTAGTTTAGTCTTACAATTTTTAGTGTAAGATCATAATAAAGTCTGTAAACATTTCCAATGGCAGTCAAATCATTCGCTCACCTACCCAGCCTATAACACACAACAGTTTGGGGAATAAAGTGAAAAACCACACGTGGTTCTCAATAAACAAGTCTTTTCCAAGTTGCATGTAGGAAACTTTACATTCTTATAACAGTTACTTTGAGATGCCTGAATGCTCATCCCTTTCACATAATGACAAACTAAAAAACTTTGCTTTTAAACTTTTTTTTATTTGAAATTGCTAGTTATGTCTTTTCTGTGATTTGCCCAAGATGGAGAAGTCAAGTGTCATTCAAATCGCTTTTCTCAAAGGAAACCAGAGATCACTTGTCTAAAACCAAGTGCCTTGTTCTTTTCAGACATCTAGTTATACTCATATTCATCTGCAATTTTGAAGCAAAGGAATTGTGTGAGAGTAATTATTTTGTATAATGTCAGAAGTAGTTCTTATTTAAATATCTGAAACTAACAACTTTTAGTATACTGTAAATCGAGAGTGTAAAGACTGTGAAAAAGTAATTCCAAAATAAATACAGTATAACAATATAATCTGACCTACTGTATGTCTACAACCCATAGAAAAAACATTTATTGTTTTGGCATTATCACTCCTGTTTTTATCTGTTTTAGACCTTCTAGTAACTAGTTAAAACAATGGAGGGCAACTCTACATTCTAATTTTAGTTATGAACCTACAGTAGCTGAGTACAGGCATAGAATGGATTTGACTTCCTAACTGGGAGGCACACAAAGCCTTCAAGCGCAAATCAACACCTGCATAGATTGGCTGTTGAATGATAATATAGAAGCATTTCTGCCTTTCCCCAGCCCAGTCTCTGTGCCTCAGACAGATTCATGGTCAGCAGAGGAGAGGCACAGGGCAGGCTCACACCTGTGATCACCAGCCTGCAGGACTTGCTCTGCACTCCAGGTAGAGATTTTTAATAGCAGAACCATTTAGGAGCCTCTAGTCTGGTGATGCTTCGCTGGTTGAAACTGAAAATTTGATTAACATATACAGTACTACAATATAACGTGCTAAAACTGACATAACCCACACATTACACTGTTACAGTCATAGCTTTAAACAAAGATTTATTATGTGTTAACTGCATTTATGCTATAAAACAATATCTACAATTTACAATTATCTGCTACTCAATATGATTTAGAATATTCACCATTTATACATGTAAGCTGTATGATAATGTTGAAAATATGACTCTCTGACTGGTATCATAAAGCCAAGCCTCTAGAGCAAAATACTGCACCACTGCTTCTGAAGCAGTTTGTTTCTGAAATAATGGAAATGCAATCCAAGAAACAGCATTGCAAAAGCAAGCAGAATATACATTTTAGCACTTGCTGCTTGCATTGAGTGATTTGACTTTCTCCACAAAATGTGGCAGCAGATGTTTTTTTTTGGCAGTCCTGCTGTTCCTGTAAAGTGTGCAAAAGAACATTATTTGAAAACTGAATATTTCATTTCAGATTGAATGAGCATTGAATTGATTGAATTTATTGTCTGTGTTAGTTTCTTTGTTCAACTTTGTGTTCCGTTGTATAGATTCTGTAGTATTGCTTGCTGAGAGAAGAAATATAAAATGATTTGATTTAGTACAGTATATACAGAAGAGATTTTAGGGGGGCAGAAAATTATTGGAGCTCTTTCAGACAAGCAGAATTTGATAGCTTTTCTGTGAATACTTTGGTTAAAAAATTGTCTTTTGTGAACTTGCATATACTGTATTAGTGTGTGCCCTTTGAAGGACTAAAAATAAGTTGCTTTTTGATAATGGATTGAAACATGGAATAAGGTATTAATTGAAATTAGATGTAGAACAGCACTGAAAAGACTGAAAAATGAAAAACTCACATAAAGAAAATAATAGTATAGACATAAGCTCAGAGAATGCAAACCTGTATTAAAACCTTGTAGACCTTTAAGAAACATCAAATATACAGTATGGTTGTGTGACAAAATTTGTTATAAGAGATAAGGTTGTGAAAGATATTTGTTTCAAGAATCTAAATGCATACAGTAAAGATAAAAGTATACTAAATGCAAATCATGCTCAATCACTGACAGTCTCCAGATATCACCAGGAACAACGGCATGCCATTTATTATTTACGAAGCAGATTTAAGATTTTACATACTATACCTAGAAACTTAATGATAATTTTAGATATCGCTACAGCTGAGGTATTTCAGTAAATTAGGAACTTCTATTTTTTTTTAAATGACAATATCTTAAATACTCCTCCTGATTCTCAAATTAGTTAAGTAAGACCCTTTAAGGAAAATAAAGATAAAATATGTACTGTCACAGTACATACAGTATGTATTATCTCAGTTTCTACAGTAACTTGATAATTTGATATTGCGCAAAAAGTCAGTGTTATTTTAAACAACAGTAAAACTCTGCAGTGAATATGTGAACACTGTGACATTGAAAAATGAGCTTTGTCACAAACAGTCTCCAGATGGAAATTCAAGGAATGTGCACGATCTATTTGTGCTTCTCCTCGGTTCACACGACTTCTAACCATTTTTCTGACCCAGGAGATGAAAGACATTTCCAAACACATTCAGATTCATCACTGTCTCACAGTAAACCTTTGAACTTCCGTAATATACAATTCACCAACTCTTCTCTGAACAATTCATTTTTACTAGTTTTATTAAAAAAAACCAAACAGCAATTCAGTGAACTGAGAGAATCAGTGTTCTAAAATGAAATTTCATAAGGAACAACGCCATCCAATAAAAAAAAATGCATTTAGAACTGCGTATTGAAGATTTAACCGTAAGATGCTTTTTTGAAGGCCGACCACCTGGCTGTGGGATAAAGGAGTTAGGTCTGTCTTAAAAGAACCAAGTGGGACCTTAAACATCCAATGTAGAACTAAGAATTAAAATGAAACAAAATTCCTTGAACACCTGGCTTGAACTGTCAGGAAATTAGAGCGTGCATCTATATTATGGGTGTGTAATCATGGATAAGAGTACCTCCAACTGCAAATTCCCTTAGAAGGTTATTTTTAATGCATGGGAATTTCGAGTGTCCTTGTTTATACAATATCCTTATTTATGTGATGTGAATGAAGAGAATTTCTTTTCCATGTGGAACCCTAAAAAGAGCAACAATGATGATAAAATATAGTTCTCAAACACTGCTGAGAAATTCAAAAGGGGATGTGAGAGAATCTTTGTGGCTTGGGGCAGCAAGCTTTTTTCCCTGTGGGATATGGAAACAGTGAAATAGTCTTTATTTTGTCAAGGCACCCCACACATGCATGGATTTCCAGCATCGATGAAGGCGTGATCAATAGTGCAACACTGAGAAAACTCCTTTAGGTGAAGCTGACTCAGTTCAAGTAGAAGCTGGGAGCTAAGGGAATGTAGATAGAGCATGTGTGTCCCTAGGATACTTGCATGTGTGGAGGAAATGATGAGGAGTCTCTGCATCCAAATGAGTAAAGATGATACTGCTTTGATTATCCACTGGATAGATAAAGAAACATTGGGCGTCCTACAAAATGGAAAAAAATGATGGTTAGGGACAGGGAAGACATGGTGGGTAACAAATGAGGAAGGTTGAGGTTGAGTGCAGGGAAGTGTGGGAGTATGAATCACAAATAAGACAGGTTTAAGAGTACAAGAGTAATCCAGCAAACAAACAGCAATAGAAGCTGGAATTTAACATTTTGTAAAGGAGGTGATGGTTCTACTGCTAAAGGCACACTGTGGCCAGAATCGAAAACGACCTGGGGTATTTGTAAAAGCAGAGCTTCCGAAGTGAAGAGCATGGAGGACAGGTATTTTAGATAGATAGATAATACTTTGTTAATCCCGTAGGGAAATTTATGTAAATTGATGTAATTGATGTATTTTGTTCAGGCAGATGTGCTGGGAAACCAGTGCACAACATGTCACGGTAGGCAGAAAGTGCAGTAATTGTGACAGCCTTGAAGAAGCAAGAGAGAATGTAAGAAGCACTTAGATTTTAAGTTACAAGAGATGAAGCTGCAATGTACAGTTCCGGTGTGAGTATGATTGCTTGCGCAGAGAAGAACAGAGAACAGATTAACATCCAGACCCTCAATATTGTTGATGAAATAGATCAAGACATAATGTAATACGGGATAAGGATGTACTGCTGGAGCAAGGAGGAGCTGAAGGAAGCAGATATCCAAGGAACTGGGAAGATGGTTTAGGTCCGTGGGAGGCGTGTGAGGAGTTGGAGGAGAAGGAAGTGTGTCTAGCACCACTCCAAGAGGGATGCCAGCAGGAAAGAGAAAGAGAGACATTTCTGGGGCTATAGATACATTGGGTAGGACACTTAACTCTGTGCTAAGAAGGAAGCCAACAGAGATCCAAGAGGGACATTGTGGATATAGCTACCGTTTAGGAGGATTTTACTGGTCTACAGAGATCTGCATGGAGTAGTGACTTGTGGAGTAGGCTTAGAGTTTGCAGAGCTTAAGGATTTTTGAGCAGAAGAGCTGGACACGCTGGGGCCAAGGAGGTAGTGTCAAGGGGAGCAGGGTCTAAAAGAGAAACAACCAGGCCAGGTAGGATGGCAGGAACAGGTGCAAATGAGCCAGCAGAAATTAAATTGAGTGGAAGAAGAAAGGGATTCAGCCTGGGGCCTGAGGCTTGATAGATTGCGCTGGGAATAACGAGGGTTAAACAACTAAATAAGATTGCACAAGACGTGTACGCAGAGATGGGGAAGGGAGAAAAAAAAACAGTTGGGTAGAAAAATAAGAATATTGGATTAAACACAAGGAGGATGAGAAACATGGAGAGAGAAAAAAAAACGGGAATATGAGATGGATGGCATATGGCAGACAGCCTAGCAGACAGAGACACAGGCAGCACAGGGATCCTTGTGGCATTGCGATCAATGGCATCGATGCCAACACCAGAAGGATGCTGGTGGACCACAGCTTATTTACTCCCTTCATCTCACTGTTGTTTCTTTATTTTCTTTTCTCTCTAGGCTTTCTTTTTGTAAATTGTTGGCTTTTTTTAACTGTTCTCAAATAACAACAAAAAAAAAGATTTCTTTCTTTGGGGTATTTATTAAAGAAATGCTCTGTTTATGGAGGGTGTGATGGAGCTTGGCTCCAGTGCAGTTGTTAATCGTAGGGAGAGCTGTAATGGAGTGCACAGAGGAGGCATCAGAGAGGTCTACAGAGAGCAGGACATCAACCAGAACTAGGGCGACACTGTTAAGAGAAAGATTGTCAAGGCTAGCCTGGAAGCAAAGCACGATGGGAATGAAGCAGCTGACAGGGGCAGAGAAGGAACACATGAACAGGATGTGACAGGATATTGGTCTTTTCTGAGCCCAAAAGAGGTTTTTATTGGAGCTACAGATATTTCTCTTCAAGAAAAATGTAGCAGCAAAGAACAGAAGGTCGGGAGTAAACAATTATAGTCAAGAGAGAAGGTATAACCATGAAGTTTATAGATTTTTGGGAAATGACATCATAGAGAATCACAGGTTCCATCTTTCAAAGCAGGTCCTTAGTTGCGTGTTATAACAAATTCTGTGCTATTAAAAGTTTGTGAAAACTTTTAATCTGTGATTTTTGTAACAAGACAAGGCATTTTAATGTTTCGGATGACTTTACAGCTCATCTTGACTGTTAGAGGTAACTGCTGCTCATTTAAGGACCCTTTACAGTCTAACGTTTCCTTGTCTAATGTTTAAAGTTTAAACTAAAAAGCTTGCAGCCAAAGGACAGAAAACATAATTAATATTAACATTGGGCTTATTTAAAGTAAGGTATTCATTTGAACTACTGTGTTTAGTACAATTTTAATGATGATTTGAATAAATAAACTAACTTGATGCAGAAAATTGACGTCTGGAAAATATACATTTTGATAAACAATTATATTAATTATGATAACCAATTACAGTAACATGATATTGATTAAGAATAAAAAACTTCAAAATGATTAACATACAGTAGCATAACAAAGATCCTAGACTGTGGTATCATGGTTCAAGGCTCATGGGGAAGTGAAAACTCTACTCCACCCCAAAGGAATCTGAAAGTCCAGGAAGATTTGCGTCTTTATTAAAGTTAAGAAATAAACAGAACAAAAAACCAACATCCTTCAAAACACCTGGCTAGTTAAAATCGTGCCCGTCTCGATCTAATAGAAGCCAAAAATGTTTTGTAACACTTTACCAAAACAGCTACTCCCAGCTCTTTTAATATCCTTAATCTACCACCCTCCTGCTTTCCTGCTCTACTAACTTCAGAATGAAACGCACTTACAAATGCAGATGAACACCTGTGTAACTGTGAACATCTTACATCCATTCAATAATAATAAACCAATTAGTTTACAACAGGTGAGATCATTACAATGTCCAAGTGGCCACTAGAGGTGTTCCCATAATCATTACAGTCTTCTACCCAGGTACTCTGCCACAACAGCCACTATATCAGGTCCACACTGTTTATATTTGATTCAGCGAAGGTATTCATTATGGAATGTTAAATCAGCCTGTGCAATTTAGTGATGTATTCCTTCACTGTTTTCACCCAACCACTGGGACAACAAAGTGCAATGAAAACTGCCAGTTTTTGTGCCATTTTACATGTGCAAACATCATATTGGCACATAGAAACCTGGAAATGATAATTTTTTACCACACTAATTTGTTATCACACTTTCAAGCAGTTTATTCTTAGCAGGTAATGAGTAAGTGAAAACTGGGGGAAAATATCCTCTCTAAATTCTAATATTTTCTATAGACATAGCACAACCTTTCATAAAATCACACTAAAAGCAGCTAATAAGTTAGCAATGCATAAATAGAAATTAGAAGTGAAAAGTTTGAACATTGCCTTTCTAATGCGTTTTCAGTGTAAAACAACATCAACATTATTCACCCTCTTAATCTTCCTAATGTAAACCTTCTGTTTGGCCCACTATGTCTCTACACACAAATGAATATACAGTATACAGTATGTGCATGTACTGTATACTGTATATAGTGTATAGCATCTACAGTATCTTGATTTCAGTCTGTTAGGCCAAAACATTGTAGACTTTCAATAAGCACTGCAGATGTACAGTATGGCAATAACATATCTAATATGTAATATTCCAGTATAGGATTTCCCACACTACATGAATGTTTCTCTGACATAATTGCATTAATATGTACATTCATCATTCATGTACAACACTGGATGAATTTAGAAGTACTCTTCTGTAGTAGAACATTACCATTCTTCCTACAGATAATATATTTTCAATACATGTTCATAGCAGAAAAACGTCTGGATTAATGTACTGCAGCATTTGATTCACAGTAAATAAATACACAAATTGGTGTTTAAGCTGCTGTATCAAAATGCTTCATGGTGTTTTTAAAGTATTCAGCATTTTGAGAAAACAATATTAAAACAGTATTGAAATCCAGTTTCCAGATACAGTAGTTTGTGTTTCAATGTAAAAGGATGTAATATAAATATATCCAACAAAACATTCATTGATGATCTGCAGGCCAGATAATGTGTGATTTTAATTAAAATTAGTAACCATTTATTACTAATCCCCCTAATAATTATGGCCATTAAATATACATATACATTCAACCCCCTTAATATAAAAAAGTGAATTCAAATTGTACTTAGAAGTTTAATTTTGGTACTCAGTTTTTATATTTTATTTTTATTTTGTTACAGAAGATCTAGCCAAGTCTTGTTTAATGTAATGTACAATATCACTGTCACTGTAGTAAAACGAATTTATGTACTTAATACAATTGAGTAAAACTGTCATTTATTTAGTAAAACCCCTAAAATGTACTGTTGAAAATATTGCGCTTAATGGTATTTGTGTTGGAGACTCCATGCTGTTAAATCTGTAAAGGAATTCAGGAAGCTTCTTTTCCTAGCTAGATTAATTTAAGAAAACAAGCTGCATTCTACTGTATATCACCATGAGCATGATGTAGTAGCTGACATGCTCAGAGTTTCTTTGGCACAAGATGCATTTCCATCTCCTCTAAAAAAGATGAATGGCTGTCTTTGCAAAGGGATTGGCGCCTCTTTAAATATTAATTCTGGGCTATCCCTTTTTCAGCAGTGATGTGTCAAAAGGGATGTCAGTTATTTCCTGCCAAGTCATTTGGGAGTGTAAGATGTGAGGGAGAATGAGAAACAGGAAGGTCATCTTGCCTTGGGCATTCACACAGCCCAGTACATTTTCACAGTTGTTGAAAAGTGCAAAAGCAGGGATGCTCTGGTTCCTTCCTGATAACATTTTCTACTTAATGGCAACTCAAACTGCCTGAAAAACAGCATTGAAATCCACAAGCTCACAATCAAAGAGGTCCTCCTTTTTTGTATGGTTTCATACTTTAGCTCATTTGGATGTTGGCCGTCCGTTTGAGTCAATGTAAAGCAGTTCATTCTCTTTCGTTGTGTTAATTTATCTTAATAAAAAGTAACTTTCATTACAGATACAAAATAAAGATTCAGAACTCAAACAGTTCCACCAAAAACTATTAAGACAGTCAAATAAAAACTAATTTGACCACCTATTCTGACAAGCATGGTGAAGATAATGTTATGCAGGGCTATATCTGGAACTGACTTACTTAATACGGTCACATAAAATCACATAATTGAACAGTACAGTATGTTTTTATTCGCATATGATCAAACATATCCATGCAATAAGCTAAAAATAATGTGTGTTGTATCACACAAATTAATCTGCTGATCACAAGTACACATTTATTGACTGCAAAAGAAAACTAAATTTTGAATTAGCCGTCCCAGTACCCTTGGAGGGCACAGTACCTAAGATACCAAAGAATAAATTAAGAATATTAGGCTGCTGAGTCTGCTGTTACTTAACCTCTGTAATGTTTCTAGTTGAATTTATTTAATTGCTGTTTATGCGATGCCATCAATTTCAGTTCTGAGGCTGTACCGGTTTTTGACATGATGCACAATAGCATATCAGCAAAAACTCTCAAAGCAAGCTAATCTTCATGTTCACGAAGTCAACTGCCAGTTCATAAACTGTTATTCTGCTTTGCTTGTGCTGTCTCAGGAAACTAAAGCTTTGCATGTATGAAATTTTAAATATTTAATGCATTCAAGGACATTGATATTCTACTGGCTTTGCAAAGCTTTTACAAACTGAATTATCAATATGCTGTCTGACCCACAATAAAAATAAAACAACTTAAGCACAGCCCCGAAAATTAAAACAGATGGTGATGGCAGAATGGTGGTAATAGTGGGATGTTGGGAGAGTTTTTGAATCTGGTTTTATGGGTAATATTCATGAAAGTATTTATATAAATACCTATTATTAAAGTATAAGACCATTATTATGTTTTTTTTTCAAAGTAGCTGATTTTGTGCCAATTTATATGGCTGAATAATTGACTGAAGTAATCTCAGTGAAGTACTTTCTGCATGTCTATAACTGCAGTGCCTACCTCATGGGATTTGAACCCCAAACCTTCTAATTACAACCGCAGAGGCACGGCCACTAGTCCAGACAGCTGCTAGCCAAGATGGGGAAAAGAATACATTTAATCAAAATGTTTCCATATCTGTGACCCCCAAACAATTTTTTAACTTAGTTCAGTGTTATCCGTTGGTGCATGTAACTATTTTGTCTCTATACTCCTTATGCTCACACAAAGAGCTTAACAGCATGAAGCGAGAATAGTTTAAGTGTGTATAATTGGAGGCACAGCAGTTAATCACTGAAACATCACACACTTACCTTGAAACTGAGTAAATTTGATTGTGCCCATCCGCTCCCCATTTCTGAACATGACCTGACCCTGAAAAAAAAAGGGTTATATATACATTATATTCTGAAGGCAAACACATGAGAGTATACCTAGCTGAACAAAAAAAACAACAACAACCAAACTGTAAGGACTTGTAGACTGTTAGAAGACCAAAATAAGCTTTAACTTACCCTTCTCAAAACCCGTGGGTTTTTGTAGCCTTAAAAGTCTCTAGGAATGCAAACGTATTACATGGAAGAGGCTGGCTATGTTAAAACAACTCCACATGGAATTACATTTTAAGAATTATGTAGAAAATACAATTATCGCCACAAGAAATTCCACTTTTGAAGGAAAACGAAGATTGTTTTAATATTTTAATAGAAGAAGTTTTGACATTTTTTTTAAATGTGGGTGAATGAATGTAATTACAACCCAATGATTATTGCCTAATACATTTCAAGAGAACTCAAGTGCTGCACATATTTCAATCTAGGAAATGAGAACACATTACAACCAAAACGTTTATAATTTCATAAACTACATCCTATTCTGTACTTGCTTTGGCTGCAATTGAATCAAGTAAATCGAAAGTCAGAATTGAAATAAATGTAAGAGGTCAGTTCATGGCAGATAATAACCAAAGATTGTATTTAATCAAGATTGATAATGCTCTTTGTAGCCGTATCACTGACGTTTGGCACCATAACAAATTGTGCTTCATTGTAAAGAAGTATCTTATAACAATTTTCACTGTGACCATTATCTAGATAATTTATGAAATCTGCGGTGAGTTTATTTTATATTGTGAAAGTAAAGGAATTCCTTGCAATATAGCTATATTTGCTAAATCCATTTCTGTTTATACGACCTCTTTCTGTTCCCCTGTATCAACAGCTTAAATAATCTAATCTTTTTGGAAGTAGTTTTTATACAGACATAATTTTTAATACAACGTCCTCTCACAATAAACCAGGCTTATTCAGTTGAAATATCAAGAACACAGGAGTTTTCTGATACAAAGTGAAATAAAAATTCTGACACCATTTTCAAATGAATACTTTAAAAAAAAACATCTGAAGCACCAATTATTATATATTACAGTATTTACTGTACCCACACAATTTACCCAGAGCCATTCATCTCTTGATAAACATACAGTACATCTTTAGGGCCCATTAAAGGAGAGCATGCACTAAATGGAAAGCAACTACAGTACATCTAATATCACTCCAGCTAAACCAGACACTGACAAGTTCCAGGCTCAAACTGGAGATGTCAGTGCCATAAGGATCAACCAATCAAGGAAATTTTAAATAATTGACTCTCAGGAGACATTTACTGTATATAAGCAATATTTATAAATGCCCATACAGTATGTTATCTATTATTTGCTGACTTATTTGAACATATTTAAAAGCCAACAGCCTTTTATGGCTTCATAAACAAGGTTGTATAGCCTGTTCGACTTGCAACTCTGTGTGCAATGAAATCTATCATTTCTCAGTTTTATATCCCCTTTCATGTACTTTCAATATCAATATCTTCATAGATTTTGAATGCTTTTGTGAAACTAAAAGGTTTGAGCTCTCTTTACCTATCAGAGAAGGACATTCCTTAGATCTCTAGGATGTGTAACTTATTGATTGCTCTTCTCTGAACTGACTCCTGAGCCGAAATGTCATTTTATAGCATAGTGACCCCTATGAGGTCTTACTAATGGACTATACCCTTTTAAAATAACATCCCTAGGCTTGCATTTTACATTTTAACTACACATCCTAAGATTTTGTTTGCCTGTTTTATAGCTTCCCAACACTTTCTAGAAAATGAAAACTCAACATAAACACCTATCTTTTAATAAGCTAATAATTCTACTATTAAGTAGCCTCATATGTAGCCCCTGCACTTTATACTGGATGCTTCATAAAAAGATAAATGCCTTTTCCATTTATTGTTTATGTTTATGTTTTTACTGTATATGCTGTATGCAAAACCCTACATTTGTTATTATTGTTCTCAGGAACCTCATCTGAACCTCAATGCTGAGTGAGGAGCAGAGCAGAAGCAGGAAGTAAATAGGCTACACAACAAGACACACCAGAAAGACATGAATAATCACAGGGAACTAAGAACAGGACAGAAGTAGAGCGCCCTCTAGGTGTACTGGGCATGACATTTCCCTATCTCAGACCTGAAGGAAAATAAGATGCCTTCTGAGCCCTAGAGGGTAATAATTAATAATAATAATTGCTTATACTTATATAGCGCTTTTCTGGACACTCCACTCAAAGCGCTTTACAGGTAATGGGGACTCCCCTCCACCACCACCAATGTGCAGCATCCACCTGGATGTGCGACTGCAGCCATAGTGTGCCAGAACGCTCAACACACACCAGCTATCAGTGGGGAGGAGAGCAATGAAACCAATTCAGAGATGGGGATTATTAGGAGGCTATGATTGGGAAGGGCCAATGGGAAATTTGGCCAGGACACCGGGGTTACACCCCTACTCTTTTCAAGAAACGCCCTGGGATTTTTAATGACCACAGAGAGTCAAGACCTCGGTTTTACGTCTCATCTGAAGGACGGCACCTGTTTACAGTATAGTGTCCCTGTCACTATACTGGGGCATTAGGACCCACATGGACCACAGGGTGAGCGCCCCCTGCTGACCCCACTAACACCTCTTCCAGCAGCAACCTTAGTTTTTCCCAGGAGGTCTCCCATCCAGGTACTGACCAGGCTCACACCTGCTTAGTTTCAGTGGGCTGTCAGTTGTGAGTTGCAGAGTGATATGGCTGCTGAGGGTAATTAGACTAAAAGGTTAAATGTGTGTAACACAAATGCATAAGATATATTTTGATTACAAAATGGCCCAAAAGTAAATATCCTTGGGTGAATAAGTATGTGAACACTTAGATTCAACAATTGGTGACTCCTCCTTTAGCAACCATGACATCAATTAGACAGTCCCTTTACTGTTTACCAGTCTCTCACATCAGCTTTTAGGCTCATTCTTCTTAACAGAACACCTCAACTTGGTGACATTTGAGGGTTTCCTTGCTTCAAGTTCTGTCATAGCTTTGATGGTGTTCAGGTCTTGACTCGGCCAATCCAAAATATATATTTTTTTACACTTTATTATATATCTAATTAATTGTGCATCTGTTTTTGTGTTTAGGATTACTGTCCTGCCGCATGATTTATTTTAAAATTACTTTTAGCTGGATGACCTAATGACTAACACTCTCCCCCAGAATTTGCCACAATACTACAGACTAATCCATCACCTGTTGCAGTTTTAGAAATGATAGACTTAAACTGGAAAAATACTTTGAAAAAATCATTTAGGATATTGTTTTTACGCAATATTAATGAGTACCCTATGCAGAATAATCAGGACGAACTTCAGAGGCGTAGTCGATTAAACAGTCCGAGGTCAGAAAGTCGAAGGAAAAAAAAACATTGCAAAAGTACAGAATCAGAAAAAAATAATCAAAGGACCAAAACAAAACCAGGAGACGTAGTCGGAGAACAAACCAGGGTCAGGAAGCCAGAAACCAAGATTTAACTAATCCCAGGAAGACGGGGTAGCTCTAGCCAGGAAAACCTAATACTGAACACCAGGGAGAGTGTGAAGCAGCATTAAATAGGCTAATGGGGAAAAGTGCTGGAGTGCGAGGTGGAATCCCGAATCCTCCGGGGGCGTGTCGTAACAATTGTACTCAGCTTTTGTCACTATACCAATAAAATTGTAGTTTTAGAAAGAGATTAGAGAGAAGTAACTAGAATGATTCCACGTCTAAAAGGTTCATATACAGACAGACTAAGGGAGCTAATTCAGTCTAGAACAAAGGAGACTGACAAGAAAAGTGAAGCAAATATTCAAAAGGGTTACATATAGGGTTAATCCAGTAAACCACTGTATGTCAGACTCAGTTACTCAGTTATGTGAACTAAAAAATAGTTTAGAGAGAAATATGGGATGGGGGAAAGGAAACACTTCTTTACACAGAGAAAACTGAGTATCTGGAACAGACTTCCCAACCAGGACACTGCGGCCCTAGCACTGGGCACTTATAAGAAATGTTTGAACAAAACTGCAATCCCACTTACAGTAACTATTAACTCAGCAACATATGCCTTCTCTGGCTTGTACTCTTCCTTATGTTCTAACTAGAGAATCAGAAAGAAATAGAAATCACATTCAATTTTATTGAACGTGATTTAAAGGCAGAGAATATAGGGCAAACTCAGATCCACAGCATTATCCAGTAAATTGATATGCCTTTACAGGTTCATCCATCCATCCATTTTCTAACCGCTTTATCCAATACAGGGATGCAGGGGAGCTGAAGCTATCCTGGCAAGCAACAGGTGCAAAGCTGCTGCTTTATGTAAATCTTCCCTGCACCACAATGATATTTTGTCACGTGGAGCCTCCTGCTCCTCCTCTCACTCGGAACCTCCTCTCACTCCTTGCTCTTACTTTGGAACCTACTCTCGCTGTTGTAACTCACTCATGATAGCTACTGGCTTACTCACGCTCCGCCAGTCAGCCCTTGGAGTCCAGATCTGCCTCCAGCTGCTGATGTCTCTACCTTACGCTACTCTCTCAGTCTTAGCCTCAACCTCATGCCCCAGACTCACATCCAGCAACTCACAACTCCTCACAACCACTCACAACCTCTGGTGCCCAACCTCACAGCCCAGCTGTACACGTGCAGGCGCACCTCTCTCTCATGCACAGCCAACACTGCTTTTACTCAAGTCACACTTCACCAGAGGCTCACAGCTAGATAGTATCCTTCCACAACTCTGTACTTCCTGTGTACAGCACTCCAGTTCTCTGGACTTCACTACCCACACACTACTCATATTACTCACACTGCGAACATTTGAGACAACCCTGTTCTCTCTCACTTCCGAACAGTCTCTTTAAATCTAATGGATTTCTAAATCAGTCCTCTAGAATTGTTGCTCTAAATTCTCCCCCTGCAAGGCAACATAAACACAATAATACAACATTTTCTACAACCCAATATCCTCTAAACCTTCCCCTTGTGGGGTAGCACATAATGTTGCACCACAGAGAAAGACAGTCTGCTATCTTTCAAACATAAACAGCAAAGGGAAGCCTTCTAATATACTGTAAATAGGCTGCTGTACTTAAACAGAACCGACTCACTTGTAGAACACACTCTCTCACCATGCAAGCACTGGCAGCAATCCGAGTGCTGCTGCTCACTCAGAGACACAGATAAACCAGCTCTCTTCTGCAATTTGTCAGCCCAGTCAATATCACGTCTGTGGTCTAACCTGCTATGTGGACACACGTTAACATTGGCACTCCACTCACTCTTCTCTTCTTCCTTGCCTGCATGTGTCAAGTGGCTCACACACAATCGCAGACACTACCTATCAAGGGAACTACGGGCTTGCACCTTGTCTTGTCCAAGTCTAGCTCAAACTGACTTTCTGGATGATTCTGTTCAGGGAAGTAAATGGCTAGTAATTATAAGCCCACCCACAGCTTTTGGTTGTTAGCTTACAAAAAAGTACCTACACATTCCATATCTTCTTACAAAGAGTTTTACTAACGGTGGTCTATTGCAAAATGTATCAAACAAATTAAATTAATTTTGGTTGTTTCAGCAAAATCTTTAGTGGGCTTTTCATGACACATAAAAGATGTCTGGATGTCTAGGCATTTAACACATTTTATTTTGCACTTCAATACTCAAATTTTTGTGTCCAAAGAGAATTCCTGTGTCCCAGAAGAATGTCTAAATTGAAAGAGAACAGAAATAAATAAGACTCTAAATCCCAGACTGAGCATTCTCAATGTTACCACTGTGCCAGTGAAGTGTGAAGGTGGTCCACTGCAACCCCCCTGATATATATCACTGAAAATATGAGTTGAACAGCACATACTAAAAACGCTGGCATCCTGTTGCTTTTGTTCCTCATCATTACCATCTCACAGCTGCAGGTGTCTGCTCATATGTGATATCAGCCCAATGAAACTGCTAATGCATGGATGATTAACATAGCCTCTTTATGGTTTCTCTCCTGCCATGTGCCTTCAGAACAAACATATTCATTCTGTTTTTGTCTACGGCAACCAAAACTGGAAGCTCTGTAGTTAAACAGGTGTGACAGTTTTCTGGAGAAAAGTGCTGGAAATGATCGCTGTATTAACATTTTTTTTAAGTTTACACTTTATTGTACAGTGCATTAAATATTCCAAATAAAAGAACAGATTTGCTTTCTATTTACTTTACTTTTGGTGTGTGATTTAGAAAGAGATTTATCTTCCTACAGAGAGGTGTGTAAGGTCAAAGAGCAAATGAAAACACACAAAACAAAATATGAAACAGCATGTACAGTATGTTACACTGAATGTGCATATAGATTCAACTAAAGATGGTAAACCCTTCTTTGATGTATTAAATATACTAAGTCAGGGAAATTGCTTTGCAAGTGATGGACATGTACAGTATAAAGTGCAGTGGAAACCCCACTAAAAATCAGACATATATAGAAAAAATTTAGTCAGCAATAGGATTTTGACTACAGTAATCAAGTGTGGTGACACTATCGTAATGTATGTGCTTTAGTCTTACGTATGTCTTGAGAACATATTAAATGTTCAGTAGCCGGTTCTAAACCAAAACCAGATCCTGCCTTAATCTCTGAAAAGCAGCCAACACTGAACAACAGACACCCAGAGCTCAGAGGGGAGACATCTGCTTGAGCTTGATTCCTGCAGGGAATTGTATCCATCAAATGCTGGTGTTAATGGAAATGGGACTTAGATCACAGCAGAGAGCATCTCCCACCATCATTGCCTAGCAAAATCTGTGATAGTCATCTTCAATCACCTAGAAGAGCCAGAGAATACTGCTTCTTCGCCTTCTCCAGACAGTCCGCCAATCAGTCATGCTGTCAGCAGGTCTGTGGTGATGTAACACTGTGACTATCATTGGTGAAATTTCCTTGAGATGTGGAGTGAAAGAAAGAGCTTTTTATAACTGATTTTTTTTAAAGTCTCCTGCTATGTAAGCAACTCAGTCTCTGTGAATACATACCTTTACACCAATCCAGCCCTATGTGTCAGGAAAAAGCAGTTTTACGAAGCTGAATAGACAGCATTAAACCCTAATCTGCCAATGCAATTTAAGCTTGAATTTTGCCAATGGTGTCAACAAGAAACAACAGCAATGATCGCTGGCAGCAAAGCCATTGTTCCCTGTCCCCGAAATCTCTGGGTGATCAAAGCTGCAGGTTTTAAAGTCCCTTATCACATTTGGCCCTTTATTTTCTCTCCAGATGGCACAGTGCCTTGGGGCTGCCTGATACATGACAGCCAGCTTCAGTTGTAGGATAGCGATAGAGAAAGACTGGGAGGGAAAGCGCTTTAAGCAGAATTATGCCAATATACAATAACACCCAAGACTTCTATTTAAATTATTATTAAAGCGATGTTTTTTGTACAAAGTTAAATATGAATAACTGCTTCTTGTGGTTCGCCAAAAACAATTACTTGGACTATTATACTGTAAGTTATGCATTAATTATCCGAACATGCTGATTTACAGTATGAATGGATTGGAATGATAACTCATTGTGAGTCCAAGACCCATGCTTTACCTTATGAATAGAATAAAATGAATGTCCTCGATTAAGACTATTTATTTATATGAAACCATTTTTAATTTTTTTTTCTGCCAGAAGTGAGAGCAACATCCAATAAAGCATGTCAGTTATATTGCCTGTGAAGCCTGGTTTCAAACGTAAAAGCCTACAGCTTGTCAACACTGGTTCATTAGATTGTGATTTAAGTTGACGTGAATGGATTTAATGTGGAAAGTCAAGAGGTCTCCTTTGGAATTTGTGAGATGAAAATGTAGGATGACATTCCCTTGGCCCAATGCTAAAATATTTACTTCTGTGCTCAATAGACAGGACTATTTTCTTTTTTACTACTACTTACAGATTTATGGCTCTGTGGGCTGGTTATGTAACAATATTGCTTTGGCAGACTCTAGTCTGACAGGGATATTTCTAAAACTTTTCCTTGTTTTAGAAGTCACCTGTACTGGGGTACTTTACATTTCAATTGTTTGGTAACACTCTTGTGGGAAGCAATAACTAAAATAATATATATTTTTTAAATTCTACAAAGTGATCATCTTACAGTCACTGGTAGTCCTGATAATAATCTAAACCAAATTAGTACGATCCAGTTATTGTAATGTTATTCTGAAACTTTCTCTGTTTTCTTAATTCTGGGCAATTAACGTGAATTTTCAAGGGTCTACACCCTCCTGATGATGGAAAACGTGTTTTTAAAATTCTTTTAAAACTTCTAGGACTGTGGGTCTTCTCACCACTCCTGAAACCCAATCAGTTATTCCTTGGAAAACTGAACACTTTTCAGGCTTTTCCTAGAAATTCTAAAAACAATGTCACATTACGAAAGCATGTCCTCTATTCTGTTTGTCATGTAATAACCATTTCTGCAAAATATGTGATATGTTCTAGGAGCATTTCTAACCAGACATGTAAGAAGATGATGTGCATTCTGTATCACAGCAGTGCTTCTTTAATTCCTTTATGTTTCTAACAATTGGGCAAACTAACTGTTTTTAGTCTTACTCCCTCATAACCAGTTTTAAATATTACAGTTACCAGCTTGTCTAGCTAGACATTAAAAAACAATCTGAATATTTTTTTATTAATTATTTTGTTTCTTAATACTATAAACAGAATAAATATCATCCCGACCTTGAGCAAAAAAACAAACAAACTGTATACTACAATGAAAATTCACAAGAAATTCAAGAAGCTAGTTACAGTTCTGAAATTTGTTTTTTTCAAGATTTACACATCCAATCCAATTGGTTTTCAATTTGACCTGAGAAGCACACAGCTCCACCTGGCTATGGGTCTAAAGCAATCCACCTATATCCACATTTTCAAAACTACTAAAACACATGGGGATTTTGGATTGATAGGGCATAGAGTGGGTTAAAGATAGGAATACGCAGGACACACAGCCTCCTTGACAACATATGGAACCCATCTCTGGGGTTATGTTAAATTGTGTGTCAAGTCGAACAAGAAGAGATCACCTACTGCAGGTGCTTCAGTCAAATAAAACCAGCCAGATATATCTACATCCTTTTACAACTGCGGTGAGCTGACAGGAAGAATCCAGACACAGGGCTTCAGGGTTTTCCGTAAGCATTTGGAAAACAGAGGGCTGACTACTGTAGGTTGACTGGAGAGCAGAAGGGGCATGTTTTTGGAGTGAGTGCTGCCTCGGAATTCACACTGCCAGGGTTTCTGGATACCAGAGCTTGCTTGGGGAATCAGGCAAGTGAGTAGTAAGGAAGAGAGCTGCCCAGGGAGTCAGGCTGCTGAGCTATTAAGTGCAGGCTGCCCGGAGAATCCAGCTTCCAAATTGTAGATCTGAGAGCTACCCGGAGAATCAGGCAGCAGGGTTACACCAGTGGACAAGTGCTAGTGAGCCTTGGCTTTCAGCTCCAGTTGTGAATGGTCGAGAAGCATAGAGCTGCTTTCTGCGTGCAGTGAATCCAACCTTTAATAGGAGTACCAAATGGTGACTTGATGAGAAGATTGGCTGCCTCATTGACAAGCTATCTTGGCTTCATTGGGTTCAAACGCAAAACTCCTTTGATACTGTAAAAGTTCTCTCTATCACTCACTCACCCTCTACCTCTCTCTCACCTGCTATCTGGCTTGCTTGCTCTCTGTCTGAAATATTTTTAAGTATAGTTTAAGCTCTAAAAACTATAAACATTTTAGGAATTATACAGTGCCTTTGAAAGGAAGAAAGTATTCAGACCCTTGCCCAGTTCTCACATTTTGTTACTTTTGCCTGGTAGTCATGACAGTTTTGAGAAGCAATTAATATTTTTTACATATATAACCCATACCATAATGCAAAGAAACGTAAATGGGTGGCATGAAATGGAAAAGAAAGGAAGAGTCATCATTGCATAAGTATTCAAATTATTTGCCGTGGCAAATGTTAATTTAAGTGCACACAATTATCTTAATAAACCACAGAATTACCTGAGTGGCCTTGGTCTGTGTGTAATAATGTTAGTTCTCATTTCAGAATTAAAACACCTACCTCTGTAAGGTTCCTTGGTTTTACTGAATTTCAAACATGATAAGGTTCAGCCATGAAGACTAAAGAGCTTTCAAAGCAAGTCACAGATAAAGTCAATGAAAAGCACAAATCAGAAGAGTAAAAAAAAAAATTGAAGTCTGTGAATATTCTGAGAGCACGATTTACTCAATTACTCAGTCACTCTCACTTTAGTTTTCACTGATATTTACTGTAACTTAGTGTCACGACCGCCAGCCAGCTGAGATCAACACACAAAAGAGCTAACTAGTGCCAGCAGCGGGTTAATAATAACAAGCGCCGCTGCACGTGTTAATCCATCAGCACCCGCTCTACTCTGCGGCATGCAGAGCTATTTAAACCATCAAGACCCGCTTCATGTTGTTCGGTATTGTTTCCTCTCATAGAGAGCTCTTACCTCGAGTTGTTTGAAACCCCCTAGCGATACTACTTTCGGCTTCTGAACTCCTTTGCCTTTCGACCACGGACTTGCCTTATGTTTTGGAATTGACGCCTGTTTCAGTATCTCTCGGCTTTCGAACTACTGTACCCTTCGACTTTTGACTACGAACTCGCCTAACGACTTGGATTGGACACCTGCTTCAGTATCTACAGTACATTCTCCTTCATCTGCATAGGATCCACATACATCAACACTTGGATTCCTTACACTTTGGTCTTCACTTTGAGCATCCGCGCCTTGAATAAAATCTTACGTTTAAATGTGTATGCATCATTTTGTAATTTCACAAAGTGGGATACCAGAAGAAGGGTCTGAACACATTTTGAAAGGCACTGTATTAACCCTAGGCTTTAATTAAGTTTCACAAACATTATATATTAACATAAGGTAATAAAGTCTTAGCTGTGGAAGCTAAATTGTTAAATGTTCTTTTCATACAAAGCTATGAGGTAGAAGGCTTCATTGAAAAACAGGACGAAAAAAATAAAAGTCTGAAAATATGAAACTAAAACATCACAGACATGTAACTGTGTTTCTAACATGGTCCCGACCAGGGCCCCGTGGTTCTGAGTTATCTGTTTGTGTGCTATAGGATTGATTACATGTATTAATTTACAACCAAAGCTATTTTTTTATCAAATGACTTTATTGATCTGTTCAATACAGGTGCCTCATGCACCAGTTGCACGATCCAGATTAGGAAATGGGACTGAGGAGCTGGAGGTCTTACCCAGTTCAGGAAACACAAACTCCGCTCACCAATACCACGCCTTCTTTTTGTCGAATGTCTGATGTCTACCAAACAAGGATGAGCTGGCTTTGCTTATCAGATCAAGACGGGACTACACTAACTCCTCCATGCTCTTTATCACTGCAACCTGGCTGAATTCAATGGTGCCCCTTCAGGAGGACTGGATAGCTGACCATTCAATTAAACTTAGAGGTGGAGATGTTTGTTTTTATGAGAATCGAAGATGGTGCTCAGATCCTAAAGTACTTTTGAAATACTGGTTTCTGAAGTTAGAAACTCTTATCATAAATTTCAGACCTTTTCATCTGCCCAGGGAATCCACCTTGGTTGTACTAGCAGCTGTTTATAATCCACTGGTTGCAAACACAGCTCCAGCTATCCAGCAATTAATAGCAAAAAACCCGGAGGTCACAAACTTACATTCCCCTGTCATTGTTTTAATCATGAGATTTTAATCATGTCAGCCTGAGTAATGTTCTACCTACTGTAGATGTAAACAGCAGATAGAAGGTGCAAGTAAGAAAAATTGAACACTGGGTCATTGCTACTCCAATATCTCTGCATAACAGGTATTTGTCTGAGACCCCCTCAGCCATATGTCATAAGTAGTATTTCTTATCCCAAGATATATACAAAGATTAATGTAAACCAACAAGAACTATAAAACGGTGATCTGAGACTGAAGAAGTGCTAAGGGATTTTTTTTCAATATCACAGATTGGAGTATGTTTAAACAGGCCTGTTGTGATCTTAATGAGCTCAGTGACAATGACATCATATATTCACTTTTGTGAGAGTGGATGTATTCCTTGTAAATCAGTCACTGAGTACAATAATAATAAACCCTGCTCCAACAAGGAAATTAAAACCCTTTGGGAAAGAAAAACAGGGCTTTCAAAGACTGAGATGATGCTTACTTCAAAGCCAATAAATATGAATTCTTACATGCAGTAAAGAGGGCCAAAGCTGAATACAGGAACAAGTTAGAAATAAAAAAGCACCAATGACAGCAGAGGCATCTGGCAAAGATGTCTAATCACTGACTGCAAGGTGAAACAAACTACTCCAGCTGAATGAATTTTACTGCAGATTTGACGTGCAAATAGCGTTCAGTGTACTACACCTAGACACCCTTCAACCACCCTTGATCACTCAGGAGCACGATGTAAGACGATTTGTCTGCATACAGAACAGCACTCCCCAACCTTGCATCAACAGCTACACTGAAATTTGTGCCAGTAAGCTTGCTTCTATTTTTACAGATATTTTCAATCTATCCTTTGAGAAGGCAAAGGTACTGTACTGCTTTCAAAAGGCTGGTATAATACTGTATGTAGCGGCAAAGCTTATTAATAATACAGGAATTAAGTTTGCTTCTCCCTTGCCAGTCCCTCTCTCCCTCATCTCAGTGGTGCTGGGCACAGAGAGTCCATTCCATTTGGTTCAGATTGAAGGTGTTTTTCTATCTGATAGAGTTTCCTGATAAGGAACAACTTCCAAAGCTGAGATTCTCCAGCCACCCTAATAAATGGTGATCTCTGGTGCCCTACTGTCTGGGAGACTACAAGGGAGAGTCTCATCCCAGGTTGTTTACAACCCTAATGTCAGAGAGCATTGTTACTCATCCTCCACCTCGATCAACCAATCAGTAACTGGTAGGGCAGGATAACCCTACATGGGTCTTGAATCCCGCGGAACATTCAACCAATGAATGACCGTAGTTCCCCATGATAAAACAGGCAGCACAGGGTCAAGAAGATGCCCCTCCAGAACATTCTCAGATTTAGCTTGGACAATCACATGATGGCCAGTGTGTCCAAGTGTCAGGACTTTACTTTGTTCTAAGAGTCAAGAACAGAGGTCGCCCGCGCGGATCCTTTGGTTCCTTTGGTTGAGAAAAGAGAGATTTCCCTTTAGCTCAACCGGCTGGGTCCCTGTTGAGTGACGCCGGAGGCCCGGGGGCGCATACCCATGTGAACCCGAGAGCGCTACAAATACAAGTACCTAAGAAATCACTTGTGAACTGCCTCAATGACAACAGACTTGTAGCCTTGACATCTGTTATCATTAAGGTATTTGAACGACTAATAGCTAATTTCCTAACGTGCACTTGTACCCACACCAATGACGCAGTCACCCTGGTGCTCCATGACACAGTATATTTCAACATCTAGAACAACCCAGCTCATATGCCATGATCGTCTTTATTGATTACAGTTCTGCTTTTAACACAATCATGCCTCTCAAGATTTTTGATAAGCAAAGATATATATTAGCCAGACTTTGTGTTATTGGCTATTGGGTGTCCTTTCTGATAGGAAGCAGGTGGTGAAGCTGAAGGTTACTATCTCTAAGCCTCTCACGCTAACAGTAGGCACTACCAAGGATTGTGTCGTATCACCTCTCCTTTGCTCGCTGTACACAACTGACTATACTGTATATTACAATCAGTCACAATGTTCAAGTTTGCTGAAGATACTACTTTTCTGGGGGTGAATCAAAAGCAAAGATGAGTCAGTATACAGGAATGAAGCAGTTGATTTAGTTGAATGGTGTAGCCGAAATAACCTGGAACTTCGGTAAATGTCAATAAAACAAAAACATGAGGTGAACGTTTGGCGTGGTAATGAAGAACTCTCACCACTATACAGTACATGAATGGTCAGGTTGTAGAGGTGGTGGAGAATTTTAAGTACTTGTGTACCATCATCTCTATCATCATCATCTCATCAAACTCTAAAACGGGAGGTCAGCACATCCATTATGGCCAAGAAAGATCACCAGAGGCTGTTCTTTCTGAGACAGTTAAAGATGTTTGCAGTGTCACAGGAATCAATAATCCTCTTTTACAGTTCTGTTATTGAGAACGTTTTGACCTTTTGGTATGGCAAAATGTCTGTCCAAGACAAGAAGCAGTTAGAGAGGGTAGCATATATCGCCTCTTAAATTGTAGGATGCAACCTTCTCTCTGTGGAGTTACTCTTCCTGTCTTGATTGAAACACAAAGCTTTAAAAGTCCTCACCGACCCTTCCCACCATACTCATCCTTTGTTTACTTTTCTTCTTTCTGGTAAGCTGCTTAAGTCTATCAAGACAAGGACTATTAAGTTCCATATCAGTACCTACCTGGAGGCTGTGAGATGTATGAACTCAGTATGTTGATTCTGAAATTCTTGCACAATTTTTTCTTATTTGTTATTATTGTTATGGTCTCACTATAATTTATATAATTACTAGTGTATGCTAGGATGGTATGTTTAGATATTTTGGAGGTGTGCTGTTTATTATGCTGTTGGCTCTATGTTGTATACTGTATACAGTGTGTGTTATATGCCTTTTAATCGTGACAATTAGTTTTTATGGCAATAATGAACTACATCTTGATATGTATCACAAATCTTGACTGCTCACAGCCATCTTTAAATTATTTTTAGTTGATTTTTAGTTGAAGTCCTGTCATTTTCAGTTTGACACAAATGTGGGAGCACGGCATCAGTGGACCCTCTGTTAGTCTGTACCAACAATGGGCTTAAAATCTTGGAAACATAATCCTGAGATTCATAATATGAAAGTAGCCTGTATTTGTAATACTGCTCATGTAAAAATATACTGTAAGCTAAGAGACTTTGAAAATCCAGTTCCCTTTCCATTCTAAAAGTGGAGAACTAAAACACAATAGAAATCCCTAGCAGGCACCCCATTACACAAACAGAAGCAAACAGTTTACCTATTTATATTTTTAAAAACAACTTGCTATGCTACCCAAGTTGTTTTTAAAGTCCTGCCAATTTGATCACACAGTCCTTCATGGGCTGAGGTTTATTACATATTGTAAAACTTAATCATTCTCAGAAATCCCAAAATACAAGATGGCTCTAAGTTAAATTTAAGTTAAGGGATCCAGTCTAGAGAGGATAGAAAGATTACAGGCAGATATGACTAGTTGCAATTGGATCTGAGAGAAAACACCATGGGCAATGGAGCATCCGTTACTGCCACATAAACCACAACTCAAACCAACAAGTTTACTCTCTCTTCACATAAGAAGTTGCACATTCTTTGAAACTTATGCCTCTTCTTCTTTCATTATGTAAGTTCACTTTTGAGCCATGGAATTGAGAGCTTGAGGAACATGGAAAATTACACATCTGGTCTCAAGTGATTCATTTTTTATTTATGTTTTTTACAGCTATGCAAGAGACAGATACTTGTGGTTATATCCTTATTTAAAATATTTCTTGTCCACAGAGGGAATATTGACGTGCAACTCACAATTCATAAATCATGAAAATTAACCCATTCTATATGATTTTAGGCACTGAATGATAAATTTTACTATGGTATATCCAGTTTAGCTACAATTATAAACTATTTTACCACACCAAGAAAAAAGATTTCCTGGTATCATGATTTACCAGGAAATGGTGTTTTCCATTTCCTGGTAAATCATGGAAATTATTTTTACCATGTAAAAAGTGCTGTTTCTACAGTATTTCTTTTTTAAGGTCTTCTTTAAATATTAATGTAAGGTAAGGTGTGCATTTAGAAATTGCTAAATAAATGTTCTTTTAATAACATCTTCTCTTTTACAGTACCTATCAGAATGAAAGATGATTATTGGTATAACAATATGATAGTGGGCTGCTGAATTTCTTAAGTGTGCTGATAGTATTTTTATGAGGTAGAACACATTGAAGGCTGATATGTGACTAAATCAGCTTTCCATTTCATGAATGTGCTTCATTAAAAAGTAACACTGGATTATAGAAATGGAAAATACTAAAATACTGGGGAAAGAGGGCAAAGCAATTCCTAGGCCAATGTCAAACCAACAGTATAGTCAGTAAGCAATGAGGTTTAACACTACTTAACAGTGTCTAAGATCTAAGGAGCTTATACTGTACCAAACACAAAAGACTAAAGCCGGGCACTGGGAGTCAGGCTTGCTTTGTACTTGTCTGAAGTATTGATCACACAAGCTGCATTCCATTGTCATTAGTTTTCAAAAGTATAAATATCATAAATAACTAAATTTTATTTGGGTAGTATTATGCTTTCTTAAAGAATTAAGGTTCCTCCTAAAATGCTGTAACTGTTTTCAAAAATAACATGCATTATGGAATGTATTCTCTGATCCTCCAGAAAAAATACATTGCTAACATCCTTCTAATCAGATTTAAATAATGCTCTAGTTTATACCCTCATGTGTTTTTTAATCAGCATTTAATAGGAACGAATGCCAATGATTGATTAAAGAGAGTTTTTATTGTATCAGTAAAGTATCTACTGATCTGCAGGCAGTAAAAAAAAGACAGAAAAAGCATATCAGCTACTGAACTAGAACTTTTTCAAAAGTACAAATGTGTTCCTACACATGAACACTCTGTTATGTTATTAGGTTTTGTGTTATTAGCCGTCTGAAAACTATCAATCATGTACTTACCGTTACCCCAAAAAAGTTAGTCTCATTCATGATGTCCAGAACTATTTTGCCAACCTCCTTATCATCTGCTGTAAAGTTCCGGTATCTGTTGAATTTCTCTTTCTGTTTCAGAATTTCCATGACCCTTTTCAGAGTATTGGCAATCACCCAAATACCGTCGTAAGCATATCCATGAAATTTACTGGACTCCACGCCTTTTTGTAGTCGTCGCTTGTTGTATTCCCTCTCATACTCCTGCGGTGTCTATAAAAGATGCAGAATGGTTTTATTTAGAGAATATCTTTTGTGGCTGTTCTGCGTCTTTGAATAAACAGGAACACTCTTGAGGGTCAAAGGGAAGGCTAACAAAACAGTACTCAAAAATAGGATTTATTTGCACTATTTGCACTACTTTCATGGGGCACTGAAAAATTAAATATTGCATTTGCAACAGTAGTGAATTACGCAAGGGAGTGGGTCATCACTTTTAGCCCTTATCTTTAATCTGTTAAAATAGAAAGGATTTTATCTCATCTAACTTTCAGATGTATAGTGATGAAGTGATCAATTTAATCTTCAATTATATTGTATTTTTTTAGTGTTTACATTTATAAAATGATCTCATATTATATTCCAATTTGTGTTCTTTGCAGATCACAGGTTCTAGAACTTTCGCAGTCGATTCTCACCCTCTGAGAAATTCCTTTGACCTGTTTGGTACTGAGAGGCAAAAAGTCCACGCTGATGTACCCCTCCATGGCAGTGAGCAGCTTCTTCGTTGTGCAGTTTGTGGAATTGGCCTGTTCCCACCAATTCCCCTGGTACCAGCCTGGAATGATCCACTGGTACTTACTGCCAAACATGTTCAAGTTGTAGGCCTATGAAAACAAACAATGAAATTAAACCCCTTTGGGATGCAAAGCTTTGTGGTTGCTCTCCTGAAGTGACACCACAAAATAAAGCCAATTGACACAAAACAGTTAGTGGGTGGAAGTCAGGATGCCTGCAGAAGAGTTACAGCATTGCAGCAGACACATAAATTAAGGACAGTATTTTTTGTCTCTAAATGTTTTATGTATATGTATATGATGGTGTTTCAATAAATAAGGTAACATACTTTAACAGGGAAAAATTAGTTAAAAAATGGTGGGCTTGAAAATGAGACTACAGAGCACTCTCATCTTCTTTGTCTTCAGTCTGCACATACAGTACTTGTGACCTGTAAGTTGTAATGGCTGGCCTTATGCAAAAATGTTTAAATACTGAGGTGCCTAATATGATATCTATTTATATATGACTGAATGGTCATCAGGGGAGATTTTAATTTCCGTCACACAGATGGGGAAACCCAATAACAGGGATGTCGGCAGCTGAAACAGAGGTAACTAATGGCTCAATAATAACTCAAAGAACATGGAAAACAGAGACAAGAGAAGCATTGTGGACCTGTGATTGTTATATGTTTTGAAATATATTTTGAAACTGTACAGGTATATTCCAAAAACAAGTTTGCAATTTCGTAAAAGTAGAGTTTAAAGGTGTGAGACAGTGTTTAAGAGAACTAGAATGGAAAGGAATATATAGATTTGGAATAAGTAAAGAATGGGTGGAAGTTTAAAGTTAAAAAACAGTTTAAAGACATGCCTCTTGAAACTGAACAGATTCTTCCAATGAGAAAGCAATTAAAGGCTAGAACACAGTAAATTTAATTGGTTTAATTAATTAAAATAGGCAAGGAAAAATGAATTACCTAATTTTGTTTAAAAGGAGAGGATAATGTTTCAGAAACAAAGCAATAGAATAATAATAATGATAATAGAATATTTAGAAATACCATTTGCTATCCCTAAAGAGTTATTATGTTTTGATTCACATGATGTGAACAGTTATATATAACACCAGTTCCTTTAAATGATACTACCTATAAAACATTTTGTAAATAATGTAGCCTTTTAAGATAAAAGAAAAGGCCAAACAATTTTTATTACCTTGAGCCTTGCCTTGGCAGAATGCTTTATTTAAAATCTACAATTAAGAAAAAAGGACCCAGCTTTCCAAGGGATCTGTACAGTTGGCTATGAATTAATTAGGGTCTCCTGAAATCTGGTCACTGTACCATTCATCGCCCACACATTATATGATGTTCTATCATGACACCCATTGTAGAAAGCAGAGCTGTAACATGGAGGGCAGCAATTAAATTTGTAATACTTGCAGACTATTTTTACACACAGTCTACTGGAGCTACTGTAGGAGCATGAAACGTTAGCACGCAAATGTCTGTTTCCATGCTAACAAACTGCAGTTCCCGGCAGCAATGCAGCAATTCAACAATCATCCTAAACTAAACATTTTGATTTTGATTGAAAATTAGATTTAACATTTCCCCCAAGAGGAGAACAAAGTTTTTAGCAGACAGACATTTAGGGACTGCTACAGTTTTCGTGGATAACCTGCAAAATTTGGAGGGGACTATCACTGCAAACCAACTCATCCCTGCTTTCTCTCGGAGAATGTGCTTTCAAGAGAGCATGTCACATTTCATGCAAAACGTTTTGTATATCCATTGACAATTTCGAGATAGTTTCTCTCGGTGCTGTTTAAGGTTATATTGATTGCATTGAAGGCTATATTGCAGAATATAAAGTCCACATCCATATTTGTTTCTGTTTTGTGGTGCTGTGGAACACATTGAGTTAGACTTTGCAGTTTTATGCTTACCTCTATTGAGAATGACAAGAGTTCCTTGTGATGAGAAAAATAGATGAGATGTGATGAGAAGAAGTTTGCAATGGAACCTTTAAAACATTTGTTGTTTTTTTTTTACGTACATGTATTATTGCGCAGATGTGTATGGATTAAAGGGGTTGTCAAAGCAACAATCTAGTTTTTTATTTAGATAATACAATACAGTTTCTGTGGGTGACACTGTGGTGCATGTGGCCCCGGGTTCAATCCAAGACCTTGGGCACTATCTGTATAGAGTTTGTAGAGTATGTTGTTCATGTGCTCACATTGGTTTCCTCCGTGTACTTCGGTTTCCTCCCACAGTCCAAAAACATACCAGTAAGCTAACTTGTGTCACGCCCAGTGCACCTAGAGGGTGCTCTACTTCTGTCCTGTTGCTAGTTCCCTGTGATTATTCATGTCTTTCTGGTGTGTCTCGTTGTGTAGCCTATTTACTTCCTGCTTCTGCTCTGCCACTCGCTCAGCATTGACGATTGGATGTCCTGAGACCCGCCTAGCACCAGGTCGCCCCTCGTCCGCTACCTGAGGGCATAGGTTTCTATACGGCATGTCCTGAACAGCTGAGCCTGGGCTAACCCCCGTCTTGCCGCTACGCATAGGGTCATTTCCCTCTCCTGACATTCCACGGTTCGTCCCTTGTGACATCCGTGACAACTAGCTTGTGGGAAAATTGGCCCTAGAGGTGAGTGTGTGTTTGTTTGTCTGCCAGTTGCTTTCTGGGATGCAGTAGGCTCTGGTTCCCCCAGAATTCGCAAGAAGAGGTTAGAAAAAGGATGGATGGAAGTCCAGTTTCTTTCTAGTATAAACCAGAAACCGGAGCAAACTGACAGCTGGCACAACCTTGGTTATATGTTTGTCATTTTTAAATGGTGAGAAAAATGTTTTAACTGTTTATGGTTGGGAATTCGGGAAAGTTAAATTCTTCTCAGGTGTCATACAGTAATTATGCTTCTTCCATTAAGGTTCTAATATTCAAAACACGATACAGTATAGTCTTTTTTGTCAGTCATGGGTAACATGGCCAGATTAATAGAATTTGTGACTAAAGAAGCTCTGAAACACATCCTGAATTATATCCATGCTGTAAGTTCTATGTATCCATTGTAAATTAACTTAGCTCATTATTCAGCATGGAATTAATGTTTGCTTGTTCTCATACAGTATGTACATGCACGTAAAGTCCTAAAAAGAATTTACAAAATGCCTGTATAATTTGAATTACTATCTGTTCATTGTAATTTACTATGTACTCAGTTCAGCCTTTCAATGTTTTTCATTCTGTATTATCAGCAAACACATGCATATATGAGGGATTCTATTATACAGTAACTGTAACTACTGAAGCAAATCTTTCACAGGCTTATCAAATAATATTTAAATATCAGAGTTTGTACTTACACAGCAAAATACTTTGGATGCCAGGGTCTCATCAAATTGTCCAATAATTATCCGTACGTCATTATCCTGCAAAAAATAATGAGAAAATATGAAAATAAAAAAGAAATCCCTTTCAATACAATGCTAATCAGATTATCATTCAACGAGACCAGGTTATAAAAAGAATGGCAAATAGCAAAAACTGTAAAGAGTGCAAATCTTGGTGCACTCTCATGTCTGTTTAGTTTAAAATGCCTTTTGCCAATTTAAAATTTTGCTTTGTCACAGGCTCTAAAGATAACATGAGGTGTTCTGCATTCTTGGTGCCGTACTTGATCCTATTTATACCTGCAGTCTGTTCAGTTGGTTTTGCCTACCGTTAAAACCTAGGAAAATACTGTACAGTATGTAAAACATTTAGTTACTACTGACTACACCACACCACTGTTCTTACAGGAGTAGTAAGAACAAGTAAGACAAAAATGTTATGGTGAAAGAAATGAATCTGGACTTGGTCCAGCTGAAAAGATAATGCAAATGACAACTTTGCAATACAACAAAAATCACACATATTGGCTATTGCACTATAGACATTGATCCATTCTCTCTCTCTGACAATATTTGTATTTCATTTTTTAGACTTTCTCGTGTGATCCTAGATACAGTAGGTGATCCTAGAGCAAACCAAGTCTTTAAATGTTCTACAGTAAATCCTCCACAGCAATAAGTCTGCAGGTCACAGCACAGCCCTTCCTTAAAGTACAAGTAAAATGAGTTTAGTTGTGTTAGTCTAGGTGACTGTGTAATGTGACACTCACAAAACCAGCAAACATATTTTTCCATATACAATGTTACGCCTCATGCAAGGCTAAGATGGTTTATCGCAATAATGCACGATACAGAATTTGACCAACTTCACATTTTCTGTGCAACATAAGATTGAAAATGGATTTGTTTTTTATATAATTTCTAAACTCAATTTTGGTTCAAATAAAATATTGTATGCACAGGCTCTGTAATTGTACATCTCTGGTTATGCTCTTAATTCCCTCTAATGGGGTAATAAAAATATCAATAGGGTTTATTTTCTCATAATTATTATATCGCTTTATAACTTTTTATATAGCTTGTAGCCAATGATTTACTGTATGGCTTTAAATGTCTGGTCTTAAAAGATTTAATTACGTTAAATAAATCCTAGAAGAAAATATACCTCATTAGCATTAAAACCACATGACACCATGCAATCATGCACTAATCATGCACAAATCTCCCATCATACAGTACGGGTTCACTTTGATTTGATTAAATTCACTTTATTCCATTTTATCTGGCAGGATTCTAATCAAGTCTAGATCAATATCATCTTGATAAACTGAAGTGGTAAAAATGGAAAGTAATGCACAAAACATAATTCCATCAAATCCATCCTTAAAATGCCTTCATTTGTATTATAAACAACAAAGAACACCCAAGTTACTAAAGTATGTGGCCAGTAACAGGCTGAATTCAGGAAGACAATCCAAGGAGGAATAAAACCCAAGATGCAGAGGAAAGGAAACAAGGTATAACCAGGAGTAAATATTGTGAAAAGAAGAACAAGCAAATGAACACAGACAACAACAGAACAGGAGTAAGACGCAAGGTAAGAAGCAGAATACTTAGTTCAGGAAAAAAACTGGTTAGTAATGGTCAGAACTCAGACCAGTGGCTTTCAAGACTGAGCCCTGAAGGCAGTGAGAGCAGAGTTTATATAGATCTGAGACAGGGAGGCGTGGAGACCGAGGCATACAGGTCAGTCTGTGATTGACTAAAGCTTAATATAGCTGTCTCTGTGGTCTGCTGCTCAGTAGTGCAGCCAGGCTGGTACCCAATGCTTGAGGTGGCCCCTTGCAGCAAGAAGATGGGACCATAACATGTGGAAGAGAAAAATACTTGATAAGAGTTCAGAAAAATTTACTCTGGTGTGAATGTGCGGGTGTGTTTTTGTTGTGTGTGTCGTGTGATGGACTGGCATCTCGTCCAGGATGTATCCTGCTTTGTGCCCATTTCTTGCTGGGATAGGCTCCAGGTGCTCCATGACCCCATATTGAATAAAGTGGTTAGAAAAGGTATGGATAGATATTTTATATTTAATAAATTCTTAAATAAAACAAATTCCATCTTTGTATTATTGTATAGTCCTCATTTTGCAACATTAGGAAGAGGAATACCTTTGTAACTGATTTAATAGTGTATATAATCTCAGTAAAGGAAATAACAGTGCTTACGTTAAATTACAGAGCCATGGATTTTTCTGACCACTTCAGATTCTCATGCTAAATTATTTTAGAGTTCGGGATTAACAAATACCTAATATTGTGTTTTGGAATTCTATGGTCAAGAATATTATTATATTCATGCAACCAGCGCTCATCACTTGCATTACTGTATCCTAATGATTTTACACAGTCATAACTGCAAATACAAAACTTTAGAAGCTGATTTCTAAATAAATATCACACATTTCTATCGTACATTTGAATAATTCTCTTATTTACTTAATATAAGAAAGTTGTGTCCATAAAGCAACATGATTATTCTACAGTACACGTCCCTTGTAAGAAACTAACCTTTTCTTCAACAAATTTAATATCAGTATATACAGTATACTCAAAATAACCCATCTAATAATTGAACAATTTTAATTTTCCTTTGAATTGCATTCTGTTACAAAAGCATCAGCAATAGAAAATTCATGTCAAAAACTTCCAGCATGAGGAAATATTTGCTGAATTATCAACCATCTAGTAACCAGGTATCAATTATTACGATCTTAAACAAAAAGACGAATATGCAGAATAATAAATACACCCCCCTTAACCCTTGTAGCATTTAAATACAAGTTGGGTTTGTGGAAATAACCGTAGCATTTGTTATGACACGATTATGGTAATTTGTTATGATAGTGCTCAATGTTCTTGAGTATGCATGCTGTTATAAATTAAGCGTGATGAATTGGAGGGGATTCTGATTATTATCTATTCCACACTAACACCAATTGTTCTAAATTAGGCTTTCACCTGTTATAAATTAAAGGGGTGTTGTGCAAATGTATAAAAAAATAAAAATAAAACACCCCCTATAGTCACAAGTGAAAAGCAACCAAATGTATCATGTGGTTTCCTTTTTTGTATCACAGTGTGATAGCATTGTAGTGAGGAGGAATAAACTTTAAAAAATGAATATTAGTATACACAATATAACATATTAAGAAAAAAAATCACAATGACTGCAAGTCTCTGAGGTTGAGGCTATCTAGTCTAGAGACTAGGTTAGTAGTCCTGGGTTTTATACAAATGGCCAAAAAATATCACTAATATTTAGTTCTAAAAGGAAAAAAACATTTTCTTTAAACATAACAAAACACCTTTAATTAATAGCCCTTTTCTCCTAAATATATATTTGTCTCCTATATATACTTCTTCTTGTTTTAGTGATCAACAATACCTATTAGATTTCAACCTTCGAAGAGTAGTTCCAAACTGTTGGATCTTTGGCCTTTTGGAAGGTGGAACTCACTCACACTTTCTTACTTGGACAATAATTCAGCTGTTAGCCATTAACTTGTTTGGGCATCTTTCATACAGATCACTAAATATTTGTACCTCCTACTGAAGTTCAGTGGATGTGATTGGGTAGTGCCATCACCAATTTTCTGTTCCTAGCCCACTAGAACATGACCTCCTGTGTCATCCATTGCTCCAGGTCTGTCTTAACAACACGCATCCACATCCTATTAGTGGTTACTTTAAAAGAGCACACTAAAAAATAATCTGACCTGACCTCTGGCTCCCCAGTCTACATACAGTAGCTCTCCAAACACAGTGGAGCCACTCAGCACTCATGCTCTCTGTGTGCAATATCCTGGTTACTGGATTGAATTAGCTAAAATGTACAGAATGTTCAAATGTAATATCATAACCCATATAATTACTAGTGATCTACAGTACTACTACTACTAATCACACCTGAAGAAGGCTCCATGGCCGAAACGTTGTGTTCTCTTTCTTCTTTTTTTCAGCATGGAATAAACCTATTACTAATTACAAGTATATTGACAATCCATGAATCATACAGTATTGGGAAACACACACATTAAAACTTTTGTAGTAAGAGCACTAAAACCATTTTCAGTGGAGTAGTAGATTGAAATCTTTCTCATTGCCAACATACTGTATCATCCAATACATTCTTGAAGGAATATCTAGCCAGAGATTTCCTTGTTTACGTATTCCACTATGGTGTTGTTCTTCTGCTCCATATGCATAAAGAGAGTTTTAAAAAGATGGATACTCTTCCTCTTTAATTGATACTTTGCTATTTGTTTTACAGTATTTAATGAATATTGCATAGATGTTGTAATGCCCCGTGTCTTTAATGCAAAGGATATTGAACTTTTTCTTTTTTCACAGCCCAGTGAAAATCCACCTTAAGATTTATGCAATGACCAAATGAGGGTAAAAAGTTGACAGGTTCGGGAATTCATTAATTTTAATGACATTTTAATGAATAATGACAGTACACGCATTAAACAAAACATAACACAACATATGGCATACAAGTTACCCTTTTTACAAATTTATAAATATGGTATCCCAGTGGCCTGTGCTCTGAATACCCAGAAAATCCCAGCCTAACAAGACTCTTACATAATGCCTAGAAAAGCCAAAAGACCTATCTTCCTGTTCTAAAAATGCATTCACTTACCAGGAGAGGCCATTTTTAACCAAGGGATTCTCTATAAAGGAAAACAATTTTACTTTAATCCCGTGTTTATAGATTACCTGAACATGAAGCCCTATATCTCTGCAAACATCTCCTTGCTTTGAAGCTCCCAAGAAAACTGGAAATGTACTGTATCCAAATCTGGATTCTTAAAAACACTTCAGTCACAATATCTTTAACAATAAAGTTGTATCTGCCAGATATGCATTTGTTTACATATACTGTATGTATTGTGATGAGAGTCTTCTCTGTGGTATTCCTTAATAAAATACTTGTAAAATAATTAATCAGACTGATTCAAAAAACACCCAGTTGATGTATTTGAAAGCACACCCTGTTTATAATCAATAGAGGACCCACACAGGTAATTTATAAAAGTACAGACTTTTGCTCTTGAATATTTAGAACTGTGCTGTCAGGGCACTTTACCCCCACTTAGAAAAAAGATAATCAACAGAATTATTTCCATAACTGTTTAGTACGAAAATAATTGACTCTTTTTTTTATCTCTTGACACATAAAGCATCAAAAGGACAATTAAAATACAAAGAATAATTATTATGTTATAGTTTGGGAACCTGTTCTGTAAAATACAGTTCTTCATTTTATTATTACAGTAATGTTGCTGTTGGTCCTGAACTGGATAAAACAAGTGTCATTATATATTAATTCCCAATAACGAAGTAATAAAAAACTCTAAAAGGAAAAGTAACAGATTTTAAGAAGTCCCAATAATGAATACCCTATATTAAAAATTGAATATATTGTAAGAGCAATGTTTATTCATTTTGTATGAAGTTTGTGCAAATGTGTAAAAGAACATAAAACACACAACACTGAATACCTCAAATTAAAAGTCGAATACAAAAGTAATACTTGTGATTCCTGTTTTGATTAAATTTGGGCAAATACTTCAATTCTTCCTACACCAGAATACAAAGAACAATCTGTTCCATCCTTCATCACATAGCAGAAACTCCCCACCTTCTCCCATTAAGAAAACGTCTGACTGCATCTATGCGTATACCAAGATATACATACTTCTGGCTTACAGACAATATTGTATACCACAGAATTTTACAGAAGATCTATATTTTTTTATGTGCGTGCATTACTTTATGTAGCTGTTTATGTAATCACTTTCTCACAGTCCATATGTCATGCTTTTTGTGTACAAAAGTCTTTCTTTGGCATTGGACACAACCAAACTGTGAAATGGTATCCTTGTTAATAATATTCTGAGTAAAACGTGAGGCAAGTTTTGACAAGTTCACAGTATCTCTAGGAATCATGCAACGAAGCATCCTGTGTTTACTGAATAAATTCCCCTCTTTGGCACCTTAAAATTAACAATCAGGCCTAGTGTGTGGTCTCCATTTATTCCTGTCACTTTTGCATTCCCACAGAAATCAATCAAAAGATTGAACTAGACAAGGCTTGACTGGCATTTCGATGTAGCCAAAAGCATGCTGTATGGGTTAGAACTTTTGTCTCTAGGTTTTGTTTCTTTTCAAAGCTTTCTGTTTGGGCTGTTCATTCCTGTACGACCAGTTTCTGTTTCTGTGTTACATTTCTTTTCCCGGCCAAACACATCTCCCTTTTTGTCTTGAAGAGCCACATTGTGCCTTGAACATAATAGGAATCCAGAAAGCTACTTCCATGACATTTGCAGTAGAAAAGAAAAGATGACAGAATAAAAAAAATCTTAATTTCAAATAATAAACTAAACATGAAGAGAACATAACTATTAATGCAGTTCTTGGAACATAAATACATTTTAGATATTGATTAAATGTTTGGGAGGCATTTTGATTTATTTGTCATTCAAGACTGACCATCATACACTTGAATTCTTAAGCAAAAAAATCAAATCACGAATGAGAAAGTTTATTGGGAATAGATGAATTAACCTGTTGAATGTAAAGACTTGTGAAAATCAAGATAAGAATAAATATGCTCTGCATTTCAAGAGAACAACTCCTTCATTTAATTGGTACAGTACATTGGAGACTGGATTGTTGTTTGCTGTCTGGGGTGTTCAGAGATCCCAAATCTAACAATATCTAACCTGGTAAGACATACAGGTATTCTGTCAAAGACAGGCCATCATCTGGGAAGGTTCAGGTCATAGTACAATGATGACTGATAGAGATTAAAGTATGATGGTCTAGGTAGGAATATCTAGTCATTCCTATCCAGGTCATAATCACAGACCTCCTGCTGTAATGACTGATGGCCTTAACTCACTACCCTTTCTGTGGGATCATCCTGGCATGACATCAAATTACTCCACCAGAATAACACATATCCTCATGCTACTGCTGTATCAGTAAACAACTGTTGTAGTTGTCCATAGAAATAAAAATATGAGTTGTACTGTGGATGCGTTACTTGCCAGACTTGAGTACCATTGAACACTGAACAATAATTTGACATGGGGAAGAGTTAAGATGATGTGTGGCAAGCAAAACATGCATTGTAGCCATGTTACCCTGTAACTCACAACTGGTAACCCACTGAGGCTAAGCAGGTGTGAGCCTGGCCAGTACCTGGATGGGAGACCTCCTGGGAAAAACTAAGGGTGGTGCGGGAAGAGGTGTTAGAGGTCAGTAGGGGGCGCTCACCCTGCGGTCTATGTGGGTGCTAATGCCCCACTATACTGTAAAGAAAGGCTCCATCCTTCAGACGAAATGTAAAACCGAGGTCCTGACTCTGTAGTCATTAAAAATCCCAGGGCGCTTCTCGAAAAGAGAAGGGGTGTTTCCCATTGGTCCTTACCAATCATGGCCACCTAATAATCCCAATAAAGCTTCATTACTGTTCTCCTCCCCACTATTAGCTGATATAGTGGTGAGCGTTGTTGCGTTCATCCAGGTGGATGCTGCACATTAGTGGTGGAGGAGGGGAGTCCCCATTACTTGTAATGTGCTTTTGAGTGGAGTGTCCAGAAAAGCACGATATAAGTGTAAGCAATTATTATTATATACAGCTTTTATTATTTCAAATGATGGCCAAACACGACTTTCATGATAAACCAGCATTGATTCACTCACGTCTGTTTAGAAACAAATACTGTACAGTATGTGAACCTACTACAAGAAAGATGTACGACCTCTACAACGAACTTGTTTTTCCTAATTTATATCAATGATCTAGATTCTAGAGTAGTAACTGGTCAAGTCTGCAGATGATACCAAACAACAAGATTTGCAAATACAGAACTGGATTTGAGAACTACTGTTCTAAACAGTCAGAACAAAGAGTGTAGGAACAGTAGACAAAATTTAGAACATAATCACTGCAAACATTATCTGAAGAAAAAGATAGTCTTGATCAACCCAGAGACTTTATTTACTTTTTGCTTGGGAATTTACAGTACTGTAGGAATATGGTAAACTGTTACAGTGATCTAACCCGAGTCTCTTTATAATGGGGTCTCATACACAAGACAGAATAGCACATTGCATGCTCCCAGTTGTGATCATTTTCTTCTGTGAAGATTATGAATGTATACTGTGTGCTGTCAGTGTGGTTTACTGTAAGCATCTCCCTGCAGTTATTTAAATGTTTAAAATTAAGATTGCTGGAGCAGAGCAAGGAACAATAGGCACCATTAGCTCTTATCTACAGAAGTAGTAACCAAAACAAATCTCAAATGTAACCCACTATGTCATTCAAATGAAACATTGTAATGAATTATAATATAGAGTATTTTCCATACCCATGCAATCTGTTTGTATTGATGGGTAAACTTACATTTTTTTAAAAAAGATCTGTTGTTATACTGGCTTGTAGTACAGAGATCTAACAAGGAAATGACGTCTTTTCAGAACCCAATCTTGTAAAATTTAGGAAAAACACAATAGAGTAAAAAAAAAGAAAAGCTTGTCCTAAAAAAGGGGCCCTATAGCTTAAAATTCACTTACCTTCAACTTTTTCACATTGATGCAGGGATCATTGGAGAAACTCTCTGTGTCTGCAATTTGAATATCAGCCTTTTCCAGCTCATTGGTCAGATCATTTCTCACCTGTCAGTGAAAGAGAGAGAAACAGAACAAGAAAATTCATATGTGACTACAAGTAAAGTTGTAACTTGGCCTGACTTCCTGTAAAAAAAAAAAAATTAATATCCTATTTTTCTCCAAAGGCTCAACCTGACTGATTCTAAAATCACCTAAATGTTTTGCATATGTGGCCTGGCTTCACAATTATCATTGTATCCATCATAGAAGCTAATGAGTGTGAGCCCAGCAGAGACCTTGACGTGATAAAAATGAAATATGCTTTCAATTACTTTCAATTATCCAGTGGTCATGTTACAAATGATCTTGATCATGATCTGTTTATGCAGTTCTAATTTATTTTAGCTTTCATTATGTAAATACCTTCTGAACTGTCATTCGTACAGTAAGACAAAAATCTTAATTTCAAACCAAGACAGCAATAATTTTCAAATACAATATAATGGCTTCCAAAAAATCATTTAGCAGGTACAATTGCATGAAACTGGAAATATTCTGTATTTGTGCCAAACTCCAACAATCAGAAAATGCATTGAGGCATTGAGTAAATGTTGAAAGATCAACAGAGAAAGCCTTTACTTAGCAGTGTAAAATCTGAATCTGATTTAAGAGGGACAGTTTTTGCTGCAAAAATTGTTTAAAAAAAATGTTGGAATGAGTTAAATAATCAGGTTTATATTAAAACCAGGTTTATATTAGAAACACAAATTTTGAAAAAAGGAAAAATAAAAATACTATTATTCCAAATCCTTTTATATAGATCAATCTGAGCACTACCATGATAATAGTGTATGATGAAAATTGCATTAAGGCAGATTTCATGTATACTGTATACTGTATGTACTGAAACTCTGCAAATAAAGTAAAATTGATCACTTCAGAGAACTTTGCTATCACATTTCAAGAAAACACCATGTCTGGTCATCAGAGACTTACTGTATACAAAAACATGAGCAATGGTGCTGTGAGGCACACAATAGATTGGGCTCACAAAAGGAGACAGACATCTTGGGAGTTTGTCATACTGTCTTCTGTGCTTAAGCAAAGAAAAAAAATATTTTGAGATTTTAAAACAAATATCATTAACTTGTATGACCTTTAGGTATTTTCTAAGGAGACAAAAGGATTTTACTGCCAAATGTTATTATTTTGCTGTGAAGCACTGAAGCATTACAGTATAGCATAGTACAAGTATCATTTCAAAAACACAGGGGGTATAGATCAATAAAAGCACTTCTGTGAGGTGACACTTCCATGTCGTGATGTTTTTTAGCCTACTCACCAAATATCAGCATGCCTTTTACTTTCAGGTAGATGTTCTCTAATGGCTTGGAAAAAAAAACAGCATTTACTGTATACAGTATTTAAATGAAAGGGGTGGAGCTAAATCTGCCTAGTTTTAAGACTTATGGATTGCTCACTGATGCTGCTTCTGCATGTGCTCAAATTGTGCAGCGCACCAAAACAGAGAGAGGAACAGTCAGAGAACTGAAAGAAATGGACATACCTTCTGGAAATATGTATATATAAAACAGATTAGCATGGTACTTTGTAAAATGCCCTTATTACTGCCTCTTAAAGTGAGATTGAAATCCTTCATAAAAGGTAGAGTGCTTAGAAAATATAGGGGTTTCATAAAGAATTCACAGTCCTTTAACAAGTAAAATATTAGAACTGTTTAGCATATACAAAATAAAATATAGAATTGTTCTGACAGTGTCATTCTGATCTTCATTTCAGACTACGCATGGTCTATGTACAGTGTACTGTATATTGTCTGGATTTTCTCAGACAAGCTAGTTTTGTACAAATCTTTCCTACTATCTGTGAAAAGGAAGCCCAAGCTGTATCTACTGTAGTTAATCTCTACTCTCCACAAACTCTGACCGGAGACCTCCCAAATACACAATTCAAGTGGTATTTCAGGACTATTTTTTTAATACCTTAACTCACCAAATGCCAAAAATGCTACACCTTTGAACAGTCCCATAAATTATGTGTACTGTATCTCAACCTGTTCCACAAACATTTCCAACATCTTTTGCTTTCTTATTGCATTTGTATTTTAGGACTAATGAATAGCTCTATTTTTCTAATTAAACAATCCTATTCTTTGGTTCATACAGTATGTACCACAGCATACAGTCCCACCAGGCTCCATGGTAACATCTACACTGTTTTCTCTATATTGTTCATGCTTCCAGTACTGGACACAATCAGGAAACAATGTCCTGTAAACTTTCACTGTCATGCTGATGACATATAATACAGTGTAGTACGTAGCTGTATTTGTATTCATAGCTCCTGAGCCATAAGCAATCTATCCTCCAATTTTCCTGAACCCTGGACTGTCTGATCTAAACTTACAGTGGATTGGTATAGCCTTAGCCCCATGTGCCTCAAAACATACTTTAGGTACTGTATACTGCTATGAAATATCAAACTGCTCAGTAGTGAAAATGATTAGTTCCTTTTCCTCTTGATTCATCCCTCAACTGAGGCAATAGCCATCTCTATAAAATTAAAAGCTTGTACTGGGCCTCACATGATATCATGTGAGAGATGTGCCACTCCTCTACATATCATTAATTCTCTAGTAAGGCACTGTGGGACCAGCATTGTTTCAAAAGGTGAGTGGTAGACCCATATTTCCCTACCACACCATACTGGCACTGTTTGAAATACAATTTGCAATGTGTTTCCACCTCTTCAATGTTTTGAGTGGGATGGTTCTGAGTACATAATCGCTCCTGCTCCATTGTTTGCTACCATCAGTGATTGTTTTGTAATTCAGGACTCAGGAAGAACCCCTATGCTTGGAAATCCAGTGTACTAGTTTCTTGATCAACAAAGGCGACTCTTTCAGTCTGAATTTTTCAGTCTGAAGAGGATTAAGTATGTTCAATACCCTTATTGCACTCACAACAAAGCATGTGTTCTCAAACAATCATGTTTCAACAATTAAAGATTCTCTCCATCAAGAATGGAGAATATCAAATACCTATTTTCTAAAACCAGTTGCAATTGCTCTTATCTGATGACACACACTTTAACTGACAATAAATAAGTCAGTGATAATTATGTAGGTGACCAGTCCTGAAAAATAAACTGTTCATAACTGGTTATGTAAAATATCCATATTTTAAACTTAATTCTATATAATTAGTCCACTGTTAAATCTTAATTACATAAAATTAACTGTTGTTAGTTTTATCTGCTGATTGGCACTGAAAATAAACAATGATCACCCACACTTTGGGGCAAAGTAGCCTCAGTATTGCAAGTGCTTCTCCCACCAATGCTATTACAGTATGTTCTTCTGCTTTTATACTGTGGATAAGTACTCTGCATGGGCTTTACTGCTTACAAATGCCTACAGTATGCATCAGAGTGATGCACAAGTAGATAGCATAGTTAGTGCAAGCAGAGGACACAATACAGAGTGCAAATCACATTGAAGCAAATTTTCAAAATATCTTCTGAAACATGAACAATCAGCTTTCACAGATCACATGACATCATTTGGCATAAAAACAATGAGAGAGTGTTGCTCCTGCAGGATACCATGCCTTACATCACTTGCTATCACAGTATAAAATAGTGACTTACTTAAAATCCTGCTATAGCAATAAGACTTTAAAATATGAGAACAACACCAAGAGCAAAAATGGCATTAAACGGCAGATACCTTTTTTTCTTATAAAATGTAAAAAATGTACTTGGATACTTTTAAAAGTCTATTAGTGTTGATCTTTTCAATATTTAAATTACTACAGTATATGGTTAAACATGCACTGGAACAGAGAAAAGGACACAACCTTTGCCAATTGTTTGCCAATTTATAATTCAAACAAAGCTGTAGAGAATGGTAAGCTAATGAACAACCCCAATTATCTTTTGGGAACGCTGAAGTTCAGCTTTGGAGTTAATTGGTTTTCAGCCTCATTAGAACCGCACCAATTTCGAGTCTGGCCGTCTGTTATGTTTTTCTTACTGAAAGATTCTTGCATTGGAACAAAGAAACCATCCAAAGCCCTTTGACATACAGACTGTCAATAACCTAACAATAGCCCATACCCCCTGGATCAATACATTCAAAAATGTCTATTCATTCATTCACAATATTCGATAATGCTTTGTCTGATTTCTCATAAATTATTAAAAGAAAGGAATTCTGAATATTTAAGTGTAGAATTCAACTGTAATAAATATACGCACTCATATAAACGTTACTAATTTAGACTGGACCAACGGTCCATGGGCTCAAATCTTGGATGGAACTCTGCTGTGGTAACCCTGAGCAAGGTACTTCACCGAAATTTACTCCACTAAATGCCCCTTTGTATACAGGATTTGACCACTCTCCAGGTTGTCATTGCAATTGAGGATTCAGTCTACATTAACTTATGCAGGCAAATAAAGCAGTAAAGAAATAAACAGAGACCTGCAAAGCTCAAGAAACATCATTTATTTTTTATGTTGCTTTATTAGCCCTATACAATTTCTTGCATTAGGAATTCACCTTTTCACATATCCCAGCTTGCTCTCCATGAGACATAGACAGGGAGAGAAGCTTGGGGTCAGAGCGTAGGGTCAGCCATTGTACAGCACCCCTGGCACAGCTGGGGTTAAGCATTGTTTTTTAGTTCGGGTTTTGGATAGGATCTTAAAATTCAATAAATTTTCCCATACTTTTCCCAAACCACACACAATGTTTTTTTTATGTGTTGAAATTAAAATGATTTCTACTGTAGTTGTATGTAATTGAGAATGGCCGCCTGCATTCTCTTTAAGAAAGTGCTGTGTGAAATCTGGATGCAATAACTATTTTAGTGTTACTCTATATAAACATCGCTTAGTTTATTGCAGCGTCAAACAGATAGTAGACTAACAGTTCTATTTATAGGCATGTTCTGAGTCGAGTAAGGTGGCTGTGGAGACAATCACATGAATTTTTTTCAGCAACATGAAGAAAAAGCACAACACAGCACCTCAGAAATGGCTCTACATTTGTTTAAAATAAGAGTCCATCAAATTAAATCTCATAAAACACATCTGAGTATACTTCAATATGGCATCATTCTGTAGCAGCTGTACTTACACTTACTGCCATAAATTCATTATCAACGCAGTGATACAGTATGTAAAATGTCTGCAATGTTGGTGAACTATTTACTGTACCTTCAATGTACCTTCAATGACCTGAAACCATATAGTATTAAAACTGTTTATTTCAGTCACGTCTTAATAATGACACATTATTAATTTTAACAGAAATTAATTTATTTTAAATTTACCAACCATTTAGCTCATAACATTATTTTCCCTATTTCATTCTATATGCATTATTCTAAAAGATACTGTATATCTCATGGTCTGTTTTCCCCTGAGTTCCCTTTTCAAATTTTCTCCCTGTGTATTTTCCTTGGGGATTTTCTTTGGATTAAATTTATTAAAGGTGTCGCTGTGAGTCATAAAAAATAAATTGAGAGAATGTATGCAGTATTTCAGTTATTACAATTACAAAAAGCGGAAAATGTAATGTCTACACACTGTAAGTAGCACTTATTGCTCTGATGCTGTACTAGTATTTATGCGCTAATGGGCCTTAATGTACACTTTCTAAACAGTATTGACTCTGTACAAATTTAATACAGAAACTGCATTTTTGTACAGATATCCTGTGTCCGCCATCTCCACAGTATCAAAACAGTATTGCCAGCAGGTTTTCTTTCCCACATACAGTATCTACTCAAGGACACACATACTGTAGCAGATCTGCAGCATGTGGGAAAGTGGAAGATTACTCTGCACAATGTAATGATTAGACAGTACCAACTCATTGGGGGACTTTGATATTTGCAAAGTTGTCAGTGTCTCCAGAGAGACAAAATCACATTGCTAATTTAAAACAGCAGTGTTTAGGACAGAAGAGATAGGATTGGATGATGCCGCTGTTTTTTTTTTTTTTTTGTACCGCGAAACTGTAGGGTCAGAACACCATTACTTCTCCTATTTGGAGTTCCAAAAATTTGAACAAAGTTCATCCAGCTTAATAAAATGACTTTTGAACCATGCCCTAAATTATCTTAGAATGTTTGAATCCACATGGAAAACATTCATTTTCAATGTCTAAAACATCTGACTGCTTCTCCTTCTAATATACAGTAAGTAAAACAGTATCAGTAGGTCATCATAAAAACAGAAACTGTAATGAAACAATGACAATATTGAAACAAGTGCTCACTTTAAGTAAGAAGAACATGCCATTGCAAAGCAGACTGTTTCAAACCCACATAAATATACATTATTTCATATGGCTTCAGCTCTAAACAACAAAAAATACACAGGATTGATCATTTCCAATACAGGCTTAAAGTTATATGAGTGTTTTTTAAGCTCAGTTGAAAGGCGGGGATTTGATTTTTAATGCAAGGACCATTTACAAGAAGTTCAAAAGTAGGAATGAAGAATTTACATAAGGCATTTCATCTGAGTGGAAAAATAGAACATTATTTTAAAGTGTTTTTTTAAATTGATTATGTGATAATGTAATTGTATTTAAAGTTGTTTTTCTTGTTCAATATGACTTTATCCCTCCTACGATAGGTGAAATACACAGCTGATGTTGACATTTTTGCAACATGTTGGAACTTGAATGCTGAGTAATATCCGATAAATGTGTATTGTGACTCAATTACTCTGTCAAATCTGTTTTCAAGCATCACTGCACTACATTTGACCTTCACCTAAAGAGTGCCATTTGTGTGGTCACCAATATACTGTATACTGTTAAAATCTTACAAGCACATAATTTACTGTTTATCCAGACTAGTGTGAGGATGTCTAGTGTGAGGAACTGTGCCAGCATGCACTGGCTACAGAGGAATGATTTCCACGCTGTGAGGGAAAAGAAGAAATACTGCTGGAAGTAAGGTAAGAAAATAAAGCCCGGGAGAAGGAAGGCAAGTGAGAACGAGTACACAGGTGAGAAATAGTGTTCAAAGGAAAGAAGATCTGGGGGAGAGGTGTGAGAAGCTGAAATCTGTTAACGGATGGAAAGGATGTAAAAACAAATTAATCTATCACTGAAAGAAGGGGGGCAAAGTGCTATTTATGTCTAAGGATAATAATTGCTAACACTTATATAGCACTTTTCTGGACACTCCACTCAAAGCGCTTTATAGTGCGCCAGAACGCTCACCACACATCAGCTATCAGTGGGGAGGAGAGCAGAGTAATGAAGCCAATTCAGAGATGGGGATTATTAGGAGGCCATGATTGGGAAGGGCCAATGGGAAATTTGGCCAGGACACCGGTGTTACACCCCTACTCTTTTCGAGAAATGCCCTGGGATTTTTAATGACCACAGAGAGTCAGGACCTCGGTTTTACGTCTCATCCGAAGGACGGCACCTGTTTACAGTATAGTGTCCTCATCACTATACTGGGGCATTAGGACCCACATGGACCACAGGGTGAGCGTCCCCTGCTGGCCCCACTAACACCTCTTCCAGCAGCAACCTTAGTTTTTCCCAGGAGGTCTTCCATCTAGGTACTGACCAGGCTCACACCTGCTTAGCTTCAGTGGGTTGCTAGTTGTGAGTTGCAGGGTGATATGGCTGCTAAGGATCTAGATAAAGATTATCTAAGGATAATCTTCGCCATAAAAAGATGCAGCCTGAAAGGTTTGCGAAATCTTGGCTCAGAGAGTTGAAACTGTCGGAGACTATCGTTTTAGGGAGATCTGTGATCTTCACTGCTCTGACATGTTCATTGAAACAGTCACTCATTCGTTTTTTAGCCATTCATCCATTTTCTAATGTCTTCATCCAAATCCAGTATAAGTTGCAGTGCCGTCAGTGGCCACAAGATGGGACACACCCTGGACAGGATACCAGTCCATTGCAGACTAGTCTTTTATATCCTACAAAAATCCCAATTTATGTCTACTATGGAAAAATGGTACATCTTCCCATATATTTGAGGTGATCTGGTAACAAAGGATTAATGTCCTTTATTATTAGAACTTTTGATTCAATAATTATAATAGGCAAATCTGGTGATCAATCAAAATCGATAAATGGATTAACACTAGAAAGAGAATAAAATAAAATTCAGTAACATCTTACAAGTGTCTGTGTTTTTCATGTAATGCCATGCTAATGCAAAATGAATATATGGGGCTGTTAATATAACTTACTCTGTTCCTCACAAGTTAATCCCAAACAGCCACTAATTCTAAAGTGTTACTATTTTTTATAAAGAATGTTACACTGACATATTTTATAATGTTAAGGAAATAATAAGGAAGGAAATTCCTTCTTTCTTTGTGTCTTGCCTCTAATAAAACTGAAGAGAGTAAAACACTGCAGTTCTTTGAAATGAACTATAAAATGACAAGAACCAAAAGACAGACTGAATGCATAGTACTATGGTATCAATATAGGCCTGGAAGTGTAATTTCCTGTTACACAGAGATGCAGGCTCAGGGTCAGCCCTTGTCATTGTCTACAGACGTCTAGGGAATATTGCGTATTTCCGGGTCTCCTTTAGAACATTTTAAGATTATGTATCTCAACATTTTATATTGCATTTCATGTTTAAGTTAATATCACATCTACTGAATATGTCAGTCTGAACTATTGTTTCTTGTGCAACCATAAAAATACAAGCACTGAGGCTGATTGACCAGTTTTAGTGTTATTTCTGCAGGGTGTTTCTAAACGTCTTCTGCATGTGAAAAGTTTATTTAGCACTCTGTGACAAGGATTATACATTGAGAATGCATATCATCATAAAATTAACCACAGTAAAAACACCTACAATATTTTTGTTTTCCTGTTTGAAGGACTGTTTTCAACAAAAACACAGCTCATGGGTTAATCATGAAGAACAGTGGCAGTCACACATTCACTGTGACAATATAGTGTGTAATACAGTATATGTACAGTATATGTATATACCGTAGCTGGGGAAATTAAAAATGTATATCTCTAGGATAGAATATACTGTACCAGAGATGTCTGTAAATGATAATAGGTAGAGGGTGTTATAACCAGATGGATGTATCTAAGATGTAGAGCTTTAGGTGGTTGTGACTAAAACAGTCAAAAGATATCAGTGTACATTGTCATCTCCTGAGGGGGCGTTCTTGTTTTTTTCATTCCAGCCTGCTGCATTAATGCATTTCCATTTCTGGTATTTAACATGTCATGTCAAATAATTAATGATCTGATAGTATTCAGATCCTGACAAAGTAAGCTTTTGAACTCTCCGTTAGCCCTTAATTACAAGGAGCTCAAATTTTAGCTGAAATACCCCACATGAGCCTTATCTTTTGTCAAATTACTATCAAGTACTATCCTCCTTTATGGATTACTCAGTGACAAATGTTAGTATTATGAAAACATACAGGGAAGCAATCCAGCTACGTTCATAACTTTTCTCTGTCAGCTGTTCTCTTGAAACTATACAGTAAATGTGCTCAAATATCAGCAAATAAATTTGATTTTTAAGGAAGGAAAAAACAGAGGGCAAGGAGCATAAAGATTCAGTACGAAAGAACATGTACTATATTTACTGATGTGGTGTGTAATTGCCTTGAAATTTTCCCCAATTTCAGGACTTTCAATGTGCTTTGGTGATTTTCCAGGTCGTGGAATGCAATGGCAGTCTCAGTCATTCTTCTCAAAGCTACACTATTAATCCCTAACTAATAAGCTGGTCTTCATTTGCCTGAGGGATCCTAATAGTTTGGCTATGGAGTGTATAATGTAGCTTACATACAGTATATAAGCTAAGACCTAAATGTTGTAAAATCATTTTAATTACATTGAAATTAAGGGAGAATGAGGTTAACATAAGTCCTATGTACAAGGAGTATTATCCTTTATAAAGGGATATGTTTTCCCCTTTAAAAATAAAATATCTTTGCCTTAAACCATATCTTTGAAGGACCTTTAACACTGGATAAAGATACTTTCAAATAAACCTCCCATGTCCAAACTGCTGATTCTTTTAAGCGTATACTCCACAGCCCCCAACACAGTACAGTGGAGGACTTCATGGGTGGCACCTTAGGCCCTGCCCAGGACAACTATACTAGAAATTTATCTCGCATTGCCACCGTTCCTCTTTAATAATAATTGCAAACCAGAGAACAGAAGGAGAAATTGGGGAAATGCAGCACCCTGCAACTTAAGACTGCCAACCTAGTGAAGCTAAACAAGTGTGAACCTGGCCAGTAACTGGATGGAGACCTCCTGGGAAAACTCAGTTGCTGCTGGAAGAGGTGTTAGTGGGAGTGGGAGTGGGGCCAGTAGGGGGCACTCACCCCGCGGTCTGTGTGGGTCTTAATTCCCCACTATAGCGATAGGGACAATATACTGTCAAAAAGGCGCCGTCCTTTGGATGAGACAAAACCGAGGTCCTAACTCTCTGTAGTCATTAAAAGTCCCAGGGCATTTCTCGAAAAGAGTAGGGGTGTTACCCCCAGTGTCTTGGCCAAATTTCCCATTGGCCTGTACCGATCACGGCCTCCTGATCATCACTCTGTTTTCCTTCCCACTAAGAAGTTATGTGCATGAGCATTCTGGCACACTCTGGCTGCCGTCGCCTCATCCAGGTGGATGCTACACATTGGTGGTGGTGGAGGGGAGTCCCCGTTACCTGTAAAACGCTTTGAGTGGAGTGTCCAGAAAAAACACTAGATAAGTGTGAGGATTTTTTTATGATGTTGATGATTATTAATATTTTTAAAACTGAGCACGAGAGTAATTATTTTACAGAAAAAGTTGCAGAAAGAAGGAAGGAGCTTAACAGGTATTGTACTGAAGCTGATGTCCTGCCTTCTTTCAATGAATCCATGGGTGAGAATCTTGAATTAAATGCTAGACATAAATGGGCCTCTTCTCATTCAGACCCTTATTATCTTATCTATTCACTCATCCCTTTCCTAACCACTGTATCCAATTCAAGGTTGCAGAGGAGCCCGAGCCTATAACAGGTGCTTGGAGGGATGCAAACACAGACATGGACACACTTACACTATGACCAGTTTTCCCAGAAGCCAATTAATAATAATAATAATAATAATAATAATAATAATAATTGCTTACACTTATATAGTGCTTTTCTGGACACTCCACTCAAAGCGCTTTACAGGTAATGGGGACTCCCCTCCACCACCACCAATGTGCAGCATCCACCTGGATGATGCGACGGCAGCCATAGTGCGCCAGAACGCTCACCACACATCAGCTATCAGTGGGGAGGAGAGCAATTATAAAGCCAATTCATAGATGGGGACTATTAGTAGGCCATGATTGGTAAGGGCCAATGGGAAATTTGGCCAGGACACCAGGGTTACAACCCCTACTCTTTTTGAGAAACACCCTGGGATTTTTAATGACCACAGAGAGTCAGGACCTCGGTTTTACAGTACGTCTCATCCGAAGGACGGCGCCTGTTTTTACAGTATAGTGTCCCCGTCACTATACTGGGGCATTAGAATCCACACAGACCGCAGGGTGAGCACCCCCTGCTGGCCCCACTAACACCTCTTCCAGCAGCAACCTCAGTTTTTCCCAGGAGGTCTCTCATCTAGGTACTGACCAGGCTCACACCTGCTTAGCTTCAGTGGGTTGCCAGTTGTGAGTTGCAGGGTGATATGGCTGCTACCAGTCAATTAACCTACCAGTATGTCTTTGGACTATGGCAGGAGATGGGAACACCAGAGAAAAAACAGATGACTACTGGAAGAACTCCATGCAGACAGCATCCTAGGTCTGGAATTGAACCCAGGGTTTCAGGAGCAACACTCACCACTGTGCCATTTATATTTATAATCAGCATTGCTGAAACAATGCTTTGACTTTGTCCCTTATAATTTATCCATGTTCATTTTTTTAAACATTTTTGATCCAACTGCAATGTTTTTGGTTGTGCGACTTTCAACAAAACCAATGTGGGTACGGGTACGTTCATATTTTTAAAATGTTGCTCCCCCTGAAGAACAGCTTTAGCAGAGGCTAAAGAAAGTGCTCCGCTTACACATAAATGACTTAACCTTTGCTCAGCAAATTGTTTTATGCTAATTTGCATCCAATGATAATGCTCAGCAACTCTCATGATGGTAATTAATCCTTTCCCCCCCCCCTCTCTCTGCAATACTCTCACTGGCACAACGTGATTGTTCTGCTCACGGTGCCATAAATAAACACAAAAGGAAAAGACTAAGAGGTTTGCCTTGGACATCCCTCAAGCTTGTTAGAATACACCATGTGGAAATGTTTTAATAAAACGAAACAAAAATCCTGATCCCATGACACCTTGAACAGTATACTTTAATTACTGTGAAAAATGGACACTTGCCAAAGTGGACATCAACACAAATTCTGGCTATCCACCAAGCCTTGAGCAACCGGCAGAATGATCCCTCCAGTATAACCATGAAATGCTGTGATGTCACAGACCAATTAACAGATGACTGTACTACTGTACTTCAGGATCAACACTGAGCCAAAGACTAAAGGTCAAAGCTCTGAAACCGGGAAGAAGTGTCTTTGGGTAATAGCAAAGGGAAAACATATTTGTTTGTAAAGAAGGATTTCTGGATGAGGCGGTCCACTTGTGTTGCTGAAACAAATTCCTAAGGAACTTTCAAGAAACAGCTAGGTGAGAGTTTCAGATCAACATGCCACTACCAAGCAAATGAGCAAGAAAACCCTCTTTTCCCTTTTGACCTTCTATTTATTTTTATGTTTTAATGCTTTAGCTGCTGTTGTCTCCTGAGAAATTAAGCATTTTCTGCTAGGAGGAGAAGTGATGTTACAATTTATTTTCCCTTTTATTTGAAGGAGATCCTAGAATAAGGAAAAGAGTGAGTTCAACTGTACTTTCTTTCCTCTATTTATTCTGTACTTGTTCTGTGTAAAGTACATGCATTTTAATGCTGAATTATTTCTGTTATAAAAGTGCTAATATTTGCTAAAACAAAAACTTTTTTTCTTGCTCCCAAAAGGAATGGACCAACAGCCAGCCCCAAGGGCTTTTCCAGAATGTGTTGGCACATGTTTCCATTGTCAAATGGAAAGCTCCAGCTAAGCAGTTGAAACAGACTTTTGGAAAGAGAGATGTTCACTGAGATGAAACAAAATCTTTGTCTCTGCCTAAGCTACATTCTGATTAGGCAGCCGAGCAAATAATTATTAAAACATCTTTAAATGATCATTGACTCATCCTTGTACACTTCACATGATTTCAAAATTATGGAACATTTCAAACCAGGCTGTGAATCAGCACACAGAACAGGATTTGTTCTGAATTCTCTACAGACAAGGATTTATTTCATACACATACAGTGTGTTCATCTTATTATATTCTGGCTGAAGGACTGAGATTGGTGTTAAGTGAAAAGAAAACAATAAAAATACAGAGGAAGCAAATTCTCACAGATCACGCAGTGCTTTGTGTTCTTTCCTTTGTATGAATTCTTAAATGGTAGGGCACACGTTTCTTAAAATTACAAAATCATGTTTAAATTGTTAAAGTGAAATGGCACATATCAGCATATCAACTTTAAATTGTTAATTAAATACAGCTTTCGGACTATTCTGTGCTATGACACAGACAACGTGTCCATAAATAGATAAAAAGCACCTCCTAACCTTCAAAACTTCAAAACTTCCATTACTAAATATCAAACCTATCTAGAATACTCCAGCAGCTGTACCAACAAATGGAAGTTGCTCTTACCTCAGAGAACCTCTGTACATCCTGGGTCAGGGTACCCACTCTGCTCCAATTAAAATGGTTGAGGAATTTAATCACAGCTGGATTCACTGCATTGTCTGATGGGACTGTCCGAAAGAAGTTGGGATACTTTTTCTTGTCAGCAAGAACTGGTGTTGTTGCCGCAAAGGAAAGCTGAAAGATAAAAAAATAAGTCATTGTTTATTGAGAATTCATTAAACATCTTATGACAGTTTCTGCATTTGTTAGTGCCGCATATTAAATTCCCTTTCAAACAGAATTTCTGACAATATTATATGATTTACATGTAAGAAGCACGATTTTTTTCCCCACAACTTGAAATTCAGAAGTGTTGTTACTCTAGGTTCATAAAAACCAAGGATTTGATCATTATGTTATGATACATTGCTAGCATTATCCACGAAAGCCACATTTAAACTAATCATTACTTTCAATTTAGAAAGACGCAGTTGTAAAAAGTTTAGTTTTCTATGCACTGCATTTGAAATTTTATATGTTACAAACGAGGCTGAGTGCCAGTTATGGCCTTCCAATTCATTGAGACAAAAATCCTTTCAACAGGCATACTGCAAGAGCACAGGAAGGTAGTTCTAAAATACTAACCATTGCTTACACTGGACTACTATATACACAGAGTTTATAAAGATTCAGATATTTGAAGTTTTGATGGGCTAGATTAGTTTATGCTGCTCACAAAGAGAGGCAGTAATAAATCATGTCCTGGATAATATAATATAACAGAATCCAATTAAATATATTTAGAATCTTATTTTAAGCATCAAGGTTGTGGGGAGAGTTTAGGATTTCCATAATTACTTTAACATTCAATTGTTCATCCTGAAATGACTGTTATGTGTTAAATTGCACATTTTACACTTTTACAAAGAATGACAAACAAACATTTTATCATGTATGTGGAATAGTACTACAATTAGTTCTTAAATCTGTAACATACTGTATGTGGGCATTGGTGGAATTTTAAAGTGTGTCCATGTGATTCGTATTCTTCATTTATACAAAAGAGCACCTGTGTACCTAAAATATTAAATTCCTGAATTACTGTATGTAGTGTATTTACAAAGAAAACTGAATCAAAGTAACCATTAAAAATTCAGATTCGGGAGCTACAAAAGAATGGATAGAAAAAAAATATCTATTTAAGATTACCAGGAACAACTAGAGCTATTGCATTCATCATTCTTTGAACTTTGAATTTCCACATTTCTTTGAGTTCAAGAGATCAAAATAGGTATCTACTGTAAAGGTTCTGTATTCACCTACTGTAAATTAAGGTCTTGTCTGGTCTTTTTTAACTGAGAGAGCATTGCACTAAAGCTTCTGTGTTTTGTATAGATATATAAATATTTAATATATGTATAGTAAGTTAATGCAAGTGTGCCACACATATAAAAAAGACATGTTTCTTTGGCAGGTTTAGAATGTTGAATGGTAGGTATCAAGTGAGGTTAAGAGATTCTTTTTATTAGTGAAATTACTGATTTCTCTAGTAATACTAGTTCACCTTTTTATGAGGGGCAGAAGCTGTAAAATCAACCTGGGATTTTTTTAATGGGCCTGTCATTCTGTTTTCCCCAAAACATGACACATAAACTGTTCAGATAAATATAAAAACTGGGTTTGTCAATTCAGTACTGTACATTTTATTTGATTCACAAAATAAATAACAGCAGTACTGCATATTTTTCATTATGCAACAATACATTTTTCATTATGTCTGATAAAGATTGTTCTCTTTTTCACAGGGTATAGTAGAATTATTATTAAATATTAACTAGTAGTGTGTACTGTACTACATGTGCACTATACAATGTTCCATTACCGAGTGGTTTCCATTGGTCCTTTCAGAAGGTGAGTAAAACTTCCAATTAAGAATCACTGTTGCAGTTCATTGCTTCTTTTGGAAAACCATACCACTGTGTAAAAGGGAAAGATCTAAATCAAATAACTAAGAAACACTGAAACAGTGTGTAAATACGCTGACATTTTTTCAGGATACTACTGCTTTGTGTTTCGAACATAAATCTTATGTTATAAAGGAAAATTAGATTTAAATGAAAGGTTATAAAAAGAGTAATTAATGGTTCTGACACACCCTATCAACAGTGCATTCAATATCAGCACATCTTAATTTTACCCTAGAAACATTTCACTTCTTTTTCTTTGGGAGGAAGGAGGAGAGCTTCCCATGCTTTAAACCAAATGTCTTCTTGTACTGTACATAGTGATATTTTATAGAATTGTTTGCAGGACTGTTTGGCGTAATTCATTTTGTATTTGAAAGAGACAGTAGCAACAGTGAGAACAAGATGTGGTGCAGCAGAATTGTAACACTGCAGAATGCTGGCACAGTAGAAGGAGAAGCTGGGGGATGTAGATTTATTCCTTTTTAAATCCTGTTAGTTGTACTTAGTTGCTGTTCAGAGCAGAAACCATATGGTTTGAATCCAGCTTCCTTAAGCTTTAATCTCCTCTTATGACCAGTTGGAATTATTATTATATTATTAAATTATTTCTAGACAAAATATACTAATTTACTGGTATAATTCATGGTCTATGTCATTTAATTCTGCAGGATAAAGATCAAGGCAATTAAGATAATTCATAACCTACCTTATAACTGTTTTGTTAATAAATCCTGCCATCAGGGGCTTTTATACTGCAACTGATCTTGAAGTATACTGTAATACCTTCATTTTCCATACCCTTAATTTTCAACAAAAATGTCTGCCTACTTTACTGCATGTTTCGGTTTTTGGTTGGATAGCATTCTGATTTTTGGTTACATAGTATTTTTAAGATACTGATTGTAACTGGATGATAAACAAGACTGACAGTCATTTTTAAGGATGAAGGAGTGGCTGGCAAATAACATACAGGGATTATGTTTATCAGACCAGGGTGGTTAAGGAATATATGAATATGTAGTCATCTTATGTATTGAATGATCCAACTGGTTCTGAGGCTGCCTCAGTAATCCTACACAATCAAAACCAGCAGCTTTTTCCTATTCTAAAAAAAGTGCTTAAACTGAAACGCACAATGTGCAATACAGACAAGTTATTGCTTGTGCTTTTAAAAATCATTCTGTCAAAACACAATTGTTTTGCAAGAAAATGGTGGTGGCAGCACAGTCAGAAGTGCATCCGCACAATTCTTGAGTTCTGGGTTCGATTCCAGGCCGATTCGAGACCTGGGACACAGGATGTGTGGTGTTTTAACATTTTCTCTTTGCGTGAATTTCTCTGGGTATTCTGGTTTCATTCCCATATTCCGAAGACCCACCGGCTAAGTTAATTGGCGTCTTTAAATTATTCTTGTGTGTGTGCCCCCTGTGATGTAGTTGTGTGCTCTCCAAGTGTATCCTGCCGTGTGTACTGGGATAGACTCTGGCTTCCCATGACCCTCATTATGATAAAGCAGCTCTAGGTAATGGATTTTTTTCAGTTATAAAATGGTGCCAAGAATCTTTCATGGTTGTGAAAAACATGGTTCATATTGCCAAGCTAGCCATTATCTACTGTCTCATCTACTCTTTACCTTAGTTGTAGGTATGCTTATATATAATATACTGCATATACTGAAACATCTGGATTTTAAAAATATTTTCAACAGCTTAGTTTGTTATTTCTTTATGGTCACATATTTTAGTTTGGTTGTCTTTACCAAAACCCCTGTGGAATGTAATGTTACAGAACCTGTTGCTATTACTCATCAAAGGAACATTAACATGATGTTTCTCTGATTAGCTAAGGGAATTGAACACTAAAAGGATTAGTATCATCCATTTTTTATCATCCACTTCTCTAACTAATGGCATACATGCCATTATCTTACTACAGTAGAATCCCAAGTTCCTTTTGAGATCAAGTGCAACAACTTTGCACCAGGTGTTTTAATCTGCTTATACTAAACGAGAACAGAAATTGGATTCTGTATATTCTTTGTGGGAGTTGGGCTGGGAATTTAGTTTGTGATCAGTATGTGTAAATCCTTGTGTTTCAATAGGACACATTTCACTCCACCACAGCTTTTGATATACAGTGCAGCAAAACAGCAAGAGATTCTGGATACACAGTGAGGATAACTTCTAGTAGATCCTCCAGATACTAGGTGGTGCAGTTGTTAAAGAAATGCACTTGTTGGGTGTATTTTCCTCATTCAAATCTCAGTTCCACCACTGAATGAAAGTTGTTATTCTGAGCACGTTCCTTATCCTCTTTGTGCACAGTCCTTCAGATCAGACAAGGTCTTGTGAATGACTCTGTGCTACCCGTGGATACACGGATCATTACCTAGTTTCTGTAAATGGCTTGCACAAGGACATGATGTGCATGTATAATTTCATACACTGAAAAACAAAGGTAACTCTGATATCCACTTAAAAATGAAAACATAAATGCATACACCTTATACCGTATAGAGCATGTGATTCTCTTGCTAAAAGTATGAAAACAAATCACATCTTTTGTATATGTGAGGGTAACATTATTGGTAGCCCAGTTGATGTAGATTTAATCAACGCAATCACCTTGTGCTGAGGCTTACAACCTGCTTTGTTCCGTGACTTGAAAAACAGTCTGAATAAGTGCAGCTGCTCCGAAATCTTTGCTTCATCTTATTGATTTTTCAGCAAAAGTTTCCAAGCAGATGTGCAGCCCTTTCTGTCCAGCTGATGTGTGTGGTATTGTTATTATCGAGGAAATGTTAACAGCTGCACTTGTAGCAAGGTCATTGTTCATCACTATCCTTTCAAAAATGCAATTTCACACGTAAAAGAGTGACTACAAGGACTAGGGTTGGAACTGAAACACATATCATCAGACTTCATAGCTTACAGGAACAAATTCTGTTCTAAATATTAATAGCTTATTAATTAAGAGAGAGATAAGCAGACAGTGAAATATTTATTTGTGCTGGCAGATCATCAACCTCTGTGCTACTGAAAAAGGCATTAGCAGTAGGCCACCATGAATACTTTATGAAACTTTATTGGCAGTCAGGTGCTTCCCACATGGAAGACTGTCAGGTAGAACAGCGGTGAAACACACCTCATCCGATCAATCTGTTTCTCACAGTATTTCCACCCTGATGTGGGCAAAGAGTTTCCAACAGGAAGCTTTGCCAGTTTTAATTGTGACCTCCAGCTGAGAAGAAACCAGGTGGGCGCCATCCTTCAGTCATTTCCTGGTGTCAGAGTTAATTAAAATGGAAATTATTATTGGTCTGATGGTATTGGACATGTGTCTCTGATTACAAGTCTTTCTCTGTGTTAGAATCACCCAGCATCCCTCCTTTGTGTCATTTTCTTATTTCTTACGTTTTATATTATATGTACATTAAGTTAAAGTAAATTAGTAATCTAATAATATTGCAAGAACGCAAGACTTTTAAGTAGGGGAAAGAAATGATTCAAATTCAAACCCTTTTTGAATTTTGTCACAATTACAGTAACAATTACATGCAGTGGACAATTTAAATGAACACAGCCCCAGTGAAGGATTGGGGATCCATGGAGATTTAGCATCCCTGAGATGTATTATTTAAGAGACTTTAAGAGATTATTTAAGATGTATTAATACACAGAGTCTAGAATTAGTGAAAGAGGCACAAATCTATTCCAAGTGTATTTGGAACTGAGAACAGGAGGTACTTTTTTACCCAAAGGGTTGTGGGAGTGTGCAACAAGCCGCCCAGCCATGTTGTTGTTGGCTATAATGGTTTGTCTGGATGTATGTTTTACACTGTCATGCAGTACCTCAGATTCACTCAAGAAATGGCTGATGATTTTCTCAGATCAATTAACTAGTAAAAAATCAGCAATTTACTATCAAGCAGATTGAATGGGCAGAATGGCCTCTTCATTGTAACCCTTCTTAAGTAATAATATAAGTTCCTTCCAGAGACTGTTCATAAATGCCATTATTTTTTAAGCAAAATATGGTTCCAGGCTGTGTGGTAATTGCTTATATTACTTCACACAGTGCTCTTGACATACAGATTCCAGAGTTGTAGAACACTCACCTAAAAGTCAAAGGTTGTTTTGCCAGTTGATATGAAATAGTGTGTGGTTTGGTTCACTTGGCAGTAAACCTCAATGTTGTATAACGAGGATGAGGATGAGCATGAGGATGCTGGTCAAACAAAATTCACTGCGTTCATACAACTTAGACTATCTGTTTGAATTACAGTATTTGAATCCCATCGAGGATATTCATATTTTGAACTCAATAAAAGAAAACTGTAAAAGGGAATTGAGTATCATAATTCATAAGCATCAAGTATACATTTTCTTTTGCTTCTCTTTCCCTGTACTTTTGGCATAGAACACCACTGTAACAGCTGAACCCGTTTGTGACATATTTTATAAAAACAAGCTAACTTGAATGGTGTTTAAAATTTCATTTTTAACACTGAAACTGCAAGAGCTCTTACTTGCATGGCTACCCAATGAACATGTATTTACTGTAGTTGTATTTGTTTTTCCTGATACTGCAACACGGACAGATATTTTTCAGGATTTCTTGACTTTTTGTTCTTCACTAACTATTTAAATCCTAACACCCAACTAGAAATGCACATACAATACATCTGGAAACTAATCACCTCTGAGAAGACAATGGAACGGCATTGTCTTGACATTTAAGATATTACTTTGAGCCTAAATAAAGAACCCAGGCAGACCACTAAGATGGAGTTTTACAGTATATACTGTATTCATACTGTTCATGCAAACGCACTCACTTTTACACTGCACAGTATTTGGTTTTCTGGATAATAACAAAAACCTCTGTGTACATGTGGCATACCTTATCTTATTTAGGTGTGGAAATTATCCATAAACCTTTTAAGGCTTTCTAGATAGCAGCCAGTCAGGCTGTCAGAAGCTCAAAAAAATAATGCTGGCAAGTTAAAAGATGACTTGATACTTCTGTAACCTGGCAGTCAAATATGCACAGGGAGAAGACCAAATGAAGAATGCATGAAATCCCAAGTTACTGAATATACAAATCTCTATTATAACAAAATGATTGCAATCAGGTGAAAAATCTCCTTCAAAAATTGACCAATTGCGAGCATCTAAAAATAGCTTATCTGAGCTAGATTTCCCCAATTTTAATGTTTCTTGGTGATGTACAGTAGGTGTAATTATTCCTGTTCATCACAGAGTGTTTATAACAACACAGTTAAACTCCTGCTGTGAAATTTTAAGCCAATGAAAGATACAGGCAAGGTTAAATTAATAGTTTTATGGATTGAAAAACAGTATCCCTTCCAATTAATAATTTATGCAAAGCTTCTGCTGAAAACTGTGCAGCTTTGTTCCAATCTAAAAACAGTATCTATAAGTGGGAACAAATTTAAATATTGATTACAGTATATACTGGAGCTATAGTATTCTTCAACATCCTGTTTCATTTATCTTTAATGAGTCCAAAAACATTACATTTGTTTCAATAAAAAGAAACTGTATTTGTTTCCGGTTTTTTGTTTACAACTCAAATTTGATTTAATATGCAAAGAAGTACTGACTGAAAAATTCATCATACAGTATATTGAAAGATTTTGGCATTAGGTGGTCTTTAATGCTTTTTCCATTATTACAGTATATTAAGAAGATAGCATCTTATGAATTTAAATAACTGTTTTGTCAACAGTTAACAGGAATTTTATACAACAGGCTGGATAGAATATTATACATAGTAACTATGTTTATTTAGTATATGTGAATCAGGTCCCCTTTTGCATTGTAAGGAAACATGATTTAAGTACGCAAAATCATCAGATGCATTTTTAGTTTAATAAATCTAACCATTTGGAATCCTTAATAATCAACAGTGCAACACAAACCATAGGACACATGTTAAATACTATAGGGAAGTGCATATCACAGAACATGGGGCATTTCTTTACAAAAAGGCTTGTGGCTTTCAGGAAATGGACCGAAGAGTTATTTGGATCAATTCGCTGGTAGCAACCAAACAATGCACTGTAGGTGGATGAATTAACCTCATCTGATTTGAAAACTCACTGGTCTCAATGCTATGACATCAAAGTGATTTTATATTGACCAGGACAATTATTTAAGTTTATTCAATAGTACTAACTTGTTCTGGAGTTTGACATTGGCATGAGTTTTAATCACGCAGAAAATATTAATGGAAAGAAATTGGTCAGTGTCCTGACTGCTTAATGTGCCATTGTGGAGTGTGTCCTTTAATTACTAGGTAATTAGGCTACCCCATTGTTTTAGAAATTTAATTTTATAATATGCTGTTTGCATTTGTAATAATGTCACTCTGGAATTTATTTTGCATAATAATAAATGTTACTGAGCCTGTTGTGAAAAGAGATGAGTGACTTCCACAGCTATGAGGTACTGTAGTGTAACATTGGCCCAAGACAATTCTTGACATGACTGTAGCCTCTTGTTTAGGTGTCACTCATCTTTCGCACATCATTATTAGCTTTTCATTAGTCTTGCTAGCTTCAAGACCAAGGAAAGTTTGTGTAAGAAAGACAGCTCTGACATGCCCAATTGTTTGTTGTCTAACTTGTTTTATTATGATAAAAATAGAACTCAAAAGTCCTTTTGTAATGTAATGCCAGGAAAGGTATGTTTGAAAACTAAACTTTAGAATCTTTGAAAGTTAATTAAAAAAAAATATTTTTAAATATCTATGCCTGTGCTCTGAATGTGATTAATTTGAACTGATATCCAAACATCTCATATGTTTGTCCTTATAATGTATACAGTATCTCTGAAGCTTTAACAGTTTGAAGTTAGGAATTAGTTGTTATCCAGGTTGTCTTTAGGTATCCTATAAATGCCACACTAATGCAGAAATAGATGGAACTAGTCTCCTTTTACTCTTAAGTTCACTGATCATGGAGGAAGGAGTCAATAGACAATTTTTCATTTTCATTAGACTCTGACATCCAATCAGAGTGATTAAGTCATCTCTCAATGAACTATTGACAACAGTAATGACCTGTTTCTTTTTAACAAAACCAACTGTGGCCTGTAATGTGCTTTACTATTTTCTTTTGAATTCTTCAAGAAGGAAAAGGTGACAAATATATAAGTACCTTTATTTAATTTATTGTTACTTTATTTAGTTTATAATTCAGCTTGTGTAGTCATTTAACTAAAAAATACATGGAAATTCATACTGAAAGTGTATAAGCATCTTAAAAATGTGTACAGTTTGTATACATAGCAGAACTTATTTTGTCTTATGTTATCCTTGGGCAGCACAGTGCCACAGTAGCTAACATTGCTGTCTCACAGTGCTGGAGCCCTGGGTTCAATGCTGGACACTGAGAGTAGAGCAGAGAGAGTAAAGTAGTTTATTGCCATACAGTATGTAAACGTACTGTGCATTGGAATTCTTAATGGCACTGATCTCTCAAGACATACACAGTACAACAAACAACACCACACAATGTAGACAGTACATTACAAACACAATAATAAGAACAGGAGCAATAAATATATTGTGGGACAATAAATACATACTGTAGTAGTGAGAAGAAAAAGCACATGGCAGACCATGCAAGAAGTGCATAGTGCAGATGTGAATTGAGTCTGAGGCACTGCAGTTAGCTGTTGAAGATGCATACTGCAGTGGGATAGAAGCTGCTCTTGGGTCTAGTGGTTTTTGCTTTAATAGTGCAGTACCTCTTGCCAGAGCACAGGGAGGAGGACAGTTTGTGGTCGGGATCCTACCACCTGCTACCTGGGTGCTACTGTACCTGCATGAAATTTGTGTGTTCTCCCTGGGTTTGTGTGAATTTCTGCACTTGATCTGTTTATGACTAGACCACTGAAAGGGGGAGGGTGATACCTACTGCACGTGGAATGATACCTGCTGGGTGGTACCTACTTGGTCATTCAATCGCCTGGGAGGTGCAGCAGGTACCACCCGGGACATTGCAATCAAACATCCTCACCCTGATGATGCTCATTCAATGGTCTGATTACAACCACTTTGGCTGGTTTTCTTCGGGTGCTCCAGTTTCCTTCCATAGTCCATAGACATACAGGTAGGTTGGCATCTGGGAACAATTGGCCCTGGTGTGAGTGTGTTTGTGTCTGTGTGACTGTCCTGTGATGGACTGATGTCCCGTCCAGGGTGTACCCTGCCATGTGCCTGTCACTTGCTGAGATTTGCTCCGTCTCCACCGAGAACCTGAAAACGGATAAAGTGGAAAGAAAATGGATGGATGTTACTCTCTATTTGGGGGGCAAAGGTATTGTTTTATTTTAATGGTCATCAAGTCTGCAGCACCACCCAAGCCCAAGCCAGTTAACAATCTCAGTTTCTATAGACAGTCCAATTGATGTTCTGATATCTGAATAAAGTAGAAAAGCCTTTAACATTGAGAATCTAGTACCCTAAAATGCTTGAAAATTCTGAGACTCTGTTTACAGCTTCTGAGGTTCCAAGTTCTGCTTGTGTTAAGATATATACATGTTGCAAGATGCTGCTAGAATTCAAACACGCATTTTCCTAACCTTTCGGCCACTCATATTCATATCTGTTTTTATCTGACCAGAGAAAAACAGGTTGTCTCCTTTGCAAGAATGCCAGATATTGTGATAAATTATGTGTTGCCAAGAACATTCACAATCTACAAAGAAAAAAAATACGACTAAAGGTTCTGTACAATGTACTAGTCATTCAAAGTACATCAGTCCTGAGAGAGAGACTACTGAGACCAGACAAGGAATTTCAGAGTGTGCTACAGTAGGTCAATCTTGAAACAGCTGCTCCCTGCCTTTTTTCACTGGTCTCAATAACATACAGCTGTATTTGATTAGTCATGCAAAGATGAGTCAATCGAGTACATCTAAGAAGCGCACCTTTTGCATTGCAGATCTTTAGGATATTGAGAAGGTTCTGCTCAGCTAATGATGGCAGCGGCCTCTGAAACATGTGCACCCAAGCGGATTATTTTTAAATCCATTCCATACAACAGCCTGAGAGTGAGTCACATGCTAACTAGAAAGAGAGAGAGTGGTAATGTGGTAATGTTGAAGGAGTTCTCTTTGCAACCTTCTCTGTTATTCAGGAATCCCTGAAAATTCGACTGTATCAGGATTTATTAACTTATGTCCAAGCATCTCAAAGCTCTTTTGTTCAATTGTGATTATTTACAGTTATTAACCTTAATAATAATGCTGTGTATGACATCATCAGCAAAGACAGCTACAAAACGTGCAGTGCACATTTTACCTTTATTGAGGTGTGTCTGTATTTTCTCAACTGGCATGTGTCTTTCTAACTGAATGTGGTTGTATGTTATTGAAACAGTTCAAAGTTAACCGTTTTAAAAATCAGTAGTTTTCTGCCGCATCAACTGTGTTTTTTTATTAAAAGTAAGCAAATAATTCGAATTTAATATCTACATTTAAACTGTACTTTAATTTTTCATAATACTGCTTTAATAAAGTTTACATTAAAAATGATGCAAATAATAGGACTAAAGCATGAAAGGTATAATTTTCAAATAGTAAAGCTCATTCCAAATATGTACAAGTACTGTTTTCTAAATAACCTTTTGTTTTTCTATGTAATGATTCTAAATCTTAACATTTTTTTTAATTGAGCATTTATAATGTTTGCCTACTTTATTGCTCAATAACCAAGAATGACATTTGTATGTGTTCTTTGTTTCCTGATTATGCAAGTGATTATCTCAATTAGGTCATTAAGAACAGAGATGGAAGCAACATTCCACAAATGGCATTATGCACCACTGGCTTATCAGTACAGACTATTGTTTAAGATTTATATCATACAGGAAAATGGTCCAGAATTGTCTTGGCTATCTTTGAAAATGATACCAAATTTCATTTTTATTACAGAGTCATTTTTACAAGAGTTGGTGTACTCTAGAATGTAAGAAATAAAGAAGGACAGTTTCGAGAAAATGGAATGCATGCTGTATTCTGCATATTAACATACTGTATAATATCAGATCTATTAAAACTCTCTTTTCAAGGTTTTTAATAAAGTTAATAATTTAATGTTCAGAAAGAAATGGGAGTTTTAAGTGTGGGATGCACAGACCTCATAAACGCACATAGAGTATATAGTATTCTTAATTTTACAACATTACAAAGAACTAGTATATAATTTTACAGGATATCCAACTAAAGACAGGAGAGAAAAAAACGCTGCACTAATTAAGTCAGTTAATATTCCTTCGGAACTCATTGAACAGGGCCTTCCTTGCAAACCTTATCAGATATTATTGTTAACAATGCCTTACAGTGCTACCCAGTGATTTAAACAGGAGACAAGTTCATTCAATATTCAAGAGAGGCATTTGGCACACAGTTTGATATCTCAGCATGCTCTGCTGGAGAGCAAGAAAATTGTTCTTATAAGAGGAAAAACTGCAGGTACTCATTAAAATAGTGTGGCATTGATAAGAGTATGGAAAGGCAGGGAAAATACCATATTGAGCAATGGAAACAAATACTGAATGACAAAAATGTAATAATGCATTCATCTATTTACCACACAAGAGTCAATAATTTCTAAATATACAACTGAATGAGAATATATAGTAACAGCAATAATGTTTATTCTAAACAGAAAACACATTACACAGAAAACACAGTAATATGATTTGCAAATGTGACGGGCTTCTGAAAAATACATACAATATTGTTGCATGAAACCATACGATTAACAAAAATGTGACCAAAGATTACCTAGAGAATGAAAAGAAACAGTTTAAAACTATTTTAACACAAAATACTTAAGGAATGTTTAGTTTCTTCTAAATGTTTATGCAGGGATGAATCAGGAAACCTACTGTAAATGCTAAGAGGAAAGGATTCAGCAATGCCAATTCGAAATTGTCTCAGCATGTGAGAAAATAAGCTGAGCAATACCCAGTCATACAACAACAACTTGACATTCCACATTTGAGCATGACAGACGAAAAATAAAAAAAAAATAGATAAGATTAACAGATTATGGATGAAGTCAGTTTCTTTTTGATATCCTCAAAATTGAATGATTATAATAAAGATGATGAGGTGTGATACAGTATTTAGAGATACAGTATTTAGAGACAATAAACTGTATCTCTTGTGGAATGTGGAATGATATAAGGATTTATATGGGGCGGAGCAGTGGCTCTGCGGCTAGGGATCTGTGCCTGTGGCTGGAAGGTTCCTGGTTCAAATCCTGCAGCTGGCAGATGAATCCTACTCTGTTGGGCCCCTGAGCCTTAACCCTGACTGCTCTGACCCCAGGCTCTCTCCCTATCTGTGTGTCTCATGGAGAGCAAGCTGGGGTATATGAAAAGATAATTCCTAATGCAAGAAATTGTAAAGGGTTAATAAAGTGATGTTATTATTATTATTATTTAGGTCTTGTATCTTTTGCAATATTAGGTGTGTCCCCATCATTTCAAATATCACAGGAATCCCAGGATAAAAACACTATCATATACATATGAAGTGTGTAATTTCTAATTATGCTAATAATTGCCACAAAGACAAATGTGCTCTCTGTTTCTCTGACCAGTAAACAGATACTAAGGACATTATACAACTCATTAACACGCTATCAATACAATATGGGAGGCAGAAGTATAATGTAGGTGTCATGCTTTTGAGTTATTTAGGACAAAATGAGAAATCTTACAGTTCAAAATAAAATTGACATGTACCGATTGACTAATAGAAAAAAGCAGGTTAAGCCATACGAATTCAGTACAAGGTACAGCCAGCTAACAAAGTCAGTCTCCTCATTTTGAATTTCAACCAACCTCGCAAATAAACCAAATCATTCTGCTCATTTTTAAATCTCTCTTTTCATTCTATCTCTATGACAAAAGAATACAAAAATCACATGATCAAGTAACTGATGGTATCCAGGAGCCTTTGATATCGGTGGTGGGAAACACTTTGGCTACAGCCTAAAAGCAGTTACACATACCCTGTATACTGTACAATTCACTAGGAATAAAAACACCGTAAAATTAAGTTGCTGGGGGAACAATAAGGTTTATCGAGCACTTTATGCACAGTATATTTGATTTAATGTGTCCTGCTGAGGGCCATTTTCTTGCAAATTGGATGAGGAGGTTAGGACCCCCATGCAGAGTGAGGAGTGACCAAGGGGCAGCTACAGAGGTGGGGATGTGGTGGTGGAGGGATGCAATAGACATATGCAAGGGACAGAAGGGGATTGCGTGCAGTATTAATAGTTTATGTGCGTAAACAATGCCAGGGCTGATTGAACTTGGCTGTCGTCATCCCTCCCGAACTTTCATTTTCAACTCCATTTACTGTAAAAGCATTATCAGCAGCAGAAAGCCTCACATTTACAAAGCTGGTAGGTTCTTTTCCCGACTGTTCTCTGGAAAATCAGAATTGATTTTGTAGCACCTTTCTCTCACTTCTGCATAGCTCAGAGCATTGTGGACATTATTACATTGACTACAAATTCTATACCTGCACCTGCCTGAAATAATTACTATTTCAGCCTCAGGATAAAGCATAGAAATAACAGGTTTAAATATATATGCATGCATATAATCAACTTTTCATTAGAAGCCCTTACCCCTTATTAAGGGTATCCATTCAGCAGGAGTGCATAGCAATATTCTGGTTCCAGATACTATATATGCAGTATGGAATGTGGGTATCTCATGCCCTCCACAAGTGCAGATGTAAACCTTAAATAAAGACTGGTTTAAAACCGAGCTTTTAAACTTTAAGATGAAACTATATGTAGCAAATGTTTTACAAATCACAGGATTGTGATTGATGGAGGATTCCATAAACAAAGAACGACACCTTTGTGTTCTGCATACAAACTTAACTATTAATGTACTGTCGCTCTTAGTGACTGCCTTTCCTCGGTTGTGTAGTTTTAGTTGTTAATTCACAGTACACTCTCCCTCCCCAGTTATAACACTTCCTGTTGTTACTGTTTCTCCTCCTACAGTAGGTACAGCAGTGTTGCTCTTCTGCTAATACAGGATTATGTAAAAAATAAAATAATAGAGGTAGATTTTTTAATTGAGTAATTGAGCACGTGCGGTTAGAATGGTACCCCCAGTCAACGTGATCATAACGAAATTGCTTGTATTTTGTTCAGCGCTCAGAGCGGCCATCTGTCATGTGAGAAGAATTACAGGGGCTATAACATAAAGTTATATAAGAAAATAAGGATTCCCACTTAAAAGGAAGCAATAGGTCCATCATGGCTGTTGTCTGTAATTGTGTTAAATAAGATAACCAAATTGTTAGCATATGGGTGGAACTTCAAGGAGTTCAGACACTGCTTTACAAACACTTGATTCATGTTAATCCAATCATGATTAGCACTCCCTTACCAGTTTCTTTATTTTGTTTCTGACAGAAGTCTTATTTTAATGGAGATTTTATGCCTAATCCTTAGTACCAAAAGATGCAGAAACAGGAAAAATATACAAGAATATAAAGTAGTACAGAACGTCTGCAAAAGACTCAGATTAGATCAGCCTGTAGAAAGGAAAGGCATCTTGGACTGAACCCAAGTGTTTTGTAAATTGTGCCCACTTGGAATCTGTAGTAGAATACACATCAGAGAAGGCACAGATGACAGGAGGCTGTTTGGTCCCAACTAGATGATCTTGTTTTATTTCTCTTTTAGCCTCATAGCCCCAATAAATTGCACTGGTAACAACCCCACCATCAACTAACACAGACTAAATATGAACTCCCCCTGAACACTAAATGGGACTGTTTAGAGCAGTAAATCAAACCTATCTTAGATGTCCTTAGGAGGTGAATAGAAGCTGGTTTGACTGCTGAAAACCCACGCAAACACAGAGGGAAAATGCAGACATAATACAGATAGATGTCCTAGCCCACAATGGAGCTCTGTGCCCTGAAGCTGTGAGGTAGACGACCTCTTCTTTCCCTTCTGCTTGTATGTCTCTACCTCCTTTTCTTCTCACCACTTTCCTTCCTTTCTCCTCCTCCCTGTTTCTTCTACCCTTCTGCCCTGCTAGGGTCCAGAGCCACAACCTGACTAAACCCAGGCAGGTTTGCATAAAGATATCAGGCCCTCAGCCATATCACCCTGTAACGCAAAACTGACAACCCACTGAAGATCAGCAGGTGTGAGCCTGGTCAGTGCTAGGATGGGAGACCTCCTGGGAATAACTAAGGTTGCTGCTGGATGAGGCGCTAGTGGAGCCAGCAGGGGGCGCTCACCCTGCAGTCTATGTGGGTCCTAACGCCTCAGTATAGTGACAGGGACACTGTACTATAAAAGGGTGCCATCCTTCGATTGAGATGTTAAACTGAGGTCTTGACTCTCTGTGGTCATTAAAAATCCCAGGGCGTTTCTCAAAAAGAGTAGGGGTGTAACCCTGGCATCCATTCCCATTGGCCTTTACCAATCATGGCCTCCTTATAATCCCCATTTATTAGAGATAAAATACTGTACAATCACTTTATGGGCCATATACAATTTCTTGTATGAGGAATTTGTCTTTTTGCATACCCCAACTTGCTCTCCATGAGACACACAGACAGGGAGAGAAGCTTGGGGTCAGAGCACAGGGTCAGCCATTTATACCGCACCCCTGGAACAGTTGGGGTTCAGGGTCTTGCTCAGGGGCCCAACGGAGTAGGATTCCACTGCTGGCCGTGGGATACAAACCAGGAACCTTCCAATCTACAGTATAATGGTTTCATCACTCTGTTCTCCTCCCCACTGATAGCACTATGTGCACTATGGCTGCCATCGCATCATCCAAGTGGGGGCTGCATCTACTCTCCTCCCCGCTGATAGCTGATGTGTGGTGAGCGTTCTGGCGCACTATGGCTGCTGTCGCATCATCCAGGTGGATGCTGCACATTGGTGGTGGTGGAGGGGAGTCCCCATGACCTGTAAAGCTCTTTGTGTGGACTGTCCAGAAAAGCACTATATACTGTAAATATAAGCTATTATTATTATTATTATTATTATTATTATTATTATTATTATTATTATTATTATTATTATTATTATATCTCCTCATATAGACAGCATGTTGCCCTGTTGAAATGCAAGTTGTGGTAAGAGCTCTCTCTGCTGTCTACCTTCACAGCTTGTGCTCTTAGAGGGTTCTCTCCCACTCTGCAGAGAAGGGAGATGCAAGTGTCCCCCAGTATATATCAGGATTTGCCTTTGGTGATGCTCAGTTACACAGCCAACTTGGCATTACCACCATATTGTTTAAATAGGTCAATCCTAAAGCTGGAACATTAATTAAAAAGAAACATTCGTTTTTAGTGATCCTTTCCTTGTTGAACTATGCAGTCTAGCCAGGTTAGACTGTCAAAGTATGGCTAATTTAATTCCAGGACCATGTAATTCCATGTAACTCAGTCGCTCTTCTGCTAACATGCCTGCCCGCTCCTGTCATCTTCATTTCAATTTAAATGATGTATCTGGGTTTGCCAAGTTTTATTCATACATAATAAAACTTTGCCAGGTGCTAACATTTCACATAATTCTTCCTTGAGAGTCAGCCCCTTGAGCACAGATTTTACACAACAGCACTTCATTCATGTTCAAAGGAGAAGCATTTCTTTTTGCGGGTTATGCTTTTCTACTTTGGGAGTTTGTTTATAACTCTCACAAGGGGAAAAGAGATTCAGAGCTCAATGAATATTTTCACATTTTATTTGCTCTGTTTATGCACAGCAGTTTGGGGGATTCCAAGTCAATGCTTGCAAGAATTAAATGTCAGAGAACTGCAGGCTCTGAGATACCACAAGTCAGCTGACACTGTGTTCTAACGTCTGCTGTTGACTATAAAGAACTTGTGTTTTGTAGTAAACCTGCACAGAAAGGAGTGACACACAGCACATGCATTACATGTTATGGGTATTACATAATGAACTGACATTTTCAAGAGAATCTATCTAATCATTAAATTAAATCTAAGATGTTTCTAAATGTTTATTTGGGAAACTACTTTCTTGGAAAATCTACAGTATATCCTAAGTATATCCTGTATATAGTTATACAGTAGATCCTACCTTTAGGCCACCTTAGCTAGAAAGCACACAACAAAAAAAATGAGGCAATGGAGTCTTCTAGGTACAGTATGTCAATCACATGGGAACTGCAGGGACAAATTCCTGTACTGTATATACTGTACTGTAAGCACCTTTTAGTGCAGTGCCCATTTTTAGAGCTACAACATGTTTGAAAACATAAACCACCAGGCACTCCCAAAGGTGAGTCATATTGGCGCAAGTGTCATTAAAAGATATAATCATTCCATAATCCTGAACACATTAATAACTAAAATCAAGAATGTGAATAAAAAATGCCATTGTGAGCCAAGGAATTCAAATACTGTTTTGAGTGTAGCTTATTTTTTCCTTTCTCATCCAGTGACCTACAGTATTTCACCTCACTAGAGAAACTGTTAATCTGTTACAAGACCAAAGCCAACACTCAGAATCTTACAGAGAGAAGAGGGGTGCTATATCAGAGTATGTATTTTTGTAAGCCATACTTAATTTGTTTACAACTAGATAAAGGATAAAAGGATAAAAAAGAACTCTGAACTTCCCTTCTCCAATTACAGTCATTCAGGCTCATTCAAGAACCTCCTAAATGAAACTCCCGCTTTGAATATTACCTAAAAATGAATTTCTGTCATACAAATTAGTTCACTTGGGTAAGACTGATTTGTGATGTGAAGAAACACAGGGCACCTTGCAAAGTTTGCACCTTTAAAATAACTGAAGGATATGGAATATTCACCCAACAAAGCAGACTCTAATGCCATATATCAATTAAAAAGAAGGAGAATGGCAATATAAAATTAAAGTCAACATTTCTGCTGGTAAGCCTTCTTCAATAAATCCATGGAGAGCAAATTAGTTCTAATTGTTTTGCTCAACCATTTCAGAGAAAGGTCCTTTAATCAAATAAGTTCCATTTGCAAAGACTGCTTGTAATGCACAGCTGGCTTAGATCCAGATTTAAAGAGAACAAAGACACAAACGTGGAAAAGACGCTAACCCTTGTGTATAAAAAGGGCAGTGAGCGAAACTTCAGGAACAAACCGTATGGTATTATTATTCCATTGAGACTGCAAATAGCATTGTACCAAAATAACATCTGTCCTATTAAGAATTCACAAAGAATTTAACAATTTAATTAACTGAGCTTTTTTTTATACTGTGCAATGCTGTCTTTATTTTTCTATTGAGAAGAAATGGCCTGAGACTACAGCTGTCCCTCTTTTACTGGTCCAGCACACTTACAACTGGGAGAAACAACAAAGAATAGCTGGTCTCAAGTAGTGAAAGGAAACAAAATAATTCAACTAACCATCCTAAAAATACCACGTAACATTACATCATCAAACTAATTTGATACAATCCATAACCTGGAATTAGACAACAGGGCCAAGACCTGGAAACTCTACTAGCAGCTACTAGGACACCACCATCGCTGACCAAGTAAAAATGAGACTCTATTCTCTAGAACATGGGCATCTGGGACCAGAAGATGACAACAGGATGCTGTCTCCCTGGATATCAGCTACCTCAGCTCCGTATCGCTATGATATCAATAGAGTTGACAGTTTCCTAGCTAAGGCAAGAAACAACTCAGTTGTTGTTATCCAAGTTGGCACAAACAACATTGGTATACACATCACATGTTCCATTGGTAACAAATTGAAACACCTTGGAAACAAACATGAAGAACAGGAGGGACATCTGTGCAAATGCAACAGATTACCCCAACAGTAAAAAAGATGGATACCAGTCCTTTTTGCACAAGGACCCACAAAGAAAAACAGAAAGATTTAAACTAAAACATAAGGGAGAGAAGCCAAAGAAAATGTTGACAAATGGTAGGGAAGTCAAAAAGAGAACCCAAGCTAAAAATAGAGCATAGAACTACATAAATAAGTCCCCAAAACTTCTAAGAGTATTAGAAAGAAATGCATTAGATGCAAAAGAATGTCAAACAATTTAATTGTCTTAATTGAAAGCAATGGAAATGAATACACTTATGGATACATATTGTTTCAGAGAGATGGAAGAGACTAAAACGAGGAAGGTGTAGCATTTTATATCCAAAAGAGTATTCAAGCTCAAGGATTTAGCCTACAGAATCAACATGTAATAATAATATCAATACTACTACGGAACAAGTAATAGGTTTATTCCATGCTGAAAAGAGAAGAAAGAACACAATGTTTCAGTTGTGGAGTCTTCTTCTTCCCCCAAAGAAGGCTCCACAGCCGAAACATTGTGTTTTCTTTCTTTTTTTTTCAACATGGAATAAACCTATTACTTGTTCCTTTGCAGCCTACACATGCTGACGCAGCTAACCACCTAGCTACTCTACTACTAATAATAATTATTATTATTATTCTTACACTTATATCATGTATATCATGGACACTCCACTCAAAGCCCTTTACAGGTAATGGGGACTCACCTCCACCACCACCAATGTATAGCCCCCACCTTGATGATGCAACTGCAGCCATAGTGTGCCAGTATGCTCACCACACATTAGCTATTAGTGGGGAGGACAACAGAGTGATGAAGCCAGTTTATAGATGGGGGTTATTAAGAGGCTATGAGTGGTAAAGACCATGGGGAAATACGGCCAGGACACAGAGAATAACCACCATTATCTTTTCAAAATGCACCCTGGGATTTTTAAGTACAGAGTCAGGACCTTGGTCTCACACCTCATCCAAAGGACTGCACCTTTTTTACAGTATAGTGTCCCAAACACCATACTGGAGCATTAGGACCCACACATACGACAGGCTAAGCAATTCCTACTGGTCCTATTAACACCTTTTTCAGCAGCAACCTTCACTTTCCCAGGAGGTCTCCCATCCAGGCACTGGCCAGGTTCACACCTGCTGAGCTTCAGTGGGTTGCCAGTTGTGTGTTGCAGAGTGATATAGTTGTAAACAAATTAAGTTATTATAATGCATGACTTAAATCTACATGGGTCCAACTAATAAAAAAACCCATGATAAAATACAGTATTTGTTATACACGACCAAATTATGTTATTAACTAACATTCAACACTGTAAAATGAAATATAAAATGTGTGTACAAAACAAGTAGTAATTTTTAGGGGTGAAAAAATGCTGTATGTACTGTAATTGTGCTATAATGTGTTAACACTATCATAATATTTGGATACATAATATTTTCTTTTCTTCACAACCTATACTGGCAGCAATGTTATGATGATATTTGTACATACTGTATATAGTAGCTAATGCAGCTAAAGAGTTACACCCCCTAGAGCAGTATTTACAAGATAGCTGCCAAAAACAAATTGTAATCTGAAGAATCCAATGTTAAAATTAATCAACATGAACAAAGAAAATGAGATACACCTACACTTAAGATTTTATTTTAACCAAACTTGGAGGAAGACATAGAGTTATTTCTTTTTTTAATTCTTTCTTTAAATGACTGATTTTTTACAGGTATAGTTTGCTTCAACAAGGAATTAAAGTCTGATAAGGGCAAAGCTATAGTCATGGTGGTTCCCACTGGGTCAATTATGAGGCAGTGAAAGGATATAGAATCAGAAAAATATAGAAAGTATCCCCTCAGACACACATAGAAGATAGAAGTGTGCAGGGTCATCTCTCTCTTTCAAAAATAGCTAGGTTACAAACTCAGTATTTCATAGTAAGTCACTTCCCAGCAAAGGACCAGCAAAGGTTTTCAACTGACCTAACCAAGGCAACCATGAAATGAATCCCTGGATAACAGCCATTTTACTTCTTATGTTATTTTTCTTTAAAACTTTAAAACAAAATATGTTCTCATAAATGTTATAAAACAGTTACACCTACAGTGCCATGAAAACATTTGTAACCCCCAATATAATTATGAGAATTAATGTACATTTCCGGCCTAAATGTACATTATCAGGCCTGGAGAGATTACTTATCTGATTATAAGGTTACTATAGAGTCTGCTAGATCCACCTACTTCTCTCACATCATTGAAAATCACCAAAACAATCCCAGACATCTTTTCTCCACCATCAACAGACTGCTCAAGCCAAACTGCCCCACCACATTACCTGCCTCATCACAACTTTGCAACACATTCTTAGATTTCTTTAGTTCTAAGATTGACAACATCCGGCATCACATTCTCTCCACTACGGATATAATTTCCACACCTCCTCCCTACTCATCCAACTTCTCTGGTTCCCGTCTCTCCAGCTTCTCTCTTCTTGACTCAGCATCCCTAAACAAACTAGTTACGCGCATGAAACCCACCACATCTATTTTAGATCCCATTCCCACCACTTTATTCCAGTCCTGTTTCTCTTCTCTCTGTCCCATTGTCCTCAATATAATACATGAATCCTTGAGCACCGGCATTGTACCAACGGTCCTCAAAACTGCTGCTATTACCCCAGTGCCAAAGAAGCCTAACATGGCTCTCGACAATCTTAACAACTTTCGCCCCATCTCCAACTTACCCTTTCTCTCTAAAATTCTAGAACGTGCTGTCACACTTCAGTTACATAACCACCTCATGACAAACAACCTTTTCGAACCCCTCCAATCTGGCTTCCGTCAACTTCACAGCACAGAAACCGCCCTAGTCAAAGTCACCAACGATCTCCTAATAGCTTCTGATTCTGGTTCTCTTTCCATACTCATCCTTCTTGATCTCAGTGCTGCCTTTGACACTGTTGACCATAACATCTTGCTTTCTCGTCTCGAGACTGTGTTTGGAGTCTCTGACACTGCCCTCAAATGGTTTAAGTCTTACCTCACTGATCGCTGTCACTTTGTCTCTCTCAATGGGTACAGGTCTGAAATTGGTCTTGTCAAGTCTGGTGTCCCTCAGGGCTCAATACTGGGCCCCTTGCTCTTCAGCATTTACATGTTCCCACTTGGTCAGCTTTTAAGATCACATGGCCTCAGCTTTCATTTTTACGCTGACGATACTCAAATATACATCCATACCAAACCCGACACTGATGTGGCTGTCTCTATTCTATCTAATTGCATCTCTGACATAAAAATTTGGATGACTCAAAACTTCCTTCATCTTAACTGTGACAAGACTGAAGTCATGCTTATTGGTACCCCCCATCAACTTCGTAAAGCCAGTCCTGTAACCCTGTCTGTAGATGGCTCTGTACTTGAGCTCCAATCAAAATTGAAAAACCTTGGGGTTATATTCGATTCTGGCTTAACATTCGACCCACATGTACAGCATACTGTCAAAACATCTTTTTTTCACCTTAGAAATATCGCAAGACTACGCCCTATGCTATCATTAACTGTGGCTGAAAAACTGATCAACATATTTGTATTCTCTCGAATTGACTACTGCAATGCTCTGCTCCCTGGGGTATCTAAATCTACTCTGAACAAGCTGCAGTATGTCCAAAATTCAGCAGCCAGAATCCTGACCAGATCTAGTGCAAGTGTTCACATTACTCCTATCCTGGAGTCCTTGCACTGGCTTCCGGTCAAATTCCGCGTAGACTTTAAAATCCTCATGCTCACCTACAAGGCTTTACATGGCTTGGCACCTCAATACCTGTCTGAACTTTTATCGCCCTACTCCCCACCTCGCAACCTCCGCTCTTCAAATTCTGCCCTCCTTACTGTCCCCCAAGCCCGTCTACATTGTATGGGCGACAGGGCCTTCTCCTGCTATGCCCCCAAGCTCTGGAACTCCTTGCCCAAGGATATTAGAGAGTCACCTTCTCTAAACTCCTTCAAATCCAGACTCAAAACCCTCCTTTTCAGAAAAGCCTTTACTTAACTGGTTCCATTCTTCACCCCTCTGCTCTTCTTAATACCATCTTCCACGGTCTCCTCTATTGTTATTGTTGTATTGTTGTAATTATAATTGTGTCCTGTCTTGTGAAATTGTCTTATTTATTGTTGTAGTCTTCTTATTTATTGTTATTGTCATCCTGTAAAGCGCTTTGAGAAGCCACCTTTAAAGGCGCTATATAAAATAAAGTTTATTATTATTAATTACAATTTCTTACCATGATATCACTGTTTAATTCAAATAATAAAGCATGATGTACAAAAACATAAAATAATAATCACTGTATGAGAAATAATAAACGAACAGGGAATACTTAGAATCAGGTAGTTAAATAATAGGGCAACACGTAAATAAAGACTGAGTTAAGGCAGCCCTGTATCATGACGCTCTTCCATCCCCTAGTGGGCGCTCCACCTTTCTATTCTGTTCTGTCCAAAGACTGCCAAGCCAGCCCTGGACTCCACAACTGGTTCTGGCCTCCCTGGCTTCTGGTTTCTTGCCTTCTCTAGATTCTGTTTCCCTTTCTCCCTGATCTTTATTGTGGTTTCCTGGCCTCTCTGGCTTCTGGTTCCCTGGCCTACCCGGTTTCTGGTTCCCTGTCTCCCTGGTCTTTTTATGTGTCGTTTGTCCCCGTAGATTCCGAGGTTTTATCGGCTGTGCATTATTTTTTACGTGTTGTTTGTTCCCCTGTACTGTCATTTATGTTGTGGGTTATTTATTTTTTTTGTGTGTTGTTTGTTTGTCTCTGATTCCTGGGTTATTTCTGTTGTTCATTATTTTTTATGTGTTTTGTCTCTGTGCTCGGGAGCCCCGCCTGGCTCCCCCTTCCTCTACTAATAGGTTAGCTCTCAGCTGTGGACTCCTGGAGGTTTCCTTTCAGTTAAATGAGGTTTTTCCTTTTAGCAGCTTAGTATTTTTTGGGCGTCCGGAGCCACCCTTGATGGGGGGGGTACTGTCACAACCCTCTTCCTTCTCCTAGTGGGCGCTCCACCTTTCTGTCCTGTTCCTTGCTTCCCTGTGCCTGTTCTTGTGCTTCCGGTGCATCTGGTGGAGGTTTGCTATTTATTTCCGGTCTGTCCTGTCCTCCTGGCTCGGCACTGGGATGGGTTGTCAAGAGGCTCGCCTCACCAGGTCACCCCACGTCTGCTTATGTCTTGTCCCCGACTCTGCCCGATACCTTGAGCCTGGAGCGAACCCCAGTGTTTGCTCTGTTCCTGCCGCTTCGCATACAGTCTTCCTGTCTCCACAGCTAGTCTCCAGCTTCCATGACACCCTGTCCTATACTGTATAATGCTCAGAACCACTAGTGAGTTTGGTCTTCACTATACAGGTTTGCAGAAACAGAATTTCGAAGGACCTCAGTCAGTCTGGAGGGGGTTATAAAACAATTTCTAAACACATTTCTAAATCTGAGGTTCCATCCATCCACTTTCAGAAAGTCTATAACTTGAAAATAGTCATGACCACTATAGCTCTACCCAGGAGGGATCTTCCAAAACCTTCCCAACAGCAACCCAGAAAATCTTTAAGGAAATCACAAAGAGCCCCAAATTAATACATCCAAGGATTTGTTCAGTAGGCATCTCTCATTGTAGCTAATGTCAGTGCTCATGCTTCAACCATTAAGAAAAAGACTAGATAGGTATGGATTTCTTTGGAGAAACGCCAGGAAGATACCACTGCTCTCTAAAAGGAACATTGCAGCCTGCCAAAAACACACCAAAGATAAGATCACTTTATTAGCTATATACAATTCCTTGCATCAGGAATATGTCTTTTTGCATACCCCAGCTTGCTCTCCATGACACACACAGACAGGGAGAGGTTTGGGGTCAGAGATTTATACAGCACCCCTAGAGCAGCTGGTGTGAAGGGCACTGCTCAGGGGCCTAACAGAGAAAGATACTTCTACCAGCCACAGGATTTGAACCAGCAACCTTCCAGCCACAACTGCAGATCCTTAACCATAGTGCCACCGCTCCCCCCAAGAGCACTTGGATGATTCATAAGGTTACTTATAAAATGTTCTTTGGACAGGTGTGTTGAACGTTTTGACCACAATGACAAAATGTGCTGTGAGGCAAAAACTAAAAACTCCATTCCAACAGAAGAACTTCATCCTGCTTTGTTAAGCATGGTGGTGGAAGCATTACAGTTTGGGGCTGCTTTGCTGCCTCAGGACCTGGACAGCTTGCTGTCATTGATGGAACAATGAATTTGGCATTGTCTCAGTATATTCTGGAGGAGAATGTCAGGCCATCCATTCATCGGCTGAAGCTGAGCCAAAAGTGGATTAGGCCGGAAGACTGCTGAAATAAAAAGAAAGTTTGCATTTTGGACTGTCCAACTCAATATTCAGACCTAAAAACCATTAAAATATTATAGGAGGACATGAAGTGACCTTATGCAAAATCTCTAATTTCACAACTTTAAACAGTTTTCTGAGGAGGAATTGGACATGCTTCCTTAAAACCAGACACTGATAAACAGTTTCTGGAAATATCTACAGTACAGTACAGTAGTTGAAGTCATTTCTGTTCAAGCAGGTTCCACCCATTATTGGATCTAAGGGTTACTTATTCAAAGGAAGATATTTACTGTTGGATATTTTTAAATGAAAAAACTCCAGATAAGGCATATCTTATTTTTTATCTTTGTGTTATACAATGTATTGTTTTTTTATCTTTTATTAAGATTGTTACACAGTAAAGATCTAATGACATTTTAGGTCTAAAATACACAAGAATATGAAGCAAATTAGAGGGTCCCCAAACCTCCAGTGTTTATCTTCAGGTGTGATAGATTACTGATCCATAAAAAACTTACGACATTTTCTGTCTACAATCTAAGATTTAATATTGCTACCTGCAGTTTCACTCTAATTTTTAACTGGTAACTCAGCACATATGAAAGATTAATGAGGGTAGCTGAGCTGCAGATTCTGTTATTAAGATATATATATATACAGTAATACTGTATATATTCTTTCCTTCAGGGAGGTAAAGATTATGTTGCATGGGCTGTTATTTCTCCTCACATTGTTACCATTTTTTAGGTACGGCTCCCTCGTTACAGTTATCACAGATTTAGATGTTGCAGCTGAAAAATCAATTCCTGTCAGCAGGAATTCTGTTAAATTTAGTGCTACCCCGTGAATGAGGAGGCTCTCAGTGGAATTCTGCATTCCTCCAAAGGCCGTGGTGCTGCGCCGATACCGGACTGCTTGTGCAGTGTGAGAGCAGAAAAAGGAGAACTGCACCAGCTCTGTCAGGTATAATGGAACACACTGAGCTCAAGCCCTGCACCACTATCATCAATTACTTGTAAATACATATGCCAGCTGCAGGATGCCAGTTTTACTGTGTTTTCATCTTTCCCACACTAAGCAAAACCAGAACACATTAGCCATGGTCGACACCTTAAAGTTACAGTTTTAGAAAACCATCGAAAGAAAACTCCCAGGAATAACAAAAAAGAGTTACATCTCCTGCCTGAGGCTACAAAGTGGCATATTTTTGTTATTTTCTGACATGCTGGTTTTCAAAGACAAATACTCAATTTTGAAAGAGGTGGAATTAGTCATCTCTTTGGGTAGGGTAACTATTCATCTAGGGTGAAAAGAACAGCAGTCTGTTGAGTGCTCAATGTACCAGTGGGCAATGGAATACAATGTAGGGTTCTTTATTTCAGCCTTGGTGGTTTAAATGACTACAGACTAGTGTTTTTGTCAATAAAAACAAAGCCTCCCCTCATGGCCCACTGTAAAATGAAGGATTTTTATGTGAAAAGGAGCTAAGGAGTCTGTGTGGGAGTTCAGCACAGTGGACTGTACTTTAAAGTCAAAGATTCATGGAGAAAAAAACAGCATTCAGGCCTGTCTGATTCTATCTGACCTTGCTCAAGTTCAAAAGGTGGGGAAGGAATTATAAAAAATGGGTAATTTCATAAAATTGAAATAATTTGTCTATGGTAGTCACTTCTCTAAGAGGTACATTATATACAGTAGTAGAAATCTTAGGAAGTGATTTTTATATTTTTGTGCCTTTGTGGTAATTAGAATAAGCTAATAAACTAATAACTTTGATCTGATTTAAAGTGTTTTTATTACATATTTGCAGAAGTAGGTTTTTTCTACCTCTGGGAATGCCATTTTTATAAAGTTTTATAAAAGCATTTTCTCTAGCAAAAAGGTAGTAAAAATTAGATTTTGTATGTAAAATGGAATGAAAGCTTACAACAGCAGTCCACCCTTTCCCCAACTTATGTAAATATCATTATGTAACCTAAATTATTAAAGGAGAGGTGATTCTTTATTAGCTGTTACACGAACACAGAGAATAACTGCTTATGATATTTATTCTTAAAAACTAACCCTATAATTTAAATTTTTAAACACACTTTTTAACATTATTATAAATATTGTACTGTATATGTCAGTACCATACACTATACTGTTCAGTAATTAAACACAAAATAAATGTTGATATGACCGTTAAATTGGATATTCATAATTATCAGTGGAACAGCACAAAATTACGCCACATGAGAACAAGACTGAGAGCAAAATAGAGTTTTGCTGGGTTGTAGTGATGACTAAATTATGAATACACCAAGTTATACGTCCGTAAAAAGAAGTCACTGCACTACTTGCTTTTTATGTAACTAACATGAACTTTCTGGAACTCTAAAATTTTAATAAGGAAACGTTTTACACTCCCCTTGAATTAAATATATGTTCGGGACACATGAGTCCTACATTAATGATTTGAATACAGTTTCAAAGGATAAATAGATTATAGTTCATCACACCATAAAGGCCTAAAAGCCTCAATGCTAAACAATGTCACATACATCTGTAGACTAATAATCAACCATACATTTTTCTACAGTACTCAAAATCTATGCTCAATTAACATGTATTGACATGAATAATACCTATTTTAAAGACTCTTATTACATGTCCTAGTCTCATTCATTTCTTCGAAGCAGACTACTTCACTGAAGGTAACGTTTCATTCAGTACTGTACATGCTTCCAAGGCATATTTGTAACCCTTACAAGCTATAGTTATTTAAATCATAATATTGATAAGTAATCCAGACTAAACTGAATGAAGGTGGAAAGACTGAGAATAATGTTTCTGGGAAGTTAAAATATATCTTGAAAATGTCTCTTCTTCCATCCTATGATCTGATAATTGAATTTTATACATTTATATAATGTTCAGAGTTAAGCCAAGGACAAAAATAGAATTTGGTATTTTAGATGAGATTCCATTAGCAAAACACAAAAGTCTTTGAATATAAACAACATAATGGGTTATATTTCCACGAAAGAGCAGCCTTGAAATCAATATTACTCACAGCCCCATTTCCATTCATAAATCTATTCCTATACTTTCGTTGATAATGTCCCATAAAGATTCCAATCACTCATTCTACACATTACACTGTCTCAATGTGGGTAATTCAATTGCAGCAAAGTAAATCCACACTAGTTAAAGCATAGGAATTTGTAACCCAAGTTCACATGCAGGCAGGAAACACAAAACAAAGATGTAATATTAAAACTACTGTGAAAGCAATCGTCTTTCATTTAGTAATCAGTACTACAGTACAGTACGTTACAGTACTGTCCATATACTGTATATAGGGACATGTAAAGGTTTCAGATGTGAAGCCTTCTTCAGGAGTCCACTACTGAAACCTTGCGTCTCTTTTCTTTTCCTTTCAGGATGGAATTAATCTTTACCCATTCCTTTGCAGCCTACGCATGCTGACGCAGCTACTTATTTAACTTATATCGTATATGTATGACATTTCACAGACATTTGATAAACCATTAGAGCTCACCCTTGGAACATAAGTTAATTGCACACAGAAGCAATAAGCCTTCTATAACATATATATCAAGGTTTGAAAAATGTCTTATTATGAATTGATGAACCTGATGTGCGTAGTTGTCTTAAAGATAAAACTACAATCTTAAGCTGTAAAGTAATTCAACTATTAATATTTGTGTACAGTAACTTCAGGATCTAGGCATCACTAATATCCTGGGTTTAGGTCACTAGCTGACTGTGACTCGGATTCCCTAAGCTGTAGTGTACCATTGGCAGAGAACCATGGGTGTATTTTTACTGGGGGCAGTCACAATCTCCAGTAGAACATCAGAACATCAGTGATATTAGATGAGTGAAAAAAAAAAACAATCACAGATGCAAACTGCTCAGTCTGGAGGAGCTCGACAGGTCTTGAGGTTACCCACAGATAAGATTCACAATATAGTGAATGCATTGGATCATTGTACATTTTGAAAAAAATGTTTGTATTTCTGACAGATATACCAAATGTGCTATTGATATTTACAGCAGAACACTGATAGATATCCACATTTTGATATGATTTATTTGAATAATTGACTAATATACAATACCTTATGGAAAATGAAGTTTATTATAAAGAAGGTTATGAGGACATTCCCCTGGACATGGACAGGTTTTGAAAAACAAAGTTTGGTAATAACTTGAAGAATCTTTTGGCAATAGATTACAGGAGGTATAGTACAAAAAAGAAATCCTCAGTATCCTCAGAAATTACACTCCCTAGCACAGTCTAATCTGTTTTCATAATAAACAAGACTGTTATGGAATGTGTATGTACTGTAGTGCCAGCCATTAGCTGATGAGTAGACCCAAAGGATGTAACTGAATTATGGAAAAATGAAATAGCCCTCAGCTCAAAGTACCCAATGCATTATTCCATGTAATAGAAGGCAGGGTAAAATTATTTTACAAGAAAATTTGAGCACTGGGTCATGTTTTACTTTACATTAAAAGCAAAACAGCCATTCAATGCAAGCAATGATTTAAGCAGCTTTTTGCTTTTTCCTGTTGATTGTATTTCTATGGACATCTCCGATTGTCCTAAAAGTGAACAAAAGAGGCATCCTCAGAGACTGAAGTGTTGCGGATCTGCCTGAGATGACAAACTGTACCTTGCTTTTACAGTGCAATAACATCTACAGTACGTTAAACAAAACTTTCATTTCAATAAAGTAAAATTCAGATCTGGTCTGTTAAAAATACTATATTTACAAATGGAGGTCAATACTGTACCACTCTGGAAAGTAAAAGAAGAAAAAACAACATTCTGGCTGTGACATCTTCTTCAGCTTTGTATATTACTGTAGGTTTATGTAATTAAATACACAATAATAATGTCTCTTGCATTTCTTACAATTTAAACAAGAAACTAACAAAAAATGATAAAAACATGTATGATGCAGACAATAACCGTGGCATAGAGTTCACTTTTGTTTCCAGTTGATTCCCTGATGAGTTTACTGTATATCCCAAATCTAATTGTCCAATTAAAGAAATCATACTCAGGTATGGAACTGATAGCAATATTACCAGGAATTAATGCACAAAATTGTAAATTTAAAAAAATGCTGGCTGTAACTTCCCATCAATAAAAAAAATAAATAATTACACTTGCACAATAACATCAGACTCAAAAAACTACCCAGAAACAGTATTTTCAGTGGATTGCCTGGTGTGGCAGACTGCTTACAACTTTGATAGGAGAGTCAGAAAGGTTAAGGACCAATATTGTTAGCAATTGCTTACTCTCTTTGTAATGTAATGTACTTTCTTTTTAGTCCTGGCAATAATAAAGGGTAACTTGAATTTAGGCAAGGATGTTTTCTGTTTAAAGATCAGATCAGAAAGGTTTAGATCATGGTTGGGTATAATATTGTACTATGCCAAATATATATTTCATTTTACATACAGTATATGAACCAGTAGTTTCAATCAACTAAATTATCATGCAGAGCTGAGAAGATAGGCTTCAATTTTGCTCCAACATTATGGATATGGTAAAACAATCTCGCAATATAGTATGAAGATACAAAACTATATTTAGAGCATTACCTAAATATCCATTATAAATGCAGTGTGGAGAGTACATTCATAAATACAGTATGTGCAGTCTTTTCTCCTGGCAAACACTGTTTATTTACATACTGGTTTTGTTTAAAGTCCACATTTTTGTTTTCAGTTGAATAGCTATAGGCCAAAGTACTGGGCTAATTTCTTATCCAGATAAAAAAACACTTTGAGTCAGTACGAAATTGCTAGTAAGATTGTGAGTAATAAATTAACGAGTGTACGGTACATTAGAAGAAAACTTCCTGGCAGTCATCTAATAGCATTATTGATGGTAGGCTTTGCAAGCAGTAATTGCAAAGAGAAATACAGGCCTTAAGAGTGATAGTGTTAAGGAAATTACAATTTACATGAGAAACAACTAAATTACTTCTGGAAGCATTGTAGTGGATATCGCTGGATTAGATTTCTGGCTCACCAATTCTAGCAAGTGCAGGTAGTGTTCAATGAAGTGACTGTGGTATTGGCTGTTCCCAAGAGGACAGCAGTTTAAGCTCCATTTCCACTGGCCCTACTTTCCTGACTCAGACAACCAGGGGATAAGACAAAGTCCTTTCCCACTCGGAAAGACTAAAGGAGTTCATCAGTTAAGATAGTCCCTGCAGAGAAAAGCTATAGCAACTGTTTTCCTTTGGGAGAATTGTTTTATCGTCACCTTCTTAAAGCTATTTCTACCACTGGAAATATTTCTAGTCATTGTAACAGCAAAACAATTAAACTATATATATTGTACAGTACTAAATGTTCACTATTTATGTTAATCACAAATGGTTAATTAAGTAACAACGTTATACAAATACATACACTATTATCAGGCTGAACATGTTTATGCAATATACTGTATTTTAAAGACACTTTCTTTAAGTGCATATTTCCTTTTGCATAAAACACATATTGTACAGCATAAGATCAATAAATAAATATCAAAAGTGTTTGGTAATAAGGAACAAAGGTGACTGCATGAGTATGTTTGTTTTTAAAAAAAGAATACAGGCTTAATTATCTCGCAACTACATACATCTTAATTTTTTCATTTTATTCATGTAATGGTAATGGTAAAGATTAATGCAGAACTTATCCAGCAGTGTTATATTCTTAAAACATGATAGCTATCTTGTAACCATAAAACTGTGAATTCATATTTACATAATTGAATGTTTAAGCTGAGCTAGGTCACTACTATATTTGTTTTCCTTATGAATAAACAACACAGGAAGAAAAAGAAGAAAACAAAGCTACCCTTCATCAAACCATTTCCATGAAAGGAAGAGATAGGAGACTATTGCATATCAAAGTGTTCACAAGAGATTGAATTGTTAGTTTCAGGTACTAACAGAACACTGAGCAATGGATCCTCACCTCTTTTTTGAAAGCTTAATTTCTCCTTTTTTTGCACTTACTTTTTGATGAGTAAAGGTGTTTTTTTCCCGGTATTTATAGCAAAGTAGTAAACTGCTATCTTTACCCGTGCTGGCAGCCTGAATGTGAATTAATCACATTTAAATAATCACTTGTCTTAAAAATCCTACCCTTCGTTTCCAAGATTTCATACACACATCAATGGCCCTCAATTTACAGGGGTAAATATAATTTAAGGTGAGCAGAAATTAGCTTATAATGCATCGTACACTCAGGTATAATTCTTGTGTTGCTGGTAGGCGTATTCCTTCTAACCTTGATTTAACTCACAATATCATGCTTATTTTTTAAACAATTTGCACTATTACTAATAAGACTGCGTGAGAATTCCTTCAAGGGCAAAGCTGCATAATCTAATTCAGTCTATTTTCGGCAGCATCTTGTTAGGACAAATACCTTGACTACGCTTTTGTTCTCCTGCCAGAAACTCACAGTTCTCAAATGAAAGTCATTTCTGAAAATGTGCTGAAAATCCATATTCATTGCTGTCCTGCACTGCATTTGACACTTTTGCTGTTTGTATGTGGTTAACACAATTTCTTTAGAATTAATATCTGAAACACGTTTTTTGGTCACACTATAATTACTTATCAATTATAACACACATCTTTTCCATAATATGAAAGGTTCCAAAATAATTGTTGCGGGAAAAAAGCTATTTTCATAGAACACAGCTCACTATTAGAAAAAGCTACACTTTCAAACTTTACTGTGAGAAAGAAGCTGCTTGTGTGGATATAGTGCGAGGGCACAGAAGGAGGAGGTATGCCGAGTGTGATACACTTCTGTTTCAGATGAGACCAAAATACTGAGTGATAAAGAATGCGCACTGTACCATGTGCAGTTAAGGAGCATTTATACATAGGTAACCTGAAGAGCAACATTAAAATCCTCTTGAACTCGTATGAAATAAACACAATATTGTGCTTCTTTGCTAATTTTAACCAGTTTTTAAATAAATTCTAGGAAAAAGAGGATTACACAGCCCGTCTAAGACATGTCCTTTATTTTAGCGTTTTGTAAATCATTGCCCTAAGCATTTATAGATTTTTTTTTTAATGACAACAAAAATAGTGGGCCAAAGTGACATTTTTTAAATGATAAAACATGTTATTTAATCTGCTTTGGTGAACAGTTTAGAAAGCCTTAGGAGCAGTAAGCAGCAAAAGGGCAAAATCCCTTTGAGCAGCCACTGCTGGATGAATAATGCATGAATTTAATATCCAACCTTGGCACTCACTGGGCTTTAATTTCTATCCGTGTGAATGGCTCACTGAGCTGTGGATTACTATCAGTGAATTATTTTTAACCAGAAGTGCAAGTTTGTGTTTTATGCTCCCTCTTGCAGAAGTTTGATGAACTATTGAAAATTACTGGAACTGTGCTGTTGTTTGGCACATACTGTATCATAAACATTATGGATATGGCACTAAAGTGTATGATGAATGAAATCATGTATTTAATTCAGTAACTGAAGTCTACCAGGTTAGATGAATGACACCAAGAGACAGATACATTGAGTCCTCTAATATAGCTAATGTTCTTCTCATATTTCTGCTCTCTCATTCCCCAAAACACCTGAAGAAAGCTCCATGGCAAAAGCACTGTGTTTATTAGTTCTTTTATTTATCTTTCAGCATTGAATTAACATCTCATTATCCCAATCCTCTAACATTTAATATTCAAAGATCCTGCTTTTAAAAATGACCTTCATAATGCTTAACTCATTTTTGTAAAGTAATTGGAGATGCACTCAAAAAAGAAGAAAATAACCCTCACTAAACACCTTATCTTTAGTTTATTTTATGACCTTCCAGATTCAATAAAACTAATACAGTATGTTGTATATTGCTTAACTCAAATTCTTAATACAATGTTGTAGGGGATTTTCTGTTACAATCATAAATTGTAACCATAAATTGAGAGAGTTCTTGACAAATTACAGTCTCACACACAGAATCTAAATATACAATTTATCTTCTTGGTGACTTTGGTCTTTAAAACTGTATGTGCACAGTTTGTCTTCTCGAGTTCCATAAGGCAGACAAAATGGGAACTTGGTTTATCCCGGATATGGGTTTTCAGAATATGTTCAGGTATTATGGATATCAACAAAAAGGAGTCTCAATTTCAATGATCAGGTGAAAATAACAGTGGATTCACAGAGACAAGATTTCTTCTGTTTCAGGAAGAATGTCTTGGGCAGAATTCTGTACTTTAATGACACACTTTCTTAGCCAGGATTCTTGGAGAAAACTTTAAGTCCTGACTCGGACTGTTTGTAGTCATGTGGTTATAAAACTCAGTTAGCCAATTTAGATGGCGAGTGTTTGGAAAGCCGGTGGATAACTGGTGAAATGTGTTGGGTTCTAGTTTACATGTGGTGACATCAGAAGTTGGTGCTTAGCTGAGATGCCATCTTTTTGGTTGTGGTACCCACTCTACCGATCCCCAGTTGGTAGATCTTCCTGTGGGGGATGAATAATGACCTTTGACCCGTGGTTCTGGGAAGAAAACAGCCTGGAGACTGTCTGGAGCCCGTCTGCACTGTATATCAAATATATACTGTACAGTAATGTTCATCTTGATACACCTTTACCATTTCTCTTACCATATGGGCCTCTTTAGCCATATTTATTACTAAGTAAAGTATAGAATAATCACAGGAAATCATTATTGCAACCATGGGAAAGCAAAACGTTCAAAACTCAACAAATGAAATAAAAAAATCAATTAAAAAATCAATTAAAGCCTACTAGTTTAACTACCACCTCACGATCAGAGATTTTCTTCAAATACAGCCAGTGCATCCTTTCCTTACATGTCTACAATTAAAATCCCACCCTCAATCTTCAGTTTTATTTTGACTGACATACAGTAGCATCTGAGATAATTCCCTCCAACTCTGTCCAGGGTAAGGACTAAGGTTGCTCTGGCCTCCTTTTAGCTCAGAGCCTAACTTTTTCAGAGGTTCTTCACCTCCACACCCACACACCGACACACTTGTGCAACATGCAGAAATAGGAAGCAGACACGATGTACAGTACAACACTGATGGCAATGCAGTTTTACATAGGAAGGAGAAACGTCCCAGAACCCACACTGTGATATATTGAATTTCCTATAGAAAACAAAATACAAAAGATTGCATTTAGCAGTATAATGTTGTACTTAATATCTACTGGTTTGTAACTGCACACTGAAAGATAGTTTTCACTCTAGCCGTGTCAATATAACTTTAGATTAAGTTGTACAAACTAGGCCTTAAAATATATTCTATAATGATCATTTACAATAAATTTATGTTGCACGAAAAGTTATAAAGCATCTTTTGATTATAGTAATCCCAATTTAATTGCTATAAAATATCTGTGGTGATTTATTAACATCTAAAGAGGCCCAGTTCGTGGTAATTAACAGAATATACCTTAAACCTTTAATTATACAACAAGACCATGTTTTACATTTTGACAAAATGGAATTTGTACAGCCTGACATGCTGTAACAATTCTGTCAATGGCATACATACAGTAGCGTAACAATAATTATTTTCATAAAACTGAAATGTTTACAGCTGGAATGTAATGTGACTTCAATAAAAGAAATATAAAGTCATAAAATGTTTAAAAGTCATCAAACATATTTGAATATGTAATATGAGGCATACCTCGCATTTGGCTATGTAATAGTTTAGAGAACCACTGTTTCACTACTGTCGTCAAAATTACCCTACTCTTACATTCCTCTCCTTTTTATGGTTATCTGAATTAAAAAAACAAAAGAAACAAAAGAAACTGACAACGATCTTGAAGCATTTGAAAAGCAAGTGTTAAGTTTTTACTGTCCTCACTGTAGAATAGTCCCATTTAAAACAAAAAGTTTTCTTTTATGACTTTTGCTAATAAGTGACTTTAAAAATGAATAAATAACATTGTAGAGCATTTTTAGGTAATAATCTATTGCGTGAATAGACTCAAAAACTATAGTTCATCTATTACAAGCAGTCCATTTGTGTCTCTACACAATACATAATAATTTGATGGTTCTTTTCAGATTTGAACACAATTTTGCTGATGCTCAGCAAATCCGAATCTGACTTACAGTACTGTACTTGTGTGTACATAGTTTCAATAGTGAGAGGTACAGTATTTGATCTATCACAAGCAGTATTGCTTCTGCTGAAGGTAAAACGGATTGAAAGAGTAGACAATGAGCCCCAAAATAACAAGGAGAAGTTTTGGGACCAAAGCCTTTTGGCAAAGCCTCACCGCAGATGTTGCCAGCATGATAAGGCTACTCAAGTATTCAATGAATAATGTGTCTGCCAGTAGTGTCAGTACTGTTGATCAGAGCGTGATTACTGAGACAGCCAGTGGCAGCCAGAGGCTAATGTATTCACATCTGTTAAAGTGACTAGTATCTGTATCTCTTTGAGCTGTTTTGAGGAAGCACTGTTTTCTGTATAGTGATGACTGTTTACTTACGTCTAATTCAGAAAAAAATAAACCTTAGATCTTTACGACTCTTCTGCTTTTCTCTTAAACAAGTGATCTTACAGTATTTTACACAGTTATCTAACAGTATTGAGCCAGCACTTATGTAGCCCAACAAGAGGATGGAGATGTCTACCATGTTTACAGACTTACACATTTACAAAAATAAAAGAACTATTACAAATGATAGTTACTGATTCCAGTCAGTGCTCTCTAAAACCTTTGACAATAGTTCAATATGGAAAACTTTCACTGTGTAGTATTTAAAAGAAGACGGAGTCTATCCGTTAGATAACAAACAGCAGGTCTGTTTGCATACTGTAATTAATGACTTTATAACAAGTACTTGAAATAACATGAAAATGGGCCCTTTCATCTTACAATGGTGCATATTCCCAATGACTTGTTCAAAATGCCTACATAAATCAATAAAGCAATAGGATTTAAGAGCAGCAGACAGATAAATTGCACCATAGGCATTTACTATGAGCTGCATGGCTGCAGTGGGATCATAGTTATCTAATTACATGTGAGACACCATTTACTTTTTTGTCTTTTGTTAACACAATCACGTATTTAATTTTGTATGCTGCCTTTTTGTGATACCTGCAGAGCATTTGGAAAGGGAAAGGGAAAGATGAGGTTGAGCAGTGTCTGGATTAAGTTTTGACAGTAATTATGGCTTCAGAGGCATTTTGCTTTCAGTTGCAAGCTACTGTATCTAACCTGACAATGGAAGAACAAAAGAGGACTAGTCATTTGTGATATCTCACAGTTATCAAGCTGTCACTCCATTCACAATGAAGTCAAATGAGCATGGATCAAAAAGGCTCATTCTTTTGTTTTAATTGATTTATTAATTATTTTGTACATGCAGATCTTCTCTTCTTCAAGTGTGTTGAAAGGGTTTTATTGCACAGCGAATAGAACTGTAAGAAGGGATTATAATGATGATGTCTTTGACACAGGTAAGTATGAAGCTAATGACAACCCTTATTACAACTTGGTTTTGCATACGAGAAAACAGGTGAAATTGTATATAAATTCTAATTGGAAGCTTGAAAATGGCATGGGGAGCATTTGAGGTAAAGAACATTGTTGTTGTCTGTCTAATACTGAGATTCACTACAATTTATCATTCTTGAACAGCTACATTTCTCTTCTTTTTATAAGGAATAAAAGATATTGATAGTTCTATATGTGTGATGGCAGCCTGTGTCTGTAAGTAATGAGAGCCTGGGGAAAATTGTGGAGCTTCTTATTATCTCTGATTGCTGAATTGCTAATGTTGTTGCACACCTTGAGTAGCTAACAGAACATAAGAATGGATATAAACAAGAGGAAGCCATTTAGCCCATTTGTTAATTAGTTGTTAATTGATCCAAAGATCTCATCCGGCTGTTTCCTGACAGAAGGCAGATTATTGGCTTCACCAACATGGTTGGGTAGCTTTTTCCTTATACCCACAATCCTTTCTGTTAAAAAAGTGCCTTCTATTCTCAGTTTTAAATGCACTGCATAATTTCCACTTCTGTTTCCTGTTGCGTGTTTCACTGTTTCTTCTGTAAATGCTTCATTATTTATTTTGTAACTGCGCCCTCTTAAAAAATTATTTCAAACACGGAGGAATATTTCTTGTAAGAGCGAAGGCACTCTTATAAGAAACTTTTGAGAAATTAGAAGGTGGGTTTCTGACTGACAATTTGAAGCTGAGGCTACAGGTTGTCAGTCAGTACCTGCCGTCTGAAGACAGGGGGCAAATCGTCTGTTATGCAAGCTGCACCAGAGGGAGACAGAGAAGGGCAGCAAGGAATGACTGGGCAAGAAACTGAGCAGCTTGTGAGTTTTGAGAATTATTTTGGAGGAGTGTTTCTGAAGAGTCTTGGAGAGAGATCAAAAATTTGACCAGTAAGCAGCGTAGCTGCATGGCAATATTGATAGAAAAGGATTTGAAGGAGTTCGTTATCAGCTGCAGCTGGTTTATGTTCCTGTGTACTGAAAATAAGAGTATTTACTCTTTACCTTACGGCTACATTGTTTGCTTGTTTTTACCCTGATCCACACATTGTAGGTTCCAGTTTTAACACACCACACCAGGCGGTGTCACAGACACATACTGCACAACATGTTTCAGTTTTAAAAAATCGTTACAATAATTAGAATAAATTTACTGTGCGTTAAGAACCATTCAGTGTAATATACAAGTACCCTAATCTGATAGCAACACACAGACCAGTTGTTCAGTTCTCCTAATAAAAGTAGGAAAATTGGATTGTCATCCCACTTAGACATTATATAATGCAAAACAGACAACTGTTAATGGATATTAGTCAATCTACAGTAGAAATTACTGTATGGTGAAGAAGAATGAATGAAGTTGCTCCTTACCCTAGCCTCTATTTATACCAGTTGATACTAGGTAATCTGTCACAATTGTCATAATATTTAACTTTAAAATATTGTTCCCGATGCCTATTATTGTGTAGTTAGGATTTATATGAACAGTTTAAGTATTAACAACTGTCTTGAAGAAGGTCTGAAGCATTCCATTAAACATTAGTGCTGTGGCTCACTCTACACTATTCAACTTCCCATATTGCAAATATTAATATAATGAGATCATTTAACTTCATCTGGGATTACGTGAAGTCTCCTTTCCTATAAAATATCGTTACCATGTCAGATGAAAAGAGAGGTGCAGTATAAAAGATACAAGAGCACACAGTACCTTTCAAGGGGCTATTTATAGCTGTGGCCCTATGAAACATCCATCACCTTTGCAGATTTCTTTCCCTGTTACAATAACTTGCAGGCCCATCATGCAAGTCATTTCAGACTGTCCAGTACAATGACTATAATCTCATATAGTGTGATTTACAATTTCTCGTTCAGTGAATAATTTTAGAAAAAAGTGACCTTTTCTTCCCGAGTTAACAGAAACATCTGTAGAAACTATTAATTTATGGGAACAATGCACATTCACAAACGTGCCTCCCTTCTGTACAAGAACATAAGCAGGAATATTACTAAATACAATCATAGATGCAGCTATGAAACAGTTGATAGGAGTTTAAGAAAGGGGTGCCCAACTCTCATCCTTAAAGGACCTTGTCCAGCTGCTTTTATACTGTAGGTCTCTTCAAATCTCCAGCTTCAAGAACAAGGAAAGGCTTCAACTTGTCCAATTAAACAACAATTAGTGCAATTAGACAAGAGCTTAGATGGAAAGAAATCTAGAAATCCTCTGACCCCTCTAAGACTGGAGTTGTGCACTCATAGGAAGGGAGGCTGATGATACTATATGGCGTGAGAGGGGGGTGGAGGTGTAAGGGAGGTTATATTACATTGTTTGAGTACATTTTTTCCATTTCTCCCCCAGATATATATATATAATTAAAAAGGCCATAGAAGAATCAGTTTTATAAATGATTTCAGAATTCTGATCTAGATTGCTGAAGAATTCATTTTCAAATAATTGGATACGTCAATTCATAATTATTTTTTGTTACAAATAAATTTAAATATAGAAATAGGTGGCTTACTGAGCTACAAAATCTAACTCCAATTTTGCCCATTTTGCCAAGTAGGCTGAATGTGTGCAACTTGTCAGCGCACTGAAACATTTGCCTAAATATGCACTTTAGTACACAAGCTGTTAAATGCAAAGGAAGTGTGAATGTGTCTAACATTTTAGCTACTTTAATGAAACTGAGTTGTGGCTTTTAATTATTCTATTCCACACCTTTGTGATTTGCATTTGTTGATCTTTCTGAATGTTCTGGCATTCATTGCTGTTTTTCCACATTTAAATGGAGTGTTATTATTTAAGCAAATTTTACAAATATGTCAGTCACGCATACTCATGAGGTTTTGTCAGCAGTCAACTAATTTCATCTCCCGAGAAAACATTAGGGGTATCACTTCACACTGTACTATTTTACTCATTGTAGAATTTTAAAAGAGACACACACACCTTCGGTGCAATTAAGGAGCTTGTTGTCGACTTCAAGCAGCTTCAAGTTCCTGGGCCTTCACATCACCAACAACCTGACCCATCACATACAGTAGATGAAGTAATCACGAGAGCACACCACCCACCACCGCCTCTACTGTACTTCCTCAGGCAACTCAGGAGATTTGATAAGATTTCACAGACACTCACAAATTTGTACAGATGCACTATAGATACCACTCTTACTGAATGCATTACCGTTTCATAAGGCACTTTCTCACCTCATGACCATAAAAAACTATAGAAGGTGGTGAATACAGCTGAGGCCATCTCACCCAGGCCATATTCACCACGCTCTGCCTCAGAATGGTGAATCCTATATTCAAAGACCAACACCATCCTGGGAATGCCCTTTTCTCTCTTCTTCATTCTGCCAGACGATTTTAGGAGTATAAAAGCCCTGACTAGATTCAAAGAAAGCTTCTTCAGTACCTCACAGCCGTAAGACCAGGGGCCCACCCTGATTGATCCTAGGCCTACCCAATCCATCCAAAGTAATTTAAGATTTTTTTTCCTTGTTTGTGTTACATACATTTGCTTTTTAATGTTACGTGATTTGATTTTTTAATGGTATGTAATTTGCTATTGGCTTGCTGTATCTTTTGTGCCCAATAAGAAAATTATGGAATTGCAGTGGTGCGGGACATGCGAAGCCTAAATGGCTATCGTCGTCAACAGACTACAGTACAGTACAGTACAGTACCTACGTACCTGTACCCCAAATGACCCTAGTACGTTGTGACCTGTTTTCCTTCCTCTGTCGCTGTGATGGACTCATGTCTGACTAATAAAGTGCAGAATTCTTAAATAAAAGATATTTCCATCCTCACCGAACCCGTCGCGCTATAATATTTATAAGGTTATGCTAATTCTGCTGTTTGATTGTACCGCATGAGGATTGAATTGTAAACTGTTGGAGGAGTGCCCCTATGCTGGCAGAACAGTCAGTTAGAGCCCGGGCCACCCACTTTTGCACAGGCCCACCCAAAACTTCCTAAACTCCTCCTCTTAAATCCTCCTGCCCCCATTTACACTTTTTTTGCACTGCACTTAAAATATTACCAACACTTGAGTTTTACACACCGCTGCTATCTGAATGCTGCTTAAAATTATAGGTGCTGCCATGTTCCTGTCTCCAGCAATTTGTGATGTCACATCTTCTGTGTCAAAGTTATGCAATCTGTTGTGTCATCTGTTATGTCACTTGTCATGTGAGGAAAATGCACAAGTAAATATTTCATTGTACCGAGGTACATCTAACAATAAACTTGAACCTGAACTTTGAATTTGATACAGTACAAGTGACAATAATGTAACTGCTTTAAATCCAATTAAAATAATTTCCTCTTGGTTTATTTTATTTTGACATTATTAATAATGTAACTACTTTACATCCATTTACACTAATTTCCATTTGACTTATTGTATTGTATAACCCTTTCTGTATAGTGTGTGCAACTAGCTGTGAAAGTGCTCTATGACAACTTGTATTGAAATAGAATATAATTAGCAATATTATGCAATGGTTCTTTATATAATATGTAAGATAAGATATTATGCATTAAATAAGAAGATAAAAGACATGTGTTATGCAAGTTCTCTCTGACAAGTGGCAGTGTGAGCTATCATTGATGTGGCAGTTGGTTTCAACACTTCTCAGCCTGTCTGTTAGTACCAGTTGCCAAGGATACCAACTAACAGGAGACTTGGACCACCTGCAAATGCGTTTTCGACCAAACCCATTTCATGTGGTTCAGAATCCAAAAACATAGAGCTAAGAGTTTGGGGCTCACTGATAGAGTTTTTTCTCTCTGCCCTTCAAGTCTCGTTCCTGTGTTGCTCTAGTGTTTGTACTGTATAATCCTGAACTTTGCTTGTTTAATACATTGTATAAGTACTTCTCTGTATTTTTACTGCTTCAGACCTTGCTTGTTATTCTGGATTTGCCTTTTGTTTTGAACTGTGTATCACCATGTTCCCTGGATGTGACCCTTGCTTAGTTCTGACCCCACCTCTTGGACACTCTTTTGTGCTTTGGACTGTTTAATTTTTCTTTTACCGGCTTTGACTATCTGGGCGCCCAACCACAATCTCGAACTGTGTGTATTCCCTGAGTCTCTAGTCTGCTGTAGCACTCCATCTGCCTGTCTACCCTGCATGTCCAATTTCCTGATGTCCAAGCTGGCTACAGCACCCTGAGTCCCTAGCTAGCTCAGCGCCACACTGACTGCACAGTTCCTCTGTGTGCATGTGGCCTCCGCTGCCTTTCTGTGAAAGTGCAGCACTGTGCAGTTTCCTCTGACTGTGCATTACCTGCAGATTTTCAGATCTCATTTGCCTTTCACCCAGGAAGTGAGTTCACTCTATTCCTCAAGATGTGGAATCAGCATATACAAAATACTGGGACAATGCATCTTGTTCTTTATATTGTGTTCAGAGAAAATATGGAATTCATAAGGCCAAGAATACAATACCTTATTAAAATCTATTTGGAAAAGTATGTATATGGAGGCAATCATATGCTGCTTAGTTGTTAATATCATATTATATAGAGTTTATTGAGAGTATCCTAATGAAATGCAGTGTTAGAATTTTTGGGAATACCTTTGCAATTCCAGACAGAAATAATGAAGAAGACAAGGCATGCAACTAATGCTTATGAAAAATAATATAGCACTGTAAATGAAATGAACCACGATTTTAACATCAACCTCAGAGGGATGTGTAAGTTTTGAAAGCTCTGTGTCAAAAAACAGGCATGCAGTATTTCTATGTAGTCAAGGATGACACACATTTATTCTATATAAATATAAAATTAAATCTATATGCATCTTCCACCAATGAGGTAAGATTTAAGTCACAGGCATAAAGATTCTCTTTATAAATACACCCCTGTCCTGTTCTTCAATATCTCTTGCAGCATCAATTCATGGTTTGACCAAGCGATTAATACAACTTTATCACATCTCGTAACATCGTATTAAAGCTGAGAAGCATACTGAGAAGCAAACACAACTGGTACCCATTGATACTGATATAAAACATCAAAGAAAATAATGCCTGCGACAGTACATAAGGATTGGGAAATGGATTGTCAGTTTCATTTATTTTTGGCTTTGGGGTTGCACAAAGTCAAAACGTGAACTCTAGGAAACGATTTAGAGTCTGAAAGAAAAAACAAAATACATCTGCAAAGGAATTAAATAATATCCTCTCAAAATTAATGTAGTCTTAGGCAGACTTAACATCACAACCTAATGCGAAGGCACATTCTATGGGACTGGTTTCTGAAGCTATAGCTCATTGAAATAGACTGAATGGGTGACTGTATCTTCTGTGCTAGGGGAATAAATCAAGCTCCTAACCGATGAAAGTGTCTTTTTCTTCAAGGTGTAGGCGAAATTAGTCAGCCTATTTATTTCTCGAATGACACACTTTTTAGTGAAGCCTTTTGGGAAGTACTGTAGCCTCGAGTTACAAGAATTTCAATACTTTTCACAGGACAGCAGCATCTGTGATGTAAATGTAAGATTCAGTCTCAGACACATTTCTTTTTTGTTGCCTGGTATCTCTGTGTTGAATGAAAACTATTCTTATTTCATCTCATTTTCTTCCTAAGACTAAAGGTAGGAAATGACCCAGAACCTACAAATTCAAGCCTGTAAGCCAATATTATTTTCAAGCCCCCAGCTTCCATATTTTTAACATTACAGTCTTAAATGTTCTGTATGTATGACTATGTATGGTATGGTTTGTCTATATGTTATGTGCCATTATGTAGTCAGACCAGGTATTATTTACAGTTACATTTTCAAATTATTGCATTTCTGAAGCACTTTTCCACTCAATGACCACAGAAGAGATACATAGGTTTTTCATTTACTGCCTCCGGCGTTAAATATGTTTCTGACTGACCTTGATGAAGTCCACTAAAAAATAAACTGCAGTTATATTTTTATGAACAGCTTGTTAGGTTGGAAATGAATACATGTAGATCGTCCAGTTGTTTGTTACTGTTTCATTGATTCTATGACATGTCATTTTCTCCAGAGATAAAGACTGGGGCTAAGAGGGATGTATAGCATGAAAAAGACTGCATTCTTTGCCATTACTCTCAACAAAATAATCCATTAAAATTGCAAAACTTCTACAGTATAAATAATTTAACAGGTTTTACAATACGGTGTGCTTCTATTTAAACAGAGGAAAGTATTGAATGTCATTAAATAAATATCATCTATAATATCATCTTCAAGTCTTGGGTGACCTGGCCTCCTTGCAACCATCACAAACCTCTTTTTTTCCAGCTTTCTGACACTGGTGTGTGTTTTCTTCCTTCTCCTCAAGGAAATTTGTCTGTATGTCTCCACTTCTTCCTCTCTCCCCACCTCCTCCATGGCCCTATTGTAATATTCCGAGAGCTCACATGAAACTTTCATTCCCTTCAGCCTGACTTGTTTGCAAGCTCTGGCTATCATGGGCCTCATCCAACGGTTTTTCCCTCCCAGCAAAGTCTGATTCTCCACCTTCTCCGATACAGGTGAGCTGACATTATAATTTTCCCCTCTATGACGTTAATCCAAACATACAGTGTGATAGTGAACTGCAGTTGTATTATAAGCGTGTTGGATGGGGTCTCCACCAACCCTACCATCTTATCTTGTCAGCATGGTGAGTTGTGGCTAATTCCTTAATTTAGGATTCCCCATGTGGGTGGAGAATCGACAACAGCTGCTGTACTGTATATAGATGGAGATAGACACAGCCCATTAGTTAGGTATGCATGGGCATACCATGTGTACGCATGCATGTGTACGCTCACAGTGAAACAACAAAGAAGATCATTATTGTTGTCTGTTCAAGACTTGCACTTGGACCATTGTATCATTAAACTCAAACTGTTGCAGCAGCGTTTGAATACAAAATGCAATGCTGAAGTACCCTCGTCCTTCTAATGGAACAGCGAACGAGACACATTACGCTGTCCTCCCTTCAATGGCCCTTGTTGGAGCCATTACTGCACTGCTGCCTTCAGTCTCCATGTTAAGGACCATTCTGTTGCCATGGCACATAATTTTATATCATGTCTTCATGGCTGTGTAACTGAATACAGAGCTTATAATAGTCTTTGAGAAGGAATATAAAATGACAATATAGTCATAAATGCTTTTGTGAGGATGAGAAAACATACTTGCTTTAGGGCATACATAATAAATATATATTTTATGCAGCCCATAATTCATGGAAATACATGTGCAAACTTATTATAAGTATCAACACTGAGATAATAATTGTTTGAATGACAGTAAGTTAAAATAATATCACCCTGCATGCCCAAACATTCATGTGATTTAGCCTGGAGTTGTTTATAAGCTACTCCTAAAAGATATATAAGCTGACAGGGTTTATGAAGCATTTCTGATTTTGCAAATTCACAGGGAGGTAGAAGTTCAGCTGTCAATGGAAAAGCAGAAAAATGAATTACAAAGCAAATTACAGGCATTGGATTAAGTTTGATTTAAAAATGCTTTTTACTCCAGATTTGCAAGGAGTGCAAAAGTTTAAAGTTCCAAAAAGTGAATTAAAATGAATATACTATACCGTGCAGTATGATTTTTTACTTCAAAATAACTGTAGAAACTAAGCTGACAAATAGTTTGTGAAGGAAAAAGGGGAGCAAAATTAGCAAAAAAAGGGTCCTGTAAATAGCAACTAATGTTAATTTTATTCAATCATTTCACATGGAATAATAGAATCTAAAAATAAAACACTATAAACAAGACAACTACTTAATTTCTGCAGATAATCCTGAATTTTTAGTCATGTTATTATTGAGTCAGTTATCAAGTGAAACTGAAAATATTCAGGTACTGTACATTTTTTATTCATCTTCACTATTAACTCTCTGACTTTTCAGCTAGTACCGGAAGAAAGTGCTGTAAATAATATACAGTAGTATGTTTCACAAAAACTTAAGCTACTTCAGGGAGATGTTGGATATTGCTTTTTAATCACTTTTATTTTCACATTACACATTCTGTCATATTTGTTCTATATCAAACAGGTAACAAAATGAGTTCAGGTGGGTAGCTGCGTCGACATGCATAGGCTGCAAAGGAACAAGTAATAGGTTTATTCCATGCTGAAAAGAGAAGAAAGATAACACAACGTTTTGACTGTGGAGTCTTCTTTGGGTGGCTCCACAGCCGAAACGTTGTGTTTTCTAACAAAAAGAGTCTTACATTTCAACCAAGGATTACAAAATGGATCAGAAAAAAGCCTTTCAGATAATAAAAAAAACTGGTAAAAGTTGAGAATCCATTATTGTCAGAGTATTCTATGAAGTCATTTTTACAATAGATCTTTTATAGTCTAAAAATGAGAAATCTCTCAGATTTTCATGGTCCTAAAAGTAGTGTCTGCAGTGGTTTCTGTCTCAAAAGTAACTTTGACAAGGAATAGGCATTTACCACTGTCCAAGGTCCTGAATGTTTTCTATACTAATGAAAAGCCAGCAGTATTACTGGGTTATTCCACAACAAATGTGGCTCTTTCAAACCTAATCATCAATAAATATACTCTGTTCACACCTTCCTCCCATATAGAACATGTTTCAATTGTTAAAGAACTTCGACCTTTGCTCCTCAGGGGGAGGGATGAGGACTGTTGGTGCTTTCATCTGATTCTTACATTGTCAGAGACATTCTACACAAAGCCCACACTGACCATCATCAAGGAATTGTACCACTTGATGTCTACGGACATCAAGTAATAACACGTTTTACTTTAGCCACAGGAGTATGAGGAGCCTAGAAAGCAAAGTATAAACTGGCTAACTCAGACACACCCAATGGGGCTTCACTGGGATTCCCCTTCACAGTTGTCTAATGCCAGACTCAAAACAACAAGAAATGAACTATAAGGTTCAACTACTCAAAAGCATCAATCAATGTGTTGTGACATTAATCCCAGTGGCATCAGGCCATCCCCTGCATATACTGCATTACTCAGATCACTGATTACATGTTATTATTGTCCCTCTGCACCAATACATTCATTCATTATTCATTGTAAATCATTTAAGCTTTTTTAATAAATATGCAAGTGATACATGCATTGACCTACTGTAATTTATGCTACAGGAAACAGGGGTTTCCTTCATCTTATATTTAGGAACAAAGACATCCCCACCCCCCTGTTGACTGTTTTTATGTTTTCACATTCAAGTGGCCTTTTCAAACTTTCGATCTGTTTATTTAGATTAATTCCACTGTATACAACTGTGCTGCAGTGCTGATCTCCTTATAACTCATCAGTACAATTTTCCCAACATCATAATCGCACGTGCCATGTTTTCAAATATAATGTTGCATTGTACATTTGTTGCAAAAGGTTTGCGCAGTCTAAAATCAAGATAAAATGTCACAGTATACACAAAGTTCAATTTATATGAAGCTTCAGTCAGAAGCACACTGTGAAATCACTTTAATTTTTAAAATTCTATTAACTTTGCTTTGAGCTATACACAGCTGGGGTTTCAAAAAGTAAGACATCAACATCAATATTGTACCAGCAAGAAACCAGTGCAGAGATGGAATTAATGTTCTCCTTACTTAAATGAAAAGTTGATTGGGGAAAGGTGGACTATATTCTCCATTAATTAATTAGTAAAAAAGCAACAATATAATTGTAAAAATTGCAATTTGGATATTCAAACGATTACACTTTAATTCACATTTAAATATTCAATTGTAAAGCTAATGTTTTCAAAACCAGTTAAACAAGACATCCAGGATTTTGTGGAGAAAGAATTTCCTTCATGGAGAACAAGGAGCAAAGCTCAATTGAAATATTAACAAACAAACTATATTTATATACAGTATGTGAGATGCAAGCAGATGCACGATGACACATCACAATACAAAAGGCTGGATATTCAATGTCAAAGCTCAGTTTAAAAGCTACACAAAACTGTTTTATGCATAATCATATTTATTGAATACAACATCATATTGCACTACATTGTTCTCAGCAGGTACAGTGTTAACCTCTAAATTAGAGTCTAATGCAAAAGGACAGATTTCCAGCATATGTAAAGAAACCAAAACAGTCCATATACTGAAAGCGACAGCATGATTTTTGTCATTCTACAGCTGCTAAATTCCCAATACTAGAATGTTATAATATTTTTCTTAAGCCAGTGTAACATTTCTATTACACTGTTACATCCTTTACAATAAAGAGCATGGTATTGAGCATTTCAGTTACTGTATGTGTGATAGCATCAGAAGACAATGACACATATGGCAATACTTGGTTACATAATCTAAAATATATTCATGGACAACAGCCAGATCTGTAGTATGACAAATTGTTATCAAATTGCATTTCAAGATTTTAAAATACTCAGAGACATTTTTAAATCATTTCAAAATACTGCATCTCAGAGAGTATCTACAAAACATTCCAATACCTCAGTGCAATTTGAAGGTAACCTCACATTCATTTTTAAATGGCTTTTAGAATGAATGGAAAGCTGTTTTACAGTATCTTAAAATTAAATGGAGATATTTTAACATGAACAAGCAGTCAGTTGATATTACGGATTGAAGATGCTGCCTTCTGATATCTAGTCAAGAGTATAAGTTTTTTTTTAAAAAAAGAACTAAGTTATTTTTTATAACCTTACCCAAAAATTGTTTAAAAGTTTTCATATATATTTGTGCGTGTATATGTATAGATTTGGAGAGCTGCTGCTTATGCAGTAAAATGCTTTATAAGTACTGGTAAAGTGTAAGAAATAATGTTTCTACTGTGACTACCTTGTAAGTTATAAACAAAGTTGATAGGTGACTTAGAGAAGGTTGCCGTCAATTGGAGGGGGTGAAAGAGGAGTGAAAACAGTCTCTTTTCCTATTTTTTGGGCTTGATCATTTAAAGATAATAACAATTGTTTCAGAAGATAATAAAGTTTGGATTTAAAAAAACATTCCATATATTATAAAACTTGTTCTTTTATAAGCTTAATATTAAAAGATATTTAAATATTTTCTGTGGATTTAAAGATGTATTTCAATGCTTTGAGATACTGTATCTACAGTACCATACACTGATTTGAGCTGTAGTGGTGATGCAAAGCATGCAATAGCAATACAGGATAATATTTTCACAGGAATCCAAAGGAGCACTTTATAAAGTAGCAGTTCAGCAACTGGAAATGCTGTGATGTATTGCACACTGGCAACTTCTCAAAGGACAGAGAAAACAGCTGTAGCCCTGCCTGAAACTATGTGATTGGATCCTGATATTGTAACACCTGGGTGAGACAAAATCTCACCACGGTGACCGGCCACATTCGCACACAGATTCAAACACCTCCCAGTGCCGTGACAACATGACCGGTTAGGCTATCTGTGTCACCTACCCCCTCGTAACAAGTGATTACCTCATCAACACCAGATACTTCAGCCTGAAACTGACCTTAACCTTTTGAGCCTGACTCAACCTGTGCTAGGACCTGACTACCAGCCGGATCTCCAGCTCTGCCTGGCTGTCCAGTTCATCTCCTGCTCTGCCTGGCTGTCCAGTTCATCTCCTCTTCTACCTGTCTGCCCAGCACAGCCCCTTCCCTGCCTGTCCGCCCCGCGTATCTCTGGCTCTTCTGCCTGTCTGCCGGCACAGCCTCTGCCCTGCCTGTCTGCCCGGCACTAGGGGCACTGAGAGTTTATTTAAAAAATAAAAAGATAGGCCGAGGCCGGGCCCCTTCAGAAACCCACAGTCCCCAGGGTCACGTACCCCTGACCGCCCCTGACACCCCCTCTCATCAGGCCTGCCCGGCATATCCCATGCTCCTGTCTGCCAGTGCATCCCCATTCCCTGCTTCTCCTGTCTGCCCAAACCATCTCCTGATCTGCCTGTCTGCCCAGTACATCCCCTGCTCTGCCTGTCCTCTTGCTTTCACCAAGACCTACAGTAGCAATTGGATTCCTCAGCCTGACCCATAGCGGGAACATTCCCCAAGACAACACCGCACAGTGTTTGTTGAAGATGGACTTAACGGGAATGTTCTTAAGTGCAACAATAAAAAAAGCAGCATTACTGTCTAAGGAGCAAAACATTTTTTACCTGATACTCAGCTCTTCATTACATTCTATGAATGCAAGCAAATCTGATGCTGTTGTTGATAAGGCCTATAGGATTTATCTTCCTAACTGAAATTCTCTTTTAACATAAATGGACTATAGTCTGATTCTGACAGTATTCATTATTGAGGATTAATTCAAATTTAAACAAAAATATTCACTTACAAATCAAATCAATTGTTAATACAGTAGCAATATAATGCTGTACCAACACATTTTTTTCAAACACATTTGATATACTGTAAAATGTTATTCCCAGATCTTAAAGATTTTGCATTGTTTCCTTGTTACCGTGATTATTTCTACATCTTTTTTTGGAAAGCACACATAATCCTATAGTCTATTGAAATTCTATATATTGAAATTGTATTTGTTTGTAGAATTTAGAATTGACACCCGAAGAAGGCTCCGAAGAAGGCTTCTCTTTTCAGCATGGAATAACCTTTAACTTGTTCATTTGCACGAGATAATCAATACAAATGATTGATTATCTACTGCAAGAGACAGTTCATATTGGCTACTCATGTAATTATATTCAATTTTTATCCCAGTTTTGAAAACTGGAAACATTTTTTTAATTAATGAAGGTGAATTAAAGGTGTTTAGATTATTGCTACAATACTCAATACTACAATAATTTTAATTTTAAAATATTACAGTATAAGACGAAACTGTACAATAACACTCAGTTGTCATAGCAGAAAATACAGCAGAGGCATTGAGTAAATTGTTCATGCTTAATCATAAAATACACAAATTGTAGATCCTGATTGTGCTGAACACTGCCACTGGTGCTGGTGGTAATCTTAGTGTTTCATCCAGGGGGAGTCATGTACTCTGAACAGAACGAGACACATGCCAGCCAAATAAACCTCTAGGCTCAAGTATGAGCAAAACCTCAAGTTTCTTTGTACTTTCTTGCACTACAGTAAAATAATGAATTCAGACATTTATTTAAGGGAGTTCAACTCAACTAGAAAATGAGGAATGGCATCAAATTAAAATTCAGAGAATCTTGTACATATAATATACATATAATACTGTATATGCAAAGACAATAACACAGAATATTAAGCTGCAATTTATAATTGTATATTGTGTTTTCTTTCTCCTTTTGGCACCAATTTACTTCTGCTATCTAAATTTCTGGAACTATGGCTCATAAAACTGCTTTGCTCTAAGTCAATGGTGAGATGAGATCCATTTAATGCCTTTAGCAATAATGTTCACATAGGATCACATTTATTTCTGATTTCGTAATTTGAATTAAAGCCCAATTTTCACAAACATAAGTTGGGGTATGGGGAGACCAATATGTAAAATAAGTGTTTTTTTTGCAGGAGCTTAGCAAGTCTGGCAGCTTGCTGCTTGGGAGATTGAACAATATGTTCTGGAGAAAAAATTAAATTAAGGAGGAACCTGTAATTTGTGCAAACTTGCAAAGCCATTTTAATCTAAGAACTTATTTCATTAACAGGCAATTCCATCAGTATTTATATAATTATGTTTCTGTTCCTTTTTACCCTTATTCTCAAATGCACCTTTTATTCAGGTGTGAATTTTCTCTCATCTCAATCAAGAAATGTGCTCCTATTGTTTATATAGTGAACATCCATAAAAGGCAAATACTACTGTATATATCTGAACCAAGTAATTATATACCAATAAGTCTGACTTCAATTGTATGTAAGGTTATGGAAACAATTATTAGAACTAAATGATCACTTACAATATACTGTATAAAAAATAGGATCCTAGGGCATAGTCTACATGGATTTACAAAAAAATGGTCTTGTTTAAAAAAGGTGTTAAAGGTAAATAACTTGTTGAGCAAACAACAGTTTTTCAATGCTAGCCAACACAGCTGGTGGGGTCGATTTTTTGCTCTACCATTTGAGCTAAACCTCCATTTTCCATGAACTGTCTTCTGAGAATAGTGCTGTATTCTGGTCCCCTTTTGTGGTGGACACTAGTACTCCAAGTGACGGGTGCATCAACAGGGATGCCTCTGGACAATTTTTTTTTCCATGTTCCTTATGAGTGTTACCTTCACCTAGAATCTCTGAGCCCTTCACTTGCAGTAACCCAGGCTCAGTGATCGAATTGCCAAGCTACACTGGCCTCGGCAGCAACATACTGTAACCGCTTACCATTTCTGTTTAACTTGGACCTGCTGTGATGGCCTCCTCCAAGGTCACGCTCAAGGCTGGAACATAGGATGACTTAACCCTTGCTCACTGTATCCCAGACTCCATCCATACACCAGTTTCTATCCTTTGGAGAATATTCAAAGAGCACTCATACAGTATAATACACAGCTGCCAGCAAACCTTCCTCCCAGCCTCAACCTGGATCTACAACCTGGATCTGCTGTTCTGTCAGCAACTCACTAAACTTAAAGTCTTCTCTCAGATTGCCCTGTTCTCTCATACTCAGAACAGGCTCTTTAAACAAAAGACTACAAATTACAATAACTCATATAAGACCATTAAACTTACACCTAGACCTCTTACTCACAGAGTGCAATTTATATTTATATAACTATACGGCCAGTAGCCATAGCACTCTGCAACTCACAACTGGCAACCCACTGAAGCTAAGCAGGTGTGAACCTGGTCAGTACCTGGATGGGAGACCTCCTGGGAACAACTAAGGTTGCTGCAAGAAGAGGTGTTAGTGGGGCCAGCAGTGGGTGCTCACTATGGCAGGACCAGTGGAGATGGGAGAAATGCTCCCTTGGTTCCATTCACGGTCATCAATGCTCTCTGTCTGAAGGGAGACAGGTGGCTTGTACTGTATATAAGTGATATCACTGTAAGCACACCTGCAGCTACATACAGTCTAGGCTCTTAAAGACACAAGATTCTCAGAAAGGGTTGCCTAACTCATGCCTTCTGTGGCCTGACAAGGTTTTCAGAAAGCTTTTAATAACATTTTGCTCATAAAAGATTAATTCTCAATTTACAGGTAGGTAGCATTGCAGGAGAAATGCATGGATTTGAATGGACAGAACTTAGAGAACACAAAGGGAGAGAATATTCAAATCTGCATGATTATTGGGTAATAAAGGGATCTTCTCTGGGATTACTGCTCTTCCCAGTTTATACAATTGATCTGGACCACTTTTCGTAAACTGGCTTGCAGACTACACTAAAACAGGAGGATTGGTCATGAGAGAGCTAATTAAATTAAAAAATATATTTAGATTTAGAATTTCAACACTTCACAAGCACCTGCCAAATGGCATTTAATGTAGAGAAGTGCTGGGTGATACACGCAGGTAGTAAAAACATCAACTATAAATGCAAAATGGGAGACTCTGAGCTTAATGAGCCTGCTTGTAAAAAAGATTTATACTGTATGTTTATATGGAAATATAATTTACATTGTATAGTCAATTTGAGGAAACAGTAAAAAAATGCAAATAGAATGTTAAGATATACAGTACAGTATACTGCATATTTTTTCAGTGTCAGAAAAATAAGTTGCTCTTGTGGAATCAGATCCTAGAGTTCTAGGATCTGATTCCAGAGCATGATATGAAGAATATCATGCTCTGATAGACTTAAAGAGATACATCCTTTTGTCTCTGTCTTGAACAAGACTATAGCGACTATAAGGAGACTTGAAATAATCAGAGGTACAGTACTAACAAATGTAGTCCAGTCAGCTTTTTCAGCGTCAAAAGTGAAACAAGAACCAGAGGACACAAGTGAAAGTGCATTTAAAGCTTTGAATAAAACAGGTTGCAATGCAGTATGGAACAAGCTAACCAGCCATGTTGTTGACATCAATACGTTGGCTTCTTACAAGAAACTGAATTCTCAACTCAACTGACTATCAGACAGGCCAGAGGCTCAGGATAGTCTCTTCTTACTTGGAACCTTTGGTAAATTCTTGTTATGTACAGTAGCTCTACTAAATTTACTTCAAGCATCCACATTTTCAGCTTAGCTAAAATAAACATGGAAAGTGAGTCAAAGCATAGGGAGCGGTGGCCCTGTGCCTAAGGACCTGTGCATGTGGCTGGAAGGTTGCCGGTTTGTATCCCAGGACTGGTAGAGGAATCCTACTCCATTGGGCCCCTGAGCAAGGCCCTTAACTCCAGGGGTGCTGTACAATGGCTGACCCTGTGCTCTGACCCCAAGCTTCTCTCCCTGTCTGTGTGTATCATGGAGAGCAAGTTGGGGAATGCAAAAAGACAAATTCCTCAATAAAGAAATTGTATATGGCCCATAAAGTGATCTTATCTATAAAAAGAATTGCTAGATTTAGATTTAGATTTTTGTTGTGTTTCTTCCCTTTTTTATCCCTTACAATGTATGACAATGAGACTGAATACAGTATGTACTGTATGGTTTGTGAGTTGGTTATAACCTTTCCTTTGTTTATCACCATATTCCATTAATATGTGATGGCTAATACAATAAACTGAAATAAACAAGCACAACCAAATTAACATGCAAAACAGTATATAGATATTTCAGCTGTTCTAGTAAAAGATACAGTAGGTCAGGAGTCTTGGGAATAACTGTGTTCCATAGCATTGGTGTTGTTACAGTTGCAGCTAAACAGCTTCTAACTTCTGTAAAACATTCAGTACATACTGGGCTATTTACTAGATTATTAGTGATGGGTATAGATATGTACAATACATTTTCAGAAGGGTGTAAACAGGGTTTGGGTTTGGTTTGGTATACTGTATAAAGGGTGTGCACAGGACTAGCAGTGTTGGGTTTTCATCTGAATACTTTGTTAAGAAATCCTGCAATAAAACCTTCTGCACTTAATGTCAGCCATTGTATTTTCATGCATAGATCTATGCACCTACCACAGCTCAGGGAAGGGTCTATCACAAAGTGTCTAAACTTATAAATTACAGTTCAAAGCAGAACAGAGTACAAAAGTTATGTAATGTGTATTTTAATATTGCAACACTACACTATTTTTTTCACCACACATCTGCAATATGTCTGACTGCTTGTAGCTGAAGATTGCTTGTTCCTGAAGTGATGCATGAAGGCAAATTGGAAAAGCTCAAGTGAGGCTTCCTGCAGTGGTTTGCTCCCTTTCATATACATAAGCATATTGTTCTACTGAATACGGAATATACATTTAGATTACTACTTACTGTGCCCTAAATCTTAGCAATCACAACTGAGTTTGGAGCAGAGGGCTTTGCTCAGACTGCTGTGACATAGATACCCTGACAGCTTCTTGTTAAAAACAGTGTAATAGTGTAGAAGGGGAACAACTATCCTGACAAAATGTTTTTTTTTTCTAAGGAATTCAATATATTATTTCACAAACTTCTCAGGCATTCAAAAACAAAATAATTCTTGCCTCTTATGCAGCTTACACTATTATTGCTAGCACTGTTTGAAGCCCACTCCTATAAGCCACGCTTTGTACTGATCCATCATTTCATTCAACAGTAACAAAGTAACTAAGCAAAAGATGGGATATACCCTGGATGGGATGCCAGTCCATCACAGGGTAGACTCACACAAAGAGTCATAAACACACTTACACCAGGGCACATACTGTACAAACTCCATGTAGACAACACCCCAGGTCCATATTTGAACCCAGGGCCCCAGCACTGTTAGGCAGCAATACTAACCACCTTGTACTGATCTGAATACTAATTTAATCAAATATTATTTTTGTAACACAACTTCATTATGCTTTTGTGACAAACAGAATGTATTTGTGACGATCTGAGGTGTTTTGGGTGAAAATAATGACGAGCTGTGTAAAATCTTCCTTTGTCTTAACAGGACAGTCTGGGAAATGGTATTGACAGTGGTAGGGAATAAGCTGGACATTACATTTTCTGTCATGAAATTATAGGTTAGAATGATAGGGAAAAGGGGGATGTGCACCATCTGTGGTGTTGTTTCAAACTTCTTTTTGTAGAAGATATGCAAATGTATGTAAGCAGTTAATTGGCATGCTTGACTGTTGCTCCTAGCATGAGAACACATTATTGGCAGTGTTTTGCTCTTACTTAAAATAAACCTTCAACACTAATACTTTGATCTCTGTGAGAAACACACAATGCAAGTTGAAAGTTACCATTTTTAACCAAGGTTGCTGTGCTAATGGTTTGTAACTTGGACCTCATAAACTCCCCTGCAGGTAAGTGTACTCTTTTAAGGCAGGAATCGCCAACTCAACTTAACTTGTCAGACCTGAAATCATCCTAGTGGGCCAGTGAAAGAAAAAGTTTCAAGTATATTAGAAATAAAAAGTAATATAATATAAATTGTATAGTATAAAATGTCTTGGTTGTCAAAACGTTTTAAGTGTTTCCCAGACACCTGTCAATGCGTTGGTTTTGTCAGTTTGATCACATTGACTGAGCACTGAAACCTCCGGGATTACAGAATGCTGTGCACCAGATAATTGTTTTCAGTGTTCTGCTTTGTTTATATTTGTTGTGGAAAAAAAAATCACAGAAATGGTTTTGTAAAGAAATGGGAGAGATGTTTGAAAGTTAGAAGAATGTCACCTTGAAGTCAGTGAATATGGAGTGCAAGACAAAAACAAGTTGCAATGCAGACCAATATGTTGCATTTGAGCCCAAAATTCTCCAAGAATTTTTAAAATTCTAACGCTGGCAAATGAATGGAAAAAAAAAATCACGACCTCGATCCTGATTTAGAGTTCAATGTGTTCAAGGATGAGATTACTGCTACATTCAGCAAACATACAGTAAGAGCACAGTCAGTCCAGACAAGAGAGTGTCTGGACCACATTCCACAGAACCTTCCGGGGCAATGACTTGCTGCTCCCAGTCACCTGACCAGTTACTGGAAGACAATTGGTCAGGTGACTCTTTAAAACAGCCAGAAGAGGAGGTTTCCTGTTTCCTATTATCTGCTGTCTGAGGACAGAGGGAGGATCTTCTGCGTGACAAACTGTACCAGAGGGCACAAGGGAAGGAATCCACAGACTCGCTAATGGAGTAGAAATATGCATTTGTGAGTTCTGTGAAACTGAATCCGTGAGCTTTTGAGAGAGTTATTTCAAAAAGTGTCGGAGAGACTTTATTATTTGTTTTGAAACCACCCAGAGGCTTAGTTGCCTAGTATGATAGGTAGGGACTTTGTGAAGACATTTAGCCAGGAGCACATAAAGGACCTACAGTAGGTTTTTGTTGTGGTGTTTTGGTTTGGGCTAGTGTATTTTGACTTTCCTCACTATAAATAAATTTTGTCTGATGACCCTAGTCATAGGGAGTGATGCTTTCCATCCATTCAAAGGAACTGTTTCAGCCTTTGAGGGTTGTGGCAGGTTGAAGCCTATCAAGGCACAGACACACAGCACAAAGGAGGAATACTGTACATACACCCCTCGTGGGATGCCAATCCATCACAGGGCACACACACAGGTGTGAATGCATACACAGGAAATTAAGCAATGCTGATCAATGTCGACGGCACATCTTTGGAATATGATACAAAACTGGAGTGTGCAAGGAAAACTCACACGGACACGTAGATAGTTAGCACCTCATAGCTCATGATGCACTCAAGGTTTGAGATGTTCCACAGCTCCATGTCACCTCATTTGGGCAATTGTGCAGCCCAAAAGCTGTTATTTCAAACTTTGATGATCTTATAAATATTAATAAAGAGTACATTTTTAAATCCACCAGTCTGTCCAGGATTTGAATCTGCCAGCAGTTCTTGAGCTGATGAACCCTCCCCAGTTGGAGATTTAGATTTTCTAATCAAGTCTCTTAATCAGTAAAAAAAGAACACATATCAGTGTAATTAAATCAAATATTTAAACTCTGCAATTTATAATGCACAATATTCTGACTAGCGATATTCATATTCTTACTGACATGAATCTTTTATTTTAGAAAAGGGTGAAAAACCTGATATTAATGGTATTTTTTCCTTTCAATTTTAGTCTCCAGGACAAGTTCTGCTTACTTTTCATTATTTTCTCATTTATATTTAATATTGTGGATTGAGATAAAGGTAAGCATTCATGTGGACTCTGTGAAAGAATCACAGCTTTGATCTCAAGCCTAGCTTAACTATGTGTTGCTTACATCAGTGGAAGCTATGACCTGAGAGAAGAAACCTATTGAACAACACAGCATCATACAGTCCCTAGTCATTCAATCAATGATGTACATTATGATGAGAAAAAATAGTAGAAATGAAGTAATGCTACAGTATATGTTCCTACCATTATATGATAATCAGCGGAACAAAGTTGTTATATAGTACCATAAAGCTTGTGTACAAAGATAGCAGACAACAAATTGACTCATTAAAAGAAGGCAACAGTTTGGAATAGTTAAAAGTCTGGGCTTGTAGGATGAAAGTTTTGAGATCAAATCCCTTGTGGCATGCGGATGTTATCTCGAAAGCATAGTACCACTTCGATACAAATACTGTACAGTGAAATACATAAGTCAAGGCATGATTTACACATTATTTTCCATATATTTTACAGAACATATTGGTAACAACTTAATTAAATCTAATTTAAACCTTACCATGAGATTGTAGCCACTAGTTACCCAGCATAGTTACCAAAGCTAATACCAGACTTCTTTCACGAATTAATTGCGTAAGATTCCTGGATCAATAATACTATTAGCACACACACACGTTAGGTGAGCTGAATGGCAACTTCTCAATCTAACATAACCAATTACAACATAAAGCATTCTTATATCTTATTAGCCATACCAAATAAGCCCGATATGAATGCAAATGACATTTGGAACAAATCCTTATCTCTAAAACGTCAACAGCAACCAATCCATTGCTCTCAAATCAAATAATTTTCCAAAATGAAAACTATGGACCCAAACAAAAACATTACAGTATTTTTGCCATCCCGAAAATATCAGCAACCTTTACATACTGTATTATCTCACATTCTGTACAGCTGGTTTTCTATTTGTATTGTATCACAAAAAAATAAGATGACTGAAGAATTACTAAAGAAATAAAATGTTCACTTAAACTGACACAGTGATAAAACGAATAATTCTAATATGCATTGACATTTCATGGTGAAGGTTTAAAGGCATAATTTTAAATTCTGCCAATAGCACAGAACTCTTTAAAGTTTTCTTCATGTGCAGACCGGAAGAGAACAGATACTAGGAAAGTGTTAGCTTTCATTGCCTTATTTTTTTTTCTCCCTGGGCTCATTGGAATACTTCCAAGGGAGAGAAAAACACTTTTAAAATACTTTACTGAAACACTGTATTTCAAGAAATCAATTAAAAGCCTTTTTCAAAGATGAAAATGACAGGTACAATTACAGGGAAGAAAGAACTGTGAAATTACAGCTGCACACCCATACGCTGTCAAAGACACCATAGATATTAAGGTACCTTTTGAGTATAACAGATATTTAACTGTTTTCCGAGGAACATAATGCTCACATACTGTACATTTGGACTGTAACATTGCTGGCTGCTGGATGAAACATTATAGCTGAAGGTAATGCTTAAGCAATTTGATGTTTAGAATAATCTAAAATTCCAAGAATGGTAAGAAAATACCAGCATGATTTGCAAAGTTGAAATTAATGTACAGGAGGTCAGCATGGTAGCACAGTGCATAGCATTGCTGTCTTGCAGAGCTGGAAGCCTGAGTTCAATTCTGGATCTGGTGCGCTTTCTGTCCATGGTTTTTATGTTCTCCCTCTGCGTCACAGTACAGAAGAAGGACCCTAAGCAGAATCTTCTGAACTCAAAAGTACCAGCAGGAGTTTATCCAAAAACGTGGGTCAGGAGCTCAGGCCAGGATCAAAAACCAGTAAATCCACAATAACCAAGTCGAGATCCAGTAGACAAAGTCAGACACAAAACCAGAGGTCAGAGCCAAAAACCTAGAACTCTTGCGGAACAAGGAACAAGGAACAAGGAACAAGGAACAAGGAACAAGGAACAAGGAACAAGGAACAAGGAACAAGGAACAAGGAACAAGGAACAAGGAACAAGGAACAAGGAACAAGGAACAAGGAACAAGGAACAAGGAACAAGGAACAAGGAACAAGGAACAAGGAACAAGGAACAAGGAACAATGCAGCTCTAGCTAGGTAAAACCCAATACCAAGCAAGGAGTGGTGTGTCAGGTTGGCTTAAGTAGGCAGGTGGAAGAAGGTGTGTCTGATTAGTTAATTGGAAACTGCACTGGAATGTAAAGGAGTTCTCCAGGGGCCTGACGTAACATTGTGTTCATGTGGGATTCCTCTCAGTGCCTTGCCATGCTATGCTATGGTACAGTATGTCCAAAAACATAGTGGTAGGTACGTTAAAAGGGTTTTGGGAGGATGCGCATGTGTGTGTCCTGTGATGGACCGGTGAACTGATCAAAGTGTACCCTGCCATGTGCCAGCAGTTTGCTGAGAAGGCTTCAGCTAACCCAGAGCCCTGATTTGCATGAAGCAGTTAGAAAATGGGTGAATGCGAATTTATATAGAAAAATGACTTCGTGCTCATAATTAATTTGACATACAGAAAGTACATAAGCACAAACAACTGTTGAATGCAAAAGACTGATACATTGCAGTCAACACTTAGTATGCATGATTACACAATATGTTTATGCATTGTAATTAATTGAGATTATTTTATTGCATCTCTCAATGGCATATATCATCAAAACATATTTATCTTGCCTTGAAGTTTTGGTAAATGAGTTTTAGTTCACAAGAAATAATTATGTAATGACAGGAGAGATACTCTTCTTAGATCTGAGTAGCTGATATGGCAATTGGTGTTGATAGGCCCATTAATCAGACTGGCTTTATCCTCTAATCAAGGAAATTGAAAGTTTGTCTACAGAAAGAGAAATCTTCTTTCAGATTTATTTTTATTTTACAGTATGCAATATTTACAGAATTTAAGTCCACAAGCAAGCAGTGAACAATTTGACACACTGTACAAAACAGACAGCTGAAGAAGGCTCCACAGCCGAAACATGGTGTTTCTTTTCTTCTCTTTTCAACATAGAATAAACGTTTACTTGTTCCTGTGCAAAACAGTACACTCTAAAAGTTGCTATCATAAATGATGAAATGCTTATGGAAAACAAAACTGTGACACATATTCTCATATTTGAACATGTCTGGTTTAATCCCACTGGGCAAAACGACATTTCCTACCATGTGTTATAAAATGTTGTAGAGATATCCCTTTCCTTCTTCACCCCTCCCTCAGAGGATAATATAGAGCTGAGATAAATTCTCATTTTATTTTCCAGAGCCACAATTTATACTAGCAAATTAAATGAAAACTGCGGATAAATTAGACATTGTGCTTTTACTGCCTCAGTATAAATATATTAAACAATACAAACAGGGGGAAAATAACACTTTATAGTTCCAAAACATTCTTCCATATCAATTTTATGAATAAACAAAGGTAATGGGACTGGACAAATGAGGAGTTTGTGAAAACAGCATGTTAGTGAGTAAGGCCAATTTTACTGTACCACCAGGAAATGTGTTCTTCATATGATTTAGGACAAAACGACTTTTATGGAGGGGTGCATTTCATTGTATTTAGATGACAAATGGATTTTGCATTTATTGACTGCTGTATTTCAAAATTTCCTGCTGAAAGACAGCTCAACACAAATTGACACCAACTGTAAATGTTTTTGTATTGCATTGATTCCCGCCAGACATTTGGCGGTAATCTTGTCACAGCTGTCATCATCCAACATGGTTCAAGCAGACATGATTACTTTCAGAAGACGTGATGCAATTTCCCTATAATTTTATATCTTTGTTTTTATACATAAATTGATTACATGGGAAAGATGACTGAAGGGTTAGTAATCGTGAAAATAAAAAATATGAAGTAGAATTGTCCAAAGATGTTCATATTGTCAATATGTGTGAATAAGGCTGAATGATTATCTCTTGTGTACTTTTACAAATTATCAATTATCAAAAAACATTAAACTCGTATTAAAAGTTCTAAAATAAAATTGTAATTATCTTCCACCACATCTGTCGTAATCACCTGTTTGCACAGTGATGGAATTTGTTTTTACTCACCCATACAAATAATCTGCAGCATATTTCTATACATAAATCAATGTATTTTTCACAGAAAGACCTTCAATTATGAAAGAAGCAACTCCAATTTCTAACTTAAGTGAACAGCAGATGGGAATTACAACTGTAATAAAACACCTTAATACATTAGGTTAGACTTAACAGTTTTTACAATGTTGGTACTGTTTCACAAAATGCAACACATCATAGAACTCCACAGCAATGAGTAGTCATAAAAGTTGTGGAAGATATAGTCAATGTTAAATGAATTTATTTAAGTAGATAACCTTTAGTCATTTGAAATAATCTGGTTTACTGTTGAAGTACACTGTTGGTGCACCCACATCCCCCACACACACCCCCAGATTATTAAGACAAGAGTTAGAAATGATGTCCTAATTTGGTTGTCATGGTTGGATAATTACAATCAGGCTTAAGTTGCTGTCTGAATTAACATACTTTTAATTTGACTGGGATCAACAAGAAGATTACCCAATATGTGTGTGTGGGGAAAAGAAAACTCTTTCCTCTCTTACTACGTGTAAATAATTCTGATTTTTCAAACGTTACCAGTCTGGTGATTAGTCAACACAACAATGGCTCTTGTTGGTCATTTTCATATTTACAAATCACTTCACCCAATATCATTTTATACCCCACCCAGATAGTACCATTCCAATAATCCTTAATTGTTTCATGCATGTCTATAAGGCACTCCAAAAACCTTATCTTACTTGTGTGTGTTGTTACCATTCACTGTGTCAGCTACTTAAAAAAAAGATTTTGCTCTTGATAAGTATTTTTCTGCTATCAGCAAAGGCATTTAAAGGATGAAGCACAAGCACTGGGCCGCATCCACATCAATACTCTTGATGCCAGTGTAACTCTAATAGGCAATCTGAGTAAACTCAGAGGAAAGAAAAAAACCCCAGCTGCAATTATTTTTAATTTGGTTAGTTGATCAATAATTCATCCTTATGAAGGAGTTGGATAATGCACAATTAGGATGTGGGGAATTTATTAACAGTCATTAGCAGACAAGATGATGCGGTTCAACTGACTGTGTATCCCTGGGAAACCGAGCAATCCCTTCGGCAGAAACGGAGAAAGCAAGAGGCCAGGGATCTTCCCTGCCGAGCTGTCCTTAGAGAGAGGGACAAAACTAATCAATAACTCCCATGAGCTCTCACAAAAGTCCTGAGATCTTTCTAGATAAATCACTAAGAAAGACCCCTAACACACACACACACACACACACACACCATAATACAAATGCCATTTCTTTCCACCAGGGACAGATTGCACAACACACAACTCCTTTCTCATCCTATGCCTACATGGTTTTAAAACCTTCCACCAGAACTTAAATGTAGTACAAATATGGTATATTTATTAATTTTATCCAGCAGTTAAATGTATTTTAATACAGTTGGTGCTCCAGTAGTTTCAACCTGGTACATAACATCCAGACTGTCCATGTTTCTTACTTCTTGAGCTGCATGTCAAACTGTTTCAGATACTGTATGTACAGTACCGTACAGTATATACAGCGTACCATCAAAGAGATTATAAGAGAAAACCACTCAAAAATGTTTTTTTTTTTTTAAATCATCATAATAATAATAATTGCTTACACTTTTATATATTGCACTTTTCTGGACACTCCACTCAAAGCACTTTACAGGTAATTGGGGACTCCCCTCCATCACCACCACCTATGTGCAGCCCCACCTGGATGATAAGCCAGTTCGCTCAGCACACATCAGCTATTAGTGGGGAGGAGAACAAAGTAATGAAGCTGGGGTTACACCCCTGCTCTTTTCAAGAAACGCCCTGGGATTTTTAATGATCACAGAGAGTCAGGACCTCAGTTTTACGTCTCATCCGAAGAACGTTAAATGTTACATGTTAAAGACATTAAACTGTAGTTTATACAATAGCACATCATACAACAGCTTATAAAAAACACAGACGTATGCCCGCCCTGTTCTATAGGCAAGACGTTTTTTTTTTCATTTTTCTTGTACATCATGAGACTTAAGAAGTCACTTGGATGAAACCTCAATGCTCACATTAAGAAGATGTCTGCCTTGTGTTTGGAACCATTTCCTGTGTTTTCTTCCTTTATTGCTTCTGGCCGCTAAAAGGTTTTGATTAATTTTTAACCAAACAAGCTATGCTGAATCTTTAGTTATTTTATTTTTAGCAAGAGCTACAGCAGGTTACACAGTTATCAAACAGCACTTACCTCCAGTCAAAGTTTATAGTTTAAAGAAGCACACAAATCACAGTACAATTTCTTTTTTAAGATGACTATCTAGATGTTGTTTTCATTTCACTTGTGCCAGGAAGTTGCATTGGCAATATCAGATTCAAAATACAATAATCACAATAAGAATGAGTAAATATTGATCTGAAGGAAAGATACAGTACTTGCTCTTATTGTAAAATGTGTTTCGGTGTGTTTTGAGTTTAGTTTGGCAGCTTAGTAAATGGATGTTAATTCTATAAATTGCAACCCATTTATTTACCCCTAAACCATGTTGTGTTAAAAAGCAAATAAGTCACACACTTATATTCAATATTCCTGACATTGGAAGAATGCATTCATATTTGTGTAAATTTGCTGCTAGATACTGTACAGTATGACTGACTTTCCAAGTCTAATTTTCCCTTTTTAAGTTTACAGTATTAACACAACAACCACAAAATGTGTTAAAGTTTAAAGACTTTTTAAGAAAACACAACTGTCACATTTTTATTACAACATTCTTTTTCGTTTTTGTGGAACAGATAAAGCCAACCATAGAAAAAGAAATCCATCCAGGATTTACACTGCAGTGAATGGCTGCTAAGTTATTTTAATATCACCTACCTCCTATTTTCTTTTCTTTTTCCAAATATTGCTGGGACTTCAGAACTACAACAAACTGAATATATAGAGCAGTTTGACTTGCTCAGGGCAAAAATAAAAGCAATTTGGTAAAGAGAAGACTAGACGGGCACTTACATTCTTGCTGTGGCAGTTGTTACTTGAATGATTGTTGTTTTGTAACTGAATTATTTACTGTTATGTGACTCAAAGTGATTCTTCCCTCCTCTGTGAGAAAAAGAAATTCCCATTTGAGACAAATTGTTACTGCAAAACAGCCACTATGAAACAGAAAATGCACTAATGAAATAGGTGATGGGTATTTCATAGGCTACAGTACCTGCTAGTAAATTGTAATTATGTACAGTATAAACTAGGGTACTCTTTCATAGCTTTCATTTTATAGTAGTCATGCACTGGATTTTTTAAATGTGTCTTCCAGAACTTGAATTATTTGAAATTATTGCTGCTGTTCATTTGCAGTATAAGAACAAGCTTTTAATCCACCTTTTTTAAATTAAATAAATAATTTAATAACTAATGTGTGTTATTAGTTATTAAATATGTAGAGCTACATTTTTTATTAAGTCTTATGTGATTATCACAATATGCTGTGCCTTGCAAAAGTATTCAGACCCTTGCACAGTTTTCACATTTTGTTGCTTTAAAGTTTGCAGTCATTACACATTGTAATGCTGCAATTAATGTTTTACAATATATAATCGACACGCTCCACACAGTTAAAACAAAAAAAAGTATTGATTTCATAATGAATCAAACCCTTTATTGTGACAAACCTAAATTAATTTATGTGCTCGAAATTCACTTTACGAGTAGCACAATTTGTTGAGTGATCTCTGTCTCTGTATATTAAGAGTGGTTTACATGCTTTTAGAATAGAAGAAGGTTTCAAAATAACACAGCGATAAAGTTGTATAAAGGTACAGATCAGTAGAAAGGTCTTAAAACATACTGAATCAGAGACCCTTAATACAGTATCTCTTTGAACATAGTGAAGTGTATTATTAAGAAGCGGAAGGCATCAGGCACAGCCTAGATCAGACTGTCCTTCCAAACTGAGCAGCCTGGCAAGGAGCAAACAAGTTAGGAAGAGCACTGTGAGGTCAACAGCAGCTTGGAAAGAATTACAGGGTTCAGTGGCTGAGATGGGAGAAAATATCTTTGGGTCAACAAATATAATAAATATCCCTGTCACCCCTCAAAGGTGGCTGTATGGGAGTGAAAAAACAACATCTCAAATCGCTAACCCCCTCCCACATATGGGGTGTGTGACAGCGCACCTGCATGACACTGCAGAGATGTTGCAAAGCTTTTCGTTTAGACGAGACACATCCATTAATTCATTGGAGCTTTTTGGTGTTGCAAACCCAACGCCATCCTACTGTCATACCGGTGAGAGCATTATGTTATACAGTAGTTCTACCTCTCGTCAGCTGCTCCTGGGAAGCTGGTCAAGACCGAGGAGATGTTTGGAGGAAGACGGAGCCCATTTTGAAAAGGACAAAGTGCTTCAGATTTTGAACTAAGACAAAAATGCCCGCTTTTAGCAGGGCAGTGATCTGAAGCAGATGGCCAAAGCTGCACTGGCGTGGCCAAAGAATAACAAAGTGATCCAGTCATAGTTCTAATTTGAATCATACTCCAAGTTTGTGGATTGACCTAAAAACCGCTGTCTTTAAGCGACTTGAGAGAGCATGTGCAAATCAGGTAAAAAAATGACCAAACCTGCTTCCACAAAATTTTGTGTTGACAGGTCTGGATACTTACAGTATATAATTAATTATACTTAATTAAGTAAGTGGCAGGAAACAGAAAAAGGAAAGAGAGAACAGGAATCGGAGAAGTGGGAGAATCCTTTTATGTAATCAGTTGAGGTACCAGATTCTGTCCAGGTTATCCAAAAGCTGGAAAGACCACCAGTTTCTGATTCTGATTCAAATTGTTATTCTTATTTCATACTGGCTTTTGTGTAAATATAGGAAGTCACTTAATACTTTTGCAGTATTAGATACTAAGCTGTATATTCACCATTTTATAATAAACTTTGTTGCACCTTAAGTCCTTTTATACTGCTACTCAAAAAAACACAGGGTTATTATTTTTAGGCTGGTACAGTGGATTAACTCTATAATAAGCACCTTGCCTAGTGGAATTTGTTAAAACAAATAGCTACAGGTGCCTTTAGGTCCTTATGGTCCTTTTCACATTTTTAAATCTGCAATTAGCACATTTTAAAACATGAGACTTTGATCTGCATTTCATATTATTCATTTTTATAGTACCATAGAGACTTACATTCAAATCCATAAATAAAGCAGAATAGCATTATGGCAATTCCTGACATAACAAGATGCACAGCTGCGTTCATTATGGATAGTTTAAAGTAACCAGACAATCTACCCAGAATATTTCTCGATGGCAGGAGAAAACCCAGGAAATTAGCAGAAACCAACACGAATGCAGGGCAAACATGCAAATATTACAATGAAAGGTGGCCCTTGAATTTTGAAGTCATAGAGCTTCCCAGCACTGTTCATCCATCTTGATGCTACTGTATATGAGTTGTTAGAGGTTCTCATTTCTTAGCTTACAGTATATCATCCAACTAGAGTGGAGCCAGGCCTGTTGATTTAATAGAGGTTCACACTGATATCACAATAACTATTTAGGTTTTGTGCTGTTTTTACTGTATTAATATTTGTGGTTTTGCAAAAACTATTGTCTACTACCAAGTAATAAACATGTAATTGTTTTGTAGAGGTACCCCATCTCCTACTGTAGGTGTTAGTTATATTTTAGTAAAACTTTGTAGACAACAGTAATTAAACAGAAATTAATTCAAAACTGAGCCATGAGTCACAAAGCTGACTCCTAAATATAATCTAGGTCCTAGGTGAGAAAGGTTGCTTGAGATTTTTGCTCGAGATTTTCTTCCACCCTAAAACTTCTCACAAATGATCTTATACACTAGAGTTTTCATTTTGACACACTGTGTGGCACTCAGCTGTCTTTTTCTTCATTAAGCATAGCAAAGAGCAAGAAGCATAGCAAATTCCTCATGATTCACTTAACGAGCTCTACCCTTTTCAGTCAACACTCCTCTCTCTCCCACTCTTGTTCTTTCTCCACGTCTATCAAAACCTCAGCTCTCTCACTCAGTTTCTCAGGCTGCCCGTCCACTGTCAGGTATTATGAGCTAAACAGTCTCGCTAACAATTTAGTTTTGTGTGCTCTAGACTGTTGCTCTCTCTTCTTCAGGGAGACTCTCAGATTCTCACAGTTCACATAAAAATTACCTTAATTTCTCCATTTTACTGTCTGCTCTATATTGCATTTTGCACAGGTATATCCTCTCTACATCCAAAAGTCATGGAAGGATTGTGCATGACAGAAGTGTCTCTGTGAAAGTGTGACACGTTTCTAATTAGGGATCTCAGCCAAAGTCGATATCTACTGTAAAACCACTAGTGCATTTCTTTTAAAATAGGTTAAATCTTGTTTTTGACATGTGGGGTTTACAGGCCAAATAGGACAATGCTTGACATAACACTAAACAGCATTAGTAGAGATAGTAGCAATAGCAATTGTTATTCTTTAGATTCTCTGTAAAACACGTGGTTGGCTGAAAAAGAAACAGTATGAATTCTACTAGAGTTCTGGTAAGTAAGAGTCTCATAAAATAACGGTTTGCTCAAGATGTAATGTTTTGTCAGATGTCACATTTTCCATAAAAATGTAACAAAAAACGCTTTGGTGAATTGAACTTGCAGAAAAGTGTCCTGACCAAATTTCCCATCAGCCTTTACCACTGTTACTTTGCCAAGGACTGCTCTGGTACCCCAGATGCTAAAACGTCCTGTGAGCACGGAACAAGCAAACCATTCCTTTTCCTCAGAAGCACATTTATTCATCATTGAGCCAGGAAAATGAGCTACCATGCAACCATGAAGCTTCCTCACAGTCCCACAGATCCCCCATCTATGGAGCCCTAAATCTCGCTTCCGGCTCTCTTACAAGCCTCTGGACTGACAGTTGAAGAGTAGTCAACTCCACTTTGTACCTATACTTACCTCTCCTTTCCCTCCCATGGAGTTCAGTAACTCTTTTCAATAAGTCAGCCATCTTGGGTCAAGGCCATGACCATTTGTTCATTTTGAGCCAAGGTCCTATCACACGTTAATCCACGCATCTGAATTAAACAACATTTAAGCCAAATCTATTCAGCATGTTCGCTTGATAAAGGAATCTGTGCCTTCCTATTTAATTTAACTTGATTATGCCAGTGATGTAACCTGTGAAAGTCGAGGAACAGCTGCAAGCCACTCAGAAGTACAACACTTCCTGATTATTGCCTACTTAAGAAATACTAGTGCTTTGCATGTTAATCATCCATTAAAAGCATGCAGGTTAAATAAAGAAGAATCATTTATAAAATAAATACATTTATGAAGATTATGAGGCTTTTCAAGATGCGACCCAAACCCCTGTCATTAAGTGCCTAATTTTACATATATTTTCCTTTATTTTAAGAGCAAAAGTCATTCACACTTTGCAAGACTTATTCCTGCCCGGTACCCTTTCTGTTCAAAAATGATTCTTTTAGAAGTAACTTTCTGAGACACTTTATAATAATCATAATAATAATAATAATAATAATAATAATAATAATAATAATAATAATAATAATAATAATAATAATAATTGCTTACACTTATATAGCGCTCTTCTGGACACTCCACTAAAAGTGCTTTACAGGTAATGGGGACTCCCCTCCACCACCACCAATGTGCAGCCCCACCTGGATGATGAGACAGCAGCCATAGTGTGCCAGAACACTCACCACACATCAGCTATCAGTGAGGAGGAGAACAGAGTGATGAGGCCAATTCAAAGATGGGGAGTAGTAGGAGGCAAGGACATTTGTCTTCAAGTTCAATTCACCAAAATCTTTTTTGTTACATTTTTATGGAAATCTGACAAAACATTACTTGAGCAAAGTTATTATATAAGATATAAGACCAGAACTAGAGTAGAATTCATACTTTTCCTTTTTTAGCCAACCAAGTGATTTACAGAGAATCTAAAGAATAACAATTACTATCACTACTACTGTATTTCCACTACTTCCGTTTAGTACTATGTCAAGCATTGTCCTGTTAAACTCACTGTTTAAAACTCACTGCTTTAGCTGCAGCCTTTTTTACTTTTAAACTGGTGCTCACTGGTGTTTTTGAAACTTACAGCTCTGTACTGTATGTGTGTGTTTGTTATCCTGGACCCGCAGATTTTAAAGATCTTGTTATGACATGCCCATAGTAAAAATCAGTTAGCAGGAGAACCAGGAGGCGTGGAAGGTGGGTGGAAGACAAAAACACATGACGAACGTCTCCTGGCTGTTGATGAGCAGTAGACCTTGTTGAACAAGTCACACAATTAGGAAGGCCTCTTTCTGTGTGCAGTAATATTGGGTCATACTGTATACTGTAATTTCAGAATAAATACACTGGTTTCTTAGTCAGGTTGTAAATTTGTGCTAGAAATTCATTCATGAATTGTTCCAAACGACCCCATTTTGAACAACAATTTGCAGTAAGACTTACATAGTGTTGCCCATCAATGATTCCCAACCACTTTGACAGAGTTTGAGCAAATTTGCAAAGAAAAATTGCACTGTCCAGTGTGTAAAGGTGGTAGCGACTTAAAAATTCTCACAGTTGCCAAAGGTGTTTCCAACATACAGTATATTGATTCGGTGGGATGAATACAATTAGTAATTAGCTTATTTTAATTTTTAATTATCCTTTGCAGTTTTTACTGACACTTAACATTTTTCATTGATTAAAGTTTTCACTCTGAGCATTCAAGATTTGATTAAGACTGTTCACTCTAAATATTGTGTATACTGTATATTACACACAATTCAGTAAAATGTGACATCGTTGTACATTGCATTACATAAGAGAAGTTAATGCTGATGATTCAATCGGATAAAGATTATACCATTATATATACTAATTTGATCCTTATAATCATGTAAAATAGTAGTATGTTTTGCTGAAAATCCTGGTATTATTGTGTTTGAGAATGCAGATGTTTACAATGAGACAATGTTCCTAGATTTATCAACTATAATATAGATATTAGAAGTATTGCTTTAGCTAATAGAAATATTGATATATTTCATTGTATATTTTACAGTATATCTCGGAGGAGATGCTAACAGCTACTCTCAACTACTCTTAATGCAAGAAGTAGGGAAGCTTTGCTCAAGTGGCTGCCCTATTAACTTACTGTAAAACCATATTCTCAAGAGTCTGGACATCTTGGCTTTTTGTTGTACAGAAAGACTGTGATACTAGACGGTTATTCTACAGTATACTGCATGAGACTATATACCACAGAACTGAAACTCTGAACAGAATCTGACTACTAAGGCCAAAAATCCGTAACCCACAAAGAAAGTATATTCTCAGATGTTTATAACATGCACAGTAACTTGCTTAATGAATTCTGAATTATGACTGGGAAAGGATATTTATCCCATTCAAGAACAAAGATAATTTCTTCTCTTTTTCTAGTATTTAAAATCATGCATTCTTATCACACCATGCAACCAAACTCTCTACACATTTCTGATATAGTTTGGGGCTATCATAATTATTCATCAGAAAACAAATATGGTTGAATCGTCTGAAAAAAAGTATTAGGGATTGGTTGGAACCACTGGCAGCATAATCATTCCTAAAAAGAGTGAAAAGCAGTGCCGAACCCACTCCCTGAGGTACTCCACAGCTAGTTATTACTCTGGAAGAAAACTGTATTATTAACTTTAACGTCATATATTGTTTATCCTTGAAAGCATAGTTTAACTTATTAATGTATTACTACAAATGCAGTTAGCAGTTATCCAACCATCGGTACATCACACTTGGAACCTCATCTCCATTACTCTGAAGTACAAGACACTATAAAATTAGCCAAACTATAAAATACGCCAAACAAAAACCTCTTGCCTATTAACGGCACATTTGTGCAATTGAAACCAGACCAGTGAAGTGCGCATCTCATTGGTAATTGCTCGGTTTATCAATTTATCCTCTTAGGCTATTCCCCAGGGATACTGTAAAGAGAATTTGCAGGAATTAACGTTGCTGCTATCTGTGCCGATGTCCAGTCAGATAATTATTTAAAGTAAGGTGTATAGACAGAAAAGGGCTAATAGGTGGGGGGTAAAATGATTTAAATTGTGCAGCATTTCAGTATTTTTGTAAATGTATTACAGTGATCAACCACTACCAGAAAACCTACAGTATATAATGTACTATAGTCAACAGGTTTTCTGATAACCTCTGATGCAGCAGAATTCAGTGCTTGCCTTACAAAATTGTATTTTTCTACAGAAATATGACATTTAAAGTTCAGACTTGAAAAAATCTATAATATCAAAATTTCATGATTTTATTTTAGTGTAAGTTTGCATTTGTAGTGAGATGTTGTTTGTATGTTAGATGGTTGTTTTTATTTCCACTTTTGTGAGAAGTTGTTAGAAAGTTGTTACATGGGAAACAAAGACAGAAGAAGATCCCAAGGAAAAACAAGACAAAAAGCCGATTGATTAAGTGTTTATATCTAATCGCCAAGAGTTGGTAGTTCTGTATTCAAGTCATAACAGTCCATTGGTCTGACCTTATTCTAGTCTCTATGGTATTATGCAAACAAACAGGATATTCTGTAACCCTTGGATGTGACATTAGTATGTACTGTACTATATGCCCAGAAAGGTTGTACCCACTGATACAGCTGGGTAGATTAGAGGAAACAGGTAAAACATCTCACTCTAAGAACTGCAGTGTCTGTGTCAATGACATGAACACACAACACACTAGTCATGAGTGCTTGAAAACTATTCTGTCACCAAATGATAGGACTATTAGAAACAAATTACAAGAGATATAAACTGCCACATTATCAAGCAATTGTGATGCTATTTGATTCATGGAAACATGGCTAACCAAAAAAACAAAAAAAAGTCTACATACTGTTCTGGAGAGACAGGAAAGGTAAATGAGGAAGTGGCAGGAGTGTTTTGGGTACAAGAAGTACTCAAGGTTAATGAATCTCCAAGGACCGATGGCATCTTATCAATTTATATATAATTTTCTGAAGCTAAATCTTCCAATTGTCTCTCAAAATAGGTGTAGCACATATGGACTGAAGAATTACTTCAACCATTCATACTGTAACAAGGGTGACAGTACTGAACCAAGTAATTACTGTATAGACCAATAAATGTGACTGATATTATTAGAACTAAACAATAATGCAAAATACATTAGAGGATGAAACTCAGTATGAAGTATGAAACTCAGATTCTAGGGAATGGGAAACATGGAAAATGGATTTAGAAATGGTGGAACTTGCCTAACCAACTTGTGCTCTTAAATTGGGGTGATTTAATTAGTGGAATACCTCAGGGATCTGTTCTGGCACAACTGCTTTTCCAAGTTTATATTGATTATCTAGATTCTGGTACTGTAAGTAAATAATCCAATTTGACAGGTAATGCCAAATTAAAAGGATTAGCAAACACGGTAAAGGCAAAAATTGGAATTCAAAAATATTTAGACAAAACAAGACTGGGTAAACACCTGGCAGATGACATTTAATGTATTGTAGATACGTGCAGAGGTTTTTTCACTTTTTATCTTCTAGATAATATGGCAATGCAAGAAAAACAAAATGAAAAACAAGGACTATTATGTTAAAATTATGTAATTCAGCATTAAGGCCTCATTTAGAATACTGTATGCAATTTTGATCAGCACATTATAGAAAAAGATGCAGCTCTGGAATTAGTCCAGATAAGAGTAACCAGATACATTCCAGGGCTGAGGGGAAATCTGAAACCGATAGTCTGAAGGAATTGAAAGTTTCTTGCCTCAAACAGAGAAGATTGCGAGGGGACACAGGACAAAATCCTCAAAGGCAGGGCCAAAGTCAATGCAGTATTCTTCAGAATGAAGAAGCAAAACACAAACGCAAATGAGTGAGAATATGAAACAAGATACCCAGCTGTGATTTTGAAGCCATGGTGTCTTCTGAGAAATGACTAGATGAGAACTACCGACTACCAAATAGTCTAGATGCGTCAAATGGCCTACTCCCATTTGTAACCATTCTTACATTTTTAAAATTTAGCTCATTCTCTGTAGCACATGGCTAAAACTATTTTTTTAATTATTTGTTTTAAAAGTTGTTGCTCAATTCATTTGGATTTTTGTATTGAAAAATGTTTGTTTTTGTCTTCATGGTCAACACACAGGCTGAAAAGGTTAGACAGCAAGTGATTTAGCCAAGATGACTTCTCAGGAACAGCTGCAACAGCAGGAGTCAATATGAGCACTGCTGGCAGAGTGTGAGCTCCTGATGATCTGCTTACTTTCCTCAAAGCTCTGATTGGCATGATTTTGAATCTGCATTTGTCTGTAGCAATGTACAGGTAGGCTAACTTTTAACTTTCAGATGGTATGCATGGTTTGGTTTGGCATAAATGAGTTTGGCAAAACCAAAAACAAACCCTTTTAGACTGCTTCCAGTTGTACCTATCTGGACCTTAGCCATTTGCAACTATCACTTTAACAGGTAGATACGGTGTATGTAATTCATTTTTTTAAATATTCTATTCATATTTTTGACAACAATTGTTTTTTGGTTTGGTTTTCCCAATCTCCATTTGAAAACTTAAAAAAATGAAAACAAATAAACAAAGTTTATTTGCCTGATGTATCATGTTGTTTACAAAGTGATCCAAATCAGCATACATTTAAAAAAACCCAAGTCTTACACAGAAAGTCTTCTTAGCAGATGGATATATGTGTTAAAGTAATGAAATTTACCACTCATAAAGTCGCAAACTGAGCCAAGCTCTCGTGGTACAAAATTATTTATTCTCTGATTTATCCTCTGGGAGGTTACCCAATTGCAGCACATTTTTCCTCATTACTCATTCCACTCTTAGCCAAGCTCTGAGAACACTCCAAAAATGCCCACATTCGTTTAAATACCCTGTAACAGGGTAACAAATGGTAGATAGGGGGCTTCGCCAAACATGTTTTTTGCCAAGAGGATTCAAGTGGCTGGCCAGACAATGCTAAAATATGGATGCTTAGTACAGTAGCTGGCTCCAGCTTTAATGTTTTCATTTTTGCCTGAAGAATTCCTGGCTTGTTCCTGGGAATATATTGTACTGCTCTTGTTTTCCTGACGTCCTTGTAAAGAAATGTATTCAGGAAAACATTTGTGTAATCAGTTTTAAAAGTACACCTACAGTACTGTAACATCACTAACAAAGCTTGCTAAAATTTCTACAGGCTTGCTCTTTTTGAAGCACTGTATGTTAGAATGATTGAAATGTTTTTGCATTTTGATCCTAGAATGATGATGACATTTCAGGATTCCCGAACTCTCAAAATGAGTTCCTTAGAACAGGTAGACAACAGTTTGAACTGAAATAAAAATGTTAAAAAGAATGTATGTACAGGTAATTCTTCTATAATGCACCTAATTTAGTTTTCTGCAATACGCAGTCTTTAAATAGTTGGGGTGGTCTCATATCCACTGCTTGCTCAGTTACTTCACTGAAGTATAGCACAGTATTGCAGTAAAGTACTGTAGCTATACTGAATTGTTTATTTGTGCCAAAAACTTTAATTTAATTAAACCACTCTCATTTATAGGCTTATTATGTATGCTTGGCAGTAGATGGGGGGTGGGCAGTGAGAGCTTTCCAAAGAAATAACATGATCTCTCAAGTGCCATAGATTGACTGGTATATTTATATATGTTATAAATGAAATAAAGAACAAAGAAAGCAACTCACATGTTGTGTGCTTTTGTGTAACGACCATCTTGGATTATGTGTAGTTTCCTTTCTATCAACTTTTCATAATACATCATGAAAGAACACATCCTTCATGCACTGTTAATCATATCATTTCACTCTGAACAGAATTGTTATTTAACCAAAATTGTGGGGACAGTACGGTGACTCACATCACTTTATAAAAGGAATCTGAAGTTCCCTGAAAGCATTTTAGAAAATGATTAAAAAAGAACAGCATCAAGCAAGGGAAATGAAGTTTAAAACTAAACAGTTAAATCCAATGAGAATAAACTTCATTGACAATGACAACCTGGAGAGCACATATTCATACAGCTTTTACAGGAGCAATGTTGCCAAGGTACAGTGTTCAAAGCTACTGTACAGTACAAAGGCGGCAGCACCCACCCGGATTTGGAACCATAACTGCCTAACTCTTAATATAGCCACTACGCCACACTGTGGCCTAAAACACATCTCCAGCTGTCACTCAGGATAGGAGTAATCCCTACTGAGTGGAAAAATGCTGTTGTATCACCCATCCATTAAAAAGGTTGATATAACCGAAGCAAGCAATTACGAATCAATAAATATAACCTTCATTATACTTGTACAGTGTATGTAAGATTATGGAAACAATAATTACAATGAATCTACAGGGATGTCTGTATGGTGGTAGGTTTCAAGGGGTTGGTCTACATGAATTAAAAAAAAAAAATTGTAGGGTTTCCTCTTCCAACATGGCCTTTGAATAAGCAACAGCAGCATTGGATACAAGCAGACCACATGATTTGCCATATTTAGATTTTCAAAAGGCCTTTGATGAAGTTTCTCATAAAAGATTAATGCTCAAAATGCAGTCAGCGAGCATTCCAGGTACTGCATGTCTTCAGCTTGACAAACCAGTTAATGGATTGAAAACAGATGTACAGATGTAGGGTGAGTTCTGGAACTGGGATGACTTAATAGAGAAGTACCACAGGGAAATACTAGGATCACTGCTGCTGTTAATGTATAGCAATGGTCTAGTGTTTTGCTTTAGTTAGTAAACTAATCACATTCACAGATAAATAGCAGGATGAGCTAGTACTGTTGAAGCTGCAGAATAAATTCAAAAGGGTTGAGACATGATTTTAGACATTTAATGTAGGCAAGTGCAGAGTGTCACATGCAGAGATATAATAAAAAGGAAACACTGAGCTTATAGAAGCTACACATGAAAAGGTTGGTGACATAACCTTTTTATTCATTATAAAATCTGGGAAAGCAAACCTAATTGTCAGGATATACAGTTTTAAAATATAGAATTTTTAATTGAGAAATGTTACTGTATATACTGTATCAAAATAGTACAAGACTCTAATATGACCTTATTTTACATTTTTGGTCACCATAACAAAATAAAGGTATTCCTGCTCTGGAATCAGTCTAGAGAACAACAGCCAAATATATAATATATATTTATGTACGCTGTAATATGGAGGCATGCCAGCCAGCCCCACTATATACTGAGTGATTCCAGAGCAGTCTCTGGGTTGGCACAACCCTCATTAAGGATAATGAATACGTTCTTTCTCTTTTATAAGTTCTATTTTTGCACAGTGTAATACATTCACTAAGTTCTGTATGAAATTGCTTGTTGCATGAGTAGAAATCAGTCACTTAATTTATGTAAACTAAGAGGTTGACTTTAATAAACTTTTAGAAATTAAAAAGTACAAACTGTGTCAAGAATCAACACTAACACGAGTCATTGATGCAACACAACAATAATGAGCTGCATTGCAGCCTAAAATGAAATATCAGAATGCAAAATTGTCTGTGTGAAATTGTAAGAGACACGCATTCACTTGACATCTTGCAGTGTTTCCTGTTTGCTTTTTAAAACACAAAATTGCTAATGTGCGACGGAAACTGCTGTTTTCTGAACTGCTGTGCTGAGGTCTACATGAAATCTGCAGCATTTCTTGCTCAGTCAGAAAGCTGCAAGAGTGCTTTGTGACTCACAGCATACTGTATCTCCAAACTACGTTATTATGACGATGACAATGGGTATGTTCTTAAAATAGGTATACTTTTACGAGGCGTCATCATACCTTTACAAAACCTTTCTCTAATTGCCCGTATCCCTTTCTTAATTGTATGTTTCAACAAATAATATTCCATGGAACAATCACCTAAAAAATGTTTTAAGCTTTCAAAGCTTACATTTGATATTAATATTTTAACCTTCTCTTTGCTAAGCACACTGCTTTTCTTCACTGTGAGTCAGAAATGTAACTGGTGAGACACTCAGGCTTCCAAGCAACCTTTTGAGATATGAAAACTAATTACAGGATGTTCAATACTAATGTAGACAGTTACCTCATTAATAGTTGATGAACCTTTCCTCTCTTTTCTCTCAGAATTTACTTGTGCTTCTGAAATGTCTCTTCCCTAAAGATTGGTTCATCCACGCAAATAATCTTGTAAACAGAAAAGATTTATTTCCTCTTAATGTGCATACTTCAATTTGGAAAAGCTAATTGTAGCCCGTAAAAAGGTATTCCATCAGCAATCCCTACAAAGAAATGAAAAATGTTTTGTGGCAATTCTGATAAACCTTTGGAATAAAATATCAGAGTATTTTATTTTGATGAAATTAAACAATTTTGGATTGGGATTACTTATGAATGCACAGTTACAGTACCACCCTGTTTCCTGCTGAAATCAATTTTCAGAGGCAAATGATTCAATTCATAGCCATAAGTGAGCTGAGATGCATGGTGTAAATGAAAAACAGTATTAAAGTAAAATAAAACACAAGGAAGCTATTTAATGAAGAAAGGAAACATCAAAAGGCAACTAAATCAATTTTAAAACAAAGATACTGTAGTTTAGACATTGAACACTTTTAGTTAAAAAATGGCTTATATTTCATTACTTCTCATTATCAGAGCTGTCAAGAATAAACTAGGACAAAGTCAGTAAGGCTAGCAATTTACAGAATTTATTCATCTTCTATTCTTTTTGAATAATTTGTTACCCCAGATACATTCTGTGCTTCATAGGACAGATTTCTGCAAGTCGGAAAATATTCTGTTATGCATTTCGCTGTACTGTACTGTATGTACGTATTAGGATTCAACCAGTGCTCAGTAAAAATCTGTGAAAATATATCTTTGAAGCTCTCTTGAGGGGTTAAGTGATCACAGGATTATCTTCTCATTTAACACCAATACTAAAGAAAACAATTTTCTCCATTTTCACAATTCAGTCCTTATTCGTAAACTCCCTTCGCAGCTGCATCTTCACACATTGATATAATTTTTCAATACCTTTTCTGCTCCTGCTTCCCTAAACACACAGATCAATCTAGCTTTTTTTTTTTCCTCCAGCACAGAGGAAAATTATTTCTGCTGACACAAGAGAGGCAGTAAACAGCAACATACAACACAGAGCACTGAAGCACATACCGTATACTGTATGTCAGTTCATTTCCCCACCTGCCATACAGTATGTCATCACACCCCTGGACGACAACTAGCACTCATTTGTAATTTAATAAACACATCCGACAAATGACAAGCGAGAGATTTTTTTAAACTACCTCTACCAATCAATCTTGCTCTGCATTCTCGTCCTCTTCCCCCAGCCTTCACCTGAGGTGCTGCAGAGGTCTGGCAAGCTCAACTTTGAAAGAGTGCTCACACTAGCACAGAGCGAGTACTGTGAAGGGTCCAAAGCTATTGATGCAATCTAAGATTGAAGTGGCTAAAACAAACCTATTGGCAAGATCGAAGACTTTCCAGGAAGTGCTCAGATAACATTTTTAAAACACTTTGGGTTTTTTCTTTTTTTTTTTTGTTTTACAAATTTGCTATACCATTACACGATCATTCTGAATTTACTGATGTACTTATGTGGAACCAGAAATACATTTATTTTAGATCACACTCACCACCTGCATCTTCCCTGAATTGCTGGAGGGCAGCTGCAGATTAGACTCTGGAGACTCATGGCCCCAGAACTGGACTTCACTATGTAAATACTGTAGTTGCTGTAAAAGATAGGCCTACTGGGTGTTGGGAGTTACTGTACTACTATTGCAGTTACTGTATATTTCTGATTTTCCCAGCATTCTTCTTTCACATTGTGTGTGTCTTTGCTTGTTTCTAGTTGTTTTGCCCATTTTCTGTGTGCCCATTTCTGTAAACAAAAGGGGCATGACATGGCTCTAAAGCAAGGGCTGTCAAACAAAAGTGACAGGACGTTTCCAAAGGCCCTGTTACCATTTTTCCGTAGCTCTAAACGTGTTGCCAATATACTGCATGCTACACATGAGAGTTGGCCCATCTTGCTTGTAGCTTATTGATCAAATCTTCTCGTTTAGCAGAATCATGGATGATACCATCAAATCTGTTTTAACGCTTAGAGAACAGAGTTAATTCAGTGTGGAATGAATGATGTCCTAAGAGTTAACATACTAATGCATTGTACAGTATAATCTTAAAATAATCTATTTTGATTTTAAATCATTTTGTTGACCTTTATTCTTAAATAATAAAAATTGGAACTCCAGTTAGTTTTTAGTCTAAACTCATTTAATCTGGATCTGGCATTTGTTTAAGACAGCACTGCAGCAGTGTCTGATGTAAATGCCCAGGAAAGTGAGACATGTACTGTAGACAAGCTCTTCCCACTTTTTACATTTGCAGAGCCATTTATCTTTTTGACATGATGCAAACTGCACAGCATCTAACAGGAGAGCTAGCACTTAACAGGGGTCAGTTAGTGGCATTACCTAGGCTTAAGCTTGCAACTGCAAGGGTATAAGAGCACAGCCTGCATTTTGTGTGAACACTCTTGTAGTTTGAGCTGCTTGAGAATCACCTTTGTGATTAGTGCTTCCCATTTTACTGCATTTTTAAAATTAACTTTGTTCCTACCTGTAGAAATTACAGTGGATACCATTTGTTAAAAATCCTGTTACAGAAAACTTTTAGTTATATAAAATGTACTGACAGGAACCATCCATGTTCCAAATATTTTTATATTAAAATTTACAGAAATATGAATAATTCAAGTTTATTTGTGTTTCAGTGATACACAGGCTTTCAATAGATGCAGTACACATATAGTCATGGGTCAAGGGTCAAGTCAAGGGTCTTAAGCTTTATGAAAAGATTTCTGACCTGTACCAGTATGTATCCAAAAGCTTAAGTTACTGACATACTGTAGTTGCGATTCCAGGAGGCCTTTGTAAGCCTAAGCAAGTACAGTAAAAACAGAAGAGTGTTTGGTCTATTTAAGTTAAATAGGTCTATTTAAGTAGGTTATGACTCACAATATGTACAGTATGCAAATGTGTGAGGGACTTAAAGCTGGATATTATAGAAAAGTTGTCTACACCTCATAGCTGTTTCTTTCAGAATTGTGTTTTTTTTTTCATTTATTACAAGGACAGATTTAGACATGAATTGACGTACTTGTATATCCTGAATATGGCTATTCTATTTTTTTTTTCACAGAAATGGCATAATGCTTTTCCTTTGGAGCTTTTCAGGTTCATGTTTTAAATAGTACAGTATATTGAAATTGTCAAAAGTGGACTGCAATGGAATATTCAAATATTTCAGCACTTATTGTATGGAAGAATGTATTACTGTACCATTTTAAAAGGTTACCTCTTTATTTAAGTGTTGTAAACAGTTTTGTTTGGGTAAAATTATTTTTTACAACAAAATAATAGTCCCCTTTTTGTGTATTAAATGCACTGTGTATCAAATGCACTGGAAAATGTTTTTTTTTTTGGCTTTCACATAGTAAAGAATGTTTTGAGAGAATCTGAAGGATAATATGAAGTAGTATGTTATTACTTTGCATTTGTCAGAATCAGATTTCATTAGCCAGGCCCTGTTTGGTCTCCTGGTTCTTCTTTGCTGCTAGCACTTTACATGTACAGAATTTTAAAAAATTGTAGATATCATAAGATAGCTTATTAAATATGAAGCTCTGCAGTGGGTGAAAATACTCTCATTAAATTGACCACAGTTACCAATAGTGCAAGAACCATCTGTCAAATGTAGATATTTATTCATAACTATCATAGCGTAATCTACAGCATATCTTATGTATATCAAATGTATGTCTTATGTTAAAAAAATAATTAAACTAATGCAGATGCATGGGCTGTATTCTAAAAACACTATTTTCCTTGATTATATACTGAAATGCCTTCTAATATATAGCCAACATTGTGTATTTGCTTTGTGTCTCAGCTGAAATACCCACAATTCTTATAATGATAGATTATAAAAAAACATTGCTATTAAGCATGCAAAAAGGTTACGTTAAATACCGTGCTGCCATCAAAACTGATGGTTTAAATAAACAAACCAATTTTTCAGTAACTATATTTAAATACTAACCTGAAGTGTGCTATCAATTTCAATCTACAGTTATCAAGCAGGAGTTAAATCTTAGGTGTATTCCATCAAAAATGCTGTTTATTGATGTCATTCTGTAGCTTCTACTGTATATACATGTATAGGCAATAACATAGATATTTTATACAGCAATTTTTTTTTTCATACAACCTAGCCTTTAGCTATTTTATTTATGGATTAGAAACAAAGTTCCGGAAGTTAACACAGCCCCTTTCAGCTGTTTCTCTCAAACCCTAGCCATTCTTTCTAGCAACTCAAGTGTAATAAACAAAATCAATAAGTGCAATGTCTTCGGAACGTCCATATTTCAAGAGGTGCAACATTGTATTAAAGTTAGGCTATTGAATTCTCCCACTCATATCATTCTTCTAAATTATTTAAAATGTAAAATCTGCTTTAATTTTATCTTCAAAAGTCACTTTAAAATGGAGACCTTTTCATTACTCTACAGTTATTATTATTAGGCTTCTCGAAGAGACAGCAGAATTACAAGTTGCTATTAGGCGAAAACAGTATATAAGCAAAAGGGCAGACACAGAAACAGTTAAATAAAAGCCTTTCTTGATTTGAAAGAGCTCATGGAAGGGGACTCGCTGATGTGCTCTAGGCATAGAATTCCAGAGCTTGGGGCCATAGCAGAAGAAGGCCCTGTTGCCCATTGTTATTATTTACAATTATTCAGAAAGATTTAGAGAAAACAAAACACCGAAAAGGAGTGAGGGCTCAAGCTAGTGTGGTGTAATTATGGACATTCTACAGGGACATGTACTAGGCCCACTGCTTTACCTAATTAATATCCATGATGTAGATTCTGGTATACCTTATTAAATTAAAAAGATACTGCTTTTCTGTTGATTCGTGCAGAGAAAAGTAACCAGACGCATTCCATTGCTTAACTGAATGTCCTGCACTGATAAACCAACAAAGAACATTTTCAACAGAGAAGACTATAAGGGGAACAGATATTAGTAATTGTCAAAGACATTTACAAATCAACCCAGCGTCCGTCTTCAGAATAAACAGTGAAACATGAAGCAGAGGAATAAAGTAAATGGAAACTACAGTACATAAACCCAAAGCACTGTGAGCGTATGGAGCAAGCTATCCAGCCAAACTGTTGAAAAGCTTGACTCAATTAGCTACTGATTACCAAACAGACTTTGATTGGCTTATACTGTATGTAAAGTACTGTACTTAATAGATGTTTATTTGTAAAGTTTTTTTTAAGGTTATTTCGTCTGGTTCTTTACACAACCTGAAAGAAAGTAGTCTCGCAAAATGTTATAATAATTTATTCATCCACCCATTTTCTAACCGCTAGCAGTGGGCGCAAGGCAGAGTACAGTATACTCTGGGAAGGACAGAGCACCGCAGAGCAGACACATACTGTAGACACAAACATGCACAAACTCACATCTAGGGCCAATTTTAACCAGAAGCCAATTTACCTATCGGTATGTTTTGGGACTGTGGGAGGAAACCAAGGTAAACATACACAGAACACGCAAACTCCATAGAGATAGCATCCCAAGTCTAGAATTGAACCCAGGGCCTTGGCACAAAAAGGCAGCAAATCGAACCACTAAATTACAGTGCTGCCCCTGCCCCCAATAATTTACACTTTTTACTATTCTAAAAGGAAAAATGCATACTGTACATACAGTACTTAGAGCTCATGAACTTCAGATCTACAGCAGACAACCTTACATCATTTGCTCAATGTAAGTATGACATGATGCCCAATTTTTTCCTATGGGCAAATTGCCCATCTACTGTAATTGTTCACTGGAGTGGGCAAGCTGCCACAGTTTTTCAAAGTGAAAAAGAGATACCACAGTTCTATTGTTGCAAAAAAAACATCTCTGAACAAATTGAATTCCATTGTCGAAGCACTGTATTCATTTGAAAAAGATTGAAAAACGAATTTAATCTTTTTCCTTTAAACTGGCTACATTTGAAAACTTTCTACAGTTTAAGTTTAATTTGCTGCATTATCATTGGTCTCATTTTCCTTTTTTTTAATATTAGAAAATATTCCTCTTAAAAATATATTTTTCTCTTCAACATCCTTAAACATTGACACCTAGAATGCCAAAAATACTGTTTGTAAACATATCTGGTAACTATTTAGTCATAAAATAACTGAATAAATGAGCCAGCAATAAATTGTATAAAACACAGCCCAGATTAACATAAACTCCAGATGTAACATAAGGATTAAGTCATATATCTTTAAGAATGTTAAGGAATGTAAGTGCCAAGTGTTGGGTTTCTCATGGATCTGAAATTAAAGATGCTATTTATAACTGCAGCTATCAGTGAAAATACAGATAGCTCTACATGCCATCTGTCATTTACAACTCTTCCAAAAATAAATTTGCTTGAATCATAAGTGCTTTAAGGTATCATGTCAAATTTGCTAATGCAAGATAAATCCTCTCCAATCCCCCCAAAAAATTCAGAAAAAAAGATAAGCTGATGGTTCCTAAATGAGTTATCAATGTGGTTTTACAATTACCCTCTTAAGAAACACAAAACAAGCAAGAAATTTTGTTATTTCACAAACAAGAAAGTTTGTGTTATTATCAGCCCTCCATTGTCTGGTTTGTCAAACTAAATTTAAATTTAAATACAAGCAAACTGCTTAATGTATGGGTATTAACATTTCTCACTTTTTAATCCTTCTGATCCTTTCATTTCTTTATCTCCAGGGTCAAAGAGGAAGATTTCGGTTGTTTGAGTTTTAACTCTTGCATGTAATGTTTTTAAGTATTTTCCTCTTTAGATCTAATCCTTGTCTCAAACGCCAGTTTAAACAGAAGGATAAAGGTTAGAAGCAGAATGCCTCAGTCTTTAATATGGAGTGATGCACAGCACTCATTCTGCAGTAAGAAATTTAATTTTATTGTGAACACATGCAGATTCAAAGCAGGCTGTTACCAGTATAACATGTGGCTTCCAAAAATAAAAGGATTGAACTTAAATACAGCAAACATGAAATATGAATATGGTACATGAAAGAAGTTTTACGTCAGCTCTGTAGAACGCAGAACTTTGCATATTTTATTCAGTAGTTAAGTATAGCACTCTGTGGGATTGCATAGGCTAAACCCAGTACTGGTTGCATTCCAAAAAACTACAGAACGCAGGAGAAAGCTGAAAGAGGCAGAGGCTAGGGCTTATTTTTTGCTCTCAATTGCAAAGCTGAAGCAACTAGAATCAATAAACAATTGGAGGAGTAACATGTCTTACATATAAATATACTTCCAGGAGTACCAGGTCGCTCTGTAGCTCTGTAATGGGCTCTGTTTGAGCTCTGTAATCGAGTTGTCATGAGTATGAACCTGGGTCATATGACTTTGTTCAGTTTTCACCAAGTGGTGAACCACCAAGCGTAAATTTGAGATTAGTCAACCATGTTCTCTGGACTACTGTCAAGGCTTTTAGGTGTCTTTAGCTCATAGTGATGTCCAAGGTGGATATACCTGCAGTACCTCTCCTCAAGTCTGCACTGAGACTCCTGTGCTTCACTGCAGAGCTTGGGCATGCAGAAGAGACTGTTTGAACATTTTGCACATTTGTGTAACTTGCAAGCTGAGATGTAAAAGGTACAAGTGCTTTTCTAAAGAGAGTAGAGAGCAGGTGAATCCTCTCCTGGATAAAGCAAATTTTGGGGATTTTAAGGACATTTTATGGGTGTGGTTTCTATTCTGCTCATCAACGATTGTGGGAGGGGTTTTAGCTTACTAGCAGCAATGCGGGTCCTCATATACTGTATACAGTTGGGGAACTGAAGCAACTTTGGTACCTCTCTCAAGGGCAAACTAGCAGTGTCTACAACAGGGATAAACTTCCAACCATGAATCCAATGTGTAAAACACCACAATTTGTGGTTCCCTAAGAGAAGAGTACAGTACATACTGTAGTAAAAAATAATTTTAAAAAATAAATCTTACTTTCATATTATACTTAACTATCATGCTATTTAACTCTTAATATCTCAGCCATGCATGTTTTTCCTGCAAAAGAATGATGTACGGTATTTAATCTTGTCAAAAGAGTTGCGTCAAGGCTTCCTGAGGACACATAAAAAGGTACTATAAGCACAATAAAAGGTATAATAAGGGTGATCTGTAGATGAATTAAGAATGTGGACACATGAAAATTGGATTAATGTGTGATTTTAATCATTCTCCACTAAACATTTTTAGAACAGAAAATTAAGAGACATTTCCAGCATTTGATCAGCACTGTAGTGTGCAAGATATGGAGGTGGTGATGAAGATGTATTTCTAATGAGAGAAGGACCTTTCATAGTTTTTCAAACCTGCATTACACTGTAGAAAGTAGCAACATTCTTCATCATTTGAGAGCACATAAAACACAACAGCTTCTACCTACGTACTGTACGACCGTATAAAATGTTAGTACTAGCACTAATACAGTAGTAATAATAGAGCACAAAAAAGCTGCCTGCAAATTACAATTATTTGTCTTAAAAGTGCCTTAGAAAACTTGACAACACTGGAAAAACTCCAAAATTGCTCTTTTCATGTTACAATTTCGCTCCAAAGGAACTTGGAATGCTCCAATCAAAACTGTCTAAAACTGAAATTATTCGCAAACCCTTATTTGATTCTATGATCTAATAAGAATGAAGGAGACAATGCCGTAAATCTGATCCAATATCTGTGTCCCAGGGAGGTAAAGTATTTGATTTGAATGCTACAGTCTATATTTATAGAGAAATCATTACTTCTGCAGTGATATGTCTTTCAATTTACCATAGAAAATTGTAAAAATGGTTTTAACCTCCACTAATAAAAGGTTTATCTTTAACATGTTAAATGTAGTATCACATGTAAAAGAGAATTCTCTTAGCCAGTTTAAATTTCCTGTCATGCTAAATCCTTTTATGTAAAAAAGTGCTTATCAATTTCAAACCTGAATGCATTTGCTCCTAATATCCACTTGTGTCTGCAGGTCATTTCATTAGTAATGTTGAACAGGATAGTCCTCTGCTTTGACTTTAGGATACTACTACAAGTCACCTTTTTTTAAGGCTACAGAGATTCAGTGCCTTTAATGCTATCTATGCAGTGTTGACATTCCTTACAAAGCAGCAATTAAATTGAACTTCCTTCTTCAAAATGACTCCAGTGTTCGATGTATTTTGTTCAAAGTAGTGACCAAAACTGTATAGCATTATTGTATACAGTACGTTAAGAGTATAATCAGCTTGGAAAATATATTACCACAGTTGCTGTTCTTGTATTGCTTCCTCATATTTTTTAGTAACGAAAGGTATTGTGAGTCTGCCATTAGTCGCGTTAAACATTATTTTGCTAATTAATTTATGCTAATTGCATAGTGGTGAAAACTAGAGCTCAGTCCCACAGAATAACAGGGATAACCTCTGGAATCTGACAGATGTCTTTTGCCAACTCAGCCAGATTTAAAAAAAATCCAATTAATAAAAGATGCCAAGAAAAAACAGTACTCAGACACCATAATTTTAGAATGATTAAAATGTTCTGGAAAAGTTAAGACTTTTATACAATAACACAAAAAGGGAGTTTGGGTGATCTCTTGGGATCTACTTTTACCAATCAAAAAAGTTTGCAGTAAAAGTAAAATGGTAGAAAAATAAATAAATGTCCTCTTCCTTAACAATACAAGTTTCCTTGACAAGTTTTTCATCCAAACGGGACAAAATGTAATCTCAACTCTAAAAGAAAAAATGATTTTAGTAAAACATAGTAAAGAATTACATTATACATTATCCAGGTGGATGCTGCACATTGGTGGTGGTGGAGGGGAGTCCCCATTACCTGTAAAGCGCTTTGAGTGGAGTGTCCAGAAAAGCAATATATATAAATGTAAGCAACTATTATTATTATTTTTATTATGTACTGTATTGTATTTATTATATAGGTACAGTATATACAGATACTAACATAAATAACAAATCTCTAGCCATTCTCTTCTGATTCCCAGTGCTGACAGGTTCTTTAGAATAACTATGAATCCCCCGCACACAAACGCATTCAAAAAACACATCTATTACTTTTCAGTATGCTTCCTTATATACGTTACATTGGGGGGTGACATGGTGATAGAGTGGTTAGCATTACTGCCCTACAGCCCAGGGTTCAATTCTGAACCTGGGGTGCCATCTGAGTGGAGTTTGTGTGTTCTCTCTGTGTTACAGTAGCTTGGGTTTCTTCTGAGTTCTGTAGTTTCCTTCCACAGTCCAAAGACATACTGGAAAGCTAATTGGCTCTGAGTGATTGTGCGAGTATCTGTGGGTGCACTACAATGGACTGGCCTTCCTGTCCAGGGTGTACCCTGCTTTGTGCCCTGGGTTGGGATAGCCACGGGAAAGCCTCTGGCTCTTCTATGACCTGGCATTTTCTTAAGAACTTAGAACATGAATCAATATTATTTTATAGTATGTTACATATCAAGTACTGTATAAATGAACTAATCTATAATAAAATAATAGTTTTAATATAAACTCTGCTTTAGTGTCCCTAATGAAAAATCTGCTTATAAAAACAAATTACTATCATTATAATCAATGGACAAAAAACTACATTTAAAGACACACTGAATGCTCCTTATAGAATTCCATAAAGATCTATGCGGTCACTTTTTTTTCTATACCTATAGCTAAAAAATGACGCCATCTGAACACCATTAAGGCACATCTTCACTGGTGGTGAGCTTATAAGTGACTGGTGAAGTTTTAGACAGGGCACGTCAAAGGGCTTAGAAGATTGATAACACTTCAGCAAGACTGTTGTTGTTCCTTGAAACACTTGCCTTCCACCTCAGCTGCCAGAGAGGCTCATGTCAGAAATATCCCTCAAATTACTAAGGGCTTCTGCCAATCCAGGGTCTTTCAGGGGGAATTTGCTGACAGCAGCACGCAGGACTACGAGAGTGAAAAGGCTTGACGGACACACAAAATCAACCAGCCCCTCAGTAGTCTTGCTAGGAGAGAATGTTTTCCCAGCATCTTTCAACAACAGGACATAATCCATTTTTAATTCCCTAAGTAGGTAATTGTGTTTGTGTGTATTTCTTAGGCAGCAATGCAAGATTTAAATATCCTGATTCATTTTGATATTCATTGTGATAACTAACAGCTGAGGTACAGAGAACTTTTAAAAGACAAGGGCAACTAAGTAAGAAAAAGAACACCTGACTATTTGCAATCCTGCAAACCAGAGCTACTGTAATTTGCATTTAGGCTTGTACAGTGCCTAAAATGACAAATTACCCTAAAACATTGCTACTTTATTTTTGACAATGTCAAAAATATTTTAAAACTATTTTTCTTATCTGCTTCAGCAACAAAAACAGTAAGTCCAAACATTAAAAATTATCAATTGCGTAACACTGGGTGATTAGAAAATGTAAACAAATCCCCCGTTTGCAAGTTACTGTACCTCCTGAGAATAAATTGATAAGAATACACAACCCACAATGGTTGCTAAGATCTGCATTCCCATGAGTTTGGATGTGATGTTCTCACATATAGCAGAAAGCACACAGGTATGCCAGTTTCAATCACACTCCAACAAAACCCCAGCTCAGTGAAAGAGAGGGGGAACATGCTCTGGGAATGTTGCTGGCAGGAACTTTACAATATAAAGTACCTATGGGATTCAGAGTCCAGCCATCCGCAATCACTGCTATAAACAGACAGGAGGCACCTGTGCTCATTCCAAGCCAAGTATAAAGGCACACTCTCCTGCACACTGACAAATATGACTGCTGGTACCCAGTACAGGCGCCTCAGAGATGTTTACATCATTACTCAATGTCATCAGGCTGCAGAACTACAGTTTTCACAGGAAAATGGAAGACACCCCCTTAATCTTAAAAAGCGCTCTGTTTTGTGTCGAAACCTGGTTCAGTCACAAATAAACCTGGTTTATTCGGTAATTGTAAAGCATATACAGCGCACAAGATTGTTTTGGGAAAGGCATGCCTCTGTTGTGGGATGTCATAAATGGCAGCTTTGATCATCAAAATGCATAGCATCGTAGTAATCAAATTTTTATGCCTGCTCTAGACCATTCTTAAGAGCAGTGTCGATGGCAGTGCACTGGGGCTGCATCGGGTCTTAACCACAGAACATCTGTAAAATGAATTAGGTAGATGTATATATCAGTGTTGGCCTCCACAAAATAACATGCTGTTCTCGCCATTGCTCCTCCATAGAATGGAAGAACCACCTTGAACCTGTGTGTTGCTTTAACTTCTGGCCATGTCTATGCTGTTATTGAGATAATGGTGCACTTACCAGATATTGATCTTATGTACTGTATAAGCATCACTTTAAAAAAGTTGCAGGAGCAAAAAAGTCAAAACCTTGAAAAGTCAAAACCTTTACCTAGCTTTATCCCAGCTAACGCTGTATCTTAAATCCGGGGCTGCGTTTCTAAACTCTTTCAGTTTTATTTGTAACCCACTTAAATTCTAAAATAAGCTACAGTTTGAGAAATACAATAGAAAACATATGTTTCTTGGACCCATGAGGAATGCAATGAGCACAGTGAGCCCCATCAGATTATTTATACATGGAGTCAATGGTTATAAAGGTTTAACACATTTGCTAATGATCTATCAAGATAAAGTTTATTTCCAGATGACTTCCTTGAATTAGAGAAAATGGCAGGCACTCAGTATAAATCAATTACTTATTCAATTGTGCATTCAAGATTATATTTATTTTAGGAATATGACCTAGAAAAGCATAACTTTGGGAACAGGACACGCAAGGGAAAAACCTTTGTTAACATTCATGTTACTCAGCTATACTTGTGGTCAGTTTCCCTGGGGTGAAGAAGTCATTTTAATAAACAGTTGAGGTAATACATTCTAAAATATATTCATGATGAGACTGTAAACAAATTAAAGGCAGTGCAAAGAGAATGTCTTCAAGTCTATTCTCCTAAAAGAATGTTGTTTTTAATATTTGAAAATATCTATACTGTATATTATTTAAATGTACAGTAACTGTGATATAATAAAGCATGTGGAAAGATTATGACTGACAGTTTTACGAAGCACAGACTGTAATGCAAAAATGTCTCTGAAAAACTCTTGTCTTGTTGAACACCATTAATAGTTAATGTTACATCAGCTTGTAATTAGTGAAATTCCTTCTGCTATGCCTGTCTCTTACTATCAAAGGAGGCTCTTGGTTGCCCTTGGCAACAACACTGCTATAGTTAATGTGTTGCTAGCTATCTCAACATTAAACGCAACTGCATTTTGCAACCATTTTTTTATTTAATTGGTGAAAATCCGTCATTATTACTTAATGTTGATATTACAGGAAAACTGTATTTCATGTTTGGAAGCACAATCTTAGATTAATCCTCACTGCAAAAGCAATTAGAATTATTTAAGTAAAATGAGCTCTGTTCATCATAAGAAGTCAAAAACAATTAGTAAGCATCAAAGAGGCCTCATAATACACCCAACTAATGAAAGATCGATAAAATGGTTCAAGGGAAAAGAAAGAAAAAAATGCACAATGCACAACATTGTGACAGATTATCATGTTTTTATTTGAGGTCATAAATAAAATATAAAACCTCAAGTACTCTAATGTATTGCTTCATTTTCCTTACTTAGTTCTAATTCTATATGAATTGTGGTAAAATGTTGCAGTTTTTACATTGATAAGGTGATATTTTTTACTAACCTGCTAGTTTTAAATTCTTGCCTGAGCAATTAAAGAAAATTCTGGCTGATGTATATTCTGCATGTACTGTACAGTACCAATCATCTCATTTTATTTATAGTATATGGTACATCTGGCCATCAGAGGAATTGCAACAAATAAATGTGTTCATCCAAGTTTGAATTTGCCTTCACAACCTGTAAATTCATCGTAATGAAGACAAGCCTTGAAATGAGATATAATGCACAGACCTCAACTGACAGTATCAATATTGTGCAGCTTTACAGCTGCACACATGTACAGTATGTCAGCAGCACCCTGTTAAAATTGAACTTTCTATTAAGAACTCTATAAATATTAAGATGTTGTTGACCAACAAAATGCCCCTATTGATTTTTAATTTAATAGGAATTTTCTCTCCTTCCTTGCGGGGCTGCATTAACTTAATGAGACATTCAGTTTTTGACTAAAGTACTTGTATCATTATTATATAGCCCTGGATGTATCAGGGTGTTCTTAATAGTTTATTTTCAAGACACTTTTATTTTCCAGTTAATCGCAAAATAGACAGAAACATAAGCTATCCACAGTTTTCTTATCGTAGTCTCGGGGTGTACTGTACATCCACACTGAAGAGTGTTTAAAACTCTGACTTGGCACGGAGAGTGTTCCTGTTCAAAAGACTGTAATGACAAGTATAATTCATGTATGTAATTTAAGCCATTCTGTGAATGGGAATTTCAGATAGTGCCGTGAGCCTTCTTTCATTTCCATTTAAACGAGATATAAAAAGAAATCCGAATCCAATTTCTGTGATTTTGGATCTTTCGTGAAATGGGATTATTTTATATTTAGAAGTTAATGCAGAACAACTCATATTTAACAGAACAAGCCATCTGTTTTTTTTTTAGGTTTGAACAAATAATACATGCTGTATTGGGTTCTGTTCTTGCTGATTCGAATGAAGTAAGCACTATGGAAAGATGTTCATCTGTTTGGACAAGCTGATTGAGTGAAAGGCAAAGTCAACAGTTCAGATCTGTGTATTCCACAGTGTAGCAATTCTCCTATCACATTTGCATGGCTTGTATCAAAAGAAAAGCAAATAGATGCGGAATACCAGACAAATAAAAAACAGATGAAATAATTCTGATTAATTTACTTTTGATTTCAGATTTTGCTGTAGCCTGCTAGGGGTAAGCTTAACTACCGCAAAACAATTAATTTCAGGTGGATTTGTGGCTGGAGCTTGTGTGTGAAAATGTGCTTTGCATCCATCACCTTCATCTTTTAATCCTCGATAACAAATAGCCATTGCCACAGTAGTTCTTACTCCTTGATGCACTGTCTGCAGGTTAAATTGCCTGTAAACATGTTGTTGGGATACTATAGCTCTGGGGAATTCTTTTGCAAGGGGTGTGGACATGGTCAGTGAGTTTTATTGAAACTATAACAAATTATGGTAGGCCATTGCAGATAAACTTACTTAGCCAATTGGTCAATAGCCAATTTGTTGATAAAAAAATATTTACAAACTAGTTTATTGAAGGGCCTCCATTGAATAGTTTGTGATAGGGTCTGCAGAATCAAAACAATTCTAATTGACACACGAATTAACACACAGGGTTGAATTGGACAATCTCCAAGATGAAAAAAGAGACCCTGTTCATGTTCTACAGTATATTTAGGTAGAATGGTGTCATTGACCCAGATGTTTTTTTTTTTAAGAGTGCAGGCAAGGTTTTCCCACTTGCTCATGAATGATGAGTAAATAGGTTTCAACCTGTGCAAGAAAGAAATTCAATGTCATCAGAAACTTCTCATTTTTATTAAAACACATAAGGATCCAGAAAGAACAGATGATCTCCAAGTAAGGCAACTTGTTGAAACCAGAGTTCAGTCAGACTTTAATTATAAAAAATGCTTAAGAAATGTGTGGTGATAATCATGAAAAAGTAGATTGTGATACTGAGTAGAAGTATTTGTATGACCAATGTAAATTCAATTGATATAAATTGAGAAAACCATCTTTAGTATGCTGTTATTAAAAACATAATATTCACTATCCCCTAAATATTGTATATCACCAACACAATTTCTCCTTGCATCGTATCGCATTATATTTTGTGGCTTCTTCACGTCACATATCCTTCATCAGAAATGGATCCACTGGTCAAATGCCTGACTACTTTGTAGCCTTCAGCTACAGTATGTGTTGCCATAGAAACGTACCATACATTAACTGTCACTTGTGTAATCCAAGGTGTACTGTACAACATAATTTTGTTGTTGATAAGAGAAAGCAAGAGCTACCCTTGCCTTCTTTTTTGTTTATCTGAAAGCACCATGTGAGAAAGAATGACCCAAGAGCAGAAACAAAAATAGAAAACATTCCCCATCTTTAACATATGATCTAATGGCATAGTCACCCGAAAAGAGGACAAAAGAAGATTGGCAGCTGTTGATAGATCGAAAATGATATCCCTCCCCACTCATTTAGGTTTGCAGATTTTCCCATTTTTCGAATTTAATTTTAAATTTTGGAAAATTTCGAATCGCCAACTATTTTTATCAAACAGCCTCCCGGTTTGGAATCATCATTTGTCTTCAAGTCTCAGCTCCAAGCAAAAACCCACATGAGAATAATGAGAAAATGGCTGCTCCAATCTTTGATTAATCAATACCAACAGCACAGTGTTAGCTGTTCACCACAACTTGCCACAGTTAGCTATTGACAGTACCTAGGCTACAACCAATAATGCTTTGGATCAAAGAGCCCAATCTACCATGAATAGGAGCCACTAATAAATTTAACTATGCCTTTCACAATATTCTGAAATTTTCTTAATTTCTGTTTCTGCATCATGATTTAATTTTTAAAATAATGTATAAAGTGGCACGATAACGTAAGAAACAGGAATTGTGAAATGACAATATTTTCATTTTTTTTTCTGCCTGCAGTTTAAAACCTTGAGCTCTACTGAAGCCAAACCATTCTGAAAATGAAAACACTGCATATTGCGAAGGCTCTCACAGTTAACAATATCACATACTGTACAAGACTACCAAGAACCAGCTGCAGAGATTAGTTAGCAGTTCTTACCTGCACGAGGTTCCAGCCTCCCAGTGACTCAGCGATAATCGACGTCACTGATGGACAAACTCCCCCAAAGATCATTAAATGTTTTGGACCAAAGCATATGGCATCAAAGAACGCCCTCAATCCCTTGGCATTGTCACACTACAAAAGAAGTAAATAAAAATTGTCATATATTAGATTAGAGTTAGTGTCTTTAAAGAGTACAGAAAGGTGATACTTGGTTGTGCATTCACATTTAATGGTGGTCTACACATACTGTAGATACAGTAGGAAGATAGATTTGTTTTTATTTATTTTTAATTGGTCTGCTGCATGTTTACATGTTACATTTGTAAAAGCATAAACCCAAGTTCCAAAATATTACTAAATATTACTGAAGTTATATGTTATATATAATTATATTATATAAAGGAACACGTAATAGGTTTATTCCATGCTGTGTGGCTTCACAGCTGAAACATTGTGTTTCCTCTCTTCTCTTTTCAGCATGGAATAAACCTATTGTTCCTTTTCAGACTACGCATACTGACGCAGCTACCCACCTGAACTATTTTATATTATATATACAGTGTATATTGATATATATGATAACTCAAAGTCTATACTCTCTGGACTATTTTATTTAGTGAAAATCAACAAAAGATCAATATTATAATATAAAGCTTCATGGAGAGCAATATACAGTATTGCATCAACACATTTGTCTTTAATGTACAGTATGTATATAGAATAAATGGAAAACTACATGCTAATCATTACACTCTCTTAAAACGTCAGAGGCAGGAAGTTATAGCATCAAAATCGACTTCCTAAAATACTGTTTCATCCATCCATCTGTTCTCTAACCACTTTATCCAGATCAGAGTTACAGAGGAGCCAGAACTAACCCAGCAAGCAAATGGCACAAGGCAGGATACACCCTGGACAGTGGACCAGTCCATAGCAGGGCAGATGCATACAGTAGATATACACACTCGCACCAGGGCCACTTTTTCTAGAATCTAATTAACCTACCAGTATGTCTTTGGATGGTGGGAGGAAACCAGAGCACCCAGACAAAACCCTCATGAACATGGGGAGAACATACAAACGTCACACGGATAGCACCCAAGGAATTGAACCCAGGGCCACAGCACTGTGAAGCAAGAATGCTAACCACTGTTCCACTATCCTGTATTTTAAAGTAAAATTCCACTAAAATCTGGAATTCTCTTTACAGATTCTTTTTACAGTATGTCAGTAATACAGTATATTCTGAATATATTCTCTTTGTGCTTCAGTTTAATTTGTTCATTTCCTGCCATGAAAGAATGAGAGTACATTGCATTTTTAAAAAATAAATAACATTTTTATATGGCTTTGTTTATTAATTAATTCTATAAACAAAATGAAACTGTCCAGTAATGTTTTCCAGGAGGGCCATTCCAGTATCGTTTCAAAGTGGAGAAATTTCAAATCACCATAACAACACACTTGGCTTCAGGAAAAAAAATGTGGAGTGCCTATATTGATTGCAATATGAGCTGATAACTAATTTTAGTCTGATTTTCTGAATTTTTAATGATTTTCTATTCCAGTAAACACTTCCCATCAAATTATTTGCACTCCATTCACGGTGATAGTGCTGTACAGCTCTTACTGGCCTCATCCTCCATTTAATTAAATTCCACTTATGATCTGGCTTTGTTAAGTTCACCGTGAGTCTCGGTGTTCTTTTCATTCCTACTACCTATGATTTCTGTATTCAATTTTATCATGGTTTCATTTCTCAAGAAAGAAACAGCTTCAAATCTGAAGGCATCAAGCATGATTCAAAAAGAGCCACATTTTTGGGAATGGTGCCATTTAATCTCATTAAATAGCTTGTACAAATGTAAACTCACATTGGGTCATACTGTAAGTATGCTTTAAGATTGTGTCCAGACAAGAGGATTCAGGAAAATAACAGAAAGTAAGTGATTAGCTTCTGTGTGACAACAATGTAATAGTTACAAATGCTATGAATCTAGGATCTAGCATGTCTTTTTGCTAAAGAAAAATATGCTCAATTTTAAAAGAAATACAATAATTTATATTCACGCAAAGTCCACATTGCAACATTCTTTTATTTCCATACTTAAAACCACAGTATAACTAATTATTTCAGCCTAAAAAACCTGAAAGCTCCTGATACAATTCACTAAATGAATTACAAAAATAAAATGATATTGCCTTTGCATGTCCTTTAAAACCAAAAGAAGCAATTTCTCTGTCTAAAAAAAATGGACAATACCATATTTTTACAAATCAGTTTTGTTAAATTAAAAATTTCAGTGGCAATGGCACTACTGAGGCAGGGCCTTGTAAGATAGCCTCTTCCAGAATATTCTGCAATAATCTGTTTTCTTAAGTGACTCTGAATGATTAATCGCATTACTTTGAGATGAGCTTACTGTAGTTCTACCAACAATCACTTCATGTCATGTTTTCTACCATCAACTTTGGTTCTCTCCATTATGTAATTTCTTTTTAAGACCAGATTCACAGTGTTTCTTCCTGGCTTTCATCATGTCACTATGGAAACCAGCACGACACTTTGAAAAGATAAATGAAGGAAGAAGTGAAACTGTCATTGACAGCTATATTTAGTTGTTACTGGGCGTAGCATCGTACAGGCTATTAATCAAAACCTATTGACAGAGTTTGGACTAATGTAAGAGAATGAGTTCAGATCCTAAAAGGCATTACCCAACACCAATTTTCTGTTCACCGTTTTAGAATTTATGTTAGTATTTTTCTATCAGATCTCAAGTATTAGGAAACTCATGCAGTTGAAGGTTTGGGGTGAAAAACTAAATAAGACCACAAAAAATATCTTTTCGTTGAAGTAACCAGACTATGACAGTTCTGAGCAATGAAAAACCAAAATCCAAACCAGCGGTTTGTAATTTCAGGTTTGAGTTCTAAAATTAGAATTTAAACAAAACAGGTAGTTAGCACTGATACTGAAAAACTGAGGAGTATACTTTTGGAAATTTCTCATTGTTGTTAAGGAACACCAGTAGTCTTATTTGGCCTGTGAAAAATAGATCAATGAAAATACAGCTATTTTTGATCTTTTACTTTGAGACACGGATAAAAAAACAATGCAAGGTAAATTTTTCAAAGCTCCACTTTGCAGAAAATGTGGGCACCACTACATTAACAGAGCTTGACATTTTAAATTGTATAATATCTAAAAATATCGTGCAATACAAATTAATTAACATTTATGTATTTGAAATATTAGAAAATACTCATACTTAACAAAAACTCAAGAAAAAAACATGTATAAATAAAAAAGAGTGATCTAGAAAATAAATTGCATTTAATCTGGGTAAGAAAATACAATACTGTGAAGAAAGAACTTTGCTCAACTGATTTGGATAAACAGTATATGATATAAAGCAAAGAACAATCTAGAAGGATTGTATTAAAGGTTGTAATAATTCAACACGTGTTTCCAGTCTCCAAAACTGAGACCACCTACAGTAGTACAAAATGTGATGATTTTTTCATTTTGAGTTCTGTCATTGCATTTCCACAAAGTCGTTTCTTATACCAGTTGCAGGGACCGGACTGTGTGCCAGTATGAGAAGGCACAGAACAGAAAGACTTGCTCATTCAAAGTTCGCTTGACTAGAGGCTATATTTTTAATAACTCACACAGCATGCTGATCTGTGAAGCAGACCTAATTAGGCACCTGCAGTAGAAGACTATATAAGTGACACTGCTCCATTGCAAGGATTGTTATGTGTGACATTAATAACACTTCATTCACTGGCTTTGGGAGACAGAATGGTGTCCATGCTGTTGTACTGACAATTGGACAATCCCTGTAATAGTCTGGTGCCCCATCCAGGGGCTGAGGCATGTTTTTGTAGTCTGTTTAATGCGATAAGAACCAGGGTGAGTGGTGTGGACTTAACTTTTTACCATTCACTGGATTTATTACTGGACCTCTGAGCTTTGTAAATAAACGTCCTCCACTATCAGACTTAAGATGTTTTCCTTCTACTGTTATTTGAATGTCTAAAAAAGAATAAAAATTCTCATTGAAAAATCCAGCAAGATGGGGAACATATTTCCTTGCATTTTTCACTGCTAAAGTAGCAAGAAGATTTACAGTATGCCTTTTCAAGTAATGTGCCTTTAAAAGCCCAAATGTGAACAAATTTTGCTCTTAATATTGTGTATCATATTTTATTCCACTTTATAAAATGCGAATTTAAATATTATGCACAATTCTGTGTTTAAAGATTTTTCTAGTAACATAGCACTTCATGTTCTATACATCATATTTGATATTTTGGTCAAATATGGCATAAAATAACGACAGTTTGTCCATTGAAAAAAGATATAACAGATTATATAAACAAGAATTAAAAAAATGCATTTTTCACAGGTCACAGTGTGGAATAGTAAAGCTATTACACAGGTCCACTCCCTTAATATGTGCTGCATTATTTTCCAAACACTTTCAGACCCTCTCTCAAAGATCTAAGCATTCTAACACAGTCAAACTGAGCAAGAAGCGTAGGAGTATTTCAGAAAACTTAAAAAGGGAAGAGCATTGAAATGACTTCTGTGACAGTGTTCACAGTCATTACTAACTGTGTTTACTACGGCTGCCTAAGGCGGCTATACCTGTCAAGTCACATTTATCTGAAGTGAGACTCACCAATGTCTCTGTACAAGGAACCGTAAAATGTGGATTAATAGGAATTCCAGCAAAATGCATAGCTATTATTATAGAGGAGCTGCACTTTTTTGTGGAAAGCATCACTTGGTATTTTTCTGGCAAAAATATTATTAAGTAGATACATCATAACAGTCTACTTCTGCATAGGAGGATGCAGCACTGCTTTTGAGGAAAGGGGCTATTCAAAATAATTCAGGACATTCAGTATCATTCGTATCATGTTAATGTGCAATTTCTTTGTACTGTATATTAATTGAGTACAGTACCTGTACATTGTTTGAGTAAAGATGGATAAGTAGCTCTAGTAACAATTTATTGTGTTGATTTGGGAAGCAGTGGGATGAAGCCAAGATTAACAACAGAAGCCTAATACACTGAGCGTGCCTTCTTTGCTGTTGTTCTGGCACAAATGATGAATTCATACTTTCAGGTGCTGCATCTAACTCCAGACTTTCTGGTTATGGACTTTCCAGAATGGCATTGTACACATAGTATCAATATTTATGCACTACCTATCAAAATCAAACCCAGTATCAAAATCACCTATTTTACAAGTAAGCAGTCTTTAGCAAATACTAATACTAAAAATACAAAGAATTTCTTCTAGCCCAATAATATTATACCACAGACATTCATTCAAATGTGCTTTGTCAATTGTCATCCAAACTGTCTCTGAATCTACGGTAACAGGAATAGGTCTATTCCCAGCTTTCTCCAAAACTGTCACTAACCAGTCATTCCTCACACTGCAAATCACACAGCGTCCTCAGAAGATATAACGCTGAATGAATGGCGAACGTCTCAAGCTAACACACAGATAGCCAATAAATGACACAGGTCACTGCAGCACAGTCATGACATGTTTTGCAGACCAACTCCAGCCCATCAGACCCTGTCAGCACTTGGCCAGTCTTGTGTCTCTTACCAGGTAATGTCAGTTCCAGTTGCCTACTGACATGGTTCTTAAAGCCCAAACTGAAACCATGAAATATGGTTTATTACCATAGAGTCCTACCTTACAGACTGAGCCACAGTACTCCTGTCCCTTTAGAGATGATCCAGCTAGGATAAATCACTGTTGTGGCATATTTGCTTATCCAACAAACAGTGAATTAGAGTCAATTAGAGAAATGCTGGATAGTATTAATGCTAATCAGAATATGGCAATATATCAAATGGTAATGAAGGAAAGCTGACAGTCTCACCAGTCAATTGCAAATGGCTGCACACAAAACAGCCACCAGTAGGAAATGTGATTCAGTCAAGCACCGCATACTAAAAATGTGCTTATTCATGATAACAGTGCCCCTCCTAAAAAAAACCCAGGTTGTTGTGCTCTTTCAAAATCTCCAGCAAAGGCCTGCTGGAAACAGATCTAGCAAAAAGATTGTTTACTCTTTGTATACAGCCAGGGCTATGGTCTCTTTTTACCATATACAATATATTACCCAAAAATCATATTTAAGTGAAATAGTATAAATATGCTCAGTTAATAGGCATACAGTACCTGCACAGTTCTTATTCTGTGCTGTTGAGATAAGTGTTCAGTCCCTACTACAGTATGTGGAAAGTAAGTTAGAGAAAAAAAAACTACAGGAATTTCTATGTAAGTTTAATATGATATGGTATTTTGAGCAGAAGGGAAATGTATTTGGTTCGCGTTTGTTTTTGTTTTGTTTCCCCAAGGCTTTAATAGCTATCTATACATCTGTCAATGGCAGGTCCAACTGTGTAAAAAGCCTCCTGGGAATTTAAAGGTGGAAAACCGAATTTAAGGGTGAACGGTCTTGATTCCCAGATGCAATGTTTGCACAAAAACAACAGAAGCAAAAGATTTATCATACCCAAACCTCAGGGACAAACACTTGCTCTTAAAAGCTGTTTTTATTGTTGGTTGGGGTTTCTCCTTCCCTTGCTTATAGGTGGAAGCTGAAATGGCTCTTGTGCCGTGACTGTCAGAGTGAAGCCTGATCTAATCAGGGTCTAAAAAACCTTAGACTGTCAGCTTCTATTACTGGCCCTGGGGTGAAATCAAAAGTTAAACTTTTAACTTGAGCCCAAAATTGTTAACAGTTCAAAATAAAACTATTTCTGAGCATAGGTAATAATATTTTTACTTGTTCTACTTGTTCTCAGAATAAATTAACATACATGAGTAGAATTATAGTGTATAAATGTTTACATTATGCTTCATGAAGATTGGTGCATTTTGGATTTAGTTAAACTACAGTATACAGGGCAAGGAAAGGTCTTTCAATGCTGTCAATTGCTGAATCTTTGTACAGATGTCTTGTTCCCTGTTAGACTAACATAATGTGCATCTACTGTATAGTTACATAACAGATTTGTATTACAATGAATTACACAGCACACTATTTGAGTAGCCCTGCATCTTTCTAGCTTGAGATACTGTATGTTTGACTTATATTCCTCTCCAGATCAATGGCAAATAATTCTATAATGCTAGACCTTATTTTATAGAAATAATAAGAATGAACCCAATTAGATAGGATTAGAAAATACTAGTGATGATCAACATAGTTAATGATCATCTGCAGATATTCAGTATGCATTTGTAAGTACTGCCTGTGAGCTGTTATGGCTCAGTAAACAAAAATGTAATTTAACTGATTAAGACCTCTTTTTTCAGTAAAGGCATTGCTGTGCTCAGAAAATTATGAAAAGAAGTATGGTGTCTTTTGGAATGTACACAATGTATAAAGACAAGATAACTTTTCTGAGAATAATTTTCCTTGTCAAATGAGAGAATTTCTTTGTTATGCTTCATTGCACTGAAACCCCTAATTGAATTGCATTGGATGCTTGCATGAATTCATTCAGGAAAGACAATACTCTATAAAATGTGGAGGTATAGTGGATATTTATTTATGGATTCCCAAAGTTTCACAAAGGACTACATATACTGTATCATAAATTAAAGTTATAACGTTATGCATGTAATCATACCTACTGTAAGAACTAAAAACATTGTTATCTCCACTATTTCAAATAAGAAAAGCAAAACGTATTTAAGAATAAAACAAGGTGTAGATTTTTTTCCCCTCAATATTTCATTAATGTACAGCGCCGAGTGAACAAATTATTAAATTAATCTCTTCACAGTTTTCTCCATGGCATCTGGAATATCCTGTAGCAATGAACAAATGGTCCTAAATGCACTTTCCCTGTCATGGGGTTTTATAAGCTTGCTGAGCTGTAATTGTGGTCAATAGATGTATTGATTAGCCTTTAAAGTATACATAATCCATTGTGACAGGAAGGATGCTGCAGAGAGACAATTCATTCATACAGTAGACGTTCCATCCATGCAATAATGCAGTCACGTTAAAGTAAAAATAATTGTAAAAAACTATGAACTATTTATAACCAGCTGCAGCTGGAAACAGGATCAGCTCCAAGTCTGACCAGATGTTACATTCTAATAACTATTGCTATTGAAATGGTATATAAAAATAGCATCAGTACACAGCAGCACTCTAATATAAAGGGCTTCAACAGCCAATTGGTTTAGTTTGCCTATATAATTGGTGCAGGGTTAGGGTTCACACCATGAGATCAAAATAAATTGGCTAGATTTAATCACTTTAAAGAAATTATGTTTATTGGCAATCTGTTATATCAGGATAGAATGAACAGGCTTAGACCGTAAGCTTGTTATGTGTTCTGTTGCATGTTTTTGCAACACAGATGACGACATACAATATCTGTTGGTTTATCAAAAGTCCAAAATAATAAAATAATAGTCCAATAAAAGAACAAAATAATGATGATTATCACTTCTCGTGCAGAAATTACTGTATATCTGCAGACAGAATAAACAAAATACCAAATATCAATGAAAATATGTATTTCAGAATGCTGGTTGAATTTAGCAAAATAATCCAAAGTAAAAAGTCATCAGCACCAGGTTTTCTACTTTACTCAATATACTGAACAGTTTCCTAGCATGGTAAAACACTGAAAAGTGATACTTTCTTGGGTTGTAGATCTTAATTACAGTTGAACCACAGAAGCTCAACATGCTCAACACAAACATGCAATGTGTAACTATTAGTAATAATATAGCATATATTTTTATACAAACATTTTAAACATGCTCATAACCATTAGACTTGGGTTCTTTCAAAATCAAGGAGTGGCATATAGTTCCTTGCAAACATGATGGCCCCTTTCTACATATTATTATTATTATTGGTAGTAACTTTAAATTATTTAAATTATGAGATTCCCAACTATATTAGTATCCAAGACTTAAAGATATATCAAGACTTAAAGATTTCAGTCCATCCAAAATCTTTCAATCACACTGCAGAAAGTGGTGAAATTTCTGTTTAAGGTGCTTACACTATGCAGGGACATGGAAAGATAAACACTTATGCAATTAATATATTTATATTTGTAGTTTTTGCTGATATCATACTTCCTTGGCTTATACAGTACATGTACAGTACAAGTACAGTTGCAATTAGACCATTACAGTTTTGAATAAAAAAAGGTATTTTTCATAACTGCTCCTCAGGTCATACCATGAATCTATTCTTCAGATGGTTCTCTATTGATGTTTATTATGTGTATATATTTTAAATTCTATTTAGACTCTTATGAGTTGCCTGAAAACATTTTGAGATAGTGAATATTGATTAACCAGAGCTACACAGGTTTAAAAGTGCTGATAAGAAAAAAACATACAAGAAGAAATCAGAGCAAATTTTAAAAAGCCACCTGAACTAAAATCTACATTTTGAGCAATCTACGTTACCTTTTAAAATAAAATATTACAGTGGGAATATTTTACTGCCATTTTAACTTAAGTTAATAGCATGAAACAATTAACAGTAGATCTGTAATTGAAAAGTAAACCTCCTTTCAAGACAGGTGACTGAAGATGTTTTTTGAAATACAGTATTTTAGAAAAGGCTGATATGGAAGTCTGGGTATAGTAGTTGATAGATCAGGCAATGTGTTTTTTTATAAAGATTGACCCTAGCAGAGTTTTGCAGAGGAGTATCTTATTGTGTTAATTTGGGAAGCAGAGGCCTAATACTGTAAAATGATAATTTTTTCTTCACTGATGTTCTGGCATAAATGATGAATTTATACTTTCAGATGCTGCATCTAACCCTAGACTGTCTCATTACGGACTTCCCAGAATGACATTGTACTGTACAGAATAGTTTAAGTATTGCTGATGCATCTGTCAGAATACCCCAGTTTGTCCCTGGCAAGCCCTGCCTCTGGAGCACCAACTTAACAGTATTTTGGATAAATTATTATATCAAAGTCACATCATTTATTTTGCTGGTAAACACTCTTTAGCAAATACTAAAACTACAAATACAAAGACTTTCTTCTAGTCCAGTAATGACTGGAATAGTAGAAGACGAGTAGCTGATCAGGGAATCTGGTTCTTTAAAATGTGGTCCTGACAGAGTGTACCAGAGAAGTAGTCAATGACTAAAAGACTGAGTGTAATTTATGACAATTGTGTATTCATAAATACTCTTCAAGTTAGAAAAGTATGTTGGGAGGTAAATGGCAAGAAGAGTTCATGTGTGACAACCACAGAGTTCAGGGGTAAACAATCGTCATATAAAACAGGAAACTATACTTACTGTCCAGAACTTGTGCACAACTGGTGAGAAATAGAAAAAAATGTTTAAAATAAATAATGACTCTAAGCAAGTAGATGCGTAGGTCAAAGCATAATCTGGAATGGGCAGAAAATGGTGACGATGTGATTTGTGTGATGGAATTTTCTGCTATGTTTTCTGGTTCGGGGGGGGGGGGGTCATTTTATGATATGCATTCCAGTATAATACTTGAAAATCAAACAGCATTGTCTTTTGAGATGATATCAAATTTTGATTCAATCTTCTACAGTATGTTTTCTTATTCACTGTCACTACATTACTGTATCTGGGAGCAAAGAAGTACAGTATTCTTATGCCATTGTGTCAGTGACAAGGGGCACCTGTATGGATATAGCTCATGTCACTCTGAAAAACGGTAACATAGAATCATAAGAAAGGTTACAAATGATCAATCAAGCCCATCTGGTGTTTAACAGGTAATTAATTCAATTGTCCAACCAACCATCCTGCTGTTTCCTAAAAAAAGCTACTGTAGAGTATTGACTTCTACAACATAGCTTGGTAGTTTGTTCCATACTGCCACAAGCCCTTAGGTAAATGATTGTCTTCTGTTCTCGGTTTTAAATTCACTTCCGCAACATTTCCTTTTATGTCCTTTGGTTCGTATTTCACTGTGCATTCTGAAAGAGTCTGCTGGGTTGATTTTGTCAGTGCCCTTGAGGATTTTAAATACTTGTATCAAGTCCCCTTGCAGTCTTCTCTGTTCATGACTAAAAGAGTCCAGTTGCTTGTGCCCCAAAGATAGCTGTGTTATAAGGTTTTTTCTCAATATTATTATCAGTATATCTCAGCTTCTTACAGTGTAATGCTTAAAACCACTATGCATTGACTTGTTGAAGTGTAAAAGATAATATATACTGCCAGGCCCACTTTATGTAGCAAAATGATTTCCATAATTAAGAAGATCATGGTGTAGAAACATGTTTAAGAGACTTTAATTGAGCATTAATTTTATTTCCTGTCTTGGTAATTTGTCGCATTTTAAAAACCACTTAGTCATTTTTACAAGATCACATTTAACCCTTAAGAAATACCATTCAATATGGTGATTGTTATGAGCAATTTCAAGATTTGGCCCATTTTGAGTTTTGCTTTATATAAGAATGGGTAGTTTCATTCTCATATTACAAAATCAAATCCTAAGTATTTTAATATAAGATGTACAGTGAGATGATGAATAGACAAATCAACTGAATGACCCACAGGATAACATCGTAAAACAGCTCTATTCATGTGTGCTCTGCTGAAGACATTTAATTAAAATACTTTGCAAAATAATTAATATATAAAATAGTCTTAAGGCATAAAAGCTCTTTTATTATCCTGTTTTACTGAATTTTCTTTAATTCCAAAAAATAAATCTAGCAGCCCTCAAAAATAGTAGATTTTAATAATAATAAAAACTAACCAAAATAACTGAGATGATATGATTCTTAGAGACAAACTATTTAATGTAAACTACTTTGCCTGGAGATCTGAAGGCAATTTTAAAATGTAAAATAGCCATCCATGCCCATAAAACTATTAAAAACGGTATTAAAAAGTCAGATTCAGACTTAAACATTTTTTCCTGAACACCATAATGTGCTGATTTGTACAAAATAGACTTAAAAGACCATTAAAATAAAGACTGGGATAAGGAACAGAGGACATTATCAGTAGGTAATTATCTCTTGGCCGGAAGCCTCTTGTGTTTTGAGATTCACATCCTCTTCAGAATTTTTTCCATGAGGAAAAGAAAAAAAAATAAGTTACCCTAACTTTAGATCATTATTAAGGGAGTTTAATAAGGTATTTTCAAAGCATAAATGCTTCAGAGTTTCACTTGTCAGTACTTCAAGGTTTACTAATCGGGTGACATTACTGTACCTCACTCTGCTCACTCTCTCTCTCTTCACACTTTGTCCTTCACACTTTGTCCTGCAGCACACAGATACTCAAGAAAATGTTCACTTCTTAGCTAACCCTTGAACATAAACTAAAGTGAAAAAAAGCCACACAGTGGAAGCCTAACCAATCTCCTTTTCCAACCCATTAACAATAAACTCAACAGAACCATATCATCCTAAATAGTTAACACATCATAATGTAGGTATAATGTCATCATAATAATTTCAATTACCCTACAAGTTTGAAAAAAAGAGATGGGATAGCCTCGTAAATAATTAGATAATTTGTTTTTATTTGTGATATGTTGTTTTGTTGCTGAGATGTTGATTGTATCTCTAAGATTTTCAGGTTTCTTTTGTATGTTGGATTGGACAAGTATTTATCCTTGTAGCACACAGCCAGCCTTTAAAATAAAACTGTCTGTGATATAACTTGTGATATAAAAAAACAGTATTTGGAAAACACTGGAAGACGGCTTCTGTTTATCTAGTCTCCAGTTTTTATTTTTCTGACATTTAGCTGTGGTTTGATGTATAGTCTTGAGCAGGACAGGTTATTACTTAAAGCCCATTGCCTTTTGTAGAGAAATCCTGTTTCTCTTCTATGCCTCTTTTTAAATTTTAATGCCTCTGCAATGTATTGTTATGCTGCCACTCATGATGGAAAACATTAAACAGAGAGAGTGAAAAGGTTTCTCAAGCAAACAAATATACACAGGCGATTTCCAGCACAACGATGAATCAAATGTTCACAGGTTCTGTTCCTACACTTTCCCCTGTGCAACGTGTTGCAGCTGCAAATCAATAACTCCTCAGGGAACAAACCAACATTAAGACTGACCAGTGTGAATGCCTGCAATGTACTGTAAACATGTGATGTTGCGCTGCAAAATTTTGCATCACCCAGCTACTACAGGTTACGATTGTATTTATTAAGTAATGATGTCATAATTATCATAATTAGTAAATGAAAATTGTTTGATTGATTGATCGACCGATCGATCGATCGATCGATCCATTCATTCATTCATTGGAATTTCTTTCCATGTGCTTGGAAACTGAATTTACTTGCAACCAAGACAATTCTACAACTTTGAATCGCTTAAAGAATCCTTATATAATTATTTGTCATGTCATGTACCAAACGGCTTTATACCATACGGTGTCTCAGGAAACCAGAGCCTACCCAGTGAGCGATGAGCGAAAGGCAGGGTACACCTGGATGGGACGCCAGTCCGTCGCAGGGCAAGTGCAAGTCACTAATACATAGGAGCCACGGTAAAGGCAGAGGGAGGAAATTTGGACCGGACACCTGGATAACTCCCTACTCTTATCAAGAAACGCCTTTAATGACCAATGAGGTTTAACATCTAATCTGAAAGACAGTGCCCACTACAGTATAGCGTCCCTCCCCACTATACTGGGGCATTAGGACCCACACAGAACGCAGGGTGGGTGCCCCCCGCTGGTTCCACTACCACCACTTCCAGCAGTAACCATAGCTTCCCAGGAGGTCTCCCATCCAGGTACTGACCAGGCTTAACCCTGCTTAGCTTCAGTGGGTAGCCAGTTGAGAGCTGCAGGGAGATATGGCTGCTGGCTACAATTACTTGTATTAATTAATATTTATGAAATCAACTTGCAACTTGCAATTAAGTGCAATTAGGTGCAAGCACTGAACCTAAAACTTAATCTGTCTGGCAATGTTGTTGTATATTTTATTTTCAAAACAGTAAGTCTAGTAATAGACCATTATGGTAAATTAACATAGTGTGTGTTCCTTAAATTCTCATTTTAGCCATAATGCTAAATGCATGGAGAGTTTTTACATCGTGGCTACAGAACAACACAACTGACAGAATAAAACAAAACAGGACAACAATGACATTTGTTATAGTTTGTAGTACTGTACATAAATCACCTTTTCAACATTAGTTTCTGGTCTAATTACACTCTTAATATGAATTCAATAATACTTTTTCTTCACATTTTTACAAATAAAACAGAAGAGTTATTACTGACAACAGAAATACAATCACTACTGATAAAAAAATTCAATCAAAATCAAAAACATATACGGTATGAACCATCCAATATCTTCTGAAACACCTTATTGTGTATCTTTTTTAATATTAATAGTAAAGGAAGAAAAGAAATAAAATACCAAACATGAATCTGTTATGTACACTATAAAACCATACACTACTGGAGCAAATTCTGTAAATTCCTTCTGATTATGTTGTTTGTCCGTCCTAAGTGAATCATCTGCGTGCAGTAAAAGAGCACCCACAGACCTATCCCCCATTCCCCCAACTAAAGGCCTTTACTGTGAAATAAAATGTGGAAGTAACCTTAAAATGAGGCTGCCGAATTTGTTTTTCCACTAACACCAGCGAAAACTGTATTGTACATTAGTTGTTCAGCTATGGCTCCAGTTCTGCGTTTTTGCACATAACACTTTTTTTCGAACGTATTTGTGTAGAATAACTTTGTATTCAATGCCCTTTCACCCCCTCACCAAGGGCTGTTCTCAGGGCCATTACAATACGGTGTATTGACACCCCCATTGGAAGCTACCAACCTTCTATCCACTTGCACTGTTAGAAATGCTGAAAGCCAGTAATGGCTTGTCTAATGGAAGCTATTCATCAGGTCTTTTTTTTGACAGAACCTCATTTGGAGGCAGATTAGCTCTAAGTTTTTACGAGTGTATTAAAGGATCTCATGCATCACCTGAGGTTTTGTATTCAATGAAGCCATCCTTCCTTTCACCTGCCTTTGAAACAAGACGTTACTCGGGAGAGAGAATACATTCTGTTGCTTATGTAAACAACAATGAATGTATTAATGGACTGAATTCGACTTCTACAATTATGTTTCCATCCTGAGACGATATCCCTGCAGTTGATTTGATTGAGAAATCAAATCTAATCCAAATCATTGGGTTACAGTAAGTATTTTGCAAAGCTTGTTAACACATTAGATATATGTAAAGTTGATTGCAATTTCTCTGCTTTATTTAAGCAGAAAAGCTATGAATGCTTTGGCTCCTACCTGGGAATAGTCATGAAACGTATTTTGGTATCCATGGGGAAGAAAAGAATAAAAAAACAAATGAAGCACATTTAAGATGATGCAACACGTCACCATTGTCATAATCAAATGATGGCGAGTAATGCATCTTTATATCACTAGAAAGCCTCTGAGTGCCAAAGAAAAATATGAGCTTTAACAGGTCATAACTCATGGTGACAAGGAGATCCAGATTGAAGGTGATAGATACAGAGCCAAAGTACAGAGAATATGAGCAAATTACCAACAGTATCCTTGTAAAGAGCACAGGGACATACAGTATTACAGTGCTTAAGTGTGCACAAGAGCACTGGCCACTGCCTTACGATGCAATTACTGTGATTGCTTATGAGAGCCCCTACATTTCACACTCCTTTTACATCTGTAGTAAGACAGGTACCCCGTATCTTGTAAGACACTGTGAAGCCTGATGAAGAGGGCTCAGAGTATTCTACCAAATAAACTGTGGTGAGTACAGCACCTTGAAGGACATTCAACTTCATGAGACTTACTTGCAAACACATGTATTACCATGTAGGAAATGCTGAACAAAAGTACACCGCTCAGTTTGGCAGATTATTTTTTTGATGCAATATCTGTCAAAATGTAATGTTGGGAATATAAAGACATCTTTGGAGCACACCTGCATACATTACATCAATGAAAGCCTATCACAGCTACCCACTTGAAAGGTCTAACCAATGAATCCTTCTTATTTCTATTAAGAAAAATAAGAGTGATTAAAACAAGTGCTTCACAACAGACACAATTGTCTTTTCTGAGATCAATGTGGCAGTGGTTGGATCACACCATTATTCAACTTGCCCATCAACCTATCATTCATACACCTGTTGTAGCTAAAGGCTTAATGCATTTACATGTTTTCCAAAACGAAATGCTGCCTGCCAGACTTCTGTCTGATGTTTGGTCTTTATGTATTACACGCTGGACCTGTCCTTCTCTGTGTCATTGCCTGACAGGCCATTTATCATTGAAATCTAAACTGTAAGCGATACATCCAACACTCTCATTAAGGCTTTTAAGGACCTCCTTGAAATGATCATAAAAAATTGTTCAGAAGACTGAAATGACACACCACACCAATTTAGATACTTCCTACCTGGCATGTAATTACTGCATGAATGGAGGGGAGAGATGGAAAATCACGTAGACATTGTTGTTGTCATTCAAGATTATAAATTGTTTTTGAAAGGTGGATTTCGTATCGGTGTTTTGTCACCAACATAAGCCTGTCGGGATGTGAATATGCAGCAATCATGATCCGCACAGACAGGAAAACTGTTTTGGAGACAAGTTATTAATAATCCCAATTCCGGTGCAAGATATACTGTATTGTTGAAAGCGGTCCACTTTACAAAAGCAAAATTAAATATAGTCTTGCATTGTATCCGAAAAAGCATCCAAGCAGTGCAATTCCATGTAAATATATTGTCTGTCATTACGAAGAGATCTCATGAGTATATTTAACTAGAAATAAATGACCTACTACCATTTCCTTATTTTAAAAAAATGACATTACTAATAAATAATTATTTTAAAATAATCATACAATATGTGTTTTTAAAGTTGGCCCAGATATTACATGACATTTCTACTCACATAAGTGTTAGTACTGTATGTGATGGCTTCTGTTTTTTAAGGTCTTAAAACGTATTACAGTATATAGCACTCATTACACTTGTCAGAGACAGACTTTTAAAATTTGTATTTTCAGTATACATGCACAATTATTCATTTGCCATCTGTTTTCTCACCACTTCATCCAAGGGGAGCAAACTGGCACAAGTCTATCACAGGACATGCACAGACACAAACACGCAAATACTCACAGCAGGGCCAATTTTCCGAAAAGTCAATTATTCGCCAGTATGTTTTTGGACTGCAGGAGTAGACTGGAGCTCAAAGAGGAAACTCATGGGATCGCGAGGAGAACATACAAACCCTACTCAGATACAGTAGCACCCTAGGAACTGAACCCAGGGACCAGTGCAATTCAATGTTTAACACTTTGTCATCATGCCACCCTATGCATTTTATGACTTATAATATGCTGTCCTCTCCAATACAGTGTTTCTCTTATGATTTACATATTTTTCATAATGCTATAATTAATGACTCCAAATGAAATCATAAATGATCAAAAGGATCCCTGCTGGTATGGATAGGCGCTGTATCCTGTTAAAGGGCAGGTGAAGGTTAATAAATCTGCTACTCAATTATGAAGAATTAAAGTAAATCAGTTCATTCAATTGGCTTCTATTTTGTAAAAAAGAAAAATATCCATTACATTCATTAATTGATTAATTTATGCTATGATGTTTATTCAATTTCAAAATACTATGGACTATTTTAGGTAAAAACGGTTCCAAATGAATTTTCGTCTGGTTTTTCTCTATTTGATAAGAGACATACTGTATCACCCAAAATACTACTTTTTCAAAAGCAAGTTTTAAGTCATAATCCTTTAAAATGATTTATTGAAAAACATGGCACCTAAAACTACATGATTTCTAAAGCCTCTTCACAATGTAAATTATCAGAGCTGTTTTGCAGCAAAGCAAGGCAATTGGACAGTTCTGTCACGTTTGAAGACCTAATGTCTGAGATGTTGTTGCCATAGCTACAGTAAAGGGGTTGTTTCAGAAAGAAAATTAATTTTGTGTACAAGGCCAGTCAGCAAAGAAAACATTTTTTTTAAAAAAAGAGTCTCCATATAAGAGCCTTATGGAATTTACATGGGGGAAAAACTGGAAATCTGCCAGAATTTGCATCTCTATGCTGGCCGATTCCTGGTGCAGACAAAATCTAAAAAAATACATCCTAAGGATTTTGCCAATACATACTCACAATACAGGACCACAAGTGGATATTCCTATTGGGATAGAATCAGAAATCAGAATGAAGATTTTTCAAACTCCTCTTATATATTTCCTCGGTCACATTTTACTTGAAACAACCTACCAACTGAAAACGTCTTATGCCATTTTTCAGTTGGGCAGCTAATGTCTTAGCTCATTTTTATAGTCCTTTTTTATACATAATTTATTGAACAAATCCTATTCACAGACTGCACCATTTTCAACTACATTTAAATTAAATTTATAGTATTGCTTTAGCCTATATTTTTCAATGTACAGTAGTAACACCATAAGACACTGATACTGTAAATGACACAGACACATTGACACATTTCAAATGTAATTCTTTCATTACATTCACTTCATTTAAATACTTTACACCCGAACTTAATGACTCAGGGAACATACAGTACTGTAGGGAGGAACATACAGTACATACAAGCATTGAAAAAAGTGGATAACATATACTATAACTGCAAAAAAGGCACAAGGCTATTAGCAGGAAAATGGCATGATTGTATTTTATAGCAGGTACCTAACATGTTGCTGAAAAGTAAAGGACACAGTAAATGTAATATTCTGATTTACATGTGTCATTACTTGGCGTGAAACTGGGAGTCTACTGTGAAAGTCACAAGCTGTGTGGCCACCATTAGGAGCAATAGCCTTACATCTGTGAGGTTTTCAGATGCTTTCTTTCTTTGATTCCTGTCATACAGCCTGGACAAGAATGTACAGTACAGTACCTGTTCACTGGTCTCTGAGCCCTTGATGCCACACTTTGTCCCAGCTCATCCCATAAATGTCAGTTAGGTTCAAGTCTAGCCAGTAGGACATACATGCCATTCCCATCTGACAAATAGCATGAAAAAGTGTTGTCCTGTTGGGACGTCATTATGTTTGGAAGAGCCCAAAGGACAAGCAACAAGGAGGTCCAAGGAACTCCCTTAATGCATCGACGTTATGCAGCTCTGTTTAGTCAGGCTGTCAGCAATCATCTATTGGAACCTGCTGTTTCTAAAGCAGTGGAACTGGCAGTGCAAAAACAATCAGGAAGATGGAGCATGATGGTGACATGCTTTGCATTCTCCAATATCAAAGCCTGTCATTATCAGACTGTATGGCTGGAAGATCTTGCCAGGTTAGAAACTGCTGTCTGTAAACATGCCAGGCAGCGAGTGACAGTGTGCAGACCTAGTCCTGAATCCAACATCCCGATGGCACAAGGGCATTGATCTCTTCAGACACGGGGCAAATTGGTTAGTGTCTGTGTTTACTTTATTGATTTCCAACAAGCTTGACATTCAACAGGTTAAATCACCCTATCACCTGTGCCCAATTACCGCTCTCACTAATGAGCTGGTTAAGCTAAAGCTGCAGTCAGAGTCACTCAAGTGTATCACAGTTAGCCATGAATGATTAATTAATTAAAATGACACCAAAATGCATTTAATTAATATCTAAATATATTGAGACTGTACATTGCAACATCGAAAATTAATAGTTCAGGATGTCATTACAGCAGAAGCCAGTTCATGGTACTGTTAATTTTCTCGTGAAGACTCAGAAGTTCTAAAAAAAAATGAAAAATGGCAAGTTAAAACCTTCCCTTCCCTATCTTACCTAAGATAATCATATCTGTGTAAAAGTTCCAAGAAGACTGAAGCCGGAGAATTTCAGGATTCCATTTGGTAAGGGAATAAAGAAGCCTATTGTCAGCTGATCAGAAGGTCAGAAAATGGAATCTTAATCTCAGCTGATGCCATGAGACTCAGAGGACGAGGAAAGTATTTTTCCGATTATGTCGAATTAACAGACAAAAGGAAAAGCAAATAGACCGGGAGGTTAGTACTGTTCCAAAAGGAGCACAGTAATTATTGCATAACCTATCCACGCAATCAGCCTCCTCGTGGAATCAGACAGTAAAACCTTTGTTCAACAAAAGCTAAGCTAAGATCTGTCTGCTCTTTTCTCTTAACCCTGGATGAATGTGTAATTTAAGTCTGTGATACAGCTTTTCAAGCTTAGACTTTGGATCATAGACTCTGAAACAAAGTTTGGAGTTAAAAGCAGACAAGTATAACAATCTACTGTATAATTACTAATAAATAGCTGAAGAAGACAAATTATCCTTGCATATTTTAAAAAAAGTAAAAGTCAAATACGGATCTCCAGGATTAGATTACTCATCAAAATGTTGCATCTTTTTTCCTCCACCTGATTCAACACTGGGCAAAGCATCTCCAAAATTTTGAAAGACAAAAGAAACATGGATATTCTTTCTCCTTTGTTATTTTAATCTCTTCCTGAATAACACATACCCAAACAAGAAGCATTGATTCTTTTTCTCTGAGGCGCTGCAGAGTCAATAGCTGCAATCCTTTGTGTGATGAGCAAAGCCTATTGAATAAAAATGATGCAAAGTGACAAGATTGAGCACTAAATCAAAGTGCTTGCAACACATTTGTGCTCTCTCTGCATTGTTCAACCCGTGGGCAATACAGGTGAAAATCCCCAAAATAAAAAATTCGGTGCATTTGTCTACCTTTCTACCTGTGTGTGCTCATCGTACAGTGCATTGCATTTCTTGAAGGACATATATTGTATTATTATTAATACTGAGCACATCAAATTTCATTATTGTGGTTGTTAAGACTAGTGGAAAAAAAATCTGAATTCCTACCTTGTTTACTATTTACAGTAGGTTCTACATCCGTAGTGCAAATATACAGCCTTCAAGCACATTCAAGTATAGGAAGCAAGATATAAATATAATTCAGGGAAACCTCACATCTTTAATAAAGGTGTCAACAGTTAAGAAAATAAGTAAATGGTAAAGTATTGCCCGTGTCTATTTTCTTGACATTTCTGTGTTGTCACGGAGAAAACTATTTCAAATAGTATATTTTATAGTATTTCTGTTGGAAATTGTCCATTTATTTGTCTGAAGTTTAAAGGAGCATGCCATCTTTTTATGTGTTACCAGAAAAAAAACAACTTAAAACTCCAAGCACTATAAAAGCACATTAGTTAATTACTAGATGATACAACCATTATAAACGTTTTCTCTGATAAAGTTCTAATTTACTTTGTGTCTGTATCTTTTCCCCAAATCGAGTCTTTTATTATATGAACTCTTTCTGCTATTGTGTGGTTCTACAGCTCAAATCAAAGTTGTTACAATGCCTTGAACAACTGTATGTACTGCCAGGCTTCTACAAAACAGCATGTAGATTTTAATAATGACTCAATGTCAATATAAGTTTTCGGGGACAATTTCTAGCTCCAACATTTATACGTTTAGTATGGCATACTTTTGAACACAACTGATATTAAAATGGCTATTTCATGAGATTGACAGTATGGTGAGCATTTCCCTTTGTATATTAAGAAAATGCAAACTTCACTGTAGCACAGAGACAGAAATCACACTACAGTGCTAGTCATCAATTATACAATATTATATCAGGAAGTCACAACTCTTCTCTTTAAGTACAGGCTCCCATGAATCCTTTTGACTAAAGTTTACTGTACTTGAGCTTTCCAGCATTCTGCTTTCAAGACGTGCTGTACAGTATATCATTCTGAAATGCAAGCTTGAAGTACAACAGCTACTGTATAAGCATTGTAGACTTTATAGTATGCTACTGTGCGTTTATAATAATAATAATAAAAATAATAATAATAATTCCTTATACTTATGTAGTGCTTTTCTGGACGCTCCACTCAAAGCGCTTTACAGATGATGGAGACTCCCCTCCAATACCACCAGTGTGCACCCCCCACTTGGATGATGTGACAGCAGCCATAGTGCACCAGAACGCTCACCACACACCAGCTCTCAGTGACTATGAAGCCAGTTCATAGATGGGGATTATTAGGAGGCCATGATTGGTAATGACCATGGGGAAATTTGGCCAGGAGACCGGGGAACCACCCCTACTCTTTTAGAGAAACACCCTGGGACCACAGCGTAGCGCCCCTTACTGGCCCTACTAACACTACATCCACCAGTGTCCTTAGTTTTTACAAGGAGTTCTCCCATCCAGGTACTGACCAGGCTCCCACCTGCTTAGCTTCAATGAGTTGTCAGTTTTTCATATTTATGGTTTAATTTGGGATTTTCAAGAAGACGAATTAGGGTATTGATGCTATTCCAACGTTAATTCTCATCTTTGCAGATGGCTGGGGTATGTTAGAACAAGTACCTTGAATGCTTAAGTTAACCAGTAAAAGGAACCCAGTTCAATAGTTTCTCCTAATTGTGTTTTTTATCTTTAGATTAAACATTTATGCTGTGGTGACTGTGGTGACTGTGGTGGCAGATCACATTTCCCCACAGCAAATTTTGGGATTTCCATCTGTGCCTCATAAGGTTAGGGAAAGGACACAATTATTTTTCTTTCGATGAAAGCATTCTTTAAAATGGAGTTAATGGCATGTCATCATGGGCAAAAAATAAAAAGTAATCTGTTACAGTGTTAACCTAAGATAATGTATTTAACAAAGTCTGTAATTGCAGATGATCTAGTTCTATGTTCTAGTAAAATGATTTTTACAGGATACACCATTTAAGGCCATTCAAACACAGGTTTCTCATTTTCAGTGGAATATCCTCTAGGAAAATACCTATGCTTAATTAACTATGTCTTAAATAGGAAGAGCTGCCATATTCTGAAAATGTTTCCTATGATCCTATGAATTTGTTTCCATTTAAGGGAAAGATGAACATAAGACAGTGCTGGAAGAAAACCCTATTGGAGTGTTCATTAAATTTCAAATGAGCTTTAATGAAAAAGGGGGCAACTTCCTTGCCAGTGATTTTTAAAGCAAGGGCTATTTTTCATCTTTGTCTCCAGAAATCACATTTCCACCATTGACAGATTTTTTTTCTGTCATACAATAAGTGTATTAGTTTTTGGCACTGATCTATCAATCAAACAACTATTATTGTTAAGGGTTTCCATGGCAATACATCCAGTTGAAGTATGTGATTGTTGGATTCTTTAGCTCATGGAGAATTGCCCTTTCTGTAGTGTGTGAAAAATTGTTTCTAAAATTAAAAGAGGGTGTTTTTTTAATTTAATTTTTTTAATCCATTGATACATTTCATATCACTCACATACAGTAGCTCAAAAACAATTTATTTTCTTCAAGGGCAGCCGTTGGGAGGGTATTTTGGTTTGTTGTGGCGTCTATAAAGACCACATACAGTACCAGTACAACCCAGAGCATGCTCACTTTCATTTCAGGCTGTCTGCAACACCACAAGATTCAGAATTAGTGGGGCCAGCAAGGGGTGCTCACCCTGCGGTCTGTGGGGGTCCTAATGCCCCAGTATAGTATATGGGTGTACTATAATGTACAATAGGTGCCGTTCTTCTGTTGAGACATAAAACCTGACTCTCTGTGGTTATAAAAATCCCAGGGTGTTTCTCAAAAAGAGTAGGGGTGTTAACCTGGTGTCCTGGCCAAATTTCCCATTGGCCTTTACCAATCTTGGCTTCCTAATAATCCATGCCGATCACTTGATCACTCTGTTCTCCTCAACACTGAAAGCTAGTGTGTGGTGAGCGGATTGTGCGCACTGCCATCGCAGTCCAGGTGGATGCTGCACATTGGTGTAAAGCGGTATATAAGTGTAAGCAATTATTATTATTACTCTATAACCATGTAACCAGATCTTTGTACACATATCAGTCAGTCCTTACTACTGTATATAACCAGACTTCTATATACAGTACTCAACCCATCAGTCTGTATGCTACTGTAAATCCACCATTTGTTTTCTCTATTAGTTCATAACCACTTGTTCTCTTAAGTGTAACCCCCTCCGGGATAATTTATAACACTCTAGAGGAAACTCTTATCAAGCTGCTGAGGCCTGGGCTCCTTTCCCCATGCGACAGATCCAAGGAGTGCTTCCTGTTACCAGTTCATACACACTGCGGGTTAGTCCTAATTCCTGGACTTCAGGCTCAGGGGATCCCTAACAGCTGTCTCACTGTACAATATACACAGTGGGTTTATACAACAGAGCATGCTCTCCCTCCTCAGTCACCATGGGGTCTAGATGCTCAGAAGACTCCAAACTCCCTATGGGGTTTGTAACCATAATCTTTTAACCAGTCCCCTTTTGGGAAAATCCCAAATCCTCTCTAGGATTCGTAACCTTATAACCATTTAAGCATGTCCCCTTCTGGGGCAGTGAAAACTCAACAGTAACCTTTATCCAGTAGTTTCAGTGTCTTAACTTAAGCCAGAAGTAACCTTAACCTTTTCTATAGTGAGATTTATATCCCAGTTGAATGTAGGATGCTGTTCATCCCTCGATCTTTGGGGATTTCAGTTTCTCCTTAACCTTTGGGCCTTCTGGGACAGCTGTACAATGCCTCTCTCACGTAACCAACATGCATTCGCCCTGATCTCTCTAATAACCTTATTGCAGAAAGAATTAACACATACTGTAGTTAAGAGACTTTAGGTTACAGTCTCCCAGGAGTATTGAAACAACGGAAACCCAGCTGCAGGTTAGCAAAAACCCCACAAATTAAATTCAAGGAGCAGTGAAACTGCGAGTCACTGACTGTAATTGGCTGAAAAAAGGGTTGTTATAGTGCTCACACCAGTGACGAGTGGAGGTACAGCAACAAAAGGTTAGATGCTGCAAGTTAGCAGCAAAAAAGTGAAATGGGGAAAAAGATAATTATACAGTACGTATTTTCTTCAATTGCTGTTAAAATGTGCTAATCAAGTACAATACGGGTAAAAATTAAATGCATCTACAGTACTAGTAGTGTCTGTGAGAGTCAATACTTCTATTTTTTTCAGTTCTTGGAGCTCCGTTAAAAACCGTTTGCTGTACTGTGTATTTAACGTTTTATCATTTTGCTAAAAACAAGGCATTTTACAATAAAGAAAACCCTAGGGCAGACTATATCTGGTGCTCAATACATCTCAAAATGTAGAATTAGTAAAATGTTAAGCACATCCATTGTGAACAGAGGTCAGATCTTCAAGTTTGTATTAGTGTTTCAGAGGCTAAATAACATTAAACAGCCTAACAATGCAAAACAAAGTGAAATGCAGAGGAACAGGAAAACAAAGGCAAAGATCTGCTTTTGAATTGCTCCTTCTGTCACAATAACACCCCCATTGTTTATCACAAACTAAATACAAATATTCTACTGTACATGGTCTGACATATGTGTGAAAATGTGCCGTAACTGTTTTACCACAGGGGATTTAAAAAAAGGAGTGGTATTAAATCATATACACAGTATGTAAAAAACAGCTGCTGGAATGTGGAGTTTTGACACAAAATTTCATAACTAAATTTTGCAAATTCGACAACTTTTGTGTGATTTCAATTTTGGAGACTTTTGGCAGGCAACTTGGAGAGATATACCAAGGGGTGGGGAGAGTGTTACAATAAACTGGGAAATCAACATACTGTAAGTAAATGATGCCTTGAAAAAAAAATGTTGCGGAACAACTTTTAGTATAAAAAATGCTTAATAAGCTCAGGTCACTTGCATATATTGCATCCTTTAATCAACAATTAGGAATTTGTTGCCCAGGAAAAATATGTTGTAAATTTCCTATTACCATGTTGAGCTAACAGAGGAATGGTCTCTCTTTCTCTTGAACTGGATGCCCATCGTAAATAATATTATTTCATACCATGTTAACAGCATTATTAGAAGGAGCTACCAGATACTAAATTGACTTAGTACTGTATACTGTATATATAGTATTAGATTTTTCTTTACATGGGTATACTCATGTTCTAGAAAATATATCAATAATCTGTTGCCTGACAATCCATGCTCTGGGAGAATTTCATCTTTATTCTCTCTTACCTCTCTTGCACCAATAATTTCCCGGTCAGTTTTCAGCCCGCAGTTGTGTTATGCAGGATAAGCATGCCTTGGAAATCACAGTAACTATTCTGGGGTCATGAGGCACAACCTCAGGTTTATCTAGGCTAGTGAGTCCTACACCTGGTCCTGCGGGAGCACTGTGTCAGCTGTTTTTTTCTTTCCAGTTGGCTTTATGCAAGCTTGACATTTTATTTATTTGTTTCTATACTGAGTCCTAAGTTACAAAATTACCAGACCAGACTAAGTACTTTGTTTCACCACACAGCTGAAGCTATCTCTTCTCAACTTTATTCCTGCCTTATCAGATATCTCCACAACAAATATTCCCTTCTGCAGACACATACAGTAGAGGTTTCATTTTAGGCAACACACCGGAATGAGGGCAGCTCTGAAACTCATGACCTGCCACAGTGTACAATTGGTACAATTGGTAATTGGACTTGGTTAAAACCAATTATCAACCTTGTAAGAGTGAAAAGCAAAGTCAAAAATTAGTCTGTGATTAAGAATGCAAAAAAGAAGACACAGTAGTCCCCAGATACAGGGTTGGGAACCACCTGACTAATCATCGAATCCTAATATTTATGCATCCAAATGTTTACTTATTCACATTTCTGTTTACTGTATTGTAAGCCCTTGTGCATTTCAGATATTGATTCCCTAGTGTTAAAAGACAAAGGCAGGTTGCAAATCTTCATCCATCCTTCCATTTTCTAATTCATTTATCCGGTGCAGGGTTGTAGGGGGAGCTGGAGAATACCAGGTGCAAGACAAGATACATTGTGCACAGGACCCCAGTCCATCACAGATCACTCAGAGGCACAAACAGACACTGACAGCAGGGCCAATTTCCTCACAAGACAATTAACCTGCCAGTATGACTTTGGACTATGGGAGGAAACTGAAGCACCCCAGCAGAAACCCATTCAAGCACAGGGAGAACATACACACTCCATACAGATAGCACCCCAGAAACTGAGCCCTGGACCTCAGCACTGTAAGGCAGCAATGCTAATTTCACTTCTTCACCCCTGCAAATCTACAATCACCCATTAATACTGTACATTTTCACTATTGCAGGCATTAGAAAATACAGAAACAGATGCTGGTAGAGCTGTATATTCTTTACAGTTTTGTTTGTGGAATAAATAAAAAATCTACAGGAAAAGTCAAGGTTAATTACTTAAAATAAAGGTATACATTTCACTTCTTAACAATAATAGCCTATAGAAAAAAACTGGATTGTTTCGGCAAACATACTGAATTATATACAATATGCATTATTATTTCAGCTAATAAGCTACAGGGCGTATGCAGTCCTCAAAAAACGCTTGAACATTGAACTCCTTTCTATATACAGTACAGTATGTGTATTTTTGTGGTCTGAACGCATCGCACCCAGAGCTGGCAGTGAGTTCACACATCACCACCCCAGACTACGAGTATTTTTGCTAAAACATGGCTCTGGTCATTTTGTTATCCTACTATATGCTTTTTAGGAGACCTACTGTAAGATCCCTCTTACACGATTTGGCAAATGCTGACAAAGCTGTTCCAGCTAGCAGGCCTCAAAAGTTCAGCTAAAAATGAAAAGCAAAGAAATTATAATCAGTCCTGTTTACTGTACATTCTCTCTGTTATGATGTCCAGAGTCAACCTACAGTAGGCATTGTTACACAATCTTGTCATACACAGTACCTATTCATTATTTAAAACCACACTTCTGTAGGATTAAATTAATTCCTGAAGATTTGTTTAGGACATTTATCAGATAGTAACAGATATTGATGATCATTAACACTTGTGTCAATCACCACACATTCCTTAATTTAGATTAGCATGATAACATAACAAAATACCCATAAAGATCCACTTTAAAAGGCCTTGCTTTTTAATGATTTTTTAGTTAATATTCATCACAAGTCCGGCTGTTAAAGTAAAGTGAATTTAAGCAAATGGGTGGTTATAAAACATTGCATGTTGGCACTGTCTGAATTTATCCTCGCCCTTTAAGCAACCATTCACAACCAAGTGTTTCTGACCTGAGGCAATTTCTGGGCAGCACTGTCAGTAAGCTAATTTGGTGGATTTCAAATACACATTAGGACTGCTCTTTAGATAAAACTGTACAAATCCCTCCCTTGCCCTTCATTGCCTGTTTCTATTAATTATCCTATCTATGGTTCTTAATGGTTTGACAGTGTGAAGACGCATGATATAAATAAAAATGGGGGGACTTGAACTTCTACTTATATATTCTTTGTTGTTAGAAAAAAATAATAATGACCATCAGTTTAATTGATTATCTATTTTATCTAATACAAAACAGTTGCACAAAATATTTAATACTAGTAATAAGGATTGAGTTTGACCTTCTTTTAAGCTGATTAAATGTATTCACATTTATAATTCTATAGACCGTATACAGTATATACTGTAAGTACATGTTCACTAGGATTTATATACTACTGCTAATAGTAATATACAGAGAAATATACTGTATAACCTAAATATATATTTAACATACAACAATTTGTCCTTAATACGTTTTTATGTGTGACATTACAAAATTTCACACCATTTAACCATTTCATTTCAAAATGATTCCAAGACTCTTAGAGTTTCTACAATAAAATATGTCATAAAAATAAGCATATCATGGCTGTATGATAAATATATTTTACTTTAGTCTAACTTAATCTCTCAGAGGTGATGCTTTACTTTATCTCAGAAATATCAGCTACATAACTACATAACTTTAGGAAAACTTTTAGTAGAACTTTTATTTTATAGGAAGTGCAAAACACCATGTAAGCATACAGTATACAGTTTTGTTGTCTTCAAAAACATTTAGAAGAGAATTAGAGATCGCTTAGGTGACACACTGTATGAATAAGACAAGACTCTTTGTTTTAAATAAATCAGAAAATAAGACAATTATGGCATCAAACTTTTACCAAACACTTTGCACTTTCAAATAAATGTGGTGGTGTTACAGATTATTATAGATAATAATCTATATTATAGAACATAGTTTTGTTATAATAAATTATTACAATTATAGTATAATAAATAATATAGTCCTATCAACACCATGTTATACTCCCACTTATACTCCCACTATGTTATGGCACCCAATTTATAATCTGTAATGATCAATGTATTTAGGTATCTGGCTGGATATTTCTACAACTTTCAACACTCTTCTTAACAAAGACACTTCTTAACAAATTACAAGGTTTCCCTTATCACTACAAATCCTGTTTTTTTTTAACTGTCCTCTGGCATATACTGTACTTAGAAGATCCTACTTCCCCATCTTGGTCTTGTCACGCCCTCTGCAGCCAGAGGGCACTCCTTCTCTGTCCTGTCCCTAGTTTCCGGTCTGCTGTCCTTCCCGTCCCTCTCTTTCCCTTGGGCTATATATTTCCGGGTCTTGCACTCTGTCCTCGCTCAGCATTGACGTTCGGATGTCCTGAGACTCGCCTAGCACCAGGGCGCCCCATGTCCGCTCCCTGAGGGCATAGGTTTCTATACGGCATTCCTGAACTCTTTGCACTAATGAGCCTGGGCCTTTTTCCCATCTCGCCGCTACGCATATGGGTCTTTTTCCGCTCTCCTGCTCCCCACGGTTAGTCCCTTTGGACGTCCGTGACAGGTCTATAGTGATGCTGTTCACAGAATGGCCTCTAACGTTGATTTTGTTTTTAATTTGGTAGTATTTCACTATTGTGCTGTTCTGCCAAAAGATTTATCACTGGCACCCCAGACTGCACACATCATTGTGACCTTTATTCTTTGACCGATGGGCCCTCTCTGCACACTAGACTAATGCATCAATGAATTAAATTTGGACATCCTTAATAGGGAAAAACGCCTTCTTAAAATGCATTGCAGTTCTCTGTATCATCCTACAATTTAACATCCCATACCTCAATGAAACTGAACTTCCGAAGAGCAAGCAGTGAGTTTGGGTTCAAGTCATTACAATTTTCCCTTGCCAATGACTAGAATACCCTGCCGAGATACTATCCACCTCCGTATTTGAGGGAATTTTGTATGATAAAATCACTTCATTCTGACACTAGCAATTGCTATCACTGTTGATAACACTGAAATATCCTGTTGTACTAAGCTCTGATTTATTATTCTTTTCTTTTTTCATTCTTCCCTTGCTTTCTGTGCAGCTGTGGTGCAGCCTCTTACCGAGGTCAACACTGAGAATGCCAATCTATTGTCAACTGACGTAGCTGCTTAAATAAAGGATTATAATAATACCAATGTGTTTTCCTGTCTTTTAAACGATCAGTTTAAATTGGCTCTTAACACAATTTCACAGCCTTAAAAGAGTCTAAAAGAACCAATAAAACAGAATTCAAGAGCGGTTTCATCCATTTGTACAGCAAGATTTTTTTTCTGAAATTAGAGAAATTTTCTTTTGAACAGTTGATTGCGGGCCTAAAGAAAAGTCAATTAAATCATTTTCAGATGTGGTGCAGAACCAAGCTTAACACTGGCAAGATGATACAGTATGTATGGAGTGCTATTATGGCTAATTTTCTGCTGCCCAGCAGGCATTGTGTTCACAGATGCAGGCACTCACACACATATTCACATACAAAAAGAACAACATTGGAATCAGCCCCCGGGAAATTCCTTTAAATGGTACACACAAAGAAGCACACGTATATAGAGGGATATACTTTCTTTTCTTTCCTAAAGAAAAGGGAAGAAATCAACTATTGTACTTATGTGTACAGAAGACAATAGACAAAAGCCTGAAAACCTGACAAAAACATTAAAAAAGGTTCACTCACAAATCCTCAATGAAGTCAATTCACTTGTTTTTCATTCTGCCAAAACAATGACAGCCCCCCCCTTCTCATTTCACAGCTGATCTTTAACTTGTTATACATTTTACTCATTTCACCCAGCTCAGTGACAAATTTGCGTGAGGTCTTAAAAATATTTATAAAGAGACTGTGTAGAGAGACTTTCATAAGTAAGTTTTATTTTATGATAATTGATGTATTTACTTTGGAGTTTTCCCTTCTGTTGGGTGCAACAGGAGTTTTGTACTGGAAAGATCGTGTGAATGTGCTATGCTTTACCTTAGTTCTCTTTGTATATCACAAAGTACTGCAGATTAACTTAGGACAGTCTACTCAGTGTATTTTTGGCATATTTGGAATGCAGGTAATGTACCTGACATCAGGTTGGTCTTTAACATGATTCATTGTGGTGTTACATCTACAAGATGTCCACGTAAAGTAAGAACCTTGGTTTTACATTTCACCCGTAGGATGGCACCTCTTTTACCGTATAGCGTCCCCATCAATATACTGGGACATTAGGACCCGCACAGATCTCAGGGTAGACATCCCCTATTGATCCCACTAACACCTCTTCCATCAGCAACCTCAGCTTTCCCAGGAGGTCTCCCACCCAGGTATTAGTCAGGCTGACACCTGCTTATCTTCAGATGGTTGCCAGTTGTGAGCTGCAGGGTGATATAGCTGATGGCATTAAATGTAATTGGTCAATTAATTAATTTGCCGTTTACTGTATTCAAAATTATTAATTTGTGCACATCAAATTGCTTCTTGCATTCATTGTGTCTTCCAGGGAGTTTTGTTTCCTTTCTGAACTGTATTCTCTTTACAGTGCAGCTATAGGACAAAAAAATATTTACCAACATGAGTGGTACCAGCATGGGTTCAGTTCCATTTTGATCATTTTTTTAAAAAGGTTTTTTTTTTTATTCTGCCTGTGGGAAAGGTGCTGGTTTTACCAAATTGTTGTATAACATGTTTGTAATGCATACAAGTCTATTGCCTTTTCTATATTTTTGAAAAGATAAAATGCAGCAACAAATCACAGGCAAAGTAATAAGCTATGTTAATATATGCTAGGCTTTTATCATACTAAATTGTACAGCATTGATGCATTTGATATAGGGTGATATCTATATCATTAGAACTCATTGGAAACAAATGCTACTATAAGCCACAAAATAAAAACCAAATACAAAACTTTTGTTGAAATTTGAAATACTGAAAGAACAGTATTTTATATAACCCTCAACAGGAAAGTCTGGAAGGCTTCTCGTGTTCGGCAGTATGGAAAAAAAACTGGGAGAATAAGTGTTAAGAGACATTTTCTCACAATTTACAAAGTTGAAATATTACTGGGAAGAGAACTGAAGGACTGAAAAATAGGCTGGCGTGTGACAGGTAGTATTAAATAAAACAAGAAAGACATAGACAAGCCATTTTCATCAGTTGCATGTGGATATGCATGACTAACCGGGAGCTTGCATCAGATATCATTTCTAAAATATTTTATCTAGAGTATAATAAATGTCACAAAACATGCCTTCAATATCCAAAATGCATATTCCAGAAAAAGGTGTCACTGTCTTTGATGTAAATGTGGTGTGACATTATGAGAACACTGCTTCGTGACCATCTGATTTTAATCTTAGTCTCAGCATCTCTCAAGAGCCTGTCTTGAACAGCCCTGTATGACCTGTCTCAGTAGGACTGAACTGCTGGCACATCCTTTCCCTGTATTAAGATGCAATGTATTTTTGGGAAGACGCCAAAAAGTATCTACAAATGTCAGTTCCCAAAGATTGTTTTTCCACAGACGAAGAAATTATTGAAAACAATTGACAGAATTATTAGTCTTCATTATTCCACTCACAAAGTCTATACTCAGCTGTTATAATGACAAATGAGACTTACATTGAAAATGAAATCTGATCCAGCTTTTGCTGTAGATTTCAAATAAGACAAATGCCCACAATATGTCAAATGTGAAATACAGTACCATTTTGTGCGGTATCACTTAACACTCAAAGAGCATTCAGGTAAAAACTGTATGCTCATAAATGGAGAAAGAGGGATGTACTGTATACAGTACATTAATTCCCCACTCCTAAATTATTAGCTGAGATATTTTTATAATGTATTTATCACCTGTTGTAATATAATATACAGCACACAGCAAATATACTGTATTTTAAACTTCTGAAAACTGACTTCTTTTTAGCTTTTTGTCAACTTTCTGCACTTCATCTTTATGAACAATAATGCAGCGATGTACTGTATGACTCATGTGGTAGGATGCAGCAAAATGGACTTCAGCAAGGCAATTTGGAGATACAGCCATTAAATCACAAAGCTAAAAGAGAGAAAAAGCTGGTCACTTGCCCTTGGCATTCAGAACTGTGGAGAAGTAATGATCCTGAACAAAAAGTCTAATACTCTTCTCTGTTGGGATGTTCTCTGCTGTTGATGTTTGTGCACATTAGTGAATTGCAGGTAATTTATAGGAATTACAGGAAAGTAGATTCAGTTAAACAAATTACTATTGCTTTATACCTTATGTCTCCTCAAACCAAAAAAAAAAAAACACATTTCTTGCACAGATTAAAGGATTAAGGATTAATAAAATGTCAACAGTGAAATATTAGGCTTACAGATTTTCTCATCTGACAGTTGGAGCAGCACATGAAAAATATATCTATAGCACTGAACTAAAGAAAGTGAATTTTTTGCATGATTGAGGGACCTGTTAATAGTTTGTAAATGGATATTCTAAAATGAAACTGTAAAACACAACTTAAAAACATAGCATATCTTGGAATAACTAACCAAACCTTACGTACTGAAATGCAAGAAATACAGGGTAAGGTTTCATTACAGCATAAATTCATGTGTAATCAAAAGCAACCAAATTATTTTTGTGGTGTATATTTAAAATACTGCACGCGCCAGGAGTCATGACAAAGAAGAACTGGATTACACTGGCTGCAGTATTTCTGCGTTGTGCCCTGATCTTGTCAGATCTCAGAAGCTAAACTGCGTCAGTCAGTACAGGATAGGATACCAGAGACCTGCAATGAAATCCAGGCTGTTGCCACAAGCGTTGTTCTTTTTTGTGGACCAGTAGGTGGTGCTCTTGTCTCTGAGTGACTCTGAGCACTATGTTGTGGAAGGTGGTGTTATTCAGTTGAAACGCGAGACGGACGTCCTGCTTACTTCAAAGATTATATGGCACTTTTGAAACAGAACCCTAGTGTCTTGATTAAAGGTCACTCTTGGCTTGTACAATTTAAAGTTCCTCCTTAATTCAGTTGGTAACTGACACAGAATGGCTGCCACACATCACACAGAAGAGTGCTGCACTTCAAAAGTGGATTAAATGCCTTATTAGTAGTAGTAGTATTACATTCACCATCATGTAACATTTAAAAATGAACTCCTGTACACTACTGTACAGGAGGGCGTTTCTCGAAAAGAGTAGGGGTGTAACCCCGGTGTCCTGGCCAAATGTCCAATTGGCCCTTACCAATCATGGCCTCCTAATAATCCCCCTCTATGAATTGGCTACATTACTCTGCTCTCCTACCCACTGATAGCTGATGTGTGGTGAGCGTTCTGGCGCACTATGGCTGCCGTCGCATCATCCAGGTGCATCATCCAGTTGAGTGCTGCACATTGGTGGTGGTGGAAGGGAGTCCCCATTACCTGTAAAAGCGCTTTGAGTGGAGTGTCCAGAAAAGCGCTATATAAGTGTAAGCAATTATTATTATTATTATTATTATTATTATTATTATTATTATTACTGCTAAAAAGGCTAGAGTTTATCAGTCACCTCTGTTAGGCATTCTGAAAGCTTGCATTTTAAGCTTTATTGAGGTCTAAAATAATGACCCCTGAGTCAAAACCTCCTTCCAGTTTAAAATAATTTATTCTAAATTATTAATCATTTACCACAAAAGCATATAAAAGAATATCATTGATATTGGTGCTAAAAAGTCTACAAATTCAAATACTAATGGAATCATGGCAGTTGCTGTATACATATCTGTGACAGGATACCCAGGAGCCATTAGAAAAACATGAAATCCAAAGATGTGCTGTGAAGACAGCTTTAATGTACTCTACATGTATAATCTTTTTTTCATTTACATGTGGCTTTGAAAACATCCAGGAGCAAAGGTCATCCCAGCAGATCATCTTAGCTGATCTACAAAGAACAGATTATCAAGGCTATACTGCAATCCGGTATAGAGTGACACTTAAGAACCTCAATTCTGTGCGATAGATGTCTGGGATTTGACTACATTTAAAACAGATACCGCCATTCCACCATAAGGATAGGATTGTCTTAGCGTGAGAGGATAGTGAGGAACATGATTTGTAATTCCTTTGGCCGGTCAATACTAATATCAAACTGGTACCCTGTTACTGAACTCTTTTTTTTTTACTTCCATATAAAATCGATGAAAGAGCTTTTTCTTTCTTCCATTTCAGTACATGTACCAGCACGCAGATACCATACATTATAAAAGACTCTGAAATGAAATAATTCAGAGCAGGCACTGTCAAGGGAGAAACGAGGGGGGATAAAAAGTTAGTGTTGCATTTGCAAACGTGTGGGTGGATGTGCGTGGGCATAGCCACAGATTAGCTGAAAAATGTAGAAATACATACATCTTTCTCTCTCTCCTTAGGTTCTGCATTTCCTCATCTGGGGGTACCCATAAAAAGGTGAAATAGGACCCCTTTCACGCTTGTGCCTTTCGCCACCACTGATTTCTAAGTTATAATTGTCAAACAACCGAAGGATTAATGCAATATGTCATATTTAAAAAAAGATCACAGGATTAACTTTAAGAGAACAGCACATCCATCTACATCCTGTGGAAAGGTATTGCTTCTGACCTACTAGTCTTACATGAACCTTAGTAGTATCATAACGCAATTATATACTGTACAGGTATGTATTTCCTTTTGAAATGTCATTTACAGATTAAAATACAGAATCAGTGTTGCCAAGGCAGAATAAACTGAAAAGTACCATGAGGAAAGAAAGAAATCCCTACAAAACCAGATGTACTGTATGTGCTTTTAAATCCAAGAGTTCATGTTTTATAAATGGTTTGGTGCTTGCTGCAACCTTCCGATTTCTGCATGATTTATCTGCACTGAAAAACATAAATTTCATTTCATACTGAACCTGTGGATTTGGTGGTTTCAATAGGCATCTAACTGTAACTCAGCTAAACAGCTCAACAAAAGGGACTCAACAAACCCCTTATCTAGCATAAGCATCACTCTTTTCCATCAGAAAACTTTGCTTATTTTTCTACATGTGTACGATTGCTCAATATTTCTGAAACAAGTTTTTTTTTCCATCCAACTAGTCAATTTTCAACCATGACTTGACAACTGTAGAAAAATTGTATCCTGCATACAGCAGTGCTTGATTTGTAGTCAGTTTTAATTGTGTTCTTCAAGGAAATAATCATAATGGAAAAAATTAAATAACATATAGTATGTTGACCCTCTCATTTTAAAGGCCCTCTAAGGTTTTACATTTTACTTTCAGGGAAACAAAATAAACAGATTCACCAAATTCATTTTTTTTTTCATCTAATTTGAATGAACACAAAGGATTTAAATCTTTAATGTCTTGTTTGCGTTGGTGACCTGGTTGTTGCAGTAGTCTTTGTTACCATGGTTACACATTCAGCATTTCATAAATCAACCATACAACAAACATAAAACATCATTTAGATACAGGTATGTGCAAAATATATAATTTCTCATGAGACCTGGTCCCCTCTGTACATACTGTAGTGACTAGAACCCCCTATATCACCTGCATGCATTTTTTTACAGTGTAATTAGGTGCGTAACTATTTATGCCGTAGGATGTAAAATATTCTGTTCAAACATGCTTTGCTTTCCATGGATATGAGCAGTCCTACCAATCCCCATCCCATTTGCCCCAAAGGAAACAGTGAGCTTGTTTTTAATCATTCACAACTCATTCTAACAGCTAATTTATACTCCATAAACACAAGAAGAAGCATATGTGATTTACCTAAGCTCTTACGTGTTTCACTAGGGATTTGCAAACAGTGATTATTTATATTTCCTGACATGTAGGTCAAATCCACATAATTTAATTCTTTGTGTAAGACAGCGAGGGTTTTGCCATTAATAACCTTATGTAACAAGGTGTACAAAAAGTGTGTGAATCATCTTTCCTCCAGTGACATGTTGTGCATAGAGGATCTAAAGCATTCAGTTAATGTGCTTGTAAAGGGATTTCAAACTAGTGAAACACCATTCCTAACGTTCTATAATCAGAAATAAGCAAGGTGTCAGCCCAAAATCAGGCCACCGTAGCAAGATATCTCCACAACCTACAGCAAATATGAATAAGTTAAAAACATTTCTAGCAAACATCGGTTCTGACAGGATCTGAAATTCCCAAATCCTGAACATTTTACCACCTGCCCTAGCTAGCCTTAACACCTGTGTGGAGTGAAAAAAATAAAACCATTGATGGACGCAGTACACAAGTTTTCTAACCATCCACCCATTTTCTAACCGCTTAGACGATAATGGCAGGTAGGGAAGATGGTCCCTATCACACACAAACAACCACACTCACACCAGGGCCATTTTTTTCCCATGTGAACACAAGGCTAACATACAAACCCTATGCAGGATAGCACACCAGGTCCAGAATTGAACCCAGGGCCCCAACTCTGCACAGTTACAGCTCACTGCTACTCCACCATGCCACCCAGCACAGTCTTCACACATTTATTTAAAACATTTGTGCTGTGTGCTACAGTACTGTATACTGTATAACTTTCTTCACTGACATGTTAAAACAAGCCTATAATTCTTATAAAAGGGATAACGGCAAAACCATTACTTAATATCATATTTATCTGGATTTAGGTCTGATAGTAAAGCTTTGGCTTTGTTCCTATCATTCTCTTTCAGACATTTATTTCTTCAAAAAAAAAAAGCAAAACTGTTCGTGTCCATGCCTCATTAGCGACAATGTCAGTTAGATGTACAGCAAACACTTAAGAGTTCCATCTGCATTGTGGAGCAAATTGATAGCATGATGCAGTCTTAGATACACCCCATACATAATAATGCTATATTTCATCCACCATGGCTTTAAAGACCTCATTTAATTGTATAACTTGTCCCTGAATTACTAGAATATTTGGGAGGAATATATTACGTACTTTATAAAAGCTGTAGATGCCATTTTTGTACAGCTTACCATGGATAAATCTCACATTTAAGGGTATCAAAAATACATAGATAAATATTTTTCATACAGTACACTTAAAAACATTACAGTTCCCTGTTTTCACTTTAATTAAATATTGGGTTGTTTTAATTCAGAGTCTGAATTCTTTGCCTTGCCCATACCAAGGGTATATCCATTTGATTTTATAACTACTGAACAAAGAAACAAGACAGTTGAATCGCCCTGCATGAATATAAAAGTTAATGAAAGCACTGCCTTGGAACAAGGCACAGTCTCCTGCTCTCCTAATTGATCACTCGACTGGCTCAGAGATCTTGAGCTGGTTGCGCGCGTGAGAGCACTGGGAGGCAATCTGACAGCTGGCGAGGGTACTGTATGCTCCCAGTTCCCCTGAAGCAAGCTGGGAGGTGTTTGCAGGGAGAATGCTTGTGTCATGATGGGAAACATTTTTAAATTGTTTTGAAAAAAAAAACACATTTGAGCCGTAATATACAATAAAATTTTCTGTTTGCCACACAATTCCAATGATAACATTGAAATGGGCTTTGGCTTGGGTGCCTGAGCAGTTTATGAAAGGTTTTGTGGGCTATATCTTGACTCAGACACTTAAGCAATCAGCCTGCTAATGGGTATCTGGTAGAACATTAGTCTGAAACAGAAGAGCATAACAGTGTAAAATACCCTGGTGAAAAGGATCTAGAAAAAAAAACAGGAAATCATGCCTGAGAACATCTCAAATTTATAAATGAGAAATAAGCTCCTTTAATCAGTCTGATGTTTCTGCGGAGAGATTCCTTATCCAGTCCTCCTACATTCTACTAATGCTGACAATTCATATGAGAAGTTAATGAAGCTGCTCTAAAATGAAAATAACTCTGTCTTACTTATCCAATAATAAGAGAGCAAAGCCTCAGAATCAGGCTTTAAGCACGAGGAAAGAAATGCCCACCACAAAATGTCTTTACAGCTTATGTTAGGTGGATAAATAAATAAGAAGATGAGATACACTGTGAGGGTGAGATGATGCACTATTCTTTCCCATATGAAATGATTAAGTCCAGAAGCAAGCTTTCAATTGAAAAAAAATATACTTTGGGTTTATGTTTTCAATCAGAAGTGCCAGCAATGTTTTTAGGCTTTGGATCTACTGGGGTGGACTGTAACGAGGACTTGGTCTGAACCAAAGAAAAGTCAAGACTTTTCTCCAAGCCTGAACTTAGACAAGGCCAGGGCCTCTCACCTTGCCTGAACCAAGGCAGGGATAGGCAAGGAAGAAAAGGTCAAGGTTTCCCCACATTAACAGAACATTACAAGAAGAGTCTAAAAATGTCTGGCAGACACATTTTCCAAACAAATAAAGTGGGCTCTTCAAAGGTCAACATTTCTTGCCAAATTCAGCAGACTTGATACATTTCTATACAGTACATATATGAATAGAATGATCCATAATGATACCAACAAAAACTATCCAAGGCCAATATTACTAATGAAACAAAAGCGAAGGTACTTTAACCCTTTGTTTCTGAGGAGCATAGAAGGAAGAAGATCCTTCTTCTACCCCCTAGAGGAAGAAGAGCTTTTTCTTTCAATCTTACAAAGATAACATAATTGAATAACAAATGTAAAACAAAAACAACAATACAGTGAAGTGTTACTCTATTCTCTGTTAAGATAAGTTCAGTATGACAACCTTAATAAAAGGAACAAGTAAAGGTTTATTCCATTCCCTCAAAAATTAAGGGCACTGTAGCTGAGGATCTGTGCCTGTGGCTGGAAGGTTGCTGGTTCAAATCCCGCGGTTGGCAGAGGAATCCTACTCCGTCGGGCCCCTGAGCCAGGCCCTTAACCCCACCTGCTCCAGGGGTGCTGATACATGGCTGACCCCAAGCTTCTCTCCCCCTGCCGGTGTGTCTCATGGAGAGACAAATTCCTAATGCAAGAAATTGTACCCAGTGTGGCAAAAAAAGTGAACCTACAGTATCTTATCTCTCTTATGCTGAAGAAGAATCAAACCTACAGTAAAGAAGGCTCCACAGACAAAATTTTCTTTTCTTTTCAGCATGGAATAAACCTTACTTGTTCTTTTAGCCTACGCATTCTGACGTGGCTACCTACATGAACTTCTTAATAAAAGTATAGGTATACTGACTTGAGCCAGTACTAAATGTTTATTGATGAATAAACCCACAATTACCCAATATATTATGAAGAAGACAAACTGCACAAAGATGTACTATATTTAAAGTCTACTTTCTAATATAGCCTACCTAACATAGTATCCTTTCCAGCACATAAAATTAATTCCAAAACAATAACAAAATAAAAAAAATAAATGGCAGTCTTATTTAAGTGCTTGAATGGCAAATTCATGAAACCAAGTATGAACAATCTAGGACAACATTAAAAAAATCCAAAACATGAATACATTAATTTCAGACATACTGTATGCAATGCAAGCTGATAGCTGCTCTGTTGTGACAATCAAGAAACATCTGCCAAGTTTACATTAATTGTTTTCTAAAGTAAAAAGCACAATGAATATAGCACTTATCAAAATCTCAGATTGTTTCAAGTGTCACAATCACTAGAGAAAAAAGCAATTTGAATACATTTGCTATTCCTGCTTTCATGAGAGTAATTTTAAAGTTTCAAGATTGAAACATAAGCAAACTCATGCAGATGAAAAAGTCGATAGCAGTACGTTTGATTAGCACATCTTGAGAAGCATAAAATAATACTTTAAAATGTTAGACATTATTCCCTCTTTCACTCTGGTCTTTTTTAAATGCAAGTTCTTACTGATCATCAATACTAAAGAAAAAAATAGGCATAAAAATACATTAATTAAGAAATGAACAGGAAGGTTCTATGCTCCTAAGAAAGCCATAAAAATGCACAAATATTCTGTTTAAATCATGATCAGTTTGAGCTGACGGTTCTAGCTGATGTACAAGGAATAAGCAATCTGATTTCCAATTTCATATCACAGCATTACAGAGGACACAAATAAAATGTATTTTCCCTTGTTTTAACCATATGAAATTTAGAAGAACAACTGTACTTATTCTAGCTAGTGCCTAACATTTGTGTAGCAGACAATAATGTATGATTTTAACCGTGCCCTGTCTAACAAAGACGAAACACAGTCAGAGAAAGTTACTGCATATTCCAAAATGCTAGAGGACTAATTGCTGTGAACCTTTAAAAACATTTACCTACAGGGTCTGGATGCAAAAAGATGATAAACATAAACTTCTATTATTTTCAACCTGCTTAACAACAGGTTTGAGCTTTTGACCCCAAAGGCTTTGTTTTCTTTTTTTTCTGCTCATGAGTTGAATCCCCACTAGTTGAATAATAACAGCTTTTCTAAATGAGAAAAGGATTTAATGACCCCCGTATGCCAGCCAGCCACACAGCATTAATGAAATTCCACCTCCTCTTATGAGTCTGCAACCTTGTCTGTCCCCAGCTGTCCACATGTTGTTACCCCTACAAGGAAGCATAATCTCGGCAAGTGCCAAATCTGTATATTTGATAGAGAGACCATGTTCCAGTTTCACAAGCAGTTTATCATTTAATTCAGTGAAAGCAAGACACATTAAATCCCATTCTAGACTGCACGTGCTCAGACAGTCTGAAGGTGGGCAGTAAAAAAGGTTTATCTGTGAGCACTTGTGAAAGGTGCCCCCCTCTTAAACGGCATAGCTATTGTTTTGTACTCTTTCTATTGTTGGTAATTTTAAGAAAAGCAAAAGCAAGAGGAAATAATGGAGGTCTTTGTCAGAGTGGAATATCAAAGTATAACTTCTGTTGCCAAACGGATATATACTGTAAATACCGCCAATGACGGACGTTTTGTTCATGTGCAACTGTTTTTCAAAATAAGAAAATACTGTATATACTGTACGTATTGTGGTGTTGTGCGGGGTGTGTTTGGCATCGATGCGGAGCTCTCGATTGAGAGAGATGCATAGCCTCAGTAACCACAGCAGAGAAGAGTGAGTGGTTTAAGAACATGCCGAATATTTTCCTGAGAGAGAGCAAGCAGGACTCAGTCCCGAACTGGTTGCAGGCACGAGAGGACACAGGAGACTAGTTTTCTCGTCTGCAGAGGCTCGGGCCAGAGCTTGGACCGTGGTGGGTGTGAGACACAGCGATAGCTAAGAGCGTGTCTCCCTTGAGAGAGAGAGGGCAGACGGATGGTTGCAGCTGAACCTGGAGGAGACTGTAGCGAGAGAGACCTAGGAAGGACTGGGAACAGCAACACTCCTGGAAGAGACCGTACAGTCGTACTGTAAGAGGAGCCTCACAAGATCAGATTAAAAGGGAGAATAGCCTGTTATGGTGGAAGAACAATGCTGTCTTGTATGTCCACTGAATGGGGATTAATGTACTAGCTTGTTAATGTATGTGTGCTGGAGGGATCCTACCCCAGGAGATATGGGGTAGCGGAGGAGTGTGTAGGGTCCGTCTAGTCACCAGCCTCAGGTGAGGAAGCCGAGGTGACCGGCAGCTGTGTGAGTAGCCAGAGTGTAAGGTGCAGTAGAGGGACCCTCCCCCTGGCAATACAAGGTATTAGGGGAGAGAGTAGAGTCTGTCTGGCTGGAAACTTCTGCTCAAAAGGCCGCTGCTGCATATTATTGGAGGAGGCAGTGGTGGCTGGGCATGGGTTCGAGGTGCGCCAGCAGCTGTAACACAACCTGAGGCACGAGAATGAGGCGCCAGAGAGGTTGTGTGAGTTTAGTGGGTATGTGGAGCCTCGGCACAGAGTGAGGTGCCCTGAACAGACTCTGGTTGATAGTTAGAGAGCTCTGAGTGCGAGAGTGAGGTGCTGAAGACTCTGTGTGTGTGAGACCCAGCCTGGTGGCATCCGGTGAGGGCGCCAGTGGCTGGAGGTGAGCCTGGAAGCCCGAGACTGGCTGGTCATGGGAGGACCAGCAGTCATCATGAAAGGTGTAAGAGCGAGAGAGCGGGAAGGGAGAAGGGAGACTCCTACCAGCCAAGGTACGTCAGAGTCGGAGGCAAAACTTGTCAAGACTGTATAACTGCGAGCGTAGGTCTCAGGGAGGTGAGGGACCCAAGATGGACTATGGTGTGGTCGTGGTGAAGAAACTGGGCCTGGGAATCCGCGAGCAAAGGACCCAGAGTTCTCAGAGTATTTGATGCCACATATCTGTACGCCCTGATGAGGGGACCAGTGTCAACACCACTCCAAGAGAAGAGTGTGTAGAATAGGAGTGAAAGTTTCCCTAGCAAGGAACAAAGGGCATTTCTGGAGCATAAATGATCTTTTAAAAGATAAAATAATTAGGCTATTCCATCTGTTGAGAAAGGATAAATGGTACACATAGCATATACAAAGCACAGAAAACTAAGAGGAAATCAATAAAATAATAATTTAAGAATGATAAAGCAATACAGAACCTAAGCTTACAGGGTTGTCAAGTATATCACTTTGCTTGGAAACAGATTCCCAGCCTCTACTGTATCCTCCATGTTGCGGAGGGGATGGACTGAGCGTCCGCAGGCTGGCCACTAGCTGACTCTGGCTAAAGGCATATGTACTGTACATGGTTGTGTTGTTGTTTACCCCTGTTTCTCCCCAAGACCTATATCCACCCTAAACTCCTGCACCTGTTCCCATTGCAGCCCTTGTGTATTCAACCCTTGTTCGAGACAGTTTTTATGGTCTCTGTTGCCTGATTGCTGGCGGACAGAGGTCTGGAATAAAGAGAATGAGCTACCCAAAAACATGTCCTGGTTATTTCCTGCACGAACCCCGTATTTGCTACAATATGTTGGATGTATAAGGACATAATGCTGTGTGTGTGGGATTGGGATTTTATTGGGAAGTACAGTACTTCATATTGTCTATCTAGTCACGTTTAACAAAAGCACTGTGAAGGTGAAAAGACAGACACATTTCAAAAAGATGTGAGTCAAACAATACATATACTGTATCAAGAGGAGATGCCAAGTTACAAGGAGATTTTTAACTGAGCTGATAATTCAAGAGGTAAGCTGTTTTTTTGCGTGCTCCTTCTTAAAAGATTCAAAACATGATATATTAAATCAAATGCATACAAATGTCAGTGCCAGCACCTTCTTCTCATTAATATAGAGTATTAAATGGTTAGAGCATGCATTGTTTCCAAAGTACTCTACATCACTTAGCAAAAAACAAAGTCAAGTTTTATACAGTATGAAAATGTGCATTACCTCCTGTTGGGCAGAGACAGTGTGGCTTTCCACCATGTTTGTAAAAGCTGTACCAAAAGGAAAAGATGAAGGATAGCAAATTGCCTTGATTTGGTGACCTATTTCTCTTTTTGTAGAGCAGTTATCAGATGTACACTATTAGAGTACATATTCTACACGTTCACATATTCTACATACAGTATTTACAGTGGAATGATGCTTTAGGGTGATTTATTGAAGCCATAGAAAAGCCCTCAAACTGCAAATATGTTGTGTATAGATAATGACACTTTTTTTTTAATTTGGCATTGGGATTGCCATCCGTCTCAATTTAATAAAAAATTTAAGGTGTTACTGTATATATGTTCATTGCACACAGCAAAAAAATTGCCGACAACATTGAATAAAGAAGGAATACAAAGTCTTTTAGTACTTACTACATAAATACACCTCTTTTTTTTAAACTGTGACTTACGCATATAATTCACATGCTCTTTTGGTAATTATAAAACTAATTTGTATCTTGTCCGCTTGCCCTACATTTCACAATTGAGCAATACATCATAAGGACAACTTTCATAACAGGTTTTAATCAGCAATTAAACCCATTCCCCCCACAGCCCTTACCTCCTCCCACTCAAAAGTGTAACAGATCAATATCTTATCATGCAATTTTCACTTGCAATTATCTTTGTATGGTATTCAGGTTCATTAATCTTGGCTATATAAAAAATGTGTGTAATGCAGACTCAAACTCATGATTCCCAGTATATTAAAATAATTCTGGGTAGTCATACTAATTGTCTGGATAAGGCACTTGCTGCTGCAGAAGATCATACAATATGTCCGTTTTAAATGTCTGTTTTAAAGTCCCAGAAATGTGTTTACATGGAGAAATTCTTTCAAGCACCGTTAGCTTTAGCTTTTGCACACACACACACACTTTAAAACATTTTTAGCACATTTAGAGAGAGATGTCACAAGGCATCAGAAAATAATTCTCCTCACAGCGTGAGACTTGTTTGTCTTCTCTTTAGCACAGATAAAAATTCTCTATCGCCCTCTGCTTCATAAAGGAAGACCCACTACACATTCCATCAGGGGAAACTGTTTATTAAAGAACGAATATGTAATGATGTTTCTGCATATATTTTTAAATATTATTCACCCTTTGAGATGTGGCTGCTACCAGCCTCCTCTCCCAAAAAAGTGGTGAGAGGCCATTTCTATTTGAGCAGCTACAAGACTTTTCAGGACACGTTTTTGAGTTTTATTTGTTCAGTTTATTGAACAATACCTAGCTTAAAGGGTTAAAGCTTTCCTCAACAGTGACTCAGCTGAACACTGCACTGCATCAGGAAACAGACACATGGTTTTGTTCACTATTTGACAGAGCAAAAGGAAAGTCATGCTTTCAGAATTATCCAAAACTAGAAATCATATTCAATTAAACAACATGTATCCATTCATTGAATAAAGTCTCAAAAAGACACTTATTCCCGATAAGGCATCACCCTACAGCCTAGCTGGAATTACATCCTGAACAGAATGCCATTGTCCATGCCAAACAGACAAGGACAATGGACACACTAATTAACTGAATCACAATATCTCTAGAAGGTGGGAGAACGTGGGAAGAATATAAAAACTCTCCAAAGGATTTAGTCCAGAATCCAGGCAGAAACCCTGGACCCAAAAGCTATGAGGCAGCAGTGCTAAATGCCATACCATCATACCACCTGGTATAGTATTTTAGCAATTTATGCTATGTAACATGACTTCAGTTCCTGCAACCATGATTTTCAATCATTCCCTCTTTCTAATATCTAGATTTACAGTACATTATAAACACATTACCCTTGTTGATAGCCTAATTCAAAAAAGGCATTTTTCTTTTGTCAGTTGCACTGATAACTTCAATCAGCTTAGGAAGAAAGCCAAAACAATAGTCCTAAGATTCCAATCCCTGCCAACATCAAGTGGCATGCACGAGTATAAAACTGTACTGTGCTACAGCGCAATTGATTAATGGAACCTGCAAGTTCAACTTTTCAATTAAAAACTGAGAATCGCTGCCATTATGGAAAGCTGCTGTTTTCACTTCATTGATCAAACACTATATGGGAGATCTAGGCGTGAATTAAACAGCTTGCCACAATTCTCAGCTCTTTATCTTGCATAATTCTGTAGAAGAATAAATGGGAAAACAGAATGAGTGTTTCAATTTTTAAGCTAATAACCAGAGAGCAGACTTAGTATTTTAATATCTTTTTTCATGGACACAACAATCCTCAGTCCACAGAAAAACACAGTCATCTCATACACTTTTCTGAAAGGCAATTCATTGTCCTCTCACTCTGTTGGCAGCTGTCTGTGGAAAGCAAGTAGAAATGTAATTTTACTCATACTGTACAGTATGTCACACCCACCAAAATGGTCTGTCTCTGTGAAGCACCACAGAGGAAAAGCAAATTGAGAAGTTGCAAAAAGAGCTGACTGGCAAATGAAAGAAACTATTTGATACCTTGGAATACAAGGCAGCTTGATTAGATAATCTAATTCTGCAGCAATTAACCACCAGATACAGTACCTTGCTTGTATGTTTCTACAGTGACATGGTTCAGGTGAGGTGTATTAAAATAAAACATATGGATTTTGATTCCTACATAAATAAAATACTACATATACAGTATAAACACCTTAGTCAAAAGCATCGTGCAATTGCATACATTTCACATCTCCTTGAGATATGCGGTACATTTGTTCATGAAAGCAGGCTTTTTTCCATGTGTTTTCAAAAACAGAAGAACAACAGCAAGCTCGAGAAACAGAATCTAATTGGGGTTGATAGAAAATGGAACGCAAAAAAATGAAGCCTTTAAAAAGCCTTTTACTGTACATAACGATCTGGGCCATTAGGCTACCCGAGGCAAGACTAAGGCTATGATCTGATTTCACAAGCTCCAGAACCATCCAACATATAAGCCCATATGCAGTTCCCTAAAGTCAGTCAAAGCACAACCATTGCCAAATCCATGTCTCTGATCACTAGTGGCAGCTCCTTCTCCTTATTTTTTTCAGTAATGCCTCCAGAACAGACAACTCTGGAATCCCAGTGGATGGTGTTCCTTTGCTGCTTCTGTAGCAACATGTGACAGTACTGCACATGGCCCTCAAACTCTCTTAAGACTAATGGTTTCATCCTTCAGTGCCAGCTTTGCTTCACCCCTGATGGATATCTGCAGTAAAAATCTAAATGATCATGATACCAGCAAAAAAACATATTAACTGAATTAGATTATTGGAATTAGACATATTCAATTTTTCTGTTATTTTTACAGTGTCTTGTACAAGTATCCAGATCCTTGCAGTTACACATTTTGTTGCTCCAAAGTGCTTGTCATGACACTTTGAAGTAGCAATTAAAATTGGTTACAGTATATACACAACCTACTCCACACATTCAAACCAAATGTTTTTAAAAAGCAGCAAATAAGTAAATTCAAAATGCTAAAGTCTAGATAGCATGAGTATTCCAACACATTGCAGGGCAAAACTGAATTACTTTAGGTGACAATGATTCACACAATTGGTTGAGTGACCAGTGTTTGAGAGCAATAATAATACATTAGTTCTCACAACTACACCTGTCTCTATAATGTCCCCCAGTCAAGTAGTCAATTTCAACCAGGAAGGGCAAGGAATTTTCAAAACAACTCAGGGGTAAAGTTGTAGAAATGCACAGATCAGGAGATCTAAAAATTATCAAAACCACAGAAATTCTCTTTGAGCATTTTGAAGTCAATCATTAAGAAGTGAAAATTGTATCATAGCAGACACTAGAGACGATTGTCAATCCTAACTGTGGCAAGCAGGAATACATAACCTATATGTTATAGTCAATGTATTTTAACCCTACTTGACTAATATCTTCTTTAATACATGAGTTATTGACCAGTAATTTGTATTATAGCAGCTACTGTAGATTCATATATATTCTATCGAGCTTTCTGATGGTTTATTTTGCATGTTTTATTATTGTCTTAATACATTTGTATACTGTATTTATGTAGACCGGGGGGTTTAATCAGGTATTTTCATGTTGTTTTGATTGATTGGCTCCTAGAAGCACAGGGGAATTCAAGAATTCACTGTCCTCTTCTATTTGTCTCGAGAAAATCGAACTATCAATCACCAAAGTGTGATTAAAAAAGCAGGCTTTACTCCTTTCATTCAAAGGATTGAGTATCAAGACACTCAAATTCATACGTTGTAAACGAACTTGATTCCAAACAAAAATACACACTTTGTGTGCACAAATAAAATTGCTAACATTTTTAGATGCTCTATTATACCTAATATTTATTGTATCAAAACTTCCTGTTAGCCCATTCAGATGAAGTTTTGTTTTGAGAATGTGATCCTCACTGCAGTACAGTAAGTAGACTGATTATGGGTGAAATGTGCAAAGTGGCAAAAGGCACCTATTTGAACACACACAGAACAGCTACATAATGCACTGTCACAAGAAATAAGATCCATTCCACTCTGTCAAAGTCATTTACTTATATAAGCACGCTTTACAGAGTAATTCTGCTGAAGTGTCTTTTAAACAGAAGCATTTAAGAACAGGAGAGGGAGAGTAGACTAGCACTCCTGACACTAAATTACAGTGACACTGAAAACACAATATATATGTCCTCTTAATAGGACCTTTAAAAGGTTATCATAAAAATGCAAAGCTTACAAAACTGACAAGGCTGGTTGAGGAATATAATTCCTTATGGGTACTAGTTATGCTATTTGAGCTACCTAAATAATACAATTATTGGTCTTGTACCTTCATAAGAAAGTGGGGACAATGGACCTTAAGGTTTCAGAAAGCATTCATTTAATATTTCATTGTGATTTTGCGCATAATGTAAACAGCCTAAACAACATTGAGCTCTTGCACTGCGAGAAATCCTCTGTGTGTTTTTCTAGCTCCTGAAGATTTGCTCTGGCCTAAAAAGTCATGGGTTGGCGGCTTTTAAAAGACCTTGCCTTATAAAAAGCAAACATTCAAGGTTTTGTGGCATGCTTTTTTATGAAAATAAAGACTGTCCATTCAAAATATATATCTTTACGGATCTTCATTTTTTGGTGCATATTTGTTTTTCCCAAATGCTGCTCCCCAAATTGGATTGCCTTATTGGCATATTGTGCTCTTAAATTACATAATCTAACTCAGAACATCTGCACAAGTCAGGTACTTTTCTTACTGCATGATGCACATTGTCTATAGGGAATGCTGAAACATACTGTACTGTAGCAGAAAGAAGCTGCTTCCTGTGAAATACCTTTCATTCTTGAGACCCAATGCCTTGAGCCATTATTTATGAGCAGGTGTGCGTGCTGCGTGTTTAATTTGCTGAGACTTATCCCATTTTGATCTCTTTAGAATGAATTAACTGACCCTCATTGTATCGACCAAGAACTAAAAACTGCAACCTTGAACATTCTAGAATAAATTCTAAAGTGTTCAGTGTGCTTTTAAAATTCAGCTTAAACAGTGTATGATTTTTTTTTTCACGGCAGAGATGAGAATTGATCAAATCCATCATTTTTCACCTTAATAAAAACTGATCTTAAAAAAATGCTAAGGTTATCCTCAGACTGTACTGGAAAGAATATTTAAGATATGGGTCTCATCACAAAAAAACAAGCATTTTATTGTTAAGCCAGCTATTTCTTAATTTAGTTTTCATGTTCTGTTCAGCACATTGCAGAACACTGGGGTGTAATGTAAATTCCTATTTGTAAAACCATTAGGATGTAGTGGACAATAGACACACATTACGTTAATGAATATGAGCGATTTGTATCATGATGTACTCAAGGAAAAACAGCTGCAAATATAATCCCATTTTAGAATACCTATGGTGACCAAAATAGATTCTATACAAAACGAAGAAATAAAGGGAGAGTACAAGAAAACTCAGCTCACCATCTGAACAAACAATAGTAACCTGAACACATTGCAGTTCTTAAACATCCTTGATTATTTGCAGTATTCTTTTATATTTATGATTTAACAAACAAACTGTAAGGACTGAAACAAAATGCGTTTTCTCATTATTTTTTGTTACTCTCAAATTACCCAAAATTCAATTTTAGAAATAGATTAAGAACCTTACCAGCATCCAAACATGAATATACAGTAGATATACTGCTGTATACTGTATGTGTATGAGCACATGACATGCGTGAGTAAAAAATTCATTTCTGGAACACAAACTATAGATAATAATCATGATGAATTGAGGATTTAAATTCCTCAGACAGAGCTCTGAATGCACACATGCACTCATGCTTAATGCATTCCATCTTCACCATTTTTGTTGTATGGTAGTTCCAATATATGATTCGTTATAGAATACTTTGTAAATGCAATGCTATTAGGAGAGAAACTGCTTGTGGGCATCTATGCCAACAAACTAACACATTCGATCTTTGCAAGATTCCATACAGATGAAATAATGTCAGACGATGTATTTTATCCTGACAGCCATTAATGGTTCCTGACATTCCAAATGGAATTTATGGCTTTTCTGACACAAACTAATATTTCCTATCTCTCTACCCATCCTTAAACAGGATTCATACTGTATGTTATGAGAAAGGAAACTTATTTGATGCTTTTTCAGTCACACATTTTTACCAAATTAAAATAGGAAACACATTTAGGGCTTTAAAATGAACCTGTTCAGTGTCTTTTTTGATAACTCTCTATTTTCATGAACACTACACTTCTACACATCTGCTAAAAATATCCTGTAACATGAAAGTTTAACATCTTTCATCCTAATGATTTATGGCTGTGTTCAGTAGCTGTGTTTAAAAGGCTTTATAACACATACTGTACCTAACTTCACCGAATAAGGCAGTAATGTTTCAAAATGTTTTATAAAGTAGTAAAGACTTGTAGAGGTTTTGTGCGTTTACTGGGACAATTATTAATTGTAGCAGTAAGTCACAAAATGATTCTTTGATGGCTATTAGAAAACCGACCTTGGGGGATAACTCAGTATGCACACACACGGATACTAATATACGACAATACATTTATTAATACGTAAAATGCGCATATAAACATATCAGATCTTATAGGGAGGGTTAACAGAATACAAAAGGTGTACAGTATATTCAATAATGAAGAGTTACAAACCAAGAGAGACATACATTCAGTATACCATTAATTTATACCATTTGGTTAATGAGCTTTGATTACAACTTCTACACTAGATACTCAAAGGCAAGTACATCACTCATAGGAATTAAATTGATATCAACTGGGGTTGAGGTAACAATTGAATTCTCGAGCTGTAATGCAGAATGTTAAATACTCATCCAATCTCTGTGGATTCAGATCTCCCGTGGACACAAGGGAACAGCGGCAGGCTGTTGCTGAGTCCAATCGGTGTCCTCTTGCCCGGTGCCAGGCAGTGCTGGTCCGGCATGAGGTGTGGGAGAAGGAGGGAGAGATTTCTGCTGCAACACGCTAGCAGTGGCTCTTCTCAAGACCAGCTAGCTAGTCCTGGCTTAACTAGCAGAGATTGTGCACATGGAAAGTGACTGCAGGTCCAGGCAAGTCACACCCTTTAGACGGGAAGAAGACCGGTTCGTTCCCGATGTAGCGCTAGTCCTGAATCTTGAGATTCAGCTGTCAACAGTTCCGACCGTAGTTCACTTGTTGATCAGGAGAGCGTTCGCGGTGGGGTACCGGCGGTTCACGAGGCTTGCAGCTGGGCTAACCTCGGGCGGATCCTTTGGTTACGCGTGGGCGACCTCCGTTCTCGACTCTTAGAACAAAGTAAAGTCCTGCCACTCGGACACACTGGCCGTCACGTAATTGTCCGAGCTGAGTCTGAGAACGTCCTGGAGGGGCGTCTTCTGGGCCCTGTGCTGCCCGTTTTATCTGAAGGAACTACGGTCGTTCACTGGTTTAAAGCTCCGCGGGCATTCGAGGCCCACGTGGGGTTACCCTGCCCTACCAGTTACTGATTGGCTGATCGAGGTGGAGGATGAGTAACAATGCTCTCTGACATTAGGGTTGTAAACAACCTGGGATGAGACTCTCCCAAGGAATCTCCCAGACAGTAAGGCACCAGAGATGACCATTTATTAGGATGGCTGGAGAATCTCAGCCTTGGGAATTGTTCCTTATCAGGAAACTCTATCAGATAGAAAAACACCTTCAATCTGAACCTAATGGAATAGCCTTTCTGTGTCGAACACCCCTAAGATGAGGGAGAGAGAGACTGGCAAGGGAGCAGCACACTTAATACCTTTACTATTAATAAGCCTTGCCGCTACAGTCTCATAATGTTTTTGTCCTTAACACAACACCAGAATATTGATTTTCACTATTAAAATTGATCAAAAGCGCTGTGAGTGCAGTATATTGGTTAGTAACATTGCTTAAAATGAATAAATCATACTTTAAATAAACAAAATCAAACTTTCTACGTGATAACATTTAAAAACCAGTGCTGCATCTCCAGTGTCTTCCAAGGGTGTGAACATTTCAATTACATAAATAAATATATTAACAGCTGCAAACGATATCTGTGGCTCCTTTGTGGTGGAATTATAACATTCCACATCACAGTCAAGTGCCTTCCTTCTCTCATTTTTCTTTCATATAGTACAAGCTCGCTGTGAAGTGCAATTGTCTAATGTTGTTGTGCTGAGAGAACAAAGGATTTTTCATCCCTTGAAAAACACACTCTAATCTCAACATTCCTCAGTTCCTCAATTTAATTGTTAAGCTTGAATACAGTAGGCTTTATTAAGAACTGTAGAGAACCTTAGAATAAGCATAAACAAAAGTGAATTGTAGCTACTAAAAGTAATATTGTATTTGGTACCGTGTATTATTCTTTTTAACTCTAAAAATCAATACACAAATTGAACATTATATTATATTATATTGAACAATATTCTTAGAATGGTGTTTTTTTAATTCTGTAAGAATATTCTGTTTTAGCTGATTCTTTGAAATAATACATTGAAATGTTATTTTAACATCACTTTACATATGGAATGATCCATTTTGGGATGTTTAATATTCTGAATTACTTCATTCCTTATTCCTGGAACCACACCTTGACTATCAAAAACATTTAGTATCGTGTGTGTGATTTGTGACACCCATTATCTACTCTATTAAAATATTTTCTTAGCTATTGTATGAAAATGTATGAAAATGTATAGAACACAGTAATATACTGTTAGTATATACAGTACTGTATAGGTGATTTAACAGTAAACTGTACAGTTACATCTATGTCATTCTGGCTGGTTATTTCAAGGAGTTATACTGCCAGTTTCATATACAGGTACAAACACTGTTTTATCAAATTAGTAGAAATGCAAATTACTGGTAACATCTTAACATCTGGTAACAATTGACATCTCAAGATTAACTCTGCTAACAGTAACTACAGTATCTGTTTGCAGCAATCCATCCATTTTCTAACTGCTTTATTTAATACAAGGCCATGGAGAAGCCAGAACCTATCCCAACAAGTACCATTCGCAAGACAGGATACAACCTGCTTGGGATGCCAGTAACTCAGACACACACTCACACCAGGGTGATTTTTCCCAGAAACAAATTAATCTGCCAGTATGTGGACTGTGGGACGAATTTTGCATGTAGTACAAATGTGTCTATAATTATTTGGTTAGAATGTAATAATAACATTTAATAATGTTTTTCAGCATTTGAAACTTGGGTTTAAAGCATAGACGGTTTAGTTTAATTTGTTTGTCTGGTGTGTGACTACACAGACCATCATTATTTGGACAATATTGATGACCATGAATTCACAGTGCCCATCTCTAGAGTGAGTTCCTGTCTCAATAAGCTTAACGGCATTTGTAAATCTCGAACAATAATGTTGCTTTAGAAAGCTTCGCTATGCTTATCAGCTACTTGCATATTCTGCCTCTTTCGATAAGAGAGCCTCCTGCTTTTTAGGAGTTTTCCTGTCAGCACTGATTTAGTGTGAATCCAGCAGTGCACAGCTCTGTCTTTTTCAAGCCGTTTCCAACATTTTCACTTCCTACAAGGCTTTCCTATCAGAAAAAAGGCTGTGAGTTCCTTGAGTCTCACAACTGCCAAATTTAATCTGAAAAGTATGTTTTCAGGGAGGTCAGTGTACACTGTGGCCCCTTGTTTTATTCACCATTCCAAACATCAGCTGACCACACGCCAATCTCCTGTATGTGAAAAACTCTTCAGGGTGTCAAAAATTAAAATCTAGAGTTTTTGATCATATTACTACAAAGGTTATGATCAGTGATTGGTTTTGATTTTTTAAATTTTCTATTCTATGGGAGAGGTAAATGCTGCATGCCTTAATGCACAGAGGATACAGGATTTATGCTTCCAGATTCAGATTAATATTTCTTTAAGAATATCACTATAAACCAAAAACAGAAGTTTTACTGCATATGAACCATGTTTACTGAACGCTGTTTAGAGGACTTCTATTCAGTTTCAAGAGCATAGCCCTCAGTGTCAGTATATGGTCTTCTTTTGGTCTCATTGTGATAAACACCTGTTTAATTGACTTGAGTTAACTGGTCATATCTCTTTGCACTCGTAAAACATTTGGCTGTCCATTTCTGGCTGACTGTCAGTCACCCTTTGAATAAGAACACTGCCAGTGAGATTCTAAGTCCCCACAAGCATTTATAAGCTAGTTGATGTGCTCAGATAAAGGATTCTTCACCTGGCTTCATGTTCTTTATAACACATTTCTGGATCTTGTACTGTACTTAACAGGGAATGACTATTAAAATGATGGAGAAATTCAAATCTGGGATCCAACTAAGGGTTAAGATTATTTTCCATAAGTTTATATAAAATTGAAAACAGCACCTTCAGGCAAAATGTAAATGTACAAATACAGAGGTTCTTACTTTTGACCTGCAAAAATAATCTTTCTCATACAATTCTTGTTAAGTAATTAACTCAGAGAAAACATGACAGTGTATTCAATCCTTTTAAAAACACATATCTTCTCTTATAATTTGCTTGTGGTTCACTTTCTGCTTTTCTTGGTTCAGTTATTAAGGATTTGATTATCCTCTTTTTTAATACTTTTGTTTGAATATGGCAGGTAACCGACCGAAAAAGAAATCCAATACAAGCTGTTCAAGAAATGATACGAATATCCGCCATGCACATGTGGTTGGCTTCCGTGGATAATTAAGAATGAGGCATGGATCAGCAGAGGAAATCTCAATATTCCCCCATCTGCTTCTGCAAGCTCAGAACCATTTGGTGCTGTAGTGTTAAGACATGCTGTTGGTGTAAAAAAAGAGTTAATTTCAAGGTTGGAATACAGTTAGCTTCGTCTTCGTGCTATGTCGTGTTTTTGGTACTGTTTTTGAAAGTACCACACACGATATGAAAGTTATAAATTCAGTATTAAACAAAGAGGATCTGTTGTAAATAGGAGGTGCAGCAGGTATGAACTAACTGAGTGGTCTTTGCCTCAACTACATTCCGCAGAAATCTGTTGAGGAATGACCTGTCGCCTGCCTTTAGTTGACCTATCAGAGTAAGATGATTAATCATGTGACATTAGAAGGCCAGTGACTGCTCCAATTCCTCTCGTCAATACGATACACAAGGTCATTTTATATACAGATACAGATATGCCAAGGAAGGCGTTGGGCTGTGGAGCCATTCATGACTTTTAAACCAGCTTGTTTGTTACATAATGTGGAGTCTCTTGACTGAGTGGATCCATAAACATTAAATCCAGGGCAGGGGATAGCTGTGGGTGAATTCTCCCTGCTTCATTCAATTCTGTTTGTACTCCAAGATTATCAGGAACTGGAGTAATGTTTCAATCTCCTCATGTTCTGAGAGAAATTCTCCACTACTAAAATGAAATATTGCCCGTCCTACATCTCAGTGTCTTGTACTGTATTGTATTGTCAGCTTACCAGTCACCATACACCAAATGGCCAGGTAAGGGCAAGAGACAGGTCATGCCTCACTCATTTTTGCAGAAATAAGATATTGCCAGGAACTTCTCCCATTGTGATTTATTTTGCTGCACAGTAACACAAGGCATTATTTCGTGTTGTTTCTGGTGTTTGATTGCAAACGTCTTTCTGTATCAACACAGGTTCTTCAAATGCATACTTTCTGATCCACATGTTGTATATTATGCATATTATAAAAAAGGTGACATCTGCTTATGATAAGGGGTATACAGTATCTAGTATATGGTATATACTGTACATAGTATGCAAAGCCATACATGACATGTGCCCCCATACACTGTCCATTCTCTAAATAGTTTTATTTAACAGAATAATGGGAGGAGGTCAAATTCTAATCTTGCATTTCTTCTCTTCTACGGTATGTATAAATATTCTCAGTTCATATTTCATATAGGTCTGAAAATACCTCTGAAAAACCTAGGCATACTGTATGCTGCAATTTCCTCTTTCAGACCATTGTGAAGTGTTTAATGCACAAGCTTTTGAGCTCAAATGGATGTCACACATTATAAACACAGGACAGGACACACAGAACAATTTATTATGTCTGAGGTCAGTACAAAAAAGTTCACTGTAAGTCAAAGCTATAATTTAAAACTTGAACAAAGTTTGTGAATGAGAAGTTGATGTGAGCACAGCGATAATTCCTAATGAAAGTGTTCTTAAACTTCGAAACAAGAAGGCAAAATGTTATATTGATTTTTATAAAAGGTTTCCGTTGTCCATTCACAGCAAATGAAATACTGATATACCATTCCAGACAAAACTAATCCCCTAGGAAGGTCAATAAATACAAGGTAATGTATAAGAATGTCTAAACCCCAAGAATTATTAGACAAGACTTTACTGACAATTTGAGCTCCTCTGGTATACCAGCAGAAGTTTACATTTAAAACAACTCATGCCAAAAGAATTCCCAGTTAAACAATTTGCTTGGGTAGACCCTATATTATTTGCTGTACAAAATCTGTTATATGGGATTTTGTAGAGAAACTCTTTTTGTAGGTGAAATTTTAAGCAAAGAAAACAATTTGACAGTTGTTATCTTACTGTTCATATGAAGGAAACATGTGTAATACAAAGTAATTGGCAGTAAGTGGCCCACGTTTTTACGTAGTCTTCAAAACTGTTCAGCTTGGTTCTGTGAGTGTGTATACTTCAGCTATTTCAGGTTTGAGGAAGTATAAATAAGCATTCTGCTTTTTGACATTTTTTTGTTTTTGAAGTGCAATAATGAATGAACTGTATTATAACACAAAATGTCCGGTAGACTGTTTTGTTTAAGGTGACTCTGATGCACGTTAAGTACTTTCTCAGGCTGACCATTTGACAGGAAGCTTATTAGTTAAGATTATAATTTAATTATAATTTTATTATAATTTAATTTAATTTTTTCCTACATCAAATATGTTTGACATGAAAAATGTAGATTACCATGTATCGTTTTGTTTAGTCAGAGTTGCATGGAAATGTACATTTGCAATTTTTTTTTCCAATTTGCTGTTTCACTAGAACATAAAGGAGATGATTATTAAGTCTTGAGCTCAATGTTTCTGATTATGTTTCATTTGCAGTCTTAATCCACCATGGCCGAGCTACTAGTTTTTATCAAGTGGAAAACATTAAATTAAGTGTTTAAATACAGTATATTACAAAGCTATCAGGTTTATATTACAAATAAAACTAAACATTCTAAATTAAAAGGTTGGTGTTTTCCCTAGTGTTTTTTGTATATCTAAAATACAAAATTGAAATATTTCTGCAAGATTTTTTCAGTTGTATAATTTTAATAATGTGCCCTGCAGTAGCTATCTAGAGGGCTAAAAATATCTTTATCACACAGGTTGCTAAAGATGTATAAACTTTCAAGAGCCCATAATTCATTATGATATGTTTGCTGTCCTCAATGCATGACATTGTTTTAAATCGGCTTTTTAGTGTATTGAAAATTTCACACCCAAGGTAGAAAAGAGCAGATGCAAGTCGGATATTAAGCTAATGCAGATTTATACAGCCCAGAACCTTTCATAAAGGACATAGAAAATCAATGTATACTCAGTATTTGGAGTATTGATTGGGCATTCTAGTCCAGAGGAAGGAGTGGCTACTGCTCTATGAATATAACTTACATTAGCAACCTTGTCCTATCAGAGTACTAACCAGATCCAGCCTTGTTTAGCATCGGAGATTTGACAGAGCAGGTTACAAGGTGGTAATGCTGTTGTTGTTTAATATTACACCCTTAATTATTCAGCTTGCTTTAATATAACACCCTCAATTATTCAGCTGGCTTATTTTTAACAGGCAATGCAGCAAAATAGCAGTGAAAGATCTGTAGGAATGCTCCATGAGGATTTACATTTAAACTAAATGTAGTACTCCAAAGAAAACCCAGAGAAAAATAGTGGTTGGTCAACTGCAGATTGCTATTAACACAAAGAAAAATACAGTAGTTCAAATATTAAGGTCAAGACAACCTCCCTACACTTTTATTTATCATACTGAGAAGATAATGAAATAACACTTACTTACTCACTTACCCACAATATTAAATTAGATTAAGATCCTTGAATCCAGAATGGTTAGGGTTATCAATCAGAAAAAATTGAAGAGAGAAAAATCTGTCTGAACTCAATAAAAAGCCTGTATTACATTACAAAAGATATATGACAAACTATCTAAGAGGACAGTTATATTTGCCTCAGAATACAGGAAAATGTATCAGAGGAGGAAAGCTTGCCAGCCAATGTCAATACAAAATATTAAAAGGAAATCACCCCATTTCCTGGAAAGCCAATTACATACTAAAGATCATGCTCAATTTAAATAAAAAAATGTATTCAAGAGCCATTTTTGTAAGAGTACAAATATTTCACTTTTCAGTTACTTATTGTACATGCCTTGGGAGGAAAGTACTTTTCACAACATTGAATTGTTGTAATATAATATCAAGTATATATCAGCTTTGACTTGGCTTTGCCACAAGAGCAAATGCTCAAAAATATTTTTTGGGGAAAGTGACTGCAATTGTTTTGGGAATGAAAGTGTACTATATTAATAATGTATCATATATTCCCCAAATTATCATATTCAAAACACTCAAAAGTTTGCATCTACTTTTAAACCATGAACCCAACTCAGAAATAAAAAATATATTTTAATTTTTCCAGTGAATGTTTTGTTTTTATCAGACCGATACGTTTGTGCATGCAAGTTAAATTAAAAGGGGGTTTCAGTGGTTGGTATTGAGTCACAGGCTTGTGTGATGCTATAGATGCTCATCATTCTAATCTCCCTAGGATGCCCATTTCAAAACATGCCAAATGTTTCAGGACAGATGAAAGCTACAGGGATTAGATTGGAACGTCAATAAAGTCTTAGGCAGTGCCGAAGTACTTTAGAAAACCATCAGACTTTATTTGACATTGCAGAATCTGTACATCACAAGAAATAAACTTGCCACCCACAGCTTCAAAAGCTCAATCTGTCTGTCACCCTCCCTTTGAACTGGACACGGAGTGCCTATGATGTGCAAGCTTTTTAGAGCTTTTTTTTCTGTGATCCATCATTGCGTCTGTTGACTTTTTCCTTTCTCCTGTGCCTTCAATGTTGTTTCTGTTTATTCTAGAACAGCCGACTCGAACAGAGGACCACAAGGGGATCTGATTCAAGTATTCACAATCAGAATTAACAGGACACAAATAGGAATGATGGGGAAGTGCTCTTAAAACTGAGAAAGATTTGTGGGATTGTGAGAGACACAAAGGGTTGTGGGAGTCTAGATCAAGTTACCTAATCACGTTGCCAAAGCTCACACCACAGCTACATTCAAGAAGTGGTTTGGTGATCATTTCTATTTTGGATTGTAACTTGTATTTTAAGAAAGTAAAAATAAGTGTTAACTATAAATGAAATCTTTGTATCAATCAGCTGCTTAGCAAAATCAGACCTATCATTGTCATCTGTTAGCTTAAAACAAAATGGCGGCTTTTTTAGTAGGAAGTTTCCACACAATCTGTCTCTGTGCAAAGAAAACAATTGAATGAAAAGAGTAATGAACTATTTTATACTGCAACTTTAAAAAACAACCCCACAATTCGTTTAAAGCACGTCACAATATTTTCTAAAAAAAATCATAAAACTGAAATCAACACAGATAAGGGGGAGATAAAGTCCTTTCTTAAAAATGTCTATATTCAAGTAAGATTTAAAATCATCCATTGTGGCCAAAGACCCAGTGACCTATAGATTGCAGATCAACAGTGGGAACATCTACAGTGGGGAAAGTTAATAATAAACCAGAATCAGCTACTGTAAGTGAAGGTCACATGCAGAAGGGAGTAAATAGATTATAAAGTGTATCTACTCTATACTGAGGAACCATATCATGTTCCTCAGTATAGAGTAAAATAATCAGAAGGAAGCAAGGACTCCAAGACATGTATGATATGATCACTTACAGTACATGTGACCTAGACAATATTCTACAAACCGAATTCTAAAATATATTGTAACTTGTTAAATGCAGTTAACTAGAGAACTCTACAAACAAGGCATTACAATAATCAATCATTAATAAAGCAAATGCATGAATCACTTTTGTTGCTACAGATACAGCACTATACACAATCTGGCAACGTTTCTAAGATGGAAAAAGGTTCACAGCCACTCAGGTGGCTCAGCTTGTGAAGGTGCTGCTAGAGTGCAGTTTGAGTTGATAACCCTGGCATCAGTGGCTAGACCCTGGGTCGTGTCACTCATGCACTGTGGCTAATTGACAAGTGATAACGCATACTGTAATTCACTGACCACTGCCAAATACTGGGTGGGGATTGTCATCCAGGGTTCTCTCAGCGAAATCTTGGGAATTTACATGTTTACAATGCTGTTGGTGAGGAACAGGCCTTTCCTCCAACCAGCTCCTGAACCTCCACTACAGGGTGGTGTTGACAAGTTCAGCTGGTCAAAGGAATCTGCCGACACTTCCTCACTCTTTTCTGGATGAAGACACAAGGTTTACACCCATGAGCTGAGATTTGAGAAGAACATAAAAAAAAACGTCAGGGTGGATTTGGCAAAAATAATTGGCAAATTATAAATTCTAAAAACAGGTTGAATGGCCATGCAATATACAGTACATTAATTTCAAAAGGTAATTCAGAATTGATAGTCACCCCTAGATTATTAATTTTCGGTGGTAAGGACAGTGCCACCATCTGACAAAGTGATAGCATGGGTTTTTACATAAATGAGAAATCTAATATCACGGGTCTTATCAAAATTAACATGAAAATAAATGTTGCATAATCCAAACATCAGAAACACAATCAGAGAGTACTGAAACAATTACCTTAGTGCCAGCTTTACATGGGATTAACTTGTATTTGAACATCTGCATAGAAATGCTATTTTGGATTATTTAATTTTAGCATTTAAACTAGAGAAAGTACTAAATAGTGAAAGACCTGAAATTGATCCCTGTGGAACCCAACAAACCCAACTTCAGAAATAAATAAAATGCTAACACTCAGCAAGGTAAGATTTGAATCATCTAATGGCAGTATTAGAGATGCAGACAAGCTCTCTAACCAAATAGAATAACTTGATTTATAATGACTATCTAGACAGATATTGTTTGAAAACTTTATTAACAGTGAGATGACTAGATACACTGCAACAGCTTGTTCTTATATTTTCACAAGAGAAGTTAGATTTGGGCCACAAAATCATTCCAATTCTCCATAGATAATTATGGTTTCTTAGGCACTACCATAACTGCTGCAGTTTTAAAATCAACTAGCAACACACCAGACCTCAAGAAGCAATTTAGAATGTTGAGCACCGAGGTGCAAAGGGTGGGGAAACAGGAGTAAAACAATGCAGAGAAAATGAAGTCCGACAAACAAGAGGTGGGATTAAATGTGATACCAATTCAGTAAGAATTGTAAAGTGAGAAAAAGGAGATATAGGAGGTGGGAATGTTGTGCCCTGTATTATCAAACTTTGTTGTACAAAATCTAGGTAACCTGACAGGACAGTTTTGATTTAGCAACAGATTAATGGTGGAAACAGTTGAATAGATTGTTTTGACTGTTCTCAATAATATGAGAAAAATAGCTTGATCTAGTACTTACTATTACAGGGCTATGTGTCACACGTAGGCACCTTTTTACAAGAGACTGGCTTCATAGAGCACACTTGGTCAATATTTTCACAGAGCACTACCCTTCCAAAGCATCAGAGACGGAAAAGGAGCTAACATTGTTGACTGATTTCCAGTTGTGAACATTTATAGATAAAGGTCTGAAGTGAGAGATGGACAAGTCCAGAAGAAGAACAGCCATGTGAAAAAGACCCAAATTAAGATTAGTTGTTAGGGTAATTAAAGAGCTATCGGCGATGACTAAATCAAAATCCAAGATCACTGAAGACTAAAACATTCCTACTGTAGCTGTGCAATAATCCCAATCCAAGTCTGTCATGCTCACTTCTGCTGCTGCTCTGCAGTGCAAAATAGCATTGACATGGCATCTGGCCTCTAGTTAGGATTCCAGCAAAGCTAAGGAAAGTTTCAGATACAAAACTTGATAACAAGAGCCGAGTTAGAGCAACCCTTACTGTAAATATCCTGAACCACCTGAAGCTACCTGAGGTAGTAAATTGCCTCCAGGTGGTCTAGGATTCGTGTTAGATAAGTATCCATAGCAACCAGTTTTGAGTGACAGGTAGGTGGAGCACTGGCCAGCTATAATGCCAATGCCACATCACCAATCATAACAAAGAGCCCATAAATTTCACTGCCAGGTTAGATTTTTTTGGCGGTGATATGGATGTCAAAAGCACAAAAAATTGACATGTCATTGGATTTCAGACAAATCAAGGATATGGCAATGTTACTGTATGTTTAGGAAGTGATTTTATAGATTATAAAAAATATAATTGAGAGGAAAGACTTTTAAAATCAGACATTCAAATGCTCAGTTTCTGGATTTAGTGACGAGACTCAAGCAGAAAATTGATTATGCAACACAATCAGATCACTTCCATGGCTGTCAGACAATCTGGAGATGCTAGCATTGATTAAATTCAAGATAGTATAGTATACTTTAAAAGACCATAATTTAGTTTTTGCCAGGTCCAATCTAATCAAAGAAGTTCCAGTTTTATATTAATAAGGTAATTTAGTAATAGTCACTTATTTAAATAATGAGTTTTAAACTAGACTAAATGTGTTATGAAGCAGATTCTTTGGAGTTGCAAGGAAAACTATTTGAAAGTATTATAGACTGGTTAAGCTAATTCCAGAGCAGGAAATATTAGGATATCGCAGTCATAAAAGAGGCATAGTAACAGAATTCAAATTCTGTAGGTTGGAGTTTGAAGAGGCTAGCATAACATAAGAGTCCAGAACCTCAATGTATAATCTATATCCAGATCTACGCCGAAGGTCAATCTCACAGCAATTTTCAGAGGCATTTTGCTAGGTTAAAAGTTCTTTTTTAGGTACAATAGTTAGAAAATGGCCAAACTAACTTGAAAGAATTCTGGTTTTAACTCAGTCAATACAGTAAAAACCCAAGAGTAATCTATCGTCGAGGTAGAGCAACAATAGCACAAACAAGAAATATTCACTGCTTTGTTCTGAGAGACACCAACACAGAATAGAAACCCAGACACATGCAGCATCAGATGTGAAATTATCTACCAGCATAACCAAGCAATAGGCACATTACATCCTCAAACAAAACTAAGTTTTAATAATACACAATGTTTAAGCCTTTTGCACTGTACACATGTACATGTACTGTATTATCATCGTGGCTAAGGATCTGCACCTGTGTGCTGGTTCAAATCCCGCAGCCGGCATAGGAATCCTACTCCGTTGGGCCCCTGAGCAAGGCCCTTAACCCTGGCTGCTCCAGGGATGCCCTATAGATGGCTGACCCTGCGCTCTGACCCCAAGCTTCTCTCCCTGTCTGTGTGCCTGTGTGTCTGATGGAGAGCAAGCTGGTGTATGTGAAAAGACAAATTCCTAAAGCAAGAAATTGTATATGGCCAATAAAGTGATCTTATCTTATCTTTCTAATAACTTACCCCCGGTGAGGGTTGTGGTATAAACAGTATAAACAGCTGAATTTATTTAGCCAATAATTACAACTAGATTGTTCTTTAGAAACAAACGTTCTTTAAAAAGGTAAATCCCGTAGGGCACAGACAGGCCCTCTTAATGCAAAATCTCAAAGCTTCAGGACTTTTATTTGTGGAGAGTACTATGTCAGCACTATAAATGCACTTTCATAATGTGCATTAAACTGGGAAAATTCAAATAACTGGCTGTTACATTAGGCATTCTTGGATGCCTACCAGCATAGGTGAAAATAATGTCCTAACACTGGTAAATACTGTACAATGAGCCATTATTACATAAATCAATATGCACAGCTGGTTCACTAGATAAAAAAGACAATTTTTTTACGTGAAGGTGCCTTAATAGAAATAAATGTGTGAAAAATATTTTTACACAATAAAATATTTTTCTAGCAAAATATAAAGGATTGCCAAACTGACAAATAACAATATACTGTAAGTAACCCATCCATTTTCAAGAAATCTTCTTATACCTTGCAAGGGTCATACTGTGCAACAATGTTCCCTCTAACCTGTGCGCACACACACAGGTGATGAAATCAGCGCACATAGGAAATTGAACTGCCCACAAATAATAAAATATGACAAAAATAAAACAAACACAATTGAAAAATGCTAAATTGACCACATGAGCCTGGCTGCAAGAGGCCCAACTTGGCTGTGTGCATTATTATTGCTACTCGATCATCGATATCTATTCTTTCGTAGTCTCGTACCTCACTGCTCATGCTCGCTCGACACTCAGTCTCTATGACTGGGCTTGTTGAATCGCTGTCTCTGTCCTTTGGATCTCTATGCTTCTATGAGAATGACTATATTAACAAAAAATAATTTCATTGTACAATTTTAAATACACTTAATTTAGTGTGCACAAGTTTTTGTCACTGGGGAAAAACTTGCACAACTTTAAATTTGCGCGCATACAGGCCATTAACAATTAGAAGGAACATTGCTGTGCAAGGCAGAGCTACAACCTGGACAAGATGCGTTCTTCCCAGGGTGCATCCCTGAGAACACAAGGACAGTTTGGACAACAATTAACCTGTCAGCGTGTCTCTCGAAGCTGGGATGGACCTTATATAAGCATTTTTAAAAGTTAATTAATACTTGAAGGCAAATCCTCTTTGTCCTTACCATCTGAGGAGAAACCATCTGGGTAACAAGGAGACCATTTTTTGGAGTGTGTTTAATACAGAAAAAAAACATAATTACATGTGAGAACAAATGCCTGGAAGGACAAAAGATAAGGAAAAGAAAAATCACATTTCTAAACAAATTAAACAATGTAACAGCAAATAATTTGCCTTAGTCTCAATTGAAACAGTAATTAAAGATTTCCTACAACATTTCCTTAGCAATGTAACATTCCAGTCATTTTCTTGTCCACTTACACAACTAGAGCACACTTTATAAGAATTTGCTGTTATTCTTTTCTGCTCAATTATCAGTTTTATCATTTACTGTCACTGTATCACTGTATAGCTTAACTGATGTTTTAACTGTACATACATTTATTCTCCATCATTCATGTAATGTTTTGTGATTCCTTATAATATGTTGGCAACCCTAGGCAACGGCAGATTTTAGAGGCACCTTTCAGTTAGCAACTGATTAAGACCAAAACACAGGTGATTTGAATTCTTATTTACTCAAGTGGTTTAATTAAATCATTAAAATCCAATGAAAACCACAAGAAAACACCACACTCGAAGACCAGGGTTGTCTACTCCTGTCATGTAATTTACACTCCATAACCCTGTGAATTGGTCAGCTTTTCTTCTGGAAGTTCTCATCCATGCTGAAAGAAAACCTATAAACCATGCTGTTTAATGATGGAGACCAAGAGAAAGAATGGGCTGGAGATACTGGCAGTTTCCAGACCTCGAGAAAAAACAGTTTATCGTTGCCCTGGGAACACGGAAGAGCCTTGGACTTCTCTGTCCTTCACCCAGCACAGTGAAATATTTGTATTGTACAGTCCATTTACCTCTTTCTTTCACAAACAGACACAGTCTTTCTCAAATATTGTCCTATATTCAAACCATCCCATCTATGTCAGCAACCACCTTAACAAACCAAGTCTGCAATGAGTCCCAGCATCACTTAGAAACCGCTCTAAGAAAACCCATTGATACTTTTAGCTGCATGCACAGGATTTGGTTTAATATAAATGAACACCTCATTTTTTCTTGCACGTGAAAATTTTCGGGATGCGATTGTTGCATATAAACACTTGAATCACAATAAAGCAAGGAATAAACCAAAACCCAAATTCATAAAATACAGTGGAGGCTTTTAAAATGAGCATGTAATCTATAAAACACAATGCATAAGCATTCAATTACAAATCATGAAATATATGATTTAAGATGTCATAGATGGCTTCCCTATTACCAAGCATATCCTACTGCCCAGTGCTTAACTCGGTCAATTTATAAGATACTTTGTTACAGTTTTTTTTGTTGTTGTTTGATACCACTCAATCACATTGTCTTCAGATGTTTTTCACCAAATAAAAACTTCCTTTCTTTTTTCTCTCAGAAGCTAGTTCCTGCATTTTAATCATTTACAGCTCATTCTATGCCAGTGATTGTTATTACAGGTGGATTCATACACTGGAACAGGTAAGTGAATGAACCTTTTTCTGACCATTTCAATGACTGTGTTTGCCTGATGGGAAGCTAGTTTTAACCCCTTTTCCTGTGTTTGTTCAAATTCAAAGTGTCTCGAGGGAAGGTGAACTACTAAAAGTGAATGAAATACTGTATGTCTTTCTGCTTCTTTTTGTGGGAAGCATGTAGAATTCCTATCATTCTCCAATATGTTTATTACTGTTTAATCCCCTAGCTTCTACTTTGACAGTGCATGGACTGTTACAGTTTCCCCCAGAGTTTTAGTTGTTAAGTACAAAAGTAATCCTTTCTCCTTGTGAATACCTACCTTTCCTTACTTCAGAATGAGTTGCTGCTTCACAAGAGTTTCCACCAAACCCCATGTCTTGCTGTTCTTTTCTAGATTTTACTAGCTTGGCACAACTGTTTCTCACTGACATTTTTTTCATCTAGGTTTTTAAGAGAACACTGAACCTATGAAGCCGAGAGATAGCGGACAGCAGGCGCCCGTGCACTGGGTTGTACTGCACCATAACCTTTTCATATGCACTGCTTTTGAGTAAAACCCTGGGCTTGTAGCTCTGCGCTCTGTGGCCACAGTGGATGTCACTGCTCAAAATAGTGAGCACCTCCATTCACCTATTTACAGTCATGTGCTTTTGCCCACTCTTTTCTTTGACTGCCTTCTTGATGCTGTTTGCTTTACCCCAGGCTGCTTTTATTGCCTTTAGGAACCACAAAAGGAGAGAAACTAAAACAAGGGAAACAAGGCAAGGAAGTGATGTTGTGCACAGTTCAAGATGTTCCTACAGATCTCTCAGACCAACTTTATTTCTTGAAGGATTTAAAAAAAAACTACTGTAGAGCTGAGCATTATCTTGTGCACTTTTGGTAGTTAGCTCCCGTTCTACTGATATTATACTCCAGGTTTCCTCATTGAAAAATCTTACAAGGGGGATGCTCTTGAAGAGAATGATTCTATCTCCAGCGCATATTCAGATTCCTGTGCCCAGTTTTCACAAGTGCAATGACTGTAAGAAGCAAACTCCACTGGAGGATGACCACCACACCTGCCACGTGCCTGGGGCCATGGCACACAGACACCCCACACAACAGCCTCTGCAGGACCTTTCAGCAATGCCTCTGTGTGCCACAAGCCTGTCAGGTGATAGGCTAGGAGTCAAACACCCTTCATGGTGGATCCAGTATCTGTCACCCTCTTAAACCCCTCCTCTTAAAGACGCTCCGGCCCTTCCTAGTTTTATTCTTGATTACCTGCACCTGCCTCCGGTTCTTGCCCCCATCCTACAAAAGCCAGGCGTTCCTGCCAATCTGGGCTCAGCTTTGGAAGATGGACGCCCGGAAGCCCGCCTATCTGCGAGTCCAGGAGCGACTCGACGGCACAGGCTTCATCATGGTGTCCTGACCTTCTGAGTCTGGGATTAGGGAGTGTCTGGTCCCGTGACCCTCCCTTTTATTCCCCTGTCCCTCCTCTGGATCCCACTCTGGCTTTTAACTCTGTTTGTCTGTCAGGATGGATTACCCGGTCGTAGACTTTTGCAACACTCATGGATTTGCCTCAGACTCCTTTGGACTGTTTGCCTTGGCCACACCCCCCCCGAACACCAGCGCACCATGGACACGCCCCCTGTTTTCCTTCCAGTCCCTTTGCATGCTTTTTTCCCTGTGTTTTCCTCACTACTCCCCGGATTGTGTTGTCTGCATAGGGTTCTGAAAGAACGCTTCATGACAATGTCCCTTTCTCCCAGACAGCACCCTAGTTTCTCCAGTTCATTCATCCTTGTCTTGGGGTCCTGGACCTGCTTTTGCTTAACCACTTGTTGTGGCTTTCTGCTACACACCCGCTTCTTCATTTTGGCCCTCTTCTCTTTCTAGGTTGCTCTCTGCAGCAATGAGATAAATCCCCTGATGCCATGACCTCTTTGGCGCTCAGGTGACCAACCTTGAATGAGCTGAAGGGCAATAAAATGTTCTGCTGCCCCTGGTACAGCAGCAAACTCAAAAAATGAAAACATGCATCCCCTTCCTTCTCCTAGTTCATCCAGAACCAACAACTCCTGTTTCTCTTCCATCAGACAAAGACTGGGAATATAACTGGATTTTGTAGAGGCACTTTTAATACAGCCATTAGTTTTCCGTAATCTTGCTTGACACTGAAGCAAACACCATTCTCTTGAAGCCATTTTCTCTAGAACTAAAATATTTTTAAAATGACTTTAAATACCAAAATCAGTACAGTTACTTATTACATTGCAAACTGTTTTGATTAATTGTAATTACACCTTTTAGGCTGCAAGGTCATACCAATACAATTTTTAAATTATATCTTAAGTGTGAATGCAAACATGCAAGTACTGTATTTACCAAACGTCATACTGTACATTGTACACAATACAATTCAAGAAAATGTATTAATGACGTTCCATGAGAGACTCTTTTTGTTGTATTGAGATATGCATCCTGCTATCTTTGCATGTTTCTTTCCTTCTTAACACTTTCTTTTATTAACTTGAAGCCAATACATATTTCATATGAAAAATACATATTTCAACTCGAGACAAATGTACTGTAGGAATCCTACCTTTACACACTAGTTATCTATGAGCGACCTTAGAGGCCAATCTTTAATTACTAATGTGCATCCTGTTCTGCACAGGTAAGCCATGTAATTAGTGTCTGGCTGATTATGACAAGCTTCTGATGCTTGTAAAGAGCAGTTGAGAATGCTCAACTGTATTCTCAATGAATTCTCAAATGAATTAGTCTTGTACAAAACTTCACTAACTGAGCCCAGTAGAAATAACAAAGGTTGCTTTGCATCAACATACTACTTTCCACTAACTGATCCACATCTGAAAGCAGCTGCAGACCAGCTTTGATTGATCCTCTCTGTTCATGGTTCAGTAACTTGGCATAATCGCTTAGGTACTAATACTGTAGAAGTAAATATCTCTGTGTGTTACAAACAAGGAAACCACACTGAGTTGGACTGTCAAAACACAAAAGATAAAACAAAATTAATGTGGTCTTAGCCTGCTCGATTAACCTTATCACTTTCCTGTTTCTTACACAGTGTACACGTCTAAAGTGTGCACGTCTGCATTTCATTAGTCAGCACAAGCCATGCTTTATGACACTGTAACATATGCCATTTATGGACTGTAAGTAAAACAAATACCTGGTTAAATTTCTTAATTACATACAGTGTGTTAGTGAAATAATACAACTTTCTTACACTTATATCATGCTTTTCTGGACACTCTACTCAAAGCGCATTCAGATAATAGAGATTCTCATCCACCACCAATGTGTAGCCCCACCTGGATGATATGATATCAGCCAAAGTGTGCCAGTACGCTCACCACACATCAGCTACCAGTGGGGAGGAGAACAGAGTGATGAAGCCACTTCAAAGATGGGGATTATTAGAAGGTCACGATTGGTAAAGACCAATGGGAAATTTGGCCAGGACGCCAGGGTAACACCCCTACTCTTTTTGAAAAACATACGGAGATTTTTTAATGACCACAGTCAGTACCTTAGTTTTATGTCTCATGCGAAGGACGGCACCTTTTTACAGTCTAGTGTCCCTGTCACTATACTGGGGCATTAGGACACACACAGACCGCAGGGTGAGCCCCCCCTACTGGCCCCACTAACACCTCTTCTAGCAGCAACCTTTGTTTTTCCCAGGAGGTCTCCCATCCAGGTACTGACCAGGCTCACACCTGCTTAGCTTCAGTGGGTTGGCAGGTGTGAGTTGCAGGGTGATACAGTATAACTGCCGGCTAAAAAAATGGTTAGAGATTCCATGAAGTTAGTGGCAACGCCTTAACCATATGTGTGCTGTAGGCCACTAGTACCTCTTCCATCCTCTCCTTAAAAAAAAAATGCACCTACTCAGAATAAAATGTATACATTCTCTAATATTCAAAGTGGATAAAACATGTTGTAGTATATATTATTGTCACCCATTTACCTCCTGCCATGGCTTGCTTGCTAAATATGTGTGCTTTTTCTGAAACCCAGTTGCATCATCTATCGTTTTCATGTGAGATATGTAATGATCATGCCATTTCACACATTCCCTAACAGACAAATAGGTGTCCTGTGCTATATACAGTACATACTGTATACAGGTTTTCGTTCTATTCTGACAGGCCACTGCAAATACAGTAGGAATACATGTGGCAATCAATGTATACCATTTTCAATAACGACACAAAACTCCCTAAGTCCTAGTATGCCTAAATCAATAGAATGATTGTATTACAGCCACAACTTAAAGGCTCATTACACATTTTTGTTTAATATTCAGTTTAGTTTCTGTCATCACTAATCCAAAAGAAGGAATAGGCTGTCACAAACAAACATGAAATCATAACAGGGTCATTTGGTTGTATTTTTTTTAAATTTTGTCAGTCACTGAAAGTAGGCATGTTATAAGTTATCCTGACTGGAAAGTAAATTATTGCCTGACTAATTTGTATAATTACACACTGTTTTATAAAGAGAAAAACATAGGGTGTTTTTTTTTTTGCTTCAGGAAAACTGGAATTTCTTATTGTTAGCCAATGGATTATACAGTACTTTCCTGCCTGAATTATAATTGTACAACCAGTGTCAAATCCCTGATATTTTAAATAAATATTTTAAGGTCTGTCAAACCATCAAGCAATTTCCCTATGCAGTGCTGTATGAACGGAAACTCACAAAAAGTGATATACAGTACAGTGGAAGAGATGATCTGAAAAATTAGCATTGACAACGCCTGCAGGACTAATAAAGCCAATATGCTCATAGGGAACTAGCACAGTCATATTAAGATACTGTTTTGTTCTGGAAAATGCCTAATAGATGTTTTTGTTTCCTGTGGCAGCAAAGCAAAGGGCAAATAAACTCCAATCCAGTATGATATAAATGACAGCAAATCATCTTGTATTTAATCAATTATTTTTACATATGAAGTGTTGCCAGAAAGAAATTCAACATGTTGTTCTTAAGTGCATTAATGTTATCTTCAAATCCAATTTTTTATGAGTTTTTGATGGATTTTTTGAAGAAATCCATCAAGACAGTCAGTTTCTAACTATTCTTTCTGATTTATTAAAGCTTCGAAGATCTGCATGTTATATTAATTCCAGATAAAGGTTTCTTGAATAATCCTCCTGAGTTCTACAATGAAAAGCTTCGTCTGCAGACCATAGGCACTGTATGCATATCTTTTGTCTGTTTTAAATCATTCAGGTTTTCATTTCAGTCCACTTTTCCTGGTGAGGGCTGCCATATCTTAAAGCAGTGGTTCTCAAACTGTGGTACGCGTACCAGCAGTGGTACATGGAGTGCCGCCAAGTGGTACGCCAAATGACCCTGGAACTGTGTCGTGTGCGCTGAAAAATCAGGACGGGTTTTCACATTTTGTATTTTAATACGTGTCGAATACGCAGCCTATGTACTACGATACAGTGCGCGCTAATACTTCAGTGGACACAAGAGATACTCTGTAATTCTATACCACTCTATAGGAATGCGTGCTACGGATGCAAGTGACCAATTGTATTTAAAAAAAGCTACTGTATCTACAGCAAATAGGGAGAAAGGAGAATGTGCGTGATTTTGGAACTATGCCAACGTTCTAAACACAGGAATGCATAGAAATACGTGCTACGAACGCAGGTAATCTTGTGAGCTCACGAAAGCGTGATAACAGAAAAATATTTAAGAACTGTTCTAATTTGAGAAAAATACACCGAGCGTCTCTGTGTCTCGCTCCCATGCGCATGAAATAAAAACTTTAAATAAATACGGAAATAAAAACGGAAACGCGGAAAAATGCAAGCTTGCGTATTGCTAAAGCAGGTAAGCTACACTATTTTTGAAGAACCTTATTTACCGTTGGCAAAAGAGCTGACACGTATTATGTGAAGAGAAAAAGCTGCTAAACAGCTCGACCTGCTGCCCCCCTCCCCCTGAAAGACAGTCATTCATAGAATTATTGAAATGAAGGATTATATCAAAAGTACACTGATAGAGCGCGTAAAGATGAGCAGATGTTTTTCACTGCAATTAGACGAGTCTTTAGTCGATTTGGCCAATTTGCTCGTTTACGTTAGATACGAGTTTGAGGGCATGTCCCATGAAGACTTTTTGTTCTGTAAACGACTACCAAAAGGAACTACAGGAGAGCACATATTTCAGCTTCTGAATGAATTTATCGAAGAGAATGGCCTCGACTGGATAAAATGCGTCTGAGTTTGTACAGACGGTGCTAGAGCAATGACAAGCCGACATAACGGTGTAGTTGCACGAAATAGAGAGGTTGCTCCAGAAATTAATGTACGCATTTCAACATCCACCGCGAGAACTTTGCCGTCAAGAAAATGCCTGACGATTTAATATCTGTTAGACTCGGTTGTGAATTGTATCAAGGCTCGAAAAATTAATTCACATCTGCTTTGCTCAACTTAACAGGCTCACCCCTCTCACTGAAATGGTGCTTTTTTATTAGTTGTTAATGTTTTTTTTTTCTGTAAAACACTTTGAGAAGCCACCTTTAAAGGCGCTATATCAAATAAAGTTTATTATTATAATATTTATTATATGTATGTGTGAGTGTGTGTGCACGCGTGCTCATGTTGGTCATTGAGAATTTCTGGGGTTCCTGTGAGATGATGACTTGTAGGTGGTACTTGGATGCTTTGGTTGGATTAGGGGTGGTACTTGGTCCAAAAAGTTTGAGAACCACTGTCTTAAAGCATTCTAGTCTAATCGATCCAAATCCATCATCTCATCATTGTTTCCTTATAAGGCTGACAGATACCATGACTCCATTCCAGGTGGACTGCAGAAGCAGGAATAAAGGCCCTCTCCCATGAGTATAGCAGTAGTGCCCATAGCAGGGACCTGAAACTACAACCTTTCAGAAATGAGCTAAGAGCTTTTAGCATTGAACTGCATTGTCCCCAGATACTACCAGGAGTCAAAAAGTGCACAACCAATGAGATTGTTTTTTTTTTTAATTTTCGCCACCAAACAAAAACCACAAAGCATCAAAAAGATTAAAGTTCAGCGTCCAATACGCCATGTTTCTTTGCTCACCTACAAAGATCTGTCTCATGAACAAATCTTTCCCTTTTCTTGGGGGGGGGGGGGGGGCAACACAAGATCAAAAAAGGAAACAGAAGAAAGAATAATTTTGTTTTCTCTCTCCCATGCTGTTCTCTCATCTCCCAAAACTAGGTGGGGACCAATATCCATTCAATTGCTACCCCATCATTCCTGCCTATATGACAACCCCTTCCCCAATCACAGAGGACCTCAGAAATACCCATTAGATAGCAGAAAAGCTATGTGGTCACTGAGTAATATAGAGTTGTACAGCATGTACAACGCTAAGAAAGGACCCACAGGTGCCAGGAAAGGCAAACAGGAAGCAACCTTTTTCCGAGAGACCATCTTCTTAGAACAAGTAATACCAAATCCACCCATATAATGAACAGCATTCAAAATTAAAGTAAACGACAATGCGCTGGAATAAAAATATGGATATTGTTTTTCTACAGAATGGCAAACAGAGCTGAAGGGACCTTCAGCTAGAAAGGAGAAACCGAGCCAAATCCAAACACACTCACAAAACTGCCTCTTGCTCCCTGGAGGCACTGCTCACCCCTGCCCGTATCAGTGAGATTCATTAGGAAAAGTCTGAATTCATTTTTATTCCAATGCTAAGAATAACTAGAAACTAGAACAAAGAGCTGTTGAAGTTTTTTTGTCCACAAAGAGGATTTGTTTTTGTTTTTTTATTATGCTGTATTATTTGTTGTGCTGTGAAGTGCAGTATCTTGCTATCAAAGATTTTGGCTGTACTGTATTGTACTGTACTGTCAAAGTGTTTTACTGGTAATAGGGATAGGTCATGTGTGGTCCCTCCGCCTGGATGACATGATGGCAGCCCAAGTGGGGAGCAGAACAGAGTGATGAAGTCAGTTCAAGGCCAGGGAGGAAATCTAGCCAGGACGCCGGGGTAACACCCCTACTCTTTTCAGGAACAACCCTGGGATTTTTAATGACCACGGAGAGTCGGGACCTCGGTTTTACGTCTCATCCTAAGAACAGCAAACAGTCACTATACAGAGGACACACCACAGAGGCTCACACCTGCTGAACTTCAGTGGGCTGCCAATTGTGAGCTGCAGGTTGATGTTGCTGCCAGCAATGTAGCCTAATAATATAGCCCAACAAGAGATTAAGAGAAGCCAAGTAAATTCCCCCCTGCTCAAGTGCAGACTCAGCACTATGATCACAGGTTCAAACATGTTGGGGGAGCGGAGCTAGTTTCAGCACGGTGACGTCATCGACCTCCCTGCACGTAGCAGGGACCTCAGACACCGGGTTGAGGGGGGTCTCCTTTAGCTCACTCGGCTGGTTCCCTGTTGCGTTACGCCGGAGACCTGGGTTCGCACCCAGGTGTTGCGGGACAAACAGGCGGGGTGGAGCGGCGAGGCCACGAGCCTACGCGGAACCGTAACAGTCACACTAGCTGACCAGGATTCCCCAAGAATCCAAGCCAGGCAATAGCAAGCCAGGCCTCTGCCAACACTTCAGCCTCCTCAGTGCTCGCAGGCCTGCAGCACTGTCAGTGAAGCATGCACCTCTCCTCTAATTGGTGCTGAATCTCCAGTAAGGGCTGTGTTGTCTGTCGATGAGCCCACATTTCCTTATGATCCCCTGTTTGCAGTTACAGGGCTCATAGCCACAATGTAATCCAAGCATGAAAAACACTCAACCGGCGATTTCCAAATTCTGCAGGTATCACTAAAAGCGATCAACAATTGTGTGCTTTCCACACAGTGGCCAAACGGAGCCAAGGCCTCCTGCTAGGTGTAAACTAGGCGTGACCAACTCGTAATCCGTAAGCAGCCTTTTGAAGTCCACACTGTAACCAAATTTCTATAAGGCGAGCTGAAAATTGACCCTGGGGATGGCTTCCCCCTAAGCTACCATTGTCATGTTTTCTTTTCTGTAGAGGAATTAAATAGGATTTAACATAATTACCAGGCTGACAAGTGCAGAGTTATTGCTTATTAATATTCCGTTCCTCCTTGGGAAAGACAGCATGCTGATGCTCTTTTACCTATCGCTGTTGACACTCCTCAGTAAGCCACACACACTGATATTTCCAATCGCTTAAAGAATAATAGAAGAGACAGGCAGCTGGAACAAGGGGAAAGATCTCCCACAAGCAGCAGCACAGGTGTCCCACAGATGATGCTACTGCCAATGCTTCTAAGGGAAATGGGCTCAAGGCAACATCAGTACACTAATTCAATAATGACTCATGGGCCTAGTTTCTGCACCAATCAACTCATGCAAACAAAAAGGAAGTGAGGAATACTGCATGTCTGCCACCTTCACTGGCTGACAAAGGCAAACCAAGCTTAGAGGACAGAAAGGCAGAAAAACAAAATGCAGTCCTAATGAATTATCTATACTAAAAATAATTACCCTCCAAAACATCATTCAGAATGATATTGTTACTACGATGGGCAATATTTAAATTAAGAATAGTAGGTCAAGTAAAGTGAAGAGGTACAGTAGGCGAGTTTATTAATCCACAAGTGAAGAATATCAATCATTGTATCATATACACTTTACTCCAGAGGTTCCCAAAACTTTATCTGGGTGTCAAGAAACCAGAGAATGTTTGGATGTCATTAAGACTACATCTTAAGGCTGTGGAAAAGGAAGACATTGGTCCAATTAAACCTTAACACTTCTCCCACGTAAATAGCTGTTTATAACTTAAGGAGACATAGAAAACCAGCAGGATTCCAGATCACAAGGACTGGATTTATTCTAATCCTCAAAGCCTTACACAATGAGTGAAACTCATACTAAACCAGTAATGTATACTAAAGTTTCAAATAACAATAATACAGCTACATAGTAGGTGACAACACAAATGTTTTCCATTTCACATTTCTATAAATAAACAATTCCTTTCAAAAGAATCTTTTTTCTCTAAAATGGTACATCTCTTTATCACAGCATTTCGAAGCCCTCCTTTGACATATTCCGTATTGCCTATGTGTTATCTAATAGCCTGTGTAATTTAAATTGGTGCGTGTTTGGAATACAGAATATTTACTAACTTAAAAGTTTGAAACTTGAAAGCACGAAGAGGGAAAGCCTTCTCATTGATCATGTCTTAAGAATCAATTGTTTCTTCCGACAACAGGCAATGCATTGCTATTTACTTTACTAAGTTTGCATGAATTCATTAAAGTGGTCAAATATTAATTAAAAGATTGCCAATCTCCATTCTTAGTGGCCAATGCTCATAGTGGGTAAGACAAAACATTTGACAGAAGAGAGAAAAGCATGTATGAATGTTTTCCCTTGGTCAATTTTTGTCACTGACAAGTGGTTGAACAGTAAATGGGGTCACAAAATTTAGACTCAATCTGCTAGTTTAGCCCACCATTATATGCAGTAAACAATTTATTTTGCACTAGGAAAATTAACCATTAATCTAAAGGATCAAGTTTGGCAAGTATATACTGTACATATAAAAATAGATTACATATCTTGAAAAGAAAAAAACAGATTAAAAAAAAGTGGAATATAGAACTAGGGATTCTGACAGGAAACTCTCCATTAATTGTCAGTCAAAACCTAAAGGAGTCATTTCATTTATCACATTTCAATTTTGAATTTACCTTGATCTTTCTACTACAACATGAAATGTTTATGTATGTGTGCAGATTGTAGAAAAGTCAATAGTGATAGTCAAAAATCTTTATATACTCAACATAACATTTCATTTATATTTCATGATGATGCAGTAGTTCCAATATTCTGAGTATTGTGAAGTCATACAGAGAGTTATTTTGTTCTTGTTATTTTATTCTAGTTATTTTAGAAATACAATTTAAAACAACAAGTTACCTTTAAGTGTGCATGTCCTAACTTTAAAGAAATACGTTAATTATTATTTAAAACAACTGAAGCATACGAATTAGAAAATGTCGTATTAAGGTAATGGTACCTTTCAAAATGTTACTTTTCTTGTCCATTTTCGGAAAGTTGTTCTTTGAATATAGTGATGGACTGCTCCTTTAACATTCATTAGTCAAGGAAACAAGAGTCTGGGAAACGTTATGAAAAAGTGCTGCAAGTGAAAGAGTCAGATTGTGTTAAGGTAATGAATTTCTTCATTACATTAATTACCCACACAGGCCATTTCTACTGCAAAATGTCTAATTACTGGGTAAATTTCTGCTTATTCTGAGCCATTTCATTCTGTTCATTTGAACACTACTTACAGCAATGCAATGCCTTCTTTCCTCGGTTATTTTCCATTACACAGAAGATCAAAAGATACTCGGTGACCCAGATAATCAAGAAATCTTGTCAAATCTTTTCTATAGAGGCTCTAAATACTGGAATGAAGCTACCAGTTTTGGTGCGTTTTCAAATTTACCTTAATTTGAAATTTAACTGTCATTGGACAGTGTGGCTTCAATTATTTTTTTTATGTTTAGAAGCTTCTCTCTGTTACCTTGGGCCACCTGAACAGCAACTGTCAATATCAGGAGAGAAGGATACACTTCATCACAAACTGATTTAGAGACATATTTGTTTTGGATATGGGGTTAAAACAAAACTCAGGAGAATAGATCCAAATATCCAATTTTCTCCCCCAAAAACTCCGTACATTATCATTCAGCAAAGATATGAAATAGGATCTCAATAAAATATAAAATAAGAGATCTGTAAAGGTTTTTCTTCCATTTCTTTCAGTATGTATAGAAAGACCAGCCATTGCATGGGAGCAATATTTAAATAAAATCACCACCGCAGCCTCTCTGGGTAGGTCTGTAGTGATAGCATCAAGAGACATTTCCTCTTGTACAATTTATTTCAGAGGAAGAAGCACTGTAAAACAAATTTGTGTCTCCATAGACCAATGATACATATGTATCGCTAGTAATTCAGAACTTCACCTAAATTCCTGACTAAACATCTGAACAAACTGAAACAGTTCAACACTTTCCAAAGCTGTTGAGCTGTCAGTAGCTGAAACAAGTTCCCGCATTGTGAATCTCCGCGACTGAAACTAAACAGCTCGGTAATTTGAGACATGTTTAAAAGGTTTAAGAACTGAGCTCAATAACAGTACAGGATTAAAATAAAAGGAAGTGCAGCCATGAGTAGTAACCGGGTGAAGGCTATGGTTTCAGAGCACAGCCATTGTGAGATGGTAACTGACTTCATTTATTCTCCTGATCACTCTTAGAGACTCATTCACTTCATCCTAACGCACCAATTTGATTTTTAATATTTGATTCCTTGATTCAGATGCAGACATGCTGCTGTCGACTGTTGTAGAATATTATACCAATACTTCACCCTATATCTTTGAGATCACATAACCCAGGCTCTGGTGGAAAAGGTTCCTGGATTTCCCTCTTCAATAGATAGGGAACAAAGAGGCATCTGCTTTATCAACTTTAAACTGGGCACAGAAAAAATATTTTCCTCGTCATTTCTTCTGGATAAAACTTAAGAACATGTTCTGAATCCATTTTTTACTTCTCAGTCCCCTCAAGACAGCTTGTGTTTCTTATCTGCTTATTTTGTAATTTGCTGTCCTTATACTGTAGCTGTTTTCTTTTGTTTTAACTGTTTGTTGTATACCCACTACAAAGTGCTTTGAGATGTTACTTTTACAGGTTTTATATAACATAAAGTTTGTTGTTGTTTTTTAAAGCTAGGGAGTTCTAGCCTCTCTTACTGAAATCTATCAGCAAAATGTGCAGCACCACTGCTGATAAAGTAATGTATGCAAATAACATTTCCCTAATCCAGGGGCAAGTAACTTGTAATTCATCATAAGACAAAAGCTGCTAGACAGATTACTGTGCTTTCTGCCTTGAGGTTCATTAAAAGTCTAAGAGCGGAGGAGATCAGAGGAATATTTATTGTGCTTTTTTACAGGGAAAAATGCACAAAACGATTTTTAAGACCATCTCTTTTTCATTCTCCTCAACTCTTACAGAGCAACATAAAAAGAACATCTTTCCAGGGAAAAACCTTCCCTGCAATGGGTAGGAATACAGAAAAAAAATATTCTGTTACCTTTCAAGTGTTACACAACAGTGCTTCAGAAGTTTGAGTATTATTGTAGCAAACCCAATAAATGTAGTTCTATGACAAATTAATATTACTTAAAAATGTATAAATAATTTGATATCTAACACAAAAACATTCTAAAACCCGTCCTTTTAATATGCTTAAATGATTTACAATGTGATTATAGTTTGAGCTAAATTTGATTTTTTAATATTGATGGTATGACTTAAGCTACCTCAGAATTATTTTCCGCTTAGCTGAACAAAACCTTCATGGAAATCTAAGCTATGAGCAATGTAAGCCATTACTGCAATATATTGTATAGTTAAAGCTCAACCACATTCTCTTTCTCAAAGAGACAGTTTTCATTCATGGCCCAGTCATGAACAAAAGCAGACTTCTAATTGTCTTGTCAATTCTGGTTGCTCTGGAACTGTGCGATTATGACATTTTGTGTGCTAGAGGGATTGCCGTTATAAAGTAAAATCCCTAATAACCTAGTTATATCACAAGTTGACAAAAAACACTGAGGTTCAGTTCTTGGGTTAAGGTACAGTACCGACTAGATGTTGTTTTTTTACTGCAGGCTGTTGCTATAATTCAGTACAATGCTCAGCCATTAGAGTTCAATGTCCCTGAATCTTTGTCTGCAAAATTTGACATGTCTTTTACAAATAAAGAAAATGTAGCATAATTAAAAATAATCCAATGTGGGATACATCCTGGACAGGACACCAGTCCATCAAAGGGCACACAGACACAAACACACATACTGACACCGGGGCCAATGTACTGTATCCAGATGCAAATTAACCTACTGTACCAGTTAATATGTTGTCTTTGGACTGTGGGAGGAAACCCATGTAATCACAGGGAAAACTTACAAACTCCACACAGATAGCAACCCAGGGATTAAACCCAGGGCCCAACACTACAAGACAGCCATGCTAACTACTGTGCCACTGTGCCCTTTTGCCCTATCAAAAAAATATATAGTTGTGAACTGAAGCTTGAAACAGACATACACAAAATCACAAAGCACAATTCTTTTTTGTATTTAATTGATCAGGGTAGATGTTTTCATTTTTATTTTCATGCAGTCACAACCTGTTCTGGCCTACTTTTTCTCTTCAGCATTCACAAAACTGAGGCAATATCATCTAAGACAATGGACATCCAAGACAATAATGTTTTTCTTGGGTTTATTTCTTCAAATAAGTTGCACATAGTTGAATCATTTGGAGAAGGATTATGCATGGAAACATTTCAGAGACTGAATGTGCAGTGTGTACATTATTTTGGGCTACAGGCATAAATATGCAAGCAATTTTAACTCTATGTGTTTTAACAACCTAACAAACTTGGTTTGAGTGAATGCATTTAACTTTTAGAAAGACATTTTAAAAAGATTTTTCTTCATTGGTTTGGTTTTGCCTTTTCAGCAAAAAAAAATGCAACAACAGCACAATTTCAGGAGGAAATCTGATTGCAACGTCCGCTTATACGAGCCTAAATAAAATCTACACCCAACTCTCTGCAATAAAGTGGCATTTTCTTGCATCCCCCAAGAGCAAGCCAGTAGATTTGCAGTCAATAACAAAAAAAACCTGTGTCACTGCTTGACAGCACAAGTGATTCTCGCATTTGTTTTTCTAATAGCTTTTCAGCATTGCTTTTGGTTGTGACAACTGTCAGGCGAAGAGTTGAGTCAGTAGCTGAAATTACTTTTTTAAGGTCACAGTAGCTCCACAACAGAAATAAATGTCTTACCACAGCATTTGTGATATAGTGGTGTAGCCAACAAACCCCTCTCCTATCATTCTTGTATTATGAAATTACGACTGAAATCTTTCTAATCTTGAGAGGGCAACATAAGCATCAAGCTGAAAATGTCAGCGCTCCACTCTAGGCAAAACGATTTCATAAGCTATGAAAATTGAAATACAGGCATGTGAGACCACAGGCTAATAAGCAAAAAGCAAACAAGCAAACACAAAACATCATTAACTGACTACCTGTGGTTCGAAATGGATTTCTAAAATTTCCATTTACTAAAACAGTAAGCATCATCCTTCAAACCACACTACATCATTACATTGCCAAGTTAGCTTCTCGGTCTTACCTTACTGTCAAAATACTTCCTTCCAGTTCTGGTTTTAAATTCCTTTTAGAATGCACTTCAGCCACTTGCCGATCAATTATAATGTACATGAAACTCAAAACAGGAATGACCCATTAGACTAATTTCTCCATCGATATCACAGACAAACCTGTCAAAATGCCCCTTGCATTAACCTTCAAAGCCTTTCAGATGTAATGTTGCATTTTTTAAGAAATGCTGTGGCGAATGATCTGTGCTACCCGGGGTAAATGTGATCTGTACCCATTATTTCACATTGCCTTTTCAAGTCGTTTTACAGTACAGCAGATTGCAGTGTGTGGTTACAATTGCAAGACGTAGGTTATTGTGCACCATAAAACAAATAGAAAAACGATGGTATCAGCTATTCCTAAATGATTCTTTTTCTCAGGACAGTAAAGTCTAAAGAAACATATTGAACAACTAAATATTATTGACGCTACTTTGTAAAAAAGTAACAAAAGGAAGCACATCCAGTCTCAAGTAACCTCACCTGTTGGACCTCTACAGTATGTAGCATATTTCCATATAGTATATAATGCATATTTGTTGCTAGACACCACCTCTTGAACAGGAATAAAGTCTGGGTGTTGGAACTTCACTATACCTGTTGCACAGTACATGGAATTTCAGTATATAGAAATTGCTACTGTATACAGTACATACATTTCAGTAAATATATAGAGCTTTACAGTATAAAGTAAATTTACTGCACTGTGTTAACTGATCTTAGTGCTTTTCAAACAAAGCATGTGCTGGCTTTTCAAAGACCAAATATTAATAGTTAAATCTGTTGAGTTTGCAGGGGAATTATTGCAAAGCAGAGAAGACTCATGTTCACATCTTTCTCCAGGCTAATAAAATAATTCTCCTGATATCACTGATATCTCAGTTCTATTTCACTGAATAATTTCATTAGATTATTCAACAAAGTCAGAGCACTGGGCTTTCAGGTGTGTAATGTTTTTTAATGCCAGGTATTACACTATAAATATGAAATTATATGTAATTAAATGAAAGTTGGGAAGTTGGCATACAGTACTGCACAATCTCCTCATTTCATTTTACTGAGCATAGGCCATATGTACAACCAGTAATATTACATAAGAGGTAATATTACTGATGGCACTTTTAAGTGCCTGCCATTCTATTTTCATTAGGCTATGCAACAAGATCATTTGGATTCTATTACATTTTGCTGTGGCAGGAAGTAACATCTTGAACAGAGAGCATGTCCAATATTTTATTAGCAACTCCATGACAAATAGCATCACTTACACCTGTCTTAATGGGTTACCTTAAATATCCTTTAACAAATAAGGTGATGATTTAACTTTTAAAGGATAGATGACAACATGCAGCTTGGACATAGATCAACGCTTGTCACTTCCTGCATGCTGTGAAGCTTTGATAGCCTTGGTGAGCACAACTTTTTGCATCTCAAAAATGTAGGATCCAAAGTAAATCCATTAGGAGTTTTGACAGTATAAAGCTGTAAGTAGGTTATTACTACTATACATAATAAAGAGATTCTGACCTCTACATGAAAAACAAAAAAACACAATTGGTAAAAGGAGTCAAATTAAATAGGTTATCAAATCCTTCAACCTCAGGTAATAACTTCTATAGCAAAACAGAAAGTGTCAGAATTACTGTATGTGAAACTGCATATTCTTTCACTAATCCTGTTCTAATTACTATTGCTTTTACTTTTATTGCTACAGCTTTTTAATAGCAATATCAAACAATTACACTCTAACAACCCAGCAACCTACTCCATTGCATAGCCAGCTGCTTAGCCTGACAATCTAATACAATATGAAACACAACCATGACACTTGTGGAAAAGATAAAGGCAGAGATGTCAAATAAGACTTTCTGTAAGCCTGCAATTAAGCCAATGTAGTCCTTTGAGGTAAATGGAAAAAATGGGCATTTCCCTCATTAAGACACAGATGAAATCACCAATGTTTCCTTTCATATAAAGTAGTTGATGGAAATAACTCACTCATCAGTTAGTTACAACAAAATCCGACCCTACAGCCAAATTCCTTGATTTTAATGATCAGTATTTGCTCTACAACAACAGAATACAGTCTTCAATTAAAGCAATTTAAGGAAAATAGACTTTTTCAACCTCACATTTACTGGAAAAGTCAAATATGCAAGCTGCTCTGGTACAGTGAAGTTTTGTTAAACACAGAGATACATTTCTTAAATTTAAAATGTCCATTTGCATATAGAGATTTATATGTACATTCACACAGTATATTTAACTACAGTATATGACACATTGATCATTTAGGCACTTCTCAGAAAACTCAACCACAAAGTATTTCCCTTTGCTTAATAATAAGAATGCTTGCAGCACATAATTAATAATACGTAAGGAATCAATTACCTGGGAATCTTCCAAATGAAACTGGATTTCATAATTCTTAAACGGAGATGGGTGTTTCTTCAGGTGATGAAGAGCCAGTTGGACAGCTGGTAAGACCTCAGCCGTAAGGTTGCCTCTCCCAGGATAGTTGGTGAGGGGCATGATCCACATGACAGGGAGAGTGTGGGGACTTTCGCAAAGTTTGGGCCCCCTCAGCCACACAAAAAGAACTAGAATCTTTAGCGCTTGTGTCCAGGCATCCATTTTACCTTCTGGCACCCTCGTTCTTGCTACGTCTCCCCGTTTCAGTGTGTCTCCAGGGAATAAAAGCCCTTAAAGCCTTTCTTTAAGCTTGATCTCCTGCAGCCTGTTGCTACTCTGTCCCGCAAGGGGGTCTGTCCCTTAGAGAATACACCGAGAATGTGATTAAGGGATAAAGAGCTGCTCAGGGCTGATTACTTCAATCTGCCTAGCACACCAGTTCAGTAAATGCCAGTGGATAGCTCTGCATTCCTTTGATTTACTTGCTTTAAAACCAGGACAAATAAAAGCAATGGAACATCTCCACACCTTTAAGCATTTCAGAGGTGACGGAGGCATTTTAATCAGTGTATGATAAATACAGTATGTACCTCTTTAAACAGGCAGGATTGTGTTTTGCTGGAGGGCAAAACACGGGAATTTGTGAAAGGCCTGATCTCACACACAAATTGAATGAAGAACGAAGCACAGGATTATACCCTTGACACAGCAGACTGCTGTAGAATCATTCTAAACAATAAAATTGAAGATGACTGTATAACCCTTTAAGATCTATCTTACACCTTAATACTTTCTTCATTGAGACATGTTTTAAAGCAACACTTACAGGAAATCAGCTAACCAAGCACCTCTAAAATGTATCTTAATCCTGTGATGTTTGCATTATTGTAAATGTATTGCAGCTACCAGCATGTCTGCCTTTATACACAGCTGTATGGCTACAGTATGTTATCGTTTCAATTAGAAAGGGAGGTTGATCATTACTAACCATGATGCAGCTAGTCCCTGGCATTATGGTAAAATTAAAGGAACAGGTAGACGTGTTTATTCTGAGCTTTCAGGGGTCATATTTTTCCACAATTACCTCCGTAAACATAGAAGAGCAAAGTGAAGGAGTGGTTAGGTCTCTACATTCCCACCCAGAGATTTGTGGGATGCTGCTGTTGTGCACTTAAACTTGGTATTTCCCACAGCTTGCTGCTAAGGTATAAATGGATCTCATTTCTAGTGAATACGAATGTTTTCAATTAGATTACCTGAAAAGAGTAATAAAAATGAACACTCAGCTTCTGATACTACTTATTGATCACCGGGATCTGTACAGCAACTAATCTGTCATGCTCAATATCTGCAATGAGAAGCTACATAAATAGTGTATACATTGTTACACTTTATGGTCAATCACCGCAATCAGCACTGGGATTTCTAAGCAATATTATTCAACACAAAGTAATGAATTTTATGTTTTATACATTCATCTACGAGTATCATTTGTACATCTGAATTCGGCTTGGGCCACATTTCTTTGGGAATATTAAGGAGATGTATTTCTTCAGTAAATTATCGCTCTAAAGCAAAATGTGTTTTGCTTAGGAGAAAGCGTAAATGTTTTAGACATAATGCAATAGAATGTTAATTATAATTCCCTGGGGCTGCAGAGAGGTCAGTGTAAGATGCCAAGGGTGGATTTTAGAGAACAAACAGCCCTAGTCTGCAAATAATCTCCAGACACCAAACAAACATTTGCCCCTTTCAGAGTTTCTAAAGTGAATAGGGAAAGAAAATCACAGGAGATAATGTATTGTAGCCCAGGGCTCCTTAAAATGTATAAAAAATGACTTTAGACCCATAGTTATATTAATAGAATTATTCTCACATTGATGAAGTCTTCTGAGATTATTTGACTCAATAAACAATAAAACAGTGCAATAAACCTATGTTTTACTTATATAGTGATATAACAGGCTGTTGGTTATTAAACAAGGGAGCTTCTCCATCAAATGTTTGTAGTTCTTTCTAGTTTTTTATTGCTACATTCCTCATGATTCTGATAACATGACACATTTACAACGTTGCATCCCGTGCTCCAATTCACAATGTTATGCATGTTTCCTCTGTGGGAACTAGTAGAAAATCAATGTCCACAGTCAATGTGCACTTATTAGTATAGTAAATCCTTTTTGCAACAGGAACAGCTACCAACCAGTCCATAACCTTAGATGTAAATTAAAAGGTTTGTTTTCTGTGATCTACTGTAGGTCTAACCTTATGACTAGTATTCCTGTTCTTCTTTAAATCCCCCACATATCAATTGAAGCTACTAAAACAGAGTCATCTGAGACTTTATGTGACCAGCAGAGTTGTTGAGTGTAGTATGCACTGTTCTGATGATAGTATGTGTTTTCTAGAACTACCTCTAGAACAAACAGGACTTGTATGATCTTCCAAGCTATACATCAGATAGATGCTACACAAAGCCAGTAATCACCACATGTTGTCAATTACAGTATGAAAGCTAGGAGAACAGAAACCAACATGTGCAACATCTACTTGGCATTGCTGAGTACCTGGTATGTGGTACCTACAGTATATCTTGTCTCTGCAAATTAACTTTTCTGTACATACTGTACACCTGTAGATACTGGACACTGTGTGGAGATCCCAAGGCATATGAATCACACTCTGTGGGTCTTGTTTTCAGCGACAATAAGTAATTCAGTGTACAGGAAGATTATAAAGGTGATCCTGATAAAAGAAAACTCAAGCTAAAAGAAGCGGAAGATAAACTGAAATGAAAGAACACGCAGAACGTGAAGGGATATTGAAGAGTTTGGATCACCCTGCCTACTTACATGGCCTTTTTTAAATTCTAGACTATGCTACCAGATGTATCAGAATCAAACCGAAAAAAGAATTGCTCAATTCTTCACGATCAGGTCAATGTTAGATTTCCATGTTGCAACCATATTTTTCTCCTGCTTCGATATGTAAAGTGAACATAGCAAGACTATCATCATACACTTGAATAGTATGCCCTCATGAAGCTTCTGAGTGGAATTCTCACCCACTTCAGGTTCTGTGGTATTAAAATAAAAAAGGCACAAAGCTGCTATCTTAAAACAGTGGTGACCATTGTTGCCTCACAGCACTGGGGACCTGGGTTCAAGTCCTGGCCTAGGGTGCTATCTGTGTTTAATTTGTATGTTCTCCCTGTGTTCACGTACTGGTAGGTTGACTGGCTTCTGGTAAAAATGGCCCTGGTGTGAATTTTTGTGTCTGTGTTTGCACCCTGTGATGGACTGGTATCCCACCCAGGGTGTACCCTGCCTTGCACCCTCTGCTTGCCAGAATAGGCTCTGGCTCCCCCACAACCCTGACTGGGGTGAAGAGTTTTGAAAATGGATGGATGGTTGAAAAGGAACGTACTGTAAGTCACACATTCAGGATTCTTAGCCCCTCTGTACTTTTTTTTTGGAGTAAAGTCCATGATAGAAAAGCCTAGGAATAAATACTGTAACTCTAAACTCATCCATTTTCAAAATGTTTGCATTTTATTAAATTAACCCACTTCCATCCACTGAACTATGCACTCTCTGTTAAAACATACCTCTAGGATTACGTCCAACCTGCACTTTCCTAATAGGTATTTCAAATGTACAGGACTGACAGGCTAAATGTCAATTGCAATTTATCTGGGAAAACTACGGGCTAATTACTGTACTCAATATTGGACATGTACCAATACTGTTGGAATTCAAATGAATTTCATTTTGCAAGCCTTCAAAGCCATTAAAGTTCACCCCTTCCCAAGACAAAGATCCAATTCTGGATGAGTATCCAATATATTACACGTTATAAATAATCTTAATGATGAACAAAACAGACAAAGGAATATAAAGAATATTTAATTTAACGGCATGGGTTCCTAGAGAATGCAATGTAATTACTAAGCCATGAAAAGTTTCAGCAACACCTTTGCATTCCATGCACTGTCAATTTCTGTTAGATTTTCAAAGCCCACTACCATAATGATTGCATTTTTAACAATTAGGCCATATACCTCATGAATTTCTTAATTGACCTCAAGTGAGCTTTTAGTGACATTTATTAAATGCTTTTTGGCTAAGACTGCCTTTCCACTAAATTAAAGGTAATTATGTTCCTTTGCACCTTTAAAATGCTCTACACAACCATAACATAAGTTTCATTAAACATACTTAATTGGATTGTAATAATAAAGATGGCAAGGAAAGCTAACATTGCAAAAAACCTTCAATTCGACTACATACCAAATCAGAGATTGGTTTATTGACTGGTTGATTTAATTTTTGTTGGTCAATGGTTTATTTTCAGTAATTTTCAGTCATTTATGCTCACTGTGACAATGTCGAGAACTAAAAAAATGGGTGAGGAGAATTAAATTTGTGATAAATGTCATCAATTAAAAAAAGTGATCTACAGTATATATTTCTTTCGTAATGGTATTAATCTTCTAATCGGATAATGTGGCCCTAAAATTTCCATATTACCCGAGCACTAGATACAGTAAGTGCAATGAGCAAAAATATTCTACGATGCTGATAATTTCCAGAGGAAACGAGTCCTCTCCAGTCATTCTAAACACGATGGCCATGTGGTTATTCTGATGAAGAAACTTCGTCATGGTTTTTAATCACCTGTGATATTTTTCCAACCATCTGTTGAGACAGAAGTCTCATAAGGCATCTCTCTGGTGAATGAAGTTGCCCGGAATTACTTACAGTACGTCCCGTTTTTCATAATCAAAATAACAGATGGACAAAGTTACATAAAATGTGCTATAGCCCGATTCCTCGATGCAGAAATATTCTAAAAAGTCACCACCTTAATAATGTCAAGGAGATCAAGATTTCTCGATTATTTTTAATATTGATGGTTTCACAATGATGTGCTGGCTAGACTAGAAAAGATTTTGAACAAGAAATTACTGCCATCTTCAGGTAAACAAAATTAGCAGCAAGCTTGTGACAAAATAATATAAATCGTGACTGAAATAGATTATTGATGAAGGTGGCAAGCGTCCACTGTAAACAGCACATTTGGCATTAAAAAGAAAGTCAAGTAATTTTTAAGCAACGTTCTTAATGTACGATAAAAGGATAAATGTTTCATAGCCACTCGAATTTACAGGAATCATTCATATCTATTAAAATGACTAAAAGGATCTTGAAAGGACAGTATATTGAAAATACGACATGCACCAGCATATACTATACTGTAGGAAAGCATTGTGACTTTATAATCCCTGCAAATGTAGACATCTTTTTTACAAATGTCTATAATTGGTTGCAATTAAGCAATTGATTGTTAAATGCAGTACGCTTACGAAAACATCAGCGTTTCTACATCGATTAACGGAAGAAAAGTTAAATATTTCCTTTCTGTTTTGCGGTGCTTTAACGTTTCCATTAACAATATTTCGATGTATTGTATATATCATTCCTCACAGAAATTAAAACCTGCATTCGGTTTATTTAAGTCTCTTTTTATGTCACTTAGTTATTTTAACCAAAAGTAATCTACAAAATAATTCCCAAGATTTTGAAATTGCCATGACGTTTGCGCAGGTATTTTATTTTTTATCTATTCTATGTTTAACTAGGTACTGTATTGGGTATATGGCCGGTAGTGTGGATTCAGTCCCATTCTTGATTAGTTTGTTTTGGGGATAGGATGTCACGTTGTTCTATTTTATCTCTGAAGTCTTTCTGCAGCAATACTAAGAAGATCTGGCTGCGGTGTGCAGCGCAGGTGTACCAACCCATCTCAGAATCCAGTTTCCACATGAATCTGCCGTACCTGCATCACTGGCAGTTCATCGTGCATGCATAGTTCCCCGCCAGTGTTATATCATGTAGACATGACTGTAACCGTCAACCAACACCAACGACATATTAATGAACAGAACACTGCGAGTTACCTCAGTGTCGTAGATTTTGGGGATCAAAGAGAAAGAATAATTCCCGGACTCTTTCGTATGCTGAATGGCAAGCTGAACAGCGGGGTCGATCCCTTGACTGATACTGCTCATAAGCGCTGATTCATTCATCGGCATCAAGACCATGATGGGCAACTCTTTGCCGTCTTTAGCATACCACGCATTGTCCAAATTGTGCCCAGCGTTGTCATTGCAACCTCGTGCAAAAACAGGTCGGAATCCCAAGATAAACAGAAGCATGCATCCCGACACCACAATCATCTCCAAGCTGCATTTCCTCTGCGATGAAGCCATGCTATCTGAACAGGGCGACGGAATAGATGCACCCTTTCACTGCCCTGGCATTGCAAACTGTTCCTATTTTGCGCGTTTATGGTGGATCCTACACCCAACTGTAAATAAAAAATATATATATACAGAATTACAGTAAAACAAAAGCCGAAGGCAGAGATGCAATCAAAATATCCTTTTCTTTAGGGTGAGGGTATCACGGTAAGGTGCAATCTTCTTTTAATGGCGCTTCGGTATGATTCTCCCTAAGCACCTTCCAGATGTAAGAAAAAAAAAACAGTGACGATGTGATGAAAACGGGGATTTTCTCACAGATGTGAACAGACGAAAGAGATTCACTTCCCCTTCCTTGCCGTCTGTGATCCACAGCAGTACAGTATGTGCTAATCTGTAAGTCTCTCCAACTCGATCCCTCCTTTCACCTCCCAGATACCGACACAATCAGGGCAGTACATCACAATCCAAAGTGATGAAGGGGAGAAAAAAAAAAAGAAGAAGCAATATTATTGAACTACTTGCAGTAAGAGTGTTTGGATATGCAAACGAATCCCGTATCCGAAAGTATTCCTGGCGAACAAAAATCAGAGTGCGGATACTGCATTCCTGCCAGTGCCCTGTTTCTTTGAAGGAGAGAGGGGGGAAAATTCAACGCTGTTACTAAAAGGGAGTAAAAAGCAATCTTGCAAGCAGCAGCAGCTCTAGTGAGGAGATGTGATCGAGTCCGTTCCTTCCAAGCCTGAGTCGTGCTGCTGCTGCTGCTGCTGCTGTCTTGGTGCTTCTGAACAGGTCTTCTGTGCCTGTGCTGATCAGAGCGCGCGAGAGAGAGCGAGCTGTGCAGGAGATTAAAAAAAAAAAAACCTCGAGGGAACTGTTGGTACCCGTTCCCATGCAATCACCAGCTGCCTAGAAGAGAAAGGTACTGTAATAGCGTCTTGGATTGTTTTTTATTTACTGGCATAATAGACTAGTAATATGTCACCGCGTAAACCTAAACGCCTTTAATTAGATTTCATGTTCAAGTAGAGATATCAGAGAGCGCGTACAGCACCGCAGTCCGAACCGACCCGTACAGTACCTCATCGTTGGGTGTTTGACACGCATGGTAAACTACGGTTTCAGCGTATTGGGAAGAGCTACTATTGTTTACGCAGAAGAGCACCGTGTTGAATCACTGCGTGTAATATGGTCTTTTTTTAGTAACTAAGAATGGATTTCAACTGAACTGTTCCTACCCAGATACTGAACATTTTCCAGACAAGCACTCACACAAGCTCTGATTAGTTCATGTTGTTAGGATATTTTACATTCTCTTTTACAAAAGCGTAATTTTACAGATTTCCATTATATCCGATTATCAGATATGGTAACAGGTTATCATGCATGCACCTGACCCCAAATGTTCATGGACAGTTGCTTTGTGACAAAAATGTTTACCAGTTTTACCAGACGAACGTTGTTTTAAAATTTGAATTGAATTAAACATTTGAAGGTTTAGATTAATAAATCCTGAATGGTTTAAATGATTTTGAAGCATCTGTGTGATGGAAAAGCGTTTTTTATTAAATTGCCAGACGCAAGGGTATAATTAGAAGGCTCTGGTTTATACAAACACTGCCATCTAGCAGTTCACGATAACTGGACACTTTTCTAGGAATTGTGACATTCAGACCATGATATGAGTAAATTATAGTCATAGTCATAAAATGAAAAGGCTATCTCAGTCATAATTCTTTACCCCTATTTTTCTAGAAAATATATCAGACATTTTACTACATGTCTAATGCCTATGATAGCCAATGAATGTTTCGTCCATTTAGCTTAGGTGACGAACGATAATATACGAAAAACATTGAAATTTTGTTAAATGTGTTTTTGAAATATGTGTTGAGGTTTGTTGTAGAATTGTAAGGTACTAAATTTAACCTTTCTTGGTTAAATATCTTACCAATTATGTACAAACATGCCTTCGAAAATGTTTAAGATTTAAGTACTTTGAAACTAAAGAACGAATACACTGTTAATGCAAAGAAAACATCGAACAACTTATGTTTAATAATGAAAAGCAGTTCTGAATGATAGGAAAAGGGCTATTCCGACAATAAAGGCAGAGCATTGAGGTTGCTATCCGAGGTGCTGAATTAAGATGCGCGTCCACTTCAGAAGAGCAGAGACCAACAGATTCCCTCTCATCTCTCGAAAATGAAATCTGTGTTCTGAATACGTTTATTTAAAAACTCGTTTTGTAAGTGCGGCAGTTGCAGAATATATGGTTTCACACTCTACTCGTAGAAATATCTCTCTGTCCCTGGAGTGTTAAAGCGATTCAACTGCCTTTTCGATCTCTTGTCACCTGCAAACTCAGATGTTCCGCTCCGAAGCTAGCTGTCTCTCTGGCGCCTAACATCAAATAAAGCAAACATTTAATTAATAAATATATATTGAAATTCTTAAAGATAAATTCACACAACAGAACTTACAGTGTAAATGTCCGTTCTAGATATTATTCTGTACGTTTTTTACATGTATAGGGTTATAAGGATGTAAACAACCTGATGAATAAAATAGGAGTCCTAAAAACATTTTATAGATGGTGTATATAAACGGTTGGGATGTATACATTTTACTATGAAGTTAGATATAAAAGGGAAAAATGAAAGGGAGTTGACTGATGTACTATAAGAGCATTTTACTCAGGTATTCACTAAGAAAGAAATAAACAATATACCTCAGTCAGCAGAAGGACAAAGTTTTGTATTAGTATTAGGATAGAAGAGTGAGAGTGATACTAGAAGTTTCAGATACTAGAAGTACTGCAGATAAATGAATCCCCAGGGTGTAATGGTATCTTACCAATTGTACCCAAGGAAACAAAAGATGTTATTCAGAAGCCATTGGCAGGTCTTCCAACAGTCGCTTAAGGCAGGTGCAGCACCCAGATACTGGAGAATCGGAAATGTAGTACAAATCCATAAAAAGAGTGAGAACACCTTACAAAAATAAATTACACACCAAAACATCTGACATTTGTTACATGTAACATAATGGAAACAATCATAAGAACTAACCTGGTGGATCATCTATATAGAAATAATCAACAGGAATTCAGTAATGCTAGCAGTATCTTGCCTAACCAACACCGGAGTAAGGTACACTCAGAACTATGATACAACTTACAGTATTCATATTTTCAGAAGACTTTTCAAAAAGATTTTATCCCCATAAAATATTAATTTTCAAATTGCAGGTTGTAGACATTAGGGAACACTTCAGTGTTTAGATTGAGAATTGGTTATTAAATAGAAAACAGACACATATAAGGGGTGATGTAATTAGAGGAGGACTTCAGGTATCTGTACTAGGGCCAATACTTTTCTCAATTTGTATCAATCTCTAGATTTCGGTATACTTAGCTGACTACATTTTTCAAAAGATACCAAATTAGGCGGTACAGCAAATATTGTAGAAGTAAACAAATGAATCTGAAAAAGAATTAAAAAGGTGAACTATGAATAAATATTAATGATATATGATATTAATATTATTACGTTGACACATGATTTAAATCTTCCAGACAATGTAGGGAAGCAGTAAAAAAGTAAACAAAGTGCGAGGATGTATAGTTAAAAGTATAGAATTTAAATAAAAAAGGGATGCTATGTTGAATTCTTAACACACTAGTAAAACCTCATTTAAAATATTGTATAAACTGTTGGTCACCATGTTATAAAATAGATACTACTGCTGTGGAATCATTCCAGAGAAGAGCTACCAGATGCAGACTGAAAGAAAATGTCCTTAACTGACAGACTGAAGGAATGAAACTTTTTTAGTCTTGAACAGTGAAGCGAACCAACAATTAAACAGGAGCCAGATGTTCCAAATGGAAACTATTCAGACATACATTTAAAAACCAGAAAGGTTGTGGGAATTTGCAACAAACTACCCATTGATGTTGTTGAAGCTAAGCGCATTAAGAAAGAGCTGAATGAGTTGCTTGCATTAATTAACCACTGACTACCAAATAGGCTGCCATGCTATAAAATAGATGCCCTCCACACATTTGTGTTCTCTCAAATTGACTACTGTAATGCTCTACTTGCTGGGGTATCTAAATCTACTTTGAACAAACTGCAGTATGTCCTAAATTCAGCAGCCAGAATCCTGACCAGATTTAGTGCAAATGATCACATTACTCCTATCCTGGAGTCCTTGCACTGGCTTCCTGTCAAATTCTGTGTGGACTTTAAAATCCTCATGCTCACCTACAGTACAAGGCTCTGCATGGCTTGGCACCTCAGTACCTGTCTGAACTATTATCGCCCTACTCCCCACCTCGCAACCTTTGCTCTTCTAATTCTGGTGTCCTTACTGTCCCCCACGCCCATCTACTGTACATTGTATGGGTGACAGGGCCTTCTCCTGTTTTGCCCCCAAGCTCTGGAACTCCCTGCCCAAGGATATCAGAGAGTCACCTTCTCTAAACTCTTCTTTAGAAAAGCCTTTACTTAACTGGTTCCATTCTTCACCCCCCTGCTTTTCTTAGTACCACCATCTACGGTCTCCTCTGTGTATTGTAATTGTGTTTTATCTTGTGTATTCATATTCATATTCATATTTATTGTTGTTGTCATCCTGTAAAGTGCTTTGAGAAGCCACCTTTAAAGGTGCTATATAAAATAACGTTTTTATTATTATTATTATTATTATAACCTTTCTAATGTTCTTATTTCAGAGGAGCTCCAGTCAAAGGTGTAGAAGTCCTGGGTAGCCTATCATTGAAACACTGCCCCTATTAGTGGCATAGTGTTCCCAGGGGTACCATCAATAACACTAATCCTTGTGTCTGTTTGTCGTTGAAATATCCTTTAATGCTGTGTTCCCCTAGGAATCTAACCAGTCTGTGGGCTGCCAAGGATGAACACAGTTTCATTAAGGTAGGATCCATATGGTGTCAAGAGAGAGTAAATGTGCAATTGAAGGGAATATTGCGCATTGGACTAGCAAAACGTATCAATGCTGAGCTGCTATTTTTTCAAGGCCATGATGTGCATTTTGAGTATAGGTCCAAATAATTGCAATAGCTTCTTGAATGAAAGGGGGTTGGGGGCTGATTTCCATAAAAGAAAAATTGAAAAGGTAAACAAGAACTGTATGTAAAGAAAAGGAAGAAATTCAAAAGTAAGAATTGTCATTAACAATGTTAAAACATCTGCCAAGCTGGTTTGTAGAAGAAGGATTGGAATTAAGTTGTACATACTGTACATGGTTAGTGATATTGATTTGCTGATATGACTTTACGGCATTTCTCTGCAATTGAGCGAGTGGCTACAGTGTCATACCCTCAGTTTTCTGTGTATTCACAGTTGAGGAAAACCCGAACAACAGAAATAAAAACAGATCATTTTAAGTAGAAAAATGATCATGTGTGAAAAAAATCTATCCTTACTCATGAAAATGTAGGTAAATTCAAGATGCAATATTTTACATGACGACAGACTGAAAAGGGTTCAAATGATCTGAAAAGATCCGTCTCATTGTTTCACAGTTGTTATGAATGAGGTACTGTAGCGATTTCTATTCCATCTGAGTGGTCAGCATATATATTTCTACTTGTCAAAGGCTACCAATAAGTCTTTTGTGGGTCTGCATTGAACCAATATAAACAAATCTATAGTGGGCAGGACTCAGAAAAAGGATACAAGATAAAGCCACTTCTGAGCATGCAGGAATAAATAGAAATGCTGGACACAACTTCTTTCTAAAACAGAAAAAAAGACAATTACCCTGAAAGAGGTAATAAATTCAAAGCTTTTATGTAATTGTACAATGAGATTGTTGTTGTTGGAATATGTCTGGCAAAAACCCTTGTGAGATTAGGATGGTTGGCTGTTGGTTATCAATCATCAGTGAGACATGTGAAACAAAGATTTCTGATTAATGTAGTGAAAAATCAATTGATTTTTCCCATTCTACTTTTCCCATTATTTGGTTTCAGTACTGAAATACAGTATGAGATGCTATTGATTTTTATACCACTATGTCCCATTTTCTCCTACCTTTTGTGGTTTTCTAGCCTCATACTAAAGCAAAAAAGGTATTCCATTTACACGTGCAGCTGTACCAGTTAAAAATATTTTAATCTAGAGCCCCTCTATCAGACACTAACTATTGAGTGCTGTATATCAACAGATGTGGTTGCAAAACATATAATACTATTACTTAAACATAGCTTTATCACACTTCTGAAATGAAAAGTTATAACCATGGGAATTGGGATAAAAAAACTTCACTTCATACATTTTAATTAATTTATTGGAAAACATGACTTTGAAAAACACCCCCTTAATTATGCATTCAGTAGAACTGGACAAACTGTAGACATAAGTTTATTGTTATCCATTATTATATATCAACTATGAAGTTTTAGACTAATTAATTCATATCCAACTAGCAAAACAAATTGGAGCAAATTCCACAAATAAATTGGGAAGTAGAGAGAATGCAGGAAAATGACGTCAAGAAAATCACATTAAATTTGTTAATTTCCAAATGCAGTGAGGTTGATATGCCATTTTAAGGATGAATCTTCTAAGATGGCAAACAAGTCATTTTTCTGGTTCATTGAACTAAATTACATTTAGTTCATTTAGCTAAATTACCAACAATGATTTGCATCTGAGACAACTAAAAAGCGGGAATCTCCGAAGGCTACTTCATCCCTAATGCAAGTTTTCCACTGGTGCGTGAGTTCTCCATATGCATACTGTAGATCAGTATAATTTTATGCTGGTTATGATTATACTAGTCTGCTTTAATATATACATATCTTCACAAAAAGAAAGTGAAAATATGGATATCTTATACTTGCATCAGTCTGTTTCAGGATCTCTTACAAAACCTGGCCAAAGTGACTGAAATGAAAACTAACAAAGTGAATCACATGGACATCCTCACAATTAGTGAAACAAGAACTAAAGGACACAAATGGAAACAAAGGGGGTGATGAATTTAAAATTAACAAGAGGAAAACTTTTTGCACAAAGCTGTGGGAGTCTGAAACAAGCCTCCCAGCCATTTCATTGAAAGCTGATACCCTGGTTTTCTTCAAGAAAGAAATGGATGAGATCACAGATGACTGATTGAAAGACTTTCTTGCATTTGCAGCATTGACAGGTAAGCCTTTTTCATTGCTTGTTCATTCCCCCCTTAACTTCATGGTGCAAAACTCTATACATCGTTTCAGTTTCTAAAGACCAGAAGTCAAACATGATAGGAATGTAATAACTATACTACCATCTTTTTCTCCCTGTTATTCCTTTGTGGGACTGTACATTTCAGCAAGCCTGTTATTTCTTCACTAAAGGCATCAGTTTTGCCAATTGTTGAACCTGAACCAGTAAAGGGTAAAGCACAAAACCTGTATGTACAGTACATCAATATACTGCAACAACAAGTACATGTTCAACCAAGAAAACTCCATATGGCACATGACCCTCTCATACAGTAGCTGTTGTTGGTAAATACTAAGTTTTTTGCATAAATCACAGCCTTGTTGATAGTTTGGAGAATCTCCATTATTATGTTTAGCAATTTTGTCAAATTCTAATGATAACAGAACTAGACAAGGAAGATTAAAGGACAGCATACTTAATACTTTGGCATTGGCTCACCTGGAAGAGTCAACTACAGCGCTAGCCAGAGATGGACTTCATTACAACCCCTCTCACTTCCCAGAGGAAACCAGAGACCTGGGAGCTGCTAAAGTGATGAAGCTGAAGTCGAGGAAAGGGTGCTAGAGAAGATGTGCAAGATTAGAACAGCCTTCCTCCCAAACTGTTCTACTGTTAAATGACACCATTGTTCACAACTACTGTACTGGTGTTGGTCAAATAAGCTTGCTGTATCTGCAAAAGAAAAAGGTGCTAGATGATGCAAGGTTTTGGATGAAAATATACAGTACCCCTGGTACAAAAGCTTTGCTGTCATAGGCAACAGAATGTACTGTATGTAAAATGTATGATAACAATTACACTAAAATGGCATTTTAGGACTTGCAACATGTTCAGATAAACAGTGCATGTGTCAGAAAAACAATATATTGACCTTGGCCTTCAGCAGGCATGTGTCCAGTAACTGAAGTTTTTCAACTTTTATACTGTAACTGAAATGTTATACTCGAACATTTTAAACTGTTCAGCTCCAAAATGTGCAGGATTCACCTCTCCATAATTCTTTACATTTTTCAAACCTTTATCTCGGGCGGTGCTGTGGCTCTGTGGCTAAGGATCTGCACCTATGGCTGGAAGGTTGCCAGTTCGTATCCCACGGCCAGCAGAGAAATCGTACTCTGTTGGCCTCCTGAGAAAGGCCCTTAACCCCAGCTGCCCCAGGGGCGCCAAAATGTCTGACCCTGTGCTCTGACTCCAAGCTTCTCTCTGTCTGTGTGTCTGATGGAGAGCAAGTTGGGGTATGTGAAAAAACAAATTCCTAATACAAGAAATTGTATCTGGCCAATGAAGTGATCTTATCTTACCTACAGTAAATCTCTGCTATCTGCTATCTGAGTTTGTATGTTCTCCCTGTGTTCACATGTGTTTCCTCTGGGTGCTCCAGTTTCCTCCCACAGTCCAAACACATACAGTACTGGTAGGTTAATTGGCTTTTGGGAAAATTGAATCAAGTGTAAGTGTGTGTGAGTCTATGTCTGTGTGTGCCCTGCAATAGACTGGTGTCCCATGCAGTGTTATCCTGCCTCATGTCCTTGTTGGGATGGGCTCCGTTTCCCCCCCACAACCCTGTATCAGATAAGGGGGTTTCGAAAATGGATGGATAAATGAAAAACTAAAAATGGAAAGCTTACTTTCAAATAGATAGACAATCAATTAGTGAATAAATTAGGTTACAATTTAAGTATTCGGGAAAAATCATTCTTGATCATTCTGTCTCTGAAACAATATGTGTTCAGCATGGGTATCTACACCTGGTTATTTAGATTGTTTATTCTGAGGGAGATGCATTAGCTACAGACCATTACAAATGTCGTTCATCCCTCTTCCGGAGGCCTATAATACTTTATCTGATGTGTGGTTCAGTTTTGCTATCATTCCGTAACAAAAAGTATAGTCCGGAACATTTATTTGTAAGCACAGTTACAATACCGTATATATTGTTCATAAAGAATTACCACTGCTTTCTTAATGGAAATAGTATCTTGCATTCTTCTATCTTACCAGACTTGACTGCTGAGATAAAGAAAAATAAATCCACTGGTCTAAGCCAAACAAAGGAGAAAACTCTATATTGTTTATCTATATGACAGTCTGGCAGTCAAAACTCTATGTGAATCCTGCTGATGCCTAAAGAACACATGTGTGGAATTTTGTAGAGAATATGCGAGATAAAAGTATGGACGCTTTCCTTAAATCAATCAAATAAAGAGGTAGGTCGATTAAATCAAAGAGACAACTTTTGATTAAACTGTCACTACACTTTTATTATTTCTCAAATTCATCAATGAAGGCCTGATTCCTGACTGGGGATGGCACATTTTTCATTAGCATGATACCATAGTATATCATACAATGTTTAATGTTACTTTATTCATTTTGATTATCCTCTTTGGAAACCCTTTCATTCAAAGAGACTGCTGCTACAGAGTCAGTTACAACAGAAGCACAGATTTTAGGTCTTATAATAGAACATAGAAAAGAACACTGTTTGGTTAAATAACATGTTTGCTTTGTATAGTAAGCCACTGACTTGTGCCAGGAACAAGTCATTTCTGATAGTCACTACACCACTACTTTGTAGTTGACATACCATGGATTGTGAATGTTTTACATAGTGATTACAATCCTTCAGAAGGAAGTGCATGCATAGTACTGTATATTTGTCTGCAAGTTGCATTGGTCTGGGTGAGATGCCACCCATTCCATGTGTAGTTGCTGTCTCTTCTTGGTCAGTTATCTTGTGGTACATGCAGAAATATAAGGCAGAGGTAGATAAAATCCCATCAAACCCAAAACACTCCTGAAACATGATCAATGTTATAATGTCAAAATAACCATAAAGCTGAACGAGGAGAAAGATATCACCCATCTATGTCATGGGAAATGGATATATTTTCAGTTAACAAGTTAGTTTTCTAATTATAGGAAAAAGACTGATAATGTATCTTCAAGTAGGAAGCTGCGTTAGCATGTATAGGCTACAAAGGAACAAGTTAAAGGTCATTCCATGCTGAAACTAGAAGTAACAACGTTTCGGCTGAGGAGCCTTCTTCGGGTGTGAGTTTGGGTGTGATAATGTATCCTTTTTGCTGGAAACTGAAATGAAGCTGTGCTCTTTTAACATAGCTTAGGTAGAGTTAAGAAGAAAACTTTTCTACCAATTGAACATGAATGCTAATATTTCATTTCACTTGTATTTCATTACATTTGCTTCATAACTGGGTGAACACTCCAAAAAGACAAGTGAAATAAAACATACAGATGCCCTGTGTTTTGCATTGTAAAATGTGTTGGTTATTTTGCACATATTAAATACGTCACTGTTAGTGGTGCTGTATGAACATTGTTAAAATAACCTTAAAAACTAGTACATTACCTCCCTAATGTACTGGACTCTGAAGATCATTATGCCATGAATGATGTTCTTGTTTGTTTTTTTGTCCTGACACTGATCATTTAAATGGAAATAATCCACAAATGTGAGAAAATCATGATGGATTAGTGTTGAACTGCTTTTCCATGTGTGAAACAATCCTCTGATCATCAGAGCACAATACAAAAAAACAAAAAACAAAAAAAACATCTTGATAAAGACAAGAAGCTTAAGCACAGATGTTCAGAGAATAGAAATTAGAAGATCCCTTAGTGTGCTGTTTGCTATCCCTGGATGATAAATACTGGAGAATTCCTAAGAAGCCTTGAGGCATCCTTTTTTTTGGTTCGGATAGAGCTTTTTGCTCCTATTTTAATTCATTTTGGTAGTTAAAAGTGCATCGTCTTTGGCATGGACTCCTTCAGGTTGACACTGGGGTGACAAACGCTTTTCATGTGTGCTGAACCTGTCAGAATTAAGGGAGCAGTTTTTACTAAAGCTGTCAGTTTTTGTATAAATCTCAGTGTAGCATGACTGGCTACCCGCCTGCAGTCTTTCGTGAGTTGCAGTTTATAAAACAGGCTATACTGCCTTGCAGAGGCTCTCAGAACAACAGTTTATACAAGCAATAAAGGCTCCCAGCCTCCTGATAAATCGTTTCTTATTGATTAAGCATTCATCATCCTTTACAATCTCTTGGCCTTTCAGGGTTAAGATGTAATCGGAATTATATTTTATAAAACACTTCATTGTGTGAATGTGTTAACAGAAACGTGCCTACTCAGACACAAAACTCAACTTTAAAACCAACTCTACCTGAATGCAGCTCAATATGCATGACTGCTTGAATCATGTTACAAAGTAAAAGTTTGCAGCCATTGAATTTTGTTTGATTGAAGCTGTACTCCATAAATAATACTAAAGCACTCAATCCTTTTTCCAAATTAACTCAAGTAATTTCCACATTTTACAGGATGGGAGGTATTTGCACTGATCTACTCTTTTCACGCTATTTTTGTTTATAAAGAAACAATTTTGTGGTGATCTACTGATACTGTATGTCAGCCATTTTGCTTTAAATTTATGGTTGATCTGGATTTTATAGTACCACAAGTTTAGCTTTGGATGTGTAAAAAGGACTAAACGTTAATAACCCGTCAATGAAATGTTAATGTCAGGAATACCTGACATTGAGTCAATAAGATTTGATTAGTATTGTATTGTATCATATTATATACATGGGTATAGTTAACTTTTTTGTGATCACATTTTTGAAGATCAATGTAAATTCAGGTTTGCTAAATGATGTTTCGCAAGTAGACGTTTGCTTTCTTCTTAACTAAATTATACTATAATGATAAAGTTATTATTTAAAACATAATAGAACAATTAATTGGAATGCAGTAGTTGCTATAAAATATTGTAACCCCTAATGGTACAGTATTTCACATTTTTTTTCTGGATATCCTATCTAGACACATTCTTTAGTAGCGCCTGATGCTTATTTTCTGTCACTGTAGTTTAAGCCACAAGTTAAAGCCACTTACAAAATTGTTTTTTTTTATTTTCTATAATCCCAGTTTTAATTTGGATTGTTTGTGGGCCAGAACCTTTCTGAAAATCAGCTTTGCAGGTCATATCAGGCCATAGGATATTTGGGTTTGTGCTAGTTTACTCTAACTCTTAACCCACTCTTCCTATACAAAGAAAAATTTAAAAAGCATTATTAATTTTACCTAAACAGCAAGTAGCTATAATTTTTTTTCCTTAAGCAGAAAACAGTATCATTTGATAGGACATAATATTAAAAAATCGTTGGGCAAATAACTAGTATCGCTGAAAAAAATATTTTAAATGGGTTGACTATATTCACTAAACCTGGAATGCTGTGATGTGTCCTGCACTGTCAGATGCACTGTAATTGTAAATTGGTTACAATTAATACTGAGTAGTAGTAACGGAGTAAAAACACTGTTTTTATATTTTAGGGTTAAAAAGAATTGGCACTGATGAGTGCATTTCTAACCATGCTGAAAGTAAAATGGAGACAGTAATGTGTAAAATTTACAAAATAGATGAATAGATGAAATTTTCAGATATGCACAGCGCAATGTTCTGCGATTCAGAACGAGGCAACAAAACGTCCGGTGAGGTGAAGCAGCCTTATGACACTCTAAACACACGGGCTTGTGAATACATCTCTTTAAATCTAGATAGATAGAAATAGAAATATTGCTCTCGACTTCACGATGGTTTTGTCAACAAATACACCTTGTTTGTTAACTCTGTCTGCAGATCACGTTCGAACATTTCCGAGGCGATATGTCTCCTGCACAACCTGTACTTATTCGCTAGTGCATCTTATTACAATAGTCATTACAGTGACTAGTGCGTAGGAAGGGGCAGTTCACGTCACCATTCTCACAAACTCTCAAAACCATGGCAACTATATATAGTGCTTTCACGAAGTTCACGATTTTGTGCTTGATGTGGAACTTGTCAAATTCTGTGATACTGTTAATTTTATTTTGTTATGGTGCTTTTTGCAGGGGCGTGTTCAGTGTGCCTTTCTAGAGCCCTCACAGCTGTGGCTCGTCCTCCGGCAGCCAGAACAGCTGTGGCTACTAAAAGTCATGCGTCGCCCTTCATCCAGGGCTCCGCCTCCACACTGAACACGCCCATGCAAAATGCACCATAACAAAATAAATTAACAGTATCATAGAATTTGACAAATTCCACATCAAGCACAAAATTGTGAACACCCCCTGAAGGGACGAGCAGGGCCAACCCCAGATGGGGAGGAACTTCCACTGGCCGTCCCGGAGGGATTGTAACCGAGTATAAGGCCGTCGTTTATCTTCTTTTTATTTTCTTTTTCTGTTTGCCTGTCCTGTCATTTATCTCTACCGGGACAGGCAGACCTTTTTCACACGTCGAGTTTTTATTTTGTTTTGGCTTTGCGCTCTTCCAGACTGCACCCCGTTAAATAGGGTAAGTCCAGTCAGGTTACCGCTGTGCTGAGTGGTTCTTTTTCCCCAGGCTGGACCCCATTAAACAGGGGAACCCCAGCCTGGATGCCATGGTGCACAGTGTCACATTTATCATTTTGCTGTGGTTTTGTCCCCTTTTTTGTGTTGTTTTGCTAACCTCACACCGTCCCTAGGGAGACAATCTGTCTTTCTTCCATGAGTGCTGCTTCACCAATGCCTGTCCAAACCACCTCTGGACACATGGACAGAAAAATACAGTGCAGCAGCCACACCCTCGTGCTGTCAAAAACATAAAACAGGCAAGTCAGAAAAGCATCCACCCATTTTCTAACTAACTTTATCCAAATCAGGGTCATTAAGGAGCTGGAGCCTATCCTGGCAAGCACTGGGCACAAGACAGCGTACACCCCAGACAGGACACCAATCCATTACAGAGCACAGAGACACAAACACACTCACACACTAGGGCCAGTTTCCCCAGAAGCCAATTAACCTGCCAATATGTCTTTGGACTGTAGGAGAAACCAGAGCACCCATACAAAAGAGAAACATACAAATTAAACACAGATAGGATCCCAGGTCTGGAATTGAACCCTGGGCCCAGTGCCTCAAGGCAGTATTGCTAGCTACTGTGCCATACCAGTCAGAATGGCTCAATGTGCTAACAGGGAGAATGCATGAGCTAGGGGAATGACTGCAATAAAATCCCATCTTCAAGCTCAGTGACCATTCCAATATGCTTAAAAAATGTCCAGAATTAAATTCAGTCTCTTGGATAGCATCATTAGAGGAAGTATGCTATTGTAAAAAAAAAGCATACTTCCTCTAATGGCATTTACACCAAGCTTAGTGGAAATCGTAAAGTTGTCAGAATAAAATTGTTCTACATTACAAGGATGTTGCTGTTAACTCTAGCCAAACCATAATATTCTTCAAATACAACATAGTGCGTATTTTTTGCAATTGATTTACACTTTATGATTAAAATTGTATAAAAAATGACACAGGCATAATTCAATATGATCAACAGACAAAATAAATTTACACATTAATATTTTAGGCAACGCTCAAACACCTGTAGTCTTTTAGTGAATTTTCGGTTACTAGAATAATGCTTAAACTGTTATAGAAACACTCAGCTGACAATTATTGCTTTATTGAATAGTATTAGTAGGCAATACAGTAAGTACCACAAAAGATACTATTATATGAATAAGGCATATACTGTACAAAAACAGCTATCTTAAGTGGGAAACAAAAGGAAGGTTACGGGTGCATTTTATACTGTATGTGGCAGCAGGCCCCTTCACAAGCGTGCAATCAGATAATACTATCAGATTTCACATTATACAAATTTGACCTGTAAAGGCTCAAATGACTGGAGCCAAAACAGATGTCATTTTCTTGTTGCAATTTCTCAGAGAAGCTTATTGTGAATGAGCATTAGGACTTGTACATATGCTCAGAGCTTCTGGTCAGCTTGCCTCCAGTTGATCTGCTGCTCATATTCTTGTGATTCTTAAGAGTAATAATGGGTTCATGGCTCTAACGTGTAATCTATTTTCTGAGTCGTCATAAATCAATTTTGAAAACTGTCTCAGTGGCAAGACATATTTTGCACAAAGAACACTACATTTTCTAACCATATTATACTAATTATAATATATGTAATGCTACAAAAAAATGTTACAAAACATGGCAGGCCACAGACAGCTGTCCTAAACAACATTTGTCTGTTTATACCGTATAAGATCTCGTTAAACAGTACACAAGTGGTCATGAATGTAAATCTTTTTCATTTTATACCAGCATAATACTACTTTTTTGTTTTCTCAACAGTTCACTCCATTTGAGAGACAGTGATTCAGAGCAGAGAACAAGGGTTGATTAAAATGAAGAGCCTCCATGAAAACCAGGACCATGCAAATTTCAGCATCATATAGTATTTTTTCTGATCCCCCTCTCTCCTTCTGAAGCTTTTGCTCAGTAGAGTGCTTTGTTTATTTGCATGACCTGGTACAGATCCGTTTCTCTACCACGGATGGCTGATCCAAACCCTCACAATGATTCATTTTTTAATTCGTTTTACACTTTGTGATGAGTCCAGGTTAGGTTTTTTCTTTCAAACATTTCAACTTTGTTTAAAAAACCATATGTGAATAAAGCTCCCACATCAAGCATCACATTAAGACTTCTGGGTTTTACGTTCAAATAAAGCAGCAATATGACAAATCAACGCGTCTTAAACACTCGGAAGGAAAAGCAGAAAAAAAACAGCTTCACGCAATGAAACGTATTCTTTGTACAATAATTTCGACCACAAGTCACAACTTTTAAATGCTTTCACTTTTTGCTTAAGGGAGATGTGTATTGATTATGTTACAATTAATTATGCACATAAATAATTAGCATGACAGAGAAGTGGATTAGCATTGATCCTTTGGCTAGCAAAATGTCTTCCTTGTGCTGCAGTGCATCATTCCTTTTGACAGCTTTCTAAAGAGCCTGTTGATTGCAGTCTTCTTAAAAAAATCTGATTTAAAATATTGATGGAATCCCGCAGAAACTGGACACATTAAGTAACATTACGTATTAGAGAACAGCATACTTTTCATTGCATGTGTATATATCGCTTAAGATAAAATCCCTTTATTGGCCATATACAATTTCTTGTATTAGGAATTTGTCATTTCACATACCCCAGCTTGCTCTCCATGAGATACACAGACAGGGAGAGAGAAGTTTCAGATCAGCCATTTATACAGCGCCCCTGGAGCAGGTGGGGTTAAGGGCCTTGCTCAGGACCCCAACGGCTCCTGAGCAACAGGTGCAGCCACAGGTGCAGATCCATAGCCACAGAGCCACCATGCCGGCCCGTGTACGTGTTGGTAATTATGTACAATTTAAAAAAAAATGTTTTACATTTAACATTGTTGCAATAAATGGGGACAGCTCAGTTTCAGCTGGGATTAGCATGGTTTTACTTTCCATCCTGAGACAATGAGTATTGTTCTGCTGTATTTGCTGTCCTTGGGCCTTTGACGTAAGTAAACATAAGGAAGATACAGATAATCAAAAGAAGTCCTAATAATTGACCTAGGTTAATTAACTTCACTGTTAAATCATTACGATCACCATATTAGAGAATAAATATACAACAGTGACTGGGCCATTCACAGGAGGTCATTAATCCAGCCTTCATACTGTATGAATGGACCACACAATAAACAGACATATATACAAAGAGAAGGGTATGAACAAGCAGAATGAAAAAAGACAGACATCATCTTCACCCATCATCATCAGAAGCTGTGCCAGGAGAGAGCTCCTCTTCCCCATCAGTTTATTATATATGAGACCTCCCTGTCTTATTTGGAAATCATGATTTCCTTCATTGTGGAAATCATAGACAAAATCATTCACTTTCCAGTTTTTAGTGGTGTACGGTATTGTAATAAGAGAGGGAAATTTAGTCTTTAGTCCTGGTAAGAATCCATTTTGTTTATTCGGACACTCTCTCTTTGGCCCATGATATTGTGTTCCATATGCAGTTGATTATAAGAGTAGAGTTCTGGGTATTCTATGTATGTAGAAGGTAGGGATATGGAAGTCACAGACAAATGTCCAACAACAGTGTACAAGTAGCTGCTCTATGTTGTGTAACATTGTGTGTTGTACACTTGTGTTATTTAGTGTTAATACATTTTTACTTGCCTTGTAATACTCTTTTATGAAAATTAAAATTAAAGAGCACATGCCACTTCACGCTTGATATTTACCAATTTGAGGCTGAACTGATTATTTCATTGCATAGCAAGCTCCTGTCAAAATTTGATTCTGGTTTGATTTTTATATGGATTTAATAAGCTTCCTATTTTGCAACTTTTACACCCTTAGGTTTTTTTACAATATAATTTGTGACACATAGCAGAAAAAATGGTTTTATGCCATAGTGCATTTTGACACATTCATTTACCCCGTTTGTTTTGAGCTGCACATTTTAAAACAATGCTACAATTTTGTGCTAAGAGGTTTGGACATTCACTGAACAAAATGGATTCTTACCAGGACTAAAGACTAAATTTCCCTCTCTTATTACAATACCGTACACTACTAAAAACTGGAAAATGAATGATTTTGTCTATGATTTCCACAATGAAGGTTTTTTTTTCCAATTTTGTTTATTAAATATTAGAGAGTAGTCACAGCAGTGACTGTAGCTGCATTATTGTAGCTGATTCCTTTCAAAAATGGCTGAATGAGATCCTCAGATCAATAAACTACTGGAAAAACAAAACAGATCCTGGGCAGAGAGGATGAATGGACAGGACCCTTTCGTTGTAATCTTCCCTGCGGTAAATGTTTAAATTATTAATTGTCAGATATTAGTCTGTACTATACACTTACACAGAACCTTAATTTCTATAATTCCTGCATTCAGCAAATAACTACGAGGTGTGATCTTCAAAAACATTTAATTTGATTTACTTCTCAAATAAGATTTTATAGGGTAGTTAAAACACTGTGCACAAGTCAAGTCACAGTGATCTATGACCAAATTTCACAGCTTCATAATAGACAAAATGTATAATGCTATCTCAGATTAATCATTAGAAACTTGTTTCAGCATAATAAATGTGGCTAATTGTTTCTTTAATTCACTTCAAATGCCAGAGTGCATGCCTGTATATTGGTTTAACACAATTAATGTTTTAATGCTAGAAATGTTGATTGCATTTGTATTTACTGCACATTGATCAGATAGATCACAAACTTAAACATATAGGAGAACATATATCCAGGATGCTTAAATTGGTGCCAGGGATCCTTCTTGATTTGCATCCTTCCACTGAGACAGTTTCCAACAGCTCTCAGGTCTCAGAAAGATCAAATATAGACAACTGTGCCATGAAAATATTTTCACATTTTGTTTCCAGATAAAGACCTACATTTACTCTAAGAGCCCAAAAGATCAGAGGTCCCTTTCTGTGAACGCACTGATATTGAAAGTTACTTTAATAATAATAATAATAATAATAATAATAATAATAATAATAATAATAATAATAATAATATATAGTGCTTTTCTGGACACTCCACTCAAAGCACTTTACAGATAATGGGGACTCCCCTCCACCACCACCAATGTGCAGCATCCACCTGGATGATGCGACGGCAGCCATAGTGCGCCAGAACTCTCACCACACATCAGCTATTAGTGGGGAGGAGAGCAGAGTAATTAAGCCAATTCATAGGTTTATTAGAAGGCTATGATTGGTAAGGGCCAATGGGAAATTTGGCCAGGACACCAGGGTTACATCCCTAACTCTTTTCGAGAAACACCCTGGGATTTTTAATGACAGCAGGGAGTTAGGACCTCGGTTTTACATCTCATCCGAAGGACGGCACCTGTTTACAGTATAGTGTCCCCGTCACTATACTGGGGCATTAGGACCCACATATACCGCAGGGTGAGCGCCCCCTGCTGGCCCCATTAACACCTCTTCCAGCAGCAACCTTCCAGGTACTGACTAGGCTCACACCTGCTGAGCTCCAATGCGTTGCCATTTGGGAGTTGCAAGGTGATATGGCTGCTGGCATAATAATAAATGGTTAATAGATACAAAACAATGAGAGACGTCCATTCCTCTTAAGACGGCTAGTGTGATCTCTAACTTCCAGGTCCGTCTCTGACAAGTGCTGCCCAGCTAACTTCCACTTTACACTCTGTGTCTTTTAGATTTTACACTTCTAGACACTCTGAGTACTACTGTATCTCTGAACTCATTTCTATTGACAGCTCGCTAACAACCAAGCGGAAAGCTCAAAAACTGAACCTGCAATTGAACTTATCATCGGTTAAAAGCCTAATTAAAGTGAAACAATCTCTATGCAAGATACTCATACACCCTCTGCAGTATACTGTATGTTGAAGAGTGTCCAAAAAGAGGTCACATGCATTGCCATTTTTCTTAGACACTCTATTCTATAGCAATCTTTCAGACTGTAATATAGACTGCTGCAATGAAAAAAGATGAACAAGTTGTTTAATTGAATCTATTTGTTTTTGTCCCTGTCTCTTGTGTTTTGTTTTACTGTATTGTAAAGCAATGAAAGTCACTATGTTAAACAAAAATGACAACACTTACAGTAGTATTTGGAATGAATCATAGGTTACATCAGGTAACTTTGCCTTTCATATGCATAAACATAGTTCTTCTTTAAAATACTAGCAGCCTGTGACTGATTTCCAAGGCTAAATGCTACACCTGATTTGCATAATATCTCGTGAAACATTCTAAAGGAAGAATAGTTAGTTAATTTTACAATATCAATTTCTTTTTGTACAGTAAATTTGAAAGTGTTGGAAGGTTGTCCAGATTCTTATTTCAAGGTTTAGGTGGTACCACAAGGTAAAAGAAAGTTAGTCTCTCCTTTAATTAGGAAGAAGACATTTAATACAAACAGAAGTCTTTCAGATTAAGATGGTGAGCTTGAAACATCAAGCAGAGAGCAGGTGTTCCACTGATAAGACTTAGTGAAATTGCCCACATGCAGGTTGTGAACAGCAAATATGTAAGCTCTTGTTGAAGAGACATTTTGCATTTAATATCTGAAGTTAGCACAAGTGACATGATGACAAGTACTGTAATTACCACTTTGAACACTGAATGGAAAAAAAAAAGATTCTTACTGAACTGTATGATGGAAATTCCCATTCTGATATGGACACATTGAACTTCTCGTTTTTATTGTTTGCTTTTGTAATAATAAATGCATTTTACACATGACGGAACTTAATCCCAGTCAGAGCAATATAATTTAAGTACAAACAACTTATTTTAGAAAATAATGAGCAGAAACATAAGGATAATCAAATACAATCCACATGTCACACAAACACTAGAGCTACTCTGCAGAAGGAATGTCAGCATGTGTATGCCTGTTATATACTAAATTATATTGAGAGTTGCTTGAAGTGGTATTTAAAGATAGCTTGAAATGTATGTGAAATATCTTAAAATAAACCAGATGTTGTTTCTGAATAATTCTTCATTAAATACAATAATAATAATAATAATAATTGCTTACACTTATATAGCGCTTTTCTGGACACTCCACTCAAAGCGCTTTACAGGTAATGGGGACTCCCCTCCACCACCACAAATGTGCAGCATCCACCTGGATGATGCGATGGCAGCCATAGTGCGCCAGAACACTCACCACACATCAGCGATCAGTGGGGAGGAGAGCAGAGTAATGAAGCCAATTTATAGAGGGGGATTGTTAGAAGGCCATGATTGATATAGGCCGATGGGAAATTTGGCCAGGACGCCGGGGTTACACCCCTACTCTTTTTGAGAAACACCCTGGGATTTTTAATGACCACAGAGAGTCAGGACCTCTTTACGTCTCATCCGAAGGACGGCACCTGTTTACACTATAGTGTCCCCGTCACTACACTGGGGCATTAGGACCCACATGAGCCGCAGGGTGAGCGCCCCCTGCTGGCCCCACTAATACCTCTTCCAGCAGCAACCTTAGTTTTTCCCAGGAGGTCTCTCATCCAGCTACTGACCAGGCTCACACCTGCTTAGCTTAAATGCATTCTAAAATTGAATGCATTAATACGGTTTATTTTAGAATGAAGAGGGAGATTTTTAAAATTTGAGACATTAAAATAAAGTTATTTTCTAAGTCACTGAATCCAGTACATTTTAAAAGGAAGTTATCTGCAATACTTATAAATGAATCTGAGAGCACTGCTGTGAATAGTTTTGGATTGATTGGTCAAGACAATCTCGCATCTCAGCAAACTTGCAGTCATGTCCCTCCTCAACTATCCTTCTGTCAGTCACAACGGATCCTGCTGTATCTTAAAGATGAATGGCTCATTTTGGTGGGAAGAGTCTGTCTACCCTTCCTACTACTTCCAATAGCACAGTACAGGAGTGAGCTGATAAAGCAGCAGTTGGCATTTGACAAATGGCCCGCATACAAATAAAAACCACAAGAAAAGTACTGTATATTTCAGGATTCCTGGAAATCATTTAAAGAGACCTCTGAAAATGTTCGAGGTGTCTCCAAAATTGATTTTAAACATCTGAAAATCTTTTAGGGATATTTTATTATAGCTTATCTTAAGTATTTACATTTGTACATCTTTTACCTATATTGTCTAGAATAGATAAGCCGTAAAAGGGCAAATAAAATGTTAGCAAATATACAGTAAATAACATAGATTTTAAATCAAGGAGTGTTTTGTTAAAAGTGCTTAATGCTCTAGTTAAACCACATTTAGAAAATCATGTTCCACCATTTTACATAAAAGGCACTGCTACCCTGGAATCTGGCCAGAGAATAACAACCAGATCGATTCACAGGCTTAAATGAATGCCCTATACTGAAAGGCTGAAGAACCATTAGTAATTAACAGAGAAGACTGCAAGTGGACCTGATTCAAAAATCCTCACAGCTACTGACAGTCAACTGACTGTGGACTTGTTGAGCATCAACAGTAAAACATGAGCCAGAGGACACAAGTGAAAACTCTGTTGCAGTGCCTGAGAGACTGAGAGAAGGAGATGCTGCTTCTCACTTTGTCGGAACATGGAAAAAGCTACCCAACCTGATACCCTGACTTCTTTCAAGGAAAATCAGGATCAATTACCTAAAGTATTAGCAGACAAACAGGCTAGATGGGCCAAATCCCTCCTTTTATTTCTTTTGTTTTTAATCTGCCCCATGTAGCAAAACAATGCCATCAGTATTTTGGAGGTTTGATTAAGTCAGCGCATTCTCGCTCACCATCTGTGGTGTTCACAGCGCGTACCGTCTAATCTAGCAAGATGTTATTGCCAAACGCAGTTCTTTAATGATAGGCCAAAATCTGGGAGAACACGAGTCATGACATCTCACCAAGGGTGGGGGAAGGGGGGTCCAAGTGTGCTGATCTGGACAGGAGTGTTTCATTGTTACAGAATTCAGATTTAAGTCACCAAGTCCTGGGACCTCCTGAACTGCCCTTCCTGTGGTAGACAATATCCCAGTAAGACGACACACATCCTCATGCAACACTGGCTTTCTTGTGAGACAAATTTGGGACTGTGGCTTACAGTATGCTGCGGATGCCCTATTCTCCAGGCACAAAAGAGCATCTGCAACCTGGTACAAAGCACATGCGCTGCTTGTATTGCTTCCAATAGTGGTCACACATGCTGCTGGCCTGTGACTTTCTAATGTGTTAATCGGTGTAATGAACTGACCTAATGTATGTGCACCTGCTCCAAAAGAACGATTTTCATTTTTGCTCATAATGGCAATGGTGAATTTGTTAGACTGATAATATCTGATGTGCAGTATTTATCCATGTTTGATGAGAGTTCATAGCATTGCAGGTAGGAGATCCCTCTAGCTACTTAAATATCCTTTTGCAAACAATGACAAAGTACACAGGCAGTTACAGTACGTCTCCCACTCCATATGCAATGTGTTGATGTCATATTGGAACAAACACCTCAGCAGGTAGGCACTGTCTGTTATTTGTCTGTTAATGTCTCGTTATTTGTATTACAGTACCTGCAGCTATGTACAAATAAATGCGTTATAATGGGGCAGCTGGTGTCTTAGTTATGGTAACACTCTCATACAGTATGTTGCAATCTCTGTCTCAATCCATTCCATATTTTTCAAAGAAAGTTTTATGTCTTCTGTGGAGAAGCATTTATAGTCATATTTCAAAGCACTAGTTTTGAATGGCTGGATATAGGTCATTCTCTTCTCCCACTACAATGTTTTATAGGCCGATGCTGTTTAATCAATACTTAAAGACTTTTTACTCAGCAGGAATATGTGAAATATTACTTTCTGGGGTTACTTTTTTCCCAAGAAATATTTGCTGATCTATGTTAAGCTGCACTACGCTCTTAAATCTTCTTAATTGTGGATTCCAATTAAACAGATACATTCCTCAAGGTGAGGGAATCTGGTCTGAAACTTTTCCTTTTTCATCACTGACTTGGCCTTGAAGAGTTTTCATTCAGTCTGGTACAAATCATCAAAGTAATTGAAATGATGATTTAAAAAGAATATATTTTAAGATCCTGAAACGCTACAAATTAAACAGATGCACAAGTTCAGAATACAGTATATGTAGTGCCTTACAAATATAACTTTAAAAAGCTTACTGTCATGACAATTTGAAGTAACAATTGATATTTGATGCAAAACCTTTTCCAAGTTGTTTGCAAAAAACAAAAAAAGAGATTATTAATATGCAATTACATTTTTTCTTTTTTCCAATACCTTTTGTTGAGTGACCTCTGTCTTTGTGCAATCAAAGCAGTTCACATGATTTCACAGGAAAAAAATCTGAAAATTCCCTCAGTCAAGTAATGAATTTCCAGCAAAATTTCAACCATGAAGACCAATACATTTTGAAATGCTGTCCAAGGTGCTTCCACCAAATATTGAGTTCATGGGTTTCAATAATAATACCATGAATATATTTCATTTTGTTCTGTTTAGTTTTTGCTGACAGTTACTGTAACTTATTTTACCCTCAGGAGTCTGCAGTCTGAGCATTCAAATTTCAAATAAAAAGTTTATTTTTACCTATTTTTTTCTGCATGATTTTCTACTCCTATGAATGGGATACTGTACCTTAGGAAGAAGGGTCTGAATGTTTTTACAAGGCACTATAATCTATTGGGAGGGTCATATTTTTACATAAGGTTTGCTGAGGCAAAAGGATAAGAGCAGTAATGAGCTAGTGCTGAAGCTATAGCTTTTTATTAATATTTGAGTTATGAAAGAAGGTAGCCCAACTGTTACTCGACTCTGGACAAAAACGTATTTACAGTTTTACAAAAAGTTGACAATTTGTTTTAAGCCATCTGACCAGCAATACAGCTTGTGCAGTGAGGCATTGCAACTTGCCAATCACACAAAAGCTCGTTAGATGCATTTTTACCCAACGAGGTCCAGGTGGAACAATGCCTGATCAGGTCACCTTTAAAAAGGCCTTAGGTCACTGCAAGAAAAAGGCCACACTTAGTCAGTTTTCCGTGCATTCTATAATGCTTCGAAAGTCACCAGAAGCAAGGGAGAGGGCCATTGGCATGCTGCAGGCATGTGCCAGCGTTGCCAGACACTATGGAGTTAGCCGACCCACTGTGTCCCGACTGCAGAGGCGGTTTCAGCAGACCGGCAGGACAGATGACCGTCCAAGATCCGGTCGCCCTCGAGTGACCACACCAGAGCAGGACTGTCACATCAGACTGGTCCATCTGAGAAATCGTTTCAGATCTACCACCCATACTGCTGCTGAAACAGCCGGCAGACACAATGCCAACATCAGTGACAAGACAGTGAGGCTCCATGCTGCTGGCCTTAGAGCAAGGCGACCTGTCAGAGGCCCTCTGCTCACACCTCCTAGACGTCACACCCGACTGGCTTGGGCCAGACAGAGGCTGCGATGGACTTGTCAGCAGTGGCATCAGGTCCTCCAAGGATGAAACACCCTGTTCCACGCAGACGGAAGAGTATGGAGGAGGAGGTGTTGCATTTCTTTTTTCCCAGTCAGTATACAGTATATTGTATCCCTAAACGTGACATCTACTGTATGGTAACACAAGAGGTTGAATAGGGCTGAGCTTGGTTTATAAAATGTCCTTGGATGTGATTTTGTTGCAGAACAGAACAGAAACTACTTCTGCTTTGCTCTCCCCATGCCCATCCATTAATAAACTTACTTCAAACCTGCACAGAACTGCACTGTGACTTTTTGTCTAAAAACTATCCTTATTATCCTTATTATGTTCAATAGGAAAGGATAATTGGTAGATGTGTGTTAACATTGCAGTGAAAGGATAAGATTTGGGTTCAGGTTTGGCAGCAAGGATAGTGTTAGGTTAAGTGAGAATTAATTAATGCTACATTTTGTGTGAGTGGGAATGTCAGGGTGCGTTTGAGCAGATAGTAATAGGCTCACAATCAGAAGACGCAGTTTTGAGGGAAAGGAATAATTTTGAGGTGATGACACATCAATGCTTAACATTCTGATTTTCAGCAATAAACTACGTTCTACCTTCAAAGACACAGAGGAAAGAAATAATCAAAGAGAACATAGAATAGTGTTTTGAGTACAATGTATGTGTTACTACTGATTTCAGACTGTATGTTCCTATGTGGAAATATCACTGCAGATAACCATAGAAATCTATCGAACTTAAATCTGTGGTTATACTTAACACATCCAAGGTTTTTAACTTAATTTAATTTAAACCTTTTACTCATCTGCAGGTCATTTGAAAACCTATGTGTGTAAACAGTGTGTGTAAAGTTTTGTTATGTACTTCCACAAAGGTAACATTTTATAGTACACATCACCTTGGATTAGTACACTAATCACCTTTTTAGCGATTAGTTGTTCTACAGTATGCACAACTCAGGCAATGTTCATGTCAGATAAGCTCCTAAAGAAACATGCAAAGGAAAAGTAAACATTGCATTTGTCAAAAATAGCTGAAGTCACATGGCTACACCTGACTTGAAAATAAATATTTTCCACTTAAGACAATTTCAGACCGGGTGACAGGTTGACCCGTATCATTTGAGTCTGGCCCGATTCCTCATGTAGTGGCCCCCCATGACAGCTGTAGCTTTACTGGACTATGAGGAAATCCCCTGGCCTGCTTCCCAAGATCGACGGCTGTGACTCAGGACACCTGGAACTAATAGAGCCACACCACTCTATTAGTTTGAAATCCTGCTGCTGGTGGCGTGATGGACAACGTAGTGTGAAAATTGGCAGATGGCTGAACAGTGCATGTGAATGAGGACGTTCATTCTCCTGCTCCTTCCCACACTGAAACAGCAAGTCTTTAACATGCACAGCAATATACTGCAAATGCCATGGGAACCTTCAACAGTCTTAAATATGCCTGAGCATACTGTGCTTCAACAATGCCTGTCCTATACAGCAGCCATGAGGCCTTTTTAGGAGTTGTGTATATTTTAAACAGTTAACCTGGAAGACAAGTTAAGCGTACAGTATGTGTCAATTACACAATAAATTATTAGGACATTCAAAATGTCACAATATAGCATCTTTATTATCCCATGATTTAAATCATTTGATGTCTTCATTAAGTGCATCTTCATCCTCCCAGTAATACATACACCAATGTTAAGTATTATTTATGTACTGTAGTTAACAGCACCAGTAGCTGAATCCTGATAAAATGCGCAGATGATATTTACTTTATATTCTAAGCCAACACTTTACTTCCCACTCACTCCTGTAATCAGCATACTGCTACAATCATATAATAGCACAGTATTACAGAGAGGAGAGAAGAGACAGCTGGGAATCATTGTCTTTTCAAGAACAAGTAGGGATAACATCAACATTTGACCTCTTTAGATAGCTAAATGTATTTGAAGCATGTCTTCTTTTTGTTCTCAGATTAAGGCTGAAAGAGTAGCATGAAAAAGTAAAGGTTTAAAATAGGTCACCGACGTACAGAAACAGAGCAGGCTTACTAAAACCGTGGCTTAGAAGTAGTTAGCATCCTGCATGAAGAAGCACATATTCTTGGCTTTGGCAGAGATTTTCAACTTTTACAATCTGTCGCTATAAAGAAACGTGGAGCCAAGATCTGTCTCACAAGCACGTACAGTATCGTCATATTAACATGTTTTCCTCAGCCTCAGACACTGCTGTTAACCCATGAATTGTCTTGTGTATTCAGAGAAACAATTACAAGTAATACCAGAATCAGAACACGGGAAATACTACAAACAAGAGGAAGCCATTTGTGCCATCTAACTTGTCTGAGTGCCAGTAGGTAAATTATCTGAGGACATCATTCAACCACTTCTTGAAAGAAGCCAGGGAAATCCTGACTTTTAAGTAGTAAGGCCAAGGGACACTTCTCTTAAGATCACTTTATTAGCCATGTAAAATTTCTTGCATTAGTAATTTGTCTTTTTGCATACCCCAACTTGCTCTCCATGAGACACACAGGCAGAGAGAAGCTTGGGGTCAGAGCACAGGGTCAGCCATTTATATGGCACCCCTGGAGCAGTTGGGGTTAAGGGCCATGCTCAGGGGCCCAACGGAGTAGGATTCCTCTGCTGGCCACGGGACTTGAACCGGCAACCTTCCAGCCACAGGCACAGATCCTTAGGCATCCTTAGTCCTGCCCTGTGCTTGCAGGCTCACAATTGTCTAGTCTGTGTTCATTAACCTTAAAGTAGACCACCTACTTTCAAACTAATCCTTGCTATCAGTACAAACCCTGATAGGAAAAGCAGATACAACATATACTGATGAGTAAATGCTCATTAAATACAAACTAAACATGGGAATAAATAATAAAAACTATCAAGAGGTTGAGCATTCAAAATTCAAAATTCAAATCCAAAGTGACCAATAATTTCTTTCTGGTAGTACTCCTGCTCTCTTCAGAAAAAACTATGGCTCTGGCACTTTTTCCAGCAGGATGTTTAATAACATCATTATTCTATTAATTTGAGTGTGCAGCACAACCCAACAAAAAAGACACAACAGTTATATAAAAAAGGGATTTTAAGAATAAATGAAGGCCATTACAAAATGTCACTAAGTAATTCTTTTATTATACTGTATTTGCAAATATGTAGCATTTTAATTTATTGCTGTTAGAATACATCTTAAAAATTAAAACACAAAACGCAAATGACAGACAGAAATAGTGATCAGTGCAACAAAAGGAGGATTCACATTCCTGCTCTTAGGAACCCACACACCTGCTGGCTTCTGTTCCACTGGAACATTCAATTAAATAATCAATTCCTTAACAGACCTAATTAAAGGTTGAATTGGAACGCTGTGATTTCTTTTCAGTTCCTAAATATGTTACCTTTTAAACTGCTGCGTTGAAGTAACCTAAAATCTTCAACCTTTGAGTAGGAAAAAAAAACATACAGTACTAAGGCTCCAGCCAAGCAATGTGTTGGTTCATTAAAGTGTTCATTCATGGTTAGTAAAGACCTGAGCTGCAATGACACCCAGCAGGTGTGTGGGTCATTGATGTGTAATACATCTACTTTTCCTTATAGAGTGAATACAGAGAAGAAAGTAAGTTTGGTTGTACACGTTATATAAGTGTAGCATTTTGACAGTGACACAACACCTTAGAAATGTAGCAAAACGAGCAAAAACTTAAAGGTTCAAAATAGATATCCTTTCCAACATTTAAAATGTGATTATCAACAAAAAACTGAAACCAAAACCACTTGTTTATTTCACTTGGAATCTAACTCATCCACCTCTACATTTTCTACCCACTTTATGCGATTCAGGATCGCAGGGGTGACTGAGCAACAGGCACAAGGTGGAGTACACCCTGGAGGACACGCCAGCCAATCTGAGGACGCACACAGACACAACCGGGGTCACAGACCTGCAAAGCAGCAGTGCTAACCACTGTACCACCGTGCTACAAGGGATTTGATCCATTATCTCCTAATAACGGTGTTCGTCTACTCAGGAAAGAGTAGTGGGAGTGGCAACATTTACACAGTAAATCCTGAAAACGAATACTTTCCCATGTAGACCCCAGCCAACAGGGAGAAGTTTCGTTGTCTCAGATTCCCTAGTAGCTGCTGCTGACCACAGAATGTCGGTGCATTTTTATAATGCCTTCAAGCAAGAAAACCAGAAACCTAAAACATTATTTCAATCATCCCCTCAATGAACTTACTGTTTATGCTGCACAATCTTATCTGATGCCAGTCACCAATGGTACAGATTGTGTCGCATACTCAGAAAGCATTTTGTAACCTGTATCATCACTATATTTTGCATTAGTCGTATTCTACCTTCAGTCATAATTATACCCTGTAATGCCAGGTGGCTTTTTTATGTCTGCAGTATAATTCATCCATTATATCTAAATCTTCCTTAATGGCTATTATGAACTATTTGGCATTCTAGTGTTGATATTTTCAGCTTTGGCAGGTCCCTTGCCACTCCCCAATTTTGCAATAATGTACAGATAAATGAGATAATCAATGAAGCTAAATGCTTAGGGAAAACCCTTTAGGACTTCACTGCCATTACCTCTCAGACTGAAGCATTTATCTAATAGCAGTTTTCCAGTGAGGTTAGCCGTTTCCTGGGGTTCCATTCCATCTAAAGCAGGACTGTCTCAGCCAGTCTTTAATAGCACTTAACGTTTCAAGTATTTATTTACATACAAAACATGACAGCCATGTACGGTAGGAACCCACAATGTTAAAAGTCACAGAACGCCGTGGAGGTTTCAGTCTTCATGGTTTTGAAGCAAACATAGAGTGAACTTATTACATACTTATTACATTACATTACAATATTACGCTAATATATGGATTCCTTACAACTTTGTGCACTTGTACAATGAGCAAAGCATTCTGCCTGGAACCACCAGTTAAAGTCGGTAACCTTTAATTATATCAGCACAAGAGAAAGGAAGCAACTGGATGTTCTTTTGTTTAGTTATTTTTCAACTATGTTTTTATTGAAGGAGCCACCATTATTATATTCGATGCCCAATCATTTACTCTGTTGTACTTTAAGGCAAAAAATAATTTCATGCCACATTGCCTACACCGTCAGTATTTTTACTACTACACTGCATTAATTCTAGTATTAAAAAATTGTCTGCATTATTTCGCTCTTGTTTGTTGCCTTATATCATCCTCAGAAGACACATTCTTAATGATGCCTGTGGAGGTTAGTAATTCAATTCTTTTTGACCTTACAAGATACATGCCCCTGGCTCTAAATGAAGTTCAATGGACATTTATGCCCTGACATCTGATTTGGCATTTTCAGAAACACACATAATCCAAAGCTGAAACATCCCAAAGCAATTATATTTTTAATCTGAAGTGAGGTGTTAACATAATGTTAGCTCTTCTAGTAAATTAAGTTATATAAGACTATTCTACTTCACTTATGATTAGCATACTCTATTCCTTTAAAAAGAACAAGAAAATGCACAGATTTAGTGAGATGTGTATTCCACACCACAGTTCACGCAAACTGCCATTTCTTCAATAGTGTTTGTTTTGTCGGGTATTAAGTATCATATAACTTTGCTCTCAATTAAAAACACAGACTACTGTGTGGGTGGGCAAAATGTCATGCCATGGCCCAGTGTCATAGTGGGCTGGATTTTCATCAAAAAATGTCACATTCATTAGTGAGTACAGCCTTTAGGACAAAGTCAGATGAGTATCTTTGCCTGCACCTTTGGTCTGTAATATACAGTATAGCAGCGTTCTGTATACTGTTTGGGCTGTTGTTCTGCACTGTTATATACAGTACTGTGTTATATATACAGTATGAGCTTTAATTCCAACTTTACCGTTTCAATTCCTTGTAATTATCTTACACAGCGGTTTTACATTTGATATTGCAGCATGAAAATAATTTCTAGCATTTGTATAACACCTTTCAACAAAAAAGAATCTCAAAGCGATTTACATAAAGAGGACACACCTCATCTGTTACAAAAACTGTACACAAAACCACTACACATCAAGTAGGGAAATTAGACAATGCTTCACCACTGTAATTAAGGGGGGATTTATATAGGCCACATTATGCAAACTTAGAGGAGAATTTAGGCAGGACACTGGGCTTAACACCCTTGCTCTTACAAAGAGTGCCACTAGATTTTTCATAACTGCGCAGTCAGCAACTTGGTTTAACACATCCAAATGAAACCTGATCCAGAACAGTGTCCCCTGTCACCATAACGGGAAATTGGTAAGGAAATAGACTTTTTACAGTAAATATATGCTTACTTATAAATCCAGTGTACTCCCCTTTTGTGTTTTGGAAGCAGTAAAAGTATCATTTAACTTAAACAATTAATGAAAGATTTATTAATAGAGAAAAATAATCTCATCATCAGATTAAACTGATTTGAGCCATGTGACATTTAAAAGATTTCCACTGCATCATGAGTTTAAATCTAGTAACCAGAATGCGTGCGTGATGTACTGTATGTTTTGTTTTTGCACTTATTGTAAGCAGAATTACAAAATTTAATAACGAGAGACACAGTGAATTACATTCCATATTGCATCGGCAATACTGGGGAAAGTACCAATTTAGTGGATTCGGAGTCTGTAGATTTTCAAGATATTATATTTGGCTTTACTATCTTTCTCCTCATTTGGTCAAGTTTCAGCTACTTAATACCGTTGAATCTTGAACAGACATTGAAGAGTTCAATAGCTGGTCTTGAGGGAATGCCCTGATCATTACTCTTCCTAGTATTCTTTATGGTGGAGTATAGATTGAGAAACCTGAGAATTACAGTGTCTGGGCATGAGAAGTGTCTTAGGCACTCACAGATTCCATTGTCTGAACCTATCACACTTTCCATCACATGTCCACAGCTTTAACTGCATTATATTGATCAAAACATCCTTAATGCAGTTACTAGGTTGGGTTAAGCACACTAATATGTTATACAGTACAGTTATGTATGTTTAAACAGCTTCATCAAATCTGCCTAAATTTACTGAGGTCTATTTTAGAACTTCTTTTGGCAAGAACAAAATAGTATCTGATCTCTATGCAGATGATCAATGTTATAGTATTGTTTTCGTTAGCATTACAGAATGTAAACTAAGAGCAGCCCAGGTGTATATATACCCTCCTGATCAATACGTCTGACTGTTACGTGTAAGTTCATAGAAACAATAATTAGAACTAAATTAAAGGATCAGCAATCTTCCGAATTTCTATTACTGATCTAGATTCAGGTATAGTTAGCAAACTAGTCAGGTCCTCTGAAATAGGGGGATTATCAAACACTGCAGAAGCAGCAAGTGAACTTTAAAAAGACTGTACAAAAAACAAACATCTGGGAGACAACATGGAATATATACTGCAGGAATCCACATGCAGATAGTAAGCATAAACTAGACATGCAAATTGGAAAAATCCTGATCTTAAAGAAGCTACTTATGAAAGCATTTAAGTGTTTATGTTGACATTTTACATGTGTGCTTGCATCTTCCAGCTAATCTGGGAAAAAAATTAAAAAGGCAAACAAAATACGAGGATGTATTGTTAAAAGCATGAACTGTAAATGTTAATAATGTACAATGAGCTATTAAGGCATTTGAATACTGTGTAAACTTTTGGTCACTATGTTATATAAAAGGATATTGCTGTTCTGTAATCAGCCCAGAGAAGACCAATGATACATTTCCAGACTTAAGGGAATGGAATATGAAAGAGGTGAACCTTTCTACTGTAGCTTTGAACTGTGAAGACCTGATCTAAGTATTGAACAGGCACAAAGTCAACTCAGTGGATTTCTTCAGAATGAATAGTGAAACATGAACCAGAGAACACAAGTGGAAACAGTGTGAAAGAGCATTTTAAATCAAAACAGGAAACACCTCTTTACACAAAGAGTTGTGGGAGTAAGGATCAAATTACCTGGCCTTGTTGTTGAAGCCAATATGCTGGCTTCTTTCAAGAAATTACTGAATGAGATTGTCAGATCAATTAGCTACTACATACAGTACAGTACTAAACATGCTGCATGGCTTATTCTCATCTTTAACTATTTTTAACATATAACGTGGATCACATCATTAATGAAGCTGATACAGAATATTGCTCAAAAAGATTAACCTTATATAATGATGTTTTTATACTCTTTCAAAAATGTGCAATTGGATTCCAGAAACAGAAATAAATCACTGTTGGATTTTAGCACTATAAGCTTGTTTAATTTCAGGCATTTCTAGATGTAAGAGTTAATTGATTCTACCCTGTTACTGTTAACTGACCTGGTCACACAATTAGAGACAGTATTGTTTTGGTTGGTTTACAAGAAAAAACAAATCAAGGAGTTACAGTTCCTTATTTCTCACCTCTTATCTGAAATCCTTTCTTGGACACTATCATGAAAGATGTGTCTTCTCCAGTGGAGAGGGCAAGCTGCCAATGCACAATGAATTTTTTATGGCTGTTAAAAGTACAGATATGCATTTTACTGTACCTGAAGAAAAACAGTTACTATCAAGAAAAAATATTATATAATAATAATAACTGCTTACACTTATATAGCGCTTTTCTGGACACTCCACTCAAAGCACTTTACAGGTAATGGGGACTCCCCTCCACCACCACCAATGTGCAGCATTCACCTGGATGATGCAACGGCAGCCATAGTGCACCAGAACGCTCACAACACACCAGCTATCAGTGGAGAGGAGAGCAGAGTAATGAAGCCAATTCATAGAGGGGGATTATTAGGAGGCCATGATTGGTAAGGGCCAATGGGACGCCGGGGTTACACCCCTACTCTTTTCGAGAAACACCCTGGGATTTTTAATGACCACAGAGAGTCAGGACCTCGGTTTTACGTCTCATCCGAAGGACAGCACCTGTTTACAGTATAGTGTCCCCATCACTGTACTGGGGCATTAGGACCCACATGGACCACAGGGTGAGCGCCCCCTGCTGGCCCCACTAACACCTCTTCCAGCAGCAACCTTTGTTTTTCCCAGGAGGTCTCCCATGCAGGTACTGACCAGGCTCACACCTGCTTCAGTGGGTTGCCAGTTGTGAGTTGCAGGGTACTATACTGGGGCATTAGGACCCACATGGACTCTCTCTTTATATCAGTCTTAAAAGTCACATCTGGAGAGCAACAAACAATTTAACATTATCATTGTTCAATGTGATCGCGCCTACAACATTGAAAAACTACATTTTGTTTTTTTTACAATCTTACTATCCACCAAACACAAACATGTGTGAACAGCCATAATACAATCTTTGCATACTGTAGATAGGACTGAGGGAAAACAGCAGCAGTGAGAAGGAAATTAAACCATAACTACAGAAGCTTAAGTTCTTCTTCGAGCTATAGTACTTAATTAAAAATACAGTATGTTTTGCTCCAAAGTGCTTTCAAATACAGTAAATCCCAAAAGTGAGTCTATCTCCAAGACTGTTGACCACAAACTCTGTCTTTCAGGTTTCTGGCTCATCTGTCAGTTATTTCTTTCCATCTGATCCTTTTTTTCTAGACACAGAGGAAGAACACAAAAAAGAAAATGTTTACAAATGAGAGGCGTGTAGCATTCAGCCCATTCTAGCTCATTTAGTTGAAAGTAGCTAAGTGATCCAACTTCAGTCACACTGGTGCATAGGATAGTACTGCATTATTTTTAGAAAGCAAGCTCCTTGCCTCTGGGTCAGTGTGTGTTGTACTGGGTAGTAATTGTTCGAAGCATTTGGCTTGGCTACAATCCACACTCACACCATATTTTGAACACATTGGGCTTATATTGAGTCCGGCCAGCCATATAACACTTTCTACTAATGTACTTTGGAGCAGCAGATTATAAAAGTTAGTTAGAATCCACACTAGAGGCTACGCGTTCATTTGAGAGTATTTTAGTTCCAGTAGCCTGGTTGGGACGTTGGACCAGGGTTTCTCTAGCGAAACTGGTTGCTGTGTACTGTTGTGTAATTTGTACCACAGCAATTGGAGAGCAACTAGACCAACCTCTACTTAAGAGTTCCAGGTTCTGGCCCTTACTCGACACCGCCCCGCTATGTTAGATGGTTATTGCAAAATCACTGACAACTTTAGCAAAAAGACACATTGGTCCAGCCTAATAATTTAAGCAACAAAGAATAGAAGGTCACCTACTGTAGTTCTCAGAGGCCAAGTGATCTTCCTGATGGTTCAATGACTGTGGTTAATAATAATAACAATCATAATAATACTAATGTAAATACTAATGGTAACGTTAATAATCATAACTTTTTATATAGCACCTATAAAGGTGGCTTCTCAAAGCTCTTAACAGAACAACACCAACAACAAGAAAAAAATACACAAGACATGAACAATGAGAAAACACAATGAGAGGAGACAGTAGATGAGGGTACTGAATACCATAGGAGCAGAGGGGTAAGGAACAGAACCAGTTAAGTAAAAGCTCTTCTAAAGAAGTAGGTTTTGAGTCTTGATTTAAAAGAGTTTAGAGAAGGTGACTCTCTGATATCCTTAGGGAAAGAGTTCCAGAGCTTTGGAGCATAACAGAAGAAGGAACAATTAATAGGTTTATTCCATGCTGAAAAGAGAAGAAATAAAATCCAATGTTTCTGTTGTGGAACCTTCTTCAGGTGTGAGCTTCAGGTGTGAAACTTCTTCTGGTAGCTCACACATGAAGAAGGCTCCATGGCCGAAATGTTGTGTTTTCTTTCTTCTCTTTTCAGCATGGAACAAACCTATTACTTGTTCTTTTGCAGCCTATGCATGCTGACGCAGCTACCCACCTGAACATACAGGAGAAGGCCCTGTAACCCTTAAAGCGTAGACAGGCTTGGGGGACACAGGAGACCAGAATTAGAGGAGTGAAGGTTGCGAGGTGAGAAGTAGGACAATAGTAGCTCAGACAGGTACTGAGGTGCAGAGACTTGAGCATGAGGATTTTGAAGCCAACACAAAACCTGACAGGAAGCTAGTGCAAGGACTCCGCGACAGGAGTAATCACTTGCACTAGACCTGGTCAAGATGCTGGCTGCCGAATTTTGGACATAGTGGATTTTTTTCAATGTGGATTTAGATACCCCAGCAAGTAGAGCATTACAGGAGTCAATTTGGGAGAAGACAAATGTGTTGATCTGCTTATCAGCCACAGTTAGCGATAACATAGGACATAGTCTAGCGATACTTCTGAGGTGAAAGAAAATGTTTGGACAATATGTTACATATGTGGGTCGAATGTCAAGCCTGAATCAAATATCAATCATCTACCCGGAGGTTAGGAAGCAATTGTTTTCTAGCACCAATAGATTATATGAGCTTTGCCAGAACAGCTCATTGCTCAACTGATGGGACTGGTGAAACCTCTGTTTTTTTACCATGATATTCTTGCAAAAACCACCATATTCTGTCCCAGACACCTGCAGTATGGAGAGAACTTTTATGTTTTTCCAAGTTCAAGTACAATATTTCAAGTGTTTTTCCTATACTTGTAAATATGTAAATGTATTTCCTTTGAAATCATTTCAAATATTTAAGATTTCAAAATTAGCTTAAAATATTAAAACATAATCACAAACCTAAATACACAAAATGTGGTTTTAAAATAATTGCCCTACATTATCATATCTGCATATAAAGATGCTGTACGCTGAAAGTAATTGTATGCTGTAACTATAATTTTCTTTTCTTTGATTGATAGCTGCAAATATATGAAATACCTGTGTTTCTTTAATGTTATTGTATTTCATTTTCTGAAGTGTTTGCTGAAACTGAAACACGTACTGTACAGTAGCCTCTTACTTTTCTTGTTGTAATAATTCCTGTGTTTTAGCCCCCTCCACTGGTGGACTTACAGAGCTGCAAGTGAGCTGCAAATGACTTGTGAAGTTCATCCATTGTTTTTAGGTTTTCAAGCATAATAATACACTTAGAGAAAAGGCATAAATAAAGCCTGGTCACTCTTTCTCCCCTTAAGCAAGGATGTTATATGTGTTGCGAATTTTAGATCTCTGAAATCATTAAACTACCAGTGCATTATGCTTTAGTTCTATTGGGGATTTAAAAAATCAATTGAGATTAAAGTCTGGAGGTATGTTATGTGAGACAATTGGATTCATGCAACCAAGGAATTACCTCTACCCTCAAAGTGTTTTACTTAAAGCAAGTGAAATACATTCCTACTCCCTGTTTCCATTTGCCTGAACTTGCAAACTGAGTAACCCTAGCTCCAGAAATAATCAATACCGGAATGAGATTCATTTGCTGCTTCCGAGGAATATTTACACGTGAAATGTTAAAAACCTTACAGTGATTTACTGTATATATGGGAGAGTGTACAGTGCAAGTCAGATAAATGCAATGCATGCCCATTCATATACAGTAGATCATATATATGATATACTGTATGTGGGTGGAGCAGTGGCTCTGTGGCTAAGGATCTGCGCCTGTGGCTCGAAGGTTGCAGGTTCAAATCCTGCGGCTGGCAGAGGAATCCTACTCCATTGGGCCCCTGAGCAAGGCCCTTAACCTCAACTGCTCCAGGGGCACTGTATGATGGCTGACCCTGTGCTCTGACCCCAGGCTTCTCTCCCCTTATCTGTCTGTCTGTGTATCTCATGGAGAGCAAGCTGGGGTATGTGTAAAGACAAATTCCTAATGGAAGAAATTGTATAGGGCTAATAAAGTGATCTTATCCTATATATGTTGCTAATACTAATTGAATTCTCATTTTTCCAAAAGTCCATTTTTCCCTGAAGATACCACCAGCATTGATTTTCATCATTCACACGTCACATTTGTAATTTGATGAGCACCTGCTGAGGAGTATGCACTCTAAATAAGCTCAAGGTGACACCCACAAAGATATCTTTGCCATGTACATTTCAGCTATTAGATCTGGCTTTTTTGAGCTTGCTTGCTTGCTTCAAAAGTGAAATATGCGTATTTGCTATCTGCTTTGAAATTTAACAGCTCATCCATGCTAACAATTAACTAATCAGGAGGCACAGAAAAAGAATTTGGTTTCAGAGAGTAACAAGTTCTAAAAGAAAAACAAAACAGGTTAGATTGTTTTTGTTTCTCATACAGTACATTTAGTGTGTATCATGACTATGACCATTTATTTTGGTGTCTTTCCCCATTTTGTTATTCATTTATATTTGCTTTAGAAAAAGACTAATTACATGCACATCAAGATTTTTATCAGAAGAATGAAAAAAGCACACTTTATACCAGGTACATCACACACTGCACTAATTTAGAGAAGCCATTTATGGAACATCAAGAAATGGTTAGTAATTTCTTTTAAAAAAAACATAATAAAAGTCATAAAAGATACATGAGCAAATCAGCAGTTCATTCATATTTGATGATGTGCACTGAAATGCATTACCTAACAAGATAAAATAGCACATTGAATCATACTTGTTTAATTATGCTTTTTTACATTTGTTTCAATTAGTTTTTTTCTAAATGCATCTAGGTCCTGAACTCGGAAGAACTAAGAATACTGTCTATTTCACGCTTATTTCTGCAATTATTTATTGTAAGATGTATAAAATAGTTGGATGATAATACTCCAGATATACTCTAATTTAAACTATTGCACATTCAGGGTTAAAAGGGGAATTATTTTATTTTGCATTTTTTCCAGTGCAAATTCTAAAACAAGGATGAGAGACATTTACTTTGGAAAAGTTTTCTGGCAGCGATCAGCATGAATAAACTAATAAAGCCATTTACGTGGTCTAATTACATTAACACAGAAATAATTCCACCGATATTGCAGACTAAAAATTAAAATAAAATTACACAATCAAGAAAAATCAAGTAGCTATTGCTTTCTGTTGTAAGCACCCTGGCTGCCTTCATTTCCCATTACTTACAAAGATGTAGGGAGTGAAAGTGAGGTGGTGTGATACAACATCACAGCACAGTCTAAAATGATCAGCATTAATAAATGTTTTATGTACCCCTGGGTGCTGTGCTCAATGCAGTATAACTCACCTGCAGGTTTTCTTAACTGCAGTTTAACTTCTCTCTAGTCCACAAGATTGTCTTTGTTTAGAATACAGTAGTATTGTGTGTACACAGCAATTAACCCAACTGGTTAAATCTAGAAGCAAAGTACTGTAGAATGACTCTGCATACACACCTCCTGGTGATTCTTAAAATGTGCCTCTAGTCTCAGTAGGGTCTCCTATCATGCAATAATCATTCTTAGCTTCGCATCAGGTGATGAGGGCAATCAATAATCTAGCTGAATCTAACTGAAACACTTCATTAGCTGAGAGACCCCACAGCTAGACAGCTTGTGTCACTGTTCACAAAGTTAACTGGCAGAGTTAGGCGGAGTGCGATTAAAATAAAATGTAACTTTCAAGAAGGACAATATGGAAGCAATATGAAAAGCAACAGAGCTTATTTAAATAATATCATGTGCTTGTCAATTACATTATTAAAATTATTAAGCAAAATTGTTTAATGGCTCTATATGGGAATAAAAGAAATTTAATTTTACCATTGGGTAATACTTTTTTGCAAGAAAGATTTGTATTAAACTTTAATGGACTGGTCTCTGGGCCTGGTCAAAGAGATTCCCCTTCCTTTATGATTTATAAGTGTATTCAATCAGTGGCAGAAGATCTCATTACACTCAAACCAAGAATTCATCCTAAGAAGTAAATGAGAGCTTGTCTGGAATGATAATCTGGGAGCCCTGCAGCAGCCCAGGGCCAAACCGAAGGGCTTTAATAAGATTGATTGTATATTCTGCAGGAACAGTAATGCTCACGACTGCAGAAGCACACTTAACATACTGTATTCTTCCAGATTTTATTCCACTTCAACTCTTCATGATTTTATTGCATCCCTTACTTACTTACTTAAGTTGCCTATTTCTTAATTTGGCTGTTTCTTTATTTATGGTCATTGATGGTTTTTATTCAGGTATGACTTTTCCATTTATTTCAAATACAGTGTACTGCTAATTATGTTTTTTTATTTACAAACAAAAGCAATTACAATTATTGTAATTATAATAATTTGCTTTAAGTCTTTTATCAGGAGGTGTACTGATCTTCATTTAACTTGTTTTGAAATAGTTATATGTTAATAGTAATTGTATTCTTATACTATACTGTATATATTATTATATTAGTTATTGTTCTCTTGTACTTCACATTTTTAAGGCCCTGCAGGGTATAAAGGATATAGCATTTGGGTTTACACCAGCCAAGAACAGTCAATTGTGTGTTTACAATTTTGACGTCTCTAGTCACCTTGACGACTCCAGGACCCCCACAGGGAGAAAGAGGAAGTGCAGGCAGGCTCCTCCAAACCACCCACCTACTCAAACTATTCATCTTTGACATGCAGTAGTGTACTGCAGTCCTCTTAGTGCTGCTTAGAGGAGAGGCACAGCTCTCTCAGACATGGAGGTACTACAGATAACTGCAAAGTCACAGGAATCTAGAGTCGAGATTGCCCTGACTGACAAATCCCAGCCTCTAAACCACAGAGCTGCTCTGCCAATAGTGTGCTTCTGCGTAATATTCGTCCTTTTTCCCCCAAAATGATAATAATGAGAAGACTCATACTAGTGTTCATAAATTAAAAGAGGGCGTAAGCTAACTGCATAATGCCCGAAGGGTGTTAATGGTGTGGGAGACACTACCTTTGAAATCTTTCCGTTTACTCCTCAAAACAAGCAAAGGCCAAGGGAAGATGTCTATAGAAGCAAAAAAAATAAATGTAAAGCTTTTCAGGGTGGCGAAAATAATTTTATTACAGAAAATGCATTTGCTCATTTTCTTGTACTGTTTTCCAGGTTCTGTCATGCAAAACATTGTAAGTATGACATCAATGGTGCCCCTGATGAAAGCATTCTAATAACGTCTGCAGACACAAAGGCCTAATAAATATCAAGGGACAGGTGTTTACCGGCTAGGGTTCTGGCCCCAAAGAAGAGTGTAGAAAAAATGTAATTAGGGTTGAAAGGAGAAGTAAGGAACTGAGAAATAGAACCAATTATATTTTCTTCCCTTTTATAGGATAGACACAGGGGAGTGATTTTCCATCATTTTCCAATTTTTCTTGACACAAGAGTGGTAGGGATTACGCCATGCGTCATCCTTGCTTTTAATACTGAAATCAAGTAAGTTAAGAGGTGAGACACAGTAAATACATCCTGAGCACAAACATCAGTCAAACTGTATAAAAATGACAAAGTGTATACTACCGAAGTGAGAACAAAACTACATGTGAGGGCTTGTTCGATCTAAAATTGTTTCCATTTGGAAGGATGAAACCCTACAGCTATAAGAAGTTTAAAGGTCCTGGAAATTGGTGAGGTGTTCCACTGCTACTACCACAGTTCATCTTCTCAGAATAAGTATTTATCATGGTACTTGATTCTGATTTTACTGGCATTAGGCAGTTGTTCTGGTGAAATATATTGGGTGGTAACACCAAAACCTCTCTGCAATGTAGTGTTGGAAAAGTTATTAATCACACCACATCTTTGTGGCTTTAAAAAAATGAAGACCGCAATTTTTCAGTTGCCTTTTATTTTTTATACATACAAATGCATGCCACAAATATTTGCATTTAATGTTGAGGAGTTTGCTTTTAGCATTCATAACAAAAGCATCAAGATTTATATCTATGACCTAAAGTAATTATATAGAATGATGTGGCAGATTTCAATTCATCCACAGTACTTTCAGATCTGTGCTTATGGTCTGTCAGTATGGACCCTATCGTCTGCTGGTTTCTTTTCCCTTTTCCCTCAGTTCAACATGACTTCTGTTCAAGTTTAAGTTCCAGGACGTTTGTGATCATGGAATCTCCCTGTTGTGACAGGTTCTGTGAATCATGTTTTGAGTCAACGATCTAAGATTATTTTAAAGGAAGCACACTGGTCCGGATGTAAAAAGATGCAATATACAATATTACCTGTGTTTCAAATACAGAGTTTTTCCTTTCATTCTTTTTAAAAAGGTAAGTTCTCAAAAATAAAAGAAAGCAAATATTTGAAAGCAACAAAGGATTGAGGCCGTTCAGTTCTGTTTGTTTTCATGTTAGTCAAAGGCTTGTGTGCATTAATGAGTGTTAACTAACCTGAGTATTGAAGCTCTTTGTATTTAAAGCTGGGACAAGCAAGTTCACTTTGCCTGTGATTTTTACTTGTTACATCTCTATTTCAATTTGCTTTGAATAAAGACTGTGCTGTATTCAAAGCAGGTTCCAAGGAGCTGTCTGATTCATGGAAATGCAGATGCTCAGCAATTCACCATATTCTCATTGCCTGTTAGCCAGATATCATACAAGATACTAACTTAGAACATAGACACGATTGTGAAAGTTGTGTGCTGTGGAAACAGGAAGTTCCTGGATGGGAGAACCATGGCGCTGAACACCAGCAGGAATGCCAGCAATTTTGGACTTTAATTTGGGAATTCACTGCATGCCCTGACGTGTGCCAATGGAAACATGATTCCCTCAGCCTCATTCATACTGTAGGTAGGTACAGTAGGTCCCTTTTCAGGCCATAAAGGCCATCTGGAAGGAATTAGAGCAAGCTCCATCGCTTGCCCCTACCTGGGATTGAACCCGGGACCTTCCAGTCAGGAGCTAGACACCCTTGCCGTCCGAACTACCACAGCTCTCGTTCATACTATATGTACCAAAATTCATGACTCTACAATGCACTGTTTTCAGCTTTTGTGTAGATTGTTCAAGTTTCTTAGCACCTTCAGTTTGTGTCTTCAATGCTGGATAGAAATTTCTAGAGGTTCTCTCTTCTGAGAGACTAACTCCTCCATGCCTTCACTCATACTTAGTTCTTGAACTGCGTGTCGTTTGCATTTACCTGGCGCCTATTATTTGAGAGTAAGTAGGTTATTGAAAGCTGTGCTTGATTCAGTCTTAATTCAGATACCACGCTGAACTTGTAAAATAAACTTTAATGAATCAGATCAATGAAGGAATGATTAACTAGGCAATCAATGTCGTGATCAATGGGTCTTAATTAAATTCACTCTTTGAATTTGTTTTGAGGTCTCAGCATGACAATGACTCTCCTCTTTACCCAGATTACAAAGACTAAAAACGGTTATCAGACGCCTCAAACTCTTTCAAAAACCAAAAGCTTCGTTACCAGGCAGCAATTTCAATGAGGAAAACTAATAAGTGTCATTTCCATACGAATGTGATATATAAAAGAGAAAACCTGGAAGCTGGAAACTCTTTGAAATAGAAGAGATTGTTTACTAAAACCAAGCAGGAGAATGAAATAAGGCCTGTAATTATTTTCGGGGGGCGGCACACTGGTTTGGTGGTTATCATTGCTACCTTGCACTGAGGCCCTAGGCTCAATTCCGGTCCTGAGGTGCTCTCTGTGTAGAATTTGTATGATCTCACCGTGTTCACATGGGTTTCCTCTGGGTGCTCCAGTTTCCTCCCACAGTCTAAAGGTACTGAAAGGTTATTTGGCTGCTGGAAGAATTGGTCCTGTTTTGACTGTGTCCCATACGTGTCTGTGTGTGCCCCGCAATGGACTGGAGTCCTGTCCATATCCTGCCTTGAGTCTGTTGCTTGCCAGAATGAATAAGCTCCGGCTCCGCCATAACCCTGTATTGCTCTGGTGCACTATGGCTGCCGTCGCATCATCCAGGTGGGGCTGCACATTGGTGGTGGTGGAGGGGAGTCCCCATTACCTGTAAAGCGCTTTAAGTGTAAGCAATTATTATAATCATTATTATTATTATTATTATTATTATTATTATTATTATTATTATTATTATTATTATTATTATTATTATTGGATAAAGCAGCTACAAAATGGATGAATGGATAATTCTCATGCTGCTATTTAGGGTAAGGTGAGAAATTCTTACCCTAATAAAGTACTTAAAGTAAGCATTCGGCAATACAGAAAGGCTTTAGTTGTCTAACATCTTGCACAAAACATAAAGGAAAAGATGGCTAAAGCAAAAAAAAAATCTTTGTACATTACAAAAGCAATGAACTATAATCATTAAAAGGAACGATTTAATGCTAAGTAAAAGTACTACGAACAGGACAATATTTGTAGGACAAGACCTGTAATGAACTAAGAGAATAATAAAATATTTAAGATTTAAGCATCGCCACAGATCTGACATAGACAGCCCCATATAGGGAACCCTGTGACAGCCAACTGCGGTGTGCCACTCAACCATCAGCTTTAACAGCGTGGATTCTGCCATTTAAAAAATTAACAATCTTCTTTTTTTGTATCCTTCCTGCTTACTCTTCAACGACTGAGCTTATCTCAGCTCATCCCAGAACACCCGGCAATACGCAGTATTGACCTTTTTCAAAAGGTCGATAAAAGTAGCTTGGCACTGGATGCCCCCTGCCCATGGTCTCATTATGTTTCCCAGCAACTGTGATTGTTGAGATTCTGTCCAGTGGGCAGGGGATAAACAAGTCACAGCTTCTTCAGAAGCACCATCTGAACCAAGTAATTGGTGCACAGATTCTGCAACACGGCAGCATGTGTCTCACAAGGCACACTGAGTCATTAATTAGGCAGAGTGACTTCTTTAAATCATTTAATTCATCTACTCTGTGTGCATGGCAAAACACGAATTTCTAGACCTTGCAAACCCTATCAAACTGCACAGACACTGTGGAGGTATTCCTGAAATTATTGTCTACCAAACATGGTATGGCTCATGCTTCACATTGCTGATTTTGGATTCTCATCATAATCGATACTGGTCTTTGGTTGGGGGTAGCTGAATCCAAACAAAATGACTCCGTTCTCTAGGTTTGAGCACTGGGCATTGTGTTTACGCGGCTGTTCTAAGACCAACAATCCAAATGATTGAAAGAGTGGCACTAATCACCGACTTAGACTCTATGACTTAGAACATAAATATTTAACAGGAAAGGAAAGGCTCCAAAGCCTTCAGATAGTGACTGGACCATTCTGAGTATGGTCATTAACTTAGTTAGCATGTCATTGGGACACAGAACAAAGTAGGCCTCAGGTCAGGATAAATACAGAGAGGACACACAGAGCAAGGGACAGAGAGAGAAGGATTCGTAGACAGTACAACTGAAATAGCAGCATCCTGGCCACAAAGAAGAATCTTTCAATAAACTACAAAACCAGTCCAGGTAATCAGAGCAGTGCAAGAGTACCAGAGTCTCGGCCTTATTTGCAGGAGACTTATGCTCTTATTTATTTTCAGAAACATGGATTTCCTCATCGTGGATTCCACAGGCTAAACTCTCGAGACTTCTCTCCTTGTTAAGTAATGTGCTATTTAGAATGGGGAAAAGGCTTGGTTACCATCCATTTTCTAGAGAGTCCTGAGCAAAATCTCAGATTCCCCATCTTCCCTTTAAGTGTGTAGGTCTCAATTAGGGCAGCACGGTGGCGCAGTGGCTGGCATTGCTGACGTAACTCTGGGTTGCCTGACTGGGATGCCATCCGCATGGAGTGAGAATGTTCTCCCTATGTTCTTGTGGGTTTCCTTTGGGTGCTCTGGCTTCCTCCCACAGTCCAAAGACATACAGGTACGTTAATGGCTTCTGTGAAAAGTGGCCATGATGTGAGTGTGTTTGTGTGTCTGCCTTGAGACGGCTTAGTGTCCTGTCAAGAGTGTATCCTGCCTTGTGTCCATTGCTTGCTGAGATAGGCTCTGGCTTCCCCAAAACCCTGTTGGGCGAAGCAGTTCGAAAATGGCTGGATATAGCCATTAAATATTTGTGTTACTTATTGTCTATATTTGTTTGTCCCATTTAAGTTGGCCGCCTTCATTATTCTATTTTCAAGCTGTGCCAGAGAATAAAGAAATCATGTACTGTGATACACTCAGTATTCCCTGACTATAGGGGGTGAAATTATCATTAATCCTGATAATTTACGTGCATAGCCAGCTGGTGTCAGGAACCGCTTTCACCATTTCTTGGCGCTTTCAAGTGTGTGATCAAGCTGGGACATGCATATATAGTTTAACTTCATCTTGCTAAAATGTACATGTTATTAGTAGAGTAGTACAATACTACTGTGCAGTTTTGTCTGTCACTAAATATTGTAAAAGATTTTATTGGGCTTTCTTCTTTTTAAACAACCCCCACGGCTCAAGGGTTAGAACTTAGTCACTAAGGGTTACAGTTATAGCCCTGTTATAATCATGGTAGTCATAATGATAACCATAATGGTTGACCATTATTATAATTATAATTATTAAAGCAGTATCTAGAGGAACTGGTGGCTTGCTCCTAGCTTTCATAATCATGATGAATTTTTCTCTTGTCATCTCATAGACTCAGTAGACTAGATGGCCAAAGACAACAATTTTTCCTCAGCTTTCGTTTGATTTAAAGAAATGGTGCATAACCAGCAGAGTTTGTAAGGCATAGTCACACCAGGGTCAAATAACCTACCAGTATGCCTTTGCACTGTGAGAGGAGACTGGAGTTCCCAGAGGTAACCCACAAATACATACAAACTCCATACCAGGAAGGTAACTAAGAGTTCAGGTGGAATGAAAATCATAATGCCTTACATCCTTTGAGAACTGAAGGTGAGTTCTCTTAGTTAAGAGATAAAAATCTCTGCTCATTCAAACTCCGATTTAAGGCCTTTGCCTTTATACATTCCAATTTTTAGCAAAAAGAAATGTTACTTCTGTTTTTCAATTTTAACAGATGAATAGTGATACAGTAATTTTAGAAGATGTGAAAGCTGGACCCTGAAAAAAGCTGACTGAAAGAGGAAGGATGCTTTCGAGCTATGGTGCTGGAGAAGACTGTTACGGAAACCATGGACAGCAAGGGTCACCAATAAAGAGGTTCTGGACCGCATCAAGCCAGAAATTTCGCTTGAGGGAAAAATCACCAGACTCCAGCTTACTTATTTTGGTCAATGTGATGTGATCAGATTCATTGGAGAAAGCAATGATGCTTGGAATGGTCAGTGGAACAAGAAGACGAGGTCGCCAAAGAACGCGGTGGCTCAACGCCCTCAAAACAGACACTGGCTTAGGCATAGAACAGCTGAAAGAGAAAGTCCAAGACCGGAAAGCATGGCGAGAGATGGCCTATAGAATCGCCGAGAGTCGGATCCGACTGACCGGATAACATCATCATCATCAATTTTAGAAGATATAACAACACCATTCATGGATATTTTTGCCTAAGATTTCCTCCAATTTGAAGGCAAACCTGAAAATAAAAATTGAAGTTAAAGAAATATTAAAAGGGGCATCACAGTGGTATAGGACTTGGCACTTTGCTGCCATGCAGTGTTAGGGCCCTGGATTTAATTCCAAACCCGGAGTGCTATCTGTGTGGAGTTTATATGTTCTTATCATGTTCGCCTGCATTTCCTCTGAGTGCTCCAGGTTCCTCCCAGAATCCAAAAATATACTGGTAGGATAATTGGTTCTAGAAAAATTGGTTCTGTTATGAGTATGCGCACATTTGTGTCTGCCTGGCCCGAGATGGACTGGTGTCTAGGCCAGGGTGTCAGAGGGTGTTGCTTGCTGGGATAGGCTCCAGCCCCACCCCACCCTGAGGCCCTGGAAGAAGCCATTAGAAAATGGATGGATGAAAATACAGTATTAAAGCAATATAATAATATCAAAGTTATTATCAAAGAGACCATATATCAAAGAAACCAAGAATGAACTAACCATATTAATGATATGCATTAGTTAATTTTGTGGTTAAATTAATAATAATAATCCCTTACACTTACATAGCACTTTTCTGGACACTCCACTCAAAAGCACTTTAATATTAATAATAATTGCTTACACTTACTGTATATAGCACTTTTCTGGACACTCCACTCAAAGTGCTTTACAGGTAATGGGCTAATGGGTACCAATGTGAAATTTGGACAGGATGCCAGGGTTACACTCCTACTCTTTTCGAGAAACACCCTGGGATTTTTAATGACCACAGTTAGGACCTTGGTTTTATGTCTCACCTGAGGAGAAAAATGGCACTAGGTGTGAGTGTGTATGTGTTTGTCTGTGTGTCTGCCCTGTGATGGATTGGTGTCCAATTCAGACCATAACCAGCTGTGTGCACTTGTTTGCTGGAATAGACTCTGGCTTCCCCATGACCATTACTTGGCAGAAGCAGTTAGAAGATGGATGAATATTGAACTAAAAGTTACTTGGAACAGAGACATTGAACCGATTTTGTAAATTATTACAGTGTCTTTTTTGTCATCAGAGGGCTGAGTTTGCAATTATTCGAATGATTTTGACTCCTCCTATTCCTAGGACTAAGGATTGTACAATCAATTGTAAAGTCAACATCACTTTTTCCTTGAACATAAACATTAAGACATTTTACCAGATATCCAGTCAGATAATGTGTTACCATAAAAGCTAGACTAAAAGTTGGACCAAAACATTAAATCCTGCAGCCTCCAATCACTGGAATTCAAAAGGCCTTCTTCAGAAGGCAAGAACAAGTGAGCAGTTTATATTTTTAGAATTTTATTGCCGATAACCTTTTGTTTTTATTTTACAGGCTTCCTTGTTGTACTGAGATCCTCAATCCCAACAGCAGACGGGGGGCAAGAGGTCACTTTCAGGGACTTCTGGGATTTTCTCAAGCCCTGTTCACTCTGAATTTCTTTCATTTTATGATTAAAGACCCGACAGCTGAGATCTTTCTTCCAGCCATGAGCAATGTGGGTCTGGAGAGAAGCCAGTCTCTGAAAGTATTGCAGACAATGCGAACATTTGTAGTAGGACTTGCCATTAATGTTTTCCTTGCAGGAAGCTGCTCGGATGAACCAGGTGTCTAGATGATTAGATTTTGGTGCTGACTCCACTGACTTGGAGCCATAGCTTAGAGCTCCATTTTTTTGGCCCCTGAGAGGGGTTCTAGCTGGTGCCAAAGGAGGGTACAAACAGACTGCAGAGCCAGTTTTCGGCTCTGACGTAGGTTCTGTGATTTTCAGTGCTAGAGCAGAACATGGGCAATTTGAAGATCTCATTTCGCTCTTTGGACCTTTGTCTTGGAACTGAATGCCTACAGTACAATCAAGAAATAAGATACCCAGTTAGTGTGAAAAAATATTTTTCCTTAGAAGAATGCCACAAAGAAGTGAATTTCAAGAGAAAGCATTGTATTTGTTTTTTGTTAATGTATAGTCTTGTGATGGACTGGCATCCTGTCAAGGGTGTACCCTGTCTTGCGCCCATTGCTTGCCAAGACAGACTCTGGCTCCCCTGCAACACTGAATTTGAAGAACCTGTTAGACAACAGATTGACGCACATACAGTATAGCCATCCAATCTGGAATTCACAGTTGTGTCTTTACAATTCAGCCCAGGCAATGAGGCCTGGGCCCTGTTATATTAGAACAGCAATCTGAAAAACTTCACAAAATGCCCAAGTTACTTTTATCACCATTGCTGTAGTGCTTATACTCCATCCAACTCCATGATTTTGATTAGGAATGATAAGTGCTTTTTATACAGACTGGAAGATAAGAGCGATAAATATAGAAAAATGAGTAAATCGGTAATCCATTTAAGTCTCTGCAGAATATATCACCCAGGATCAGGGAAACATTAATGTTTTATTTGTAATGAGTCTATATATTTTCTCCTTTCATTAAATGGATTGCTGGCTCAACAAAACCATCGCTAAAGTCCCCAAAATAACTTTTCCAGTTTGCCCTGAGAAAACGTTTTTATATATAATCAGTCAGCATCTTTTAAAGTTAGCAAGTGAACACAAGATGTAATCATTTTTAACTGAAAGAGTATCCTTTCTTTATTTTGCCATTGTTTAAACAGTTTAAAAGCAATTAATTTTTAAAGCTTAGTGTATTCTGAACTACAAAGACATAGGCATAACCGGTACATAAAACATATAATATATAACAGCTACATATATCATTTTTTAAAGTTGCAATGTTGTTTTACAGAATGAATATTGCAGTTGTCCAATCAAGCAAATGAAACACACCTACCTGGAAGGTCGTTACATTGAGACTTGAGTCGAGGATTATTCAGAAAAACTCTTTTTGATATTGGAAGACGCGAAGAAGACTCCATCTTTTGGTTGTCAAGCACTGTAATGTGAGATTAGTTCGCCTAGGTTTGAGTACTGTTTACCTAAACTTAACAGATGCGCAAAGTAGTTATGTTTTGCCATGAAGCTCATTTTAAATTTGCTGAAATTCCAAAGATCAACAACGCAAACAGTAACGATGTCATTAAGCTCTGCAGTCCTGGGATTTAAAATAACAAATTAAACTGTTTAATCCCAAATTAAACAGTGCTAGATGGATTCAATAATGCTAAACTCAAACTTTGATTATCTGTACTTAACAGACATGCGTCACTGATTTTATTTGCCGTATTATGTTATCTGCGCTCTTTTATAAACTAATACACACCAACTGCTACGATTTAATAATAATAATAATTGCTTACATTTATATAGCGCTTTTCTGGACACTCCACTCAAAGCGCTTTACAGGTAACGGGGACTCCCCTCCACCACCACCGTGGTACTGTAGATAGTATATACAGTACACTATACTATCTACCACGTCCGAACAAAAATACTCAGAAATTATAACAACCTTAGTTGTTAATGATTTCCACGTTTTACGACTGATTATACTGTCGTAACGCTTACGGCCGACAGGCACTGTGTAAGAGCCGGCGTACCAGAGCAGGTGACGTCACCGCCCTTCCCTGTGATAGCAGGACTACAGCTACTGGGCTGTAGGGAGATCTCTCTTTAGCTCACCGGGCTGGGCCCCTGCAGAGTGACGCGGGAGTCCCGGGTTCGAGCCCCCGACGGTGGGGGGCCGACCTAATGCGGCAAGGGCGCCCGCCTGAGCCCCCGTTGTGTTACATTGGTGTCAGAGCGGGGTGGGATAGCCCTTCGCCGGGGACGGCGATTTAAGCGGGGGAGAGTGTAACGCTTATGGCTGACAGGCACTGTGTAAGAGCCGGCGTACCAGAGCAGGTGACGTGACCGCCCTTCCCTGTGATAGCAGGACTACAGCTACTGGGCTGTAGAGAGGTCTCTCTTTAGCTCACCGGGCTGGGTCCCTGCAGAGTGACGCGGGAGTCCCGGGTTCGAGCCCCCGACGGTGGGGGGCCGACCTAATGCGGCAAGGGCGCCCGCCTGAGCCCCCGTTGCGTTACACTGTATATGACAGGTGCCGCAACTACTTTTGACTGTTTTTCCATTTCATTCCCCAAATACCTTTAAATAAAAATGTCGCTCAATGCACTCAGTTAATTCGTTATATATTTATGCCAAAATAACCGATTTACAGTATGTCGCTGTCACACCTTTGTTCTCTGCTGAAAATGAGTATAACACGACTCCCAAAATTCAGTCGAAGTCGAGTCTGAAAATCGAATAATTTTAGTTTTCAACATTATTTGATAATTAAATATCACTTGAACGGACATGATTAAGTGATTTGGGGGTCGCCAGCCGAAGTCCGAGGTTGTGTGTGTATACAGTATGTACTAGATATATACTGTAATAGATATGGTCTATAAAGTTCTACAGGTCATAACGTATTGTTACAATATGAAGAGCATTATCTTTAAGACATTCGATAACTATAAAATAATGCAAAACTTAATAATGCATTTTCTATCCTTCAGGTAGTACGGAACGCAACGCTTACAGTGTGATTTTTAACGTTAAATCGCCATTTCCAGCAGCATGACATTAAAAAACTGGTCCTTAAATTAAGCGACATTGCTCTGACACCTCACTGTGTTCACCCAGCAAGGACGCAAGGAAAACGTCAAGTAAGCTGTCAAATACTGGTAAATACATTTAAATTAACAATACAGTATATTCCATTATTGATTGACGCAAAAGTAATCCCGTCTTTCACAATAAACGGAATATTGCAGTTTACATTTTATGTGAAGAGTACATAATTGGCCAACAGTGGGAAGCGCTACTTTACACAAATGTGCTGATCTGGAATCTAAAAATACAGTAAGAACGAAAAGCCACCATTCGGCCCTGTAACTACACCTAGCTGTTTAGTAGTTTGTTCAAAGCTGTTTCTTGAAATAAATCAGCATGTCATCTTCAACAACATGACAGGGTAGCTTGTTCCATAGTCCTACACACTTTAGCATAAAGATGTGCATCTTGTTCTGGGTCTAAAATACACTTCCACATCTGTCCTCTGGTTTCACTTTTTATTCTGAAGAAGTCAATTGGAATTAATTTGTTGACATATTTGGGGATTTAAAATAATTGAATCAGGTCCCTTCATAGTCTTCTCTGTGGAAGACTAAAAGATTCAATTTTTCAGCATATCACAGTAGGACATTCCCTTAAAGCCAAGAATGTATCTGGTTCCTTTTGACTTGTTCGAGGACAGTAATGTTTAATTGTTAAAATAGTGCACAAAATTCTACTTATACTTAACTAATTTTACATTTACATTAAATTGTTATACATACTGTAAATAATTAGCACAACATCCTTCAATTAAAATGCTGTACTTTTGACTATATAGCCTAATATTTTGTTGGGTTTTTTATTGCTTCCCCAAATTGTCTAGAAGATGAGAATGAAGTCTCAGGATAAATGCCTATTTTTTTTTATAAGCTGCCTCTTCTAGCTCAGCATTTTCCATTTGGCATTTGGATTTTATGTTTTTACTACCTGCATGCAAAAAATAGAACGTACCTACATTAAACATTATCTGCAGGGTGTTTGCCCCGACTTGAATTTTACCTAAATCTTTCTGAATTTTGTTTTCTGCTTCTGCGGTGTTAGTTAATCCTCCATTTTGGAGGACCTGACATTTGTAACAATTCCTTAAGGAAATTTGTAGAATATTGGGCCCTTTGGGTTTTATTCGTTTTATTTTATTAATCTTGATCTCATGCCACTAGTACCTTAAGCACGTCTTTCTCTTCTGTTCTAATCATGTTCAATAAAAGGAAACTTTGTCCTTCCGTTGTGGAATTTGTTGACTTCTTACTTAGTGAACAACTTAAGAGTTTGTGCCTAGAAGTTTGCCAGTTTTGTCTCGGATGAATTCCACTTCATCCTTAGCAGTAATTAAAATGTAGTGTTTTTAGTACTGTGAAACTTTTTATTGTTTCTTGTATCCTCAGTTGTATTCCTTTTCATCTGTATCTTTTTTTGACATGTGCTTGCAATTCAATGCACTCTTTAGAAAATACTGACTGTAATAGGGTGCAGAGTAAACTGCACGGACGTCATAGAGAGGCATGGAATCTGACATCCAAAGAAAATCGCAGAGCCCAATTCCCAACTACTGGAAGCACAGCATCGGTAAAACCTTGTGAATGTAGAGGGAGAAACTCATGCAACCACCATGCACAACTCATACTGGGAAGCTCCTTTAGAGAGTCCTAAGAAATAGAACAACCTCCTAATAGACATGGCAGACCAGAGGGTATCAGCGATCCACTATGCTAGCCTGTGCTTCAAAGACTGGAGCCAGGGACTCTGTCCTCAAAACCAATGAAAAGGCGGCCCGCCAGCCAAACAGGAGCCATGTGGCATACAAAAACAGCCACCACCCACACCAGGGATAAAATAAGGTGACTGTCCCTATCGTCATCCCCCCTCTTAAGGGCGCTCCGACCCTCTCATATTTTAGCTCATTACGTGCCACTACCCCCTGTTTTGCCTGTTATTAATTACGCCCGGCGCTCCCGCTATTCCTCGTTCAGCATTGGAAGATGGATGCCCGGAAGCCCGTCTACTAGCGGGTCTGGGAGAGACCTGACGGCACAGGCTTCATCACGGCGTTCTGACCATCTGGATCCGGGGCTCGGAGCGTTTGGCCTCATTACCCTGTTTTTAACTCCTTGTTCCTGTTCCGGATCCCGTTCCGGATTTTAACTTTGTCTGTCTTGGATGGTTCTCCCGGCATCTGGACCCTGGACTGTGCCCCAGATTTTCCCCCTTGGACTGTTTGGACTTGTTTTGCCTGCGCCACGCCTCCCGAGCACCAGATCACCATCGTCATGCCCCCCTGTCTGTCAACCCGTCCTGATCCTCAACGTCTTTTCCCTGATGTCCATCTCCACTTACTTCTGGATTATACCGTCTGCAAAGGGTCCTGAGCTACGCTTTACGGGAGCCTGGACTTGCTCCCGTTACAGTTACCAGTGTTGGATGCCTCTGGAAGGCAATATTGGGCAGGAAGGCAGGATATGTAACGGCACTATGGCCAAAGAGGGATGTATAATTTGACCCTATGCGGTAGCAGGTTTAATATCAAGCACGGGGTTTGAGAGAGAGCCGGGTGTATAATCGTAGAATCCGGAATCGTAGTCAAAGGGACGCACAGGTCGGGAAGCCAGAGATTCAAGAGCCAAACAGCAATCAAGTAGACGCGAGGACATTAACTAGGAGCTCAACTGGGATACCCAATAATGAGCCCCGTGGTGGTGGTAAAGAGCCTTTAAGTATTCTGAGAACCGGGAGGTGTGATGATGATCGAGGGGTGTGATTGGATAATTAGTTTCTAGGCCAGCATTCGCGGGAATTAGAAGGGACTTTTTTCTGATTACGGGGAGCCGTGACAGGATAGGTCTGGTACAACACAAAGGAATGAAGCCCTGACCAACAGCATTTGAAGTTCACATGCCTTAAGGGCAAAGTCTATGGACTATAAAAAAATGCCTTAAGATTCAGGAAGAGCAGAGCTGTTCAGCCCAGCAGTTTGATAGGAATCTGTGTCTAGGACCTGAAGATCAAAGGAAAAATCCCAAGAGGCTGTTTTTTTTTAAGTTCTACCCGAGAACTCAAACAGACCACTAGCTCGACATTGCACCATGGCTAATAATACGAAAACAGATGTTAAGGCATCAGGATCGGTTAAGATCAAGAGCCACAGAGAAAGAAAAATGTACTTTTTACTTGAATCCAAAGAGAATAGCTTCATCCATCCTCCTATAAGAAAACATTGCAGGCAAACAATCAAGGTCGAGGTCAAAGTTACTCACAATCACATTCAAAATGAGATTGAGATGAGACTGGAGGTATTGTAAAGTAGTTTAGAAGTGATACATTTATAGGCTTAATTAGGTTATTTTTTGTGAATAAAGCCTGTGTTTTTCCACTATTGAGCTATTTATAGCTAGCTATATATAAACTCTGTGTTTTACTCTAAAATAGCTTTGTAAATTGTTGCTAATTGCTTTGTTTTGCCGGGCAGAATAAAGGGATGTTGTGAAACTATTAGATATCTCACCCTGAAGTGGAATTACCTCAAATGGACTGGAGGGGAGTGCAGTGGGCTGCATAAACTCTAGTAGTAGTTGCTGTTCAGAGAGAGACTACGTTGGGAGTTTTCTCAAGCTACTCTCCCCTGCATGCTTATTAACAAAGCCTGTCTGCTGAGGATTTCTGCTATCTCTGGAGTGGTAATTTGCTGTTTTTTTCCACCCACAACAGACACAATGCCAGCTGCTCTCCCTAGTTGAGAAACATTTCCAGAGGCAAGGTAAGGTCTGATGAGGTTGTGGCTACAGAAACTGTCAAATACAAATATAAATATCACTACCACCCACCTTTCCCTCCAAAATCAGCTGAGACACTGGTGAGATTTCCCATGTGCTCATGCATGAAAAGTACAGGACAAGATCTACTGCAATCTGATTATACCAGAAAATGACATGACACCAGTTTAAGAGATAACTGGTATTTTCCAAACAAGATATTTAAATATTTTTACTGCTTCCTCCCTTCGCTTCATATTGCAAACCAGCATTTCCCTTCCCCATTTTGATAATGGTTATTTTGGCAGAAAGGAAATAGAAACATTTTCACTTAGTCCTCAAGAAACATCCAGTCATTTGCAATGAATGGGAACCAATTAAATTGCAGAGAAGTGACTCCCAACTAGTAAAACACTTAAAACAAAGGCATAAAATGTGGATTTCTATCCCCATCAAATGTACTTGAATCTAATATATCAGATGAGTCGGGCAGATTTATCAGGAATAGATCACTTTGTGTCCAAATGCACATTGCACATTAGACTTGATTCAATTCATTGTGTAGGTCTCCAAGTTAGTCCATAAAGACAATAAGAACTTCCCTTTAAGCTAGGTAATTTAATTAAAGGAATGGCAGTGGCTCTTCCGTCAATTAGTATGTTCTGGATTTTCAAAATAAAACGTTGCAACAGCTGAACCCTCTTACTTTCACTTTAATCTTAATTTATTTTAACCGTTGTTTTTAGTCATTGCTAATTTATTAGTGATGGGAGGTCTCCCTCTCCTGGGCACTGAAAAAGGAGAAGGAATGATCATGACACCCAAGAATCAGATGCTTTGTGAATGTTTATTGACTATTTAAGTGTTATAAGCCTTGCCTTTTGTGTATGTTATGAGGTAATTGGTTAACAGGTAGGTTCCCGGGTGTAGGATGAGGAGGCTCAGAAGCCCACTGAGAGAGAAGAGTTAACCAAGAGGCAGCTGCAAAGGTGGAGAAGGTGTGTAGGGTGTAGGGTTATAAGTACGAAGTGCGTGCAAGAGTTATATAATGATTGTGATCTAGAACAGCCGAGTGAGATTGGTTTTGCCTGTCATTGTCCCCCCCCCAAGACTTTAGTGAAGAACTTGAAGTCAACTGTGACTTCTTTGAATTGCTTCAGTACCCACAGGGTGACCAGGTCACCAACCACTCCTACTGTAACTCAGTGCAGCTGGAAGAATGAGCAGCTTGGAGGGAGAAGCCAGATTCTAAAGCAGTTTACCGGAGATTTGGTAGTGAAGGTAACATGGAAAGAATCGAGGAAGTCTGGCCACCGAAGTCATCTCTGCTGCTTCCTCCCCTCTCCTGCATTGATTTCTGCCTTTGATGTTTTCGATTTTTACTTTCCGAGTTGGTTTTGATGGACACAGCAAGCTAACACACTTCCTATCCCCAGGACCATTAACCACAACTTTTCCATCCTACAGGATGATCCTTCCATTGGGGCCCTCTTTTCTGATCACCCTATCATCTCATATCGCCGACCACCTAATCTGCGTAACCTCCTTGTTCACAGCTCCCTCGACCGCCCTCAACAACCATCCACACCAGGCACTTTCCCTTGCAACAGAGCCCGCTGTATCACCTGCAAGTACACATCCACCACCACACTCATTCAAGGCTCCTCAGGACAATTCTGGATCACCCAGACAGCATCTTGTACCTCCAGCAACCTTATTTACTGTATCTCTTGCAGTAAATGCCCAGCCATCTACATTGGAGAAACAGGAAGGAGACTTGGAGACCGCTTCAGAGAACACGTCAGGGCTGTGCAGATTAAAGATCTCACCAAGCCCATTGTTTCTCATTTCACCTCTGACGGCCACGACCACTCTAATCTCTCCGTCTGTGTTCTCAAAGACGGTTTTCCAAACTCATACATCAGAAAGATGTATTCTCGCTTCTCTTAACAACAGACTACTGTTCTTTTAAATTTTCTCCATTCATTGGAAGTTTCATTTCACACCTCTCTGCACCCAATCTGACTTCTGATTTCACACCTCTTGATTGGCCTCTCTTTCTGTCCCCTGCACCCACCTCTCACTCCTCCCCCTCCCAACCTTTGTTCTCCCGCTACTTTACCTTTGCCTACTGCCCTGTCTCTCTCGCACCTGAAGAAGGCTCCACGGCCGAAACGTTGTGTTCTCTTTCTTCTTTTTTTCAGCATGGAATAAACCTATTACTTGTTCCTTTGCAGCCTACACATGCTGACGCAGCTACCCACCTAAACTATTAAATAAACTTACCTGTTTCTTCTATTTCATTCTAGAAGTTATGTGTTTATGTTTTGTTTAATGTAGCAAAGCATTTTTACACATCATGCTGTATGTTATTTGCAATTCCGCCTTACCTTGCTGTGGATCGAGACTCCATGTCTGTCTGTTCCACCATTTTGTGTTGAATTACAGAGCCCAATTCACTTCTGGGTTAAATGGAGGCCTCAAGAAGAAATGGGAGTGGAGCTTAGGGTATTTAACCTTGTACTCCTGGTGTTTCTTTAATTGGGCGAGGGGTTGTCTGCATCTGCGTCTGCGTCCTATTACACTGTAGCTCAACTTTGTAGGTCAATATCTTAAAGCTGTCATCAGGAGGTTCCCTGGAGATACTGCAGTTATTTTTATTGAATGTCTTTTCCCTTTTATAAGTGTTATTTTCTTGCCCCGGAACACTATTTCGGAACAGGCGTTTTTTTGCTGTATTCTTTTATTTTGCCCGTATTTCTTATGGCTTCTGTAACCACCCCAGAACCTACTGCCAAGTGGTGGAGTCACATATATGTTTTAATATAAAACTGGGCAGCCACTGTTAAACAAGTGGACGGTACAGTATTTCTTAAAATAAAAGCAATGTTACATGGACTCTTCCACATCTGATATGGAAAACTAACATCAGAAGAAACACATCAGATAATCTATAACCTTGTGAAAGAAAAGAATAGCTTTGTATTAAAGATTAAATCTCATGCTGCCCATGAGATCAAAGCCCTTTAGGATCTAATGTCACACCATAAGCTGATGTACTCTGGCCCTGGATTCCTTTAAACCTGTTTTACTTCTGATGCAAGAGCTTCAGCAATCACAGATACCCTCTCTATTACACTGACCACAATGGCTTACTTTTCTACTCTTTTTTAAACTTGCGTCAGTTTCCAGGAGAGCCTAGGACCTCCCTTCAGGTTGAGCCTATACAGTATGTCCAATCTGGAAAGCGTCTGTCGACATGTATGATATAGACAGATCGAGTGAGGCACACATCATCAGACCAAGTGAAAGGATCTTTGTTTAATTAAAGGTTAATTAATGAAGCACTCAATATTTATTCATTTTTAATAAAAAAAAACAGATCAAATATAGAGAGAGATAAAGATTTCAGTGAAAAACAGTGTTGCTCATTTGAAAGTCATACCCAGCAAAATCATTTCATTCACTTTTAGTTTCTGTTTAATTAGGGATATCTTAGACTACATCCAGTCTACATGGACATCTTTTTTTCTGTCCATGGAGAGTTCATCAGTGAGATGTGGTGGGAAGCTCTGTGTTCTGCAGCCATTTGTGAATCATGTCAGTCTTCTTCTGCTTAGTAATTTTGCTTTTCTCTCCTTGGAGACTGGTAAGTGAACTGAGTTGTGAGTCTGAGCCAGAGACCACCGAGGTCACCTGGCTGTGTGTTAGGAGGCTCTGTTCCCATATAGACTTGAGCTTCAGGTAGAACACTCTGCAGCTGAACCCCTCTCTCCAGCCTTGTTCAATATGGCTCATTAGGGAGCCCAGGGTGTCATGGTAACGCAGACATCCAGAGCACTTGTACCTCTTCTCCCCACAGACGTGCTCAGCAGAGGTGATGGTGCGGATGAACGCGGGATCCACACTCTGACCCTCAGTCTGAGCTGTGGTGGCGAGGGGTGGCTCCGAGTCCGAGGGGTCAGACTCTACCAGGACAGGGCTGGCAGGAGGGCAGAAAAGGGAAAAGTCAGTAAGACTTGCCCTCTTGGCCTCCTCTCCGAGGTTTTCAGGGGATTCGAAGATTTGGCAATGGGTGAGGCCTGAATAATTTTCACTTAGCGTTGAGCAAGGAGCTGAAAGGCCTGGAGTCAGCCTCTCTAAAGCCTTCGGTTGGACCTTCAAACACTGGGCCAGACCTTCTCCACCTGCATGGACAGTAAGAGATATTCAAGTGTTAGCATCCAAGCTTTCAAAAAAAGGAAGAGATCTCACTGAATTATTATTATGAAACAAAATGTTCATGTATTTTCGACATACTGTATGCATGAGACTGTCAAAACGTTTTACAGAAGAGTAAAAATCCATTTTGGACACTGAACTGTGTTTATACATGTTGTTTAATTTTTATTTTGTTGTTTATTATAAACCATCATTGATAGCTACTGTGTGATACTGTACTGTATGTACAATGATAGTTCAGTAAATATGCAATACTGGGAGTTCCCTCACAGTAAACTCTAAGTAAACCAGTAAGTTTTAGTGTTTATGATAGATTATTAAAATGTCTTTAACAGCATGTATACTGTATGCTAATTCAGCGTGCCTGGAAATACCCAGTATCACAGTAGTATACTTATGAGCACCTGTATCTCATTTTCTTGTTTTTAAGACTGAAATATTATTTTCATTAATGAACAGACATTGTGTGTGGAGACTGAGGTGTGTCTGGCAGCAGGAACATTGTTTCCTTTTATTATTATCCCTAAAGGAAAAGTCTAGATAAATTTGTGTTGCATATAAAAAGAAATAAATGTTCTGCTAATGCAATGATCTACAGCTGAAGAGTCACTGTTTTCTTTTTGAGTAAGTGATAATGAGTGAGGCTGTTAAGGATCCCTGTCTGGAATACCTACTGCCAGATAGTAAGTGAGCTTTATGAGCTTTGCTAATTAATTACCTGTTTGGGAAGCAAGTGAAATTTCAGACTTTCTTTCAGCTTTGCCTGCCTTATGAGGTTTATGCAATCTGTCACATTTCTTGACAATGTGCTTGGAAATTTTAAATCCTGATAGAAAAAAAAAGTTAGAAGATAATTACAAAATACACCTAGGTCTTGTTGCATTATTATGAAGTATACAGTATGTATACTGTATATGTGTTCTAAAACTAATATTGCTCATATTCTTCCTAATTACTTTTTTCACCACTTTTTTATGTTATTTTTTTTACACAGAGGTACAAATTATTTAATTGAAGATGAATGAAGCCGTAGAATTCTAGCCATCACCTGAAACGTTTTAGGAAAGAGAATTTATTTTGCCATTTAAGTTTTAAGAAAAAACACATTAAAATGCATGCTGAAAATGAGTTTTCAGATGTTTTCCCCTTAAAGTCCTGTAATTCATGTTTAACGTTCATTTATCGGTTTACCATTACAGACAGCAAGATTATTGGTATTGTTTAAGAATATTTCAACATTCCTTCTAGAAAACCCTTTTATGAAATCAAGTTTGCTTTTGTGGCAAGATTTATTTTTTAAAGCGAATTAAATATGATGTATTAAATAAGAGTTCTGATCAAAAGTATGGAAAGAGCACACATACTTTATGATAGAATTTAACACCAGTGAATGGAGCAGATTTATTCTGGCTCGGCCAGGATTCAATCACAGATGCTCATGAACTCAGAGCCACACAGCGCCACTCTAAGCCAGCAGATGATTCTGCAACGCCCCAGGTTTGGCCGCTGAAACAGTTCTCACTGTCTAGACTTCAGAAGAGAAGAGGCACTGAACAAGGACATGACATTGGCTGTACAGTATATAAAAAAGACAGAAGATTGTTCGCAGGGGAATTGCTTGTGCAACAATTCAAGTTTGACAGACATTAAGGAAAAAAAAACAATGTCTGAGAGCAGTTGAACAAGAGCTCCATGTCCGGAGCATGAACTGTGAGACTCGGGGCCAATTCATATTAAACTTTCAATTATTTTGTTCATAATATTAATAATTATTTGCTTAGGCAAGTGTTGTGAATGTGTGTTTTGGGAGGGGGGTTATGTGCTGCAAAAAATATCTATTTATGTTACTGTGCTGTGGGGATGGAAGAACACTGGCACAGAGAAAAGTCTTACCGTCAGTAGGTGTAAAAATATATTTATTTATCCATCTATTTATCCCTGAGGTCTGTGTGGGTCCTAATGGCCCAGTATAGTGACGGGGACACTATACTTTAAAGACGCGCCGTCCTTCAGATGAGACATAAAACCGAGGTCCTGACTGTGGTCATTAAAAATCCCAGGGCGTGTGCAGCATCCACCTGGATGACGGGACGGCAGCCATAGTGAGCCAGAACGCTCACCAACACCAGCTAGCAGTGAGGAGGCGAGCAGTGTAATGGAGCCAATTACATCAGATGGGGATTATTAGGAGGCCATGATAGGTAAGGGACAATGGGAAATTTGGCCAGGACACCAGGGTTACACCCCTACCCTTTTCGAGAAACGCCCTGGGATTTTTAATGACCACAGAGAGTCAGGACCTCGGACATCCGAAGGACGGCACCTGTTTACAGTATAGTGTCCCCGTCACTATACTGGGGCATTAGGACCCACATGGACCGCAGGGTGAGCATCCCCTGCTGGCCCCACTAACACCTCTTCCAGCAGCAACCTTAGTTTTTCCCAGGAGGTCTCCCATCCAGGTACTGACCAGGCTCACACCTGCTTAGCTTCTGTGGGTTGCCAGTTGTGAGATGCAGAGTGATATGGCTGCTGGCCATATCATTTATACTGGCCAGTATATTTAAACACAGTATGAGGACAGGTTGGGTCCTGCACTCACAACACCACCATTCAAGTCTAGGATGTGTCCTTAGACAAATGGACTGATGGCAGTTCTCAATTTATCAAGAGACACCTGAGTAGATCAGGCAATTTTCATAATAACTGAAAGGATCTACAGTAATTGTTTCAAAGTTTGCACATTCCTCTACCCTCCACTGCAGGTATTGTAGAAGTGTCAACACCAATGAAAGTGAGTAACAAACGACAATGCAATATTGGTGAATAATTACAGATTTCCCAAATTAAAAACGAGCAACAGTTGTTTTTTTTTACTGAAATGAGACTTACCTTGAAATTTTTTATTAACAGTTTCCATAAGGTTTTGAGAATTCATGTATAGTCCTCTAAAGATGTCAATACGTCCTCAGTGTCTTCATCAGAAAGATATGCACTTAATCTGTGTTTTTGTTTAAAATTCTGTTTTCTCGTTTCCCAGGAAACCAAAATTCCAAAATTGAAAATTCCAAATACCTAGTCAAATAAAAATTTCATATTTATTCTAGTCCAGGATATTAGACCCATAAATAATGTGATTTCTTTTGCACAATTTCATTTTCCATATTAATATTACTTATTTCTGTGGATATTATAATATATTATTACATGCAATTTGCTTTAAAGCAATATATGGAAGGCTGGTCTCTTAGGGGACTGTTTATCAGCCAGCCTACCCCAAAATGTTCAATTCTGGACCCAGGGTGTTATCTGTGTGGAGTTTTTATTTTCTTCTTGTGTTCATGTGGGTTTCCTACAGGTGTTCAGTTTTCTTCCCACAGTCTAAAGACATAGTGGCAGTTAAATTTACTTTACCTCATCTTTTCTTTTACTTTAACTGAACATTGGCTTTAAAACAAGCTTTAACACCATTACGATAGGGGAAATAATATTTCAAAACTACTGTTCTGCAATAGTTTATCCCCCTTAAGGTAAGGCAGGTGACAACACATCCTATGCATGGAGACGATATCTAAGCAACACTGAAGCATATCATGAAAAGGTAATTGGAAATCATTCAGGCCCAGTCTGAAATGGGAGCTAGATAAAAATGTTCTATGGAGGAGATATTGGCGTCTTCTCTCTAGTTTGGAACACAATTCAACCTTGAATACAACAGTAGGGGTGAAAGTGTGCTTCTGAAACAGGTCCTTCTCGAAAGCCGGACCTTACTGTATGAGTGAGTAACTCATGGTAACAAGGTTACTATGGTAACGAGGTAACAAGACTCTTACAAAACAATGTAGAGCTTTCATTAATGTTTTAAAGGAAAAAGGGGGTGTTTTTTCTCTGTCTTTTGATGTTTTGCTATTAATGAGTAATTATAACCACGAAAATGGACATTTTAATTTTGAAATGAATCTTTGTTGTAACATATATGGCTTGAACTTTGGGCACAAAGGGAATTCCTGTCCTTGGCACAAGATTTTGATTAATTTGTCTCAGCACACGTTTTGTAACTCTAAGTATGTGAACCATCCAAAAGCTTGCAGTTCAAAGGCTGTGAAACCTGTCCAAATTTTTGCTGGATGATGAGAAATATCAGACTTAGGAAGATGTTTATGATTTTAGATTATATTTAAACAATTTGTCAAAATTCTCTCTTTACAATACTAGACACCAATACAGAATATAAACACATGAAGAATGTATTATTTCAGTTTTTATTTAAGTTAATTGAAATATACAAAAGTGAACCCCCAAAAGTGCAAAAAGCTAAATAGCCCTTCCCCTGAACAAGAATTAAAAATTACAAAATGATATTTTAACAAAAGATATTATTCCAGTTTTTACCTGGGATCAGCAATAACAATGTAATTTATTAAAAAAAATAAAAATCTATATAAGCCCTTACACACGTCATATCTGTTAAGGCCTCTTGAAGAGCAGAACTATAAATATCACTGAGAAAATACAGTTCAATTCCTGCTTACGTTTAATTTTGAGTACTCCTATTGTATGCATTATATACACATTTAGCCATCGACAAAATTGTCTCACTCTTTGTAATAATACAAGAAATGTACTGCTTAGTCCACTACACAATTTCACATTAAATAGTTTTGTTTTGAAAAGGACAGACATTAACAAAGTGCAAGTACTTGGTACTTGGAGTGACTTCCCTTTGTGCTGACTCATTTCTAATGATGTGAGTTACAGCACACAACGTTCAAATCCATTCACCAGCTGCCTTATAGCAGCATCAAATCACTTCCACAAAACAAGAGACAGCAGGATGGAAGCAGACTTCGTACAGGGTGTCTGTAGTGTTAAACAACCTAAGAGAGCATGAGGTTGCAGTGCTCATTAATCACAACATAAATCCCTAGAGATTAAGGGTTTCCATTGATACAACTGGAGTAATCAGGGTAAAGCACCTGGTTCAAGTACAGAACAGTGTTCCCATGTGCCTCTTGCCATGGGCAGAGATCACCGTTCACCCTCTCACACCACCAATGAACAGGGCAGATACACGCATGAATTAATGTTTGAATTAGTTGTTTTGAATTAATGTTTTGCAGACTGTTGGTGTCAGCCATACAGTAGCACCTTAACTCTGTCACTCTAAAACTGTTTGCAGCAGAAATCCTTAGCCTTAACCTGTCTGTATGTGCCGTCGTATTGTTTTTTTAACATTTTTATCTTTATCTTCATAGCTGTTTTCCAGATATACAGTACCGGAAGTTTAAAAATAGCTATTCAAGAGGATAAGAAAGTCATTTCGCTAAACGTTTCAATTCCCAGGATCATTTTTGAAAAACATTTCTAAAAAATATTTTAAAATATATTTTAAAATATTTAAAAAAACAATATTTTATAATATTGTCCTAAGCAAATACGTAGCATCATTCTTTGTTACATTAAATGCTTTTTCTAGCTTTCTCTTTGTTAATATTTTACATTATTACATTTTTACTTATTATGTGTTGACATATATGCATATTGTTTTTTTACCATAATATTTTAGGAAACTTTAAGTAAAAGAAATACATGTATATCACAACATTACATTCATTCCATGTCTCATTCCATGAAAATCCTTAATAAATCAATCATTCTTCATGAGCAGTCTCATTTCGACACATTAAGAAAAAAAGTTGTTTTCTTCCATTTTAAAAACACATCATTGAGACTGTAAGGCAGGAAATAGGCTTGTGACAACTGCCTCTCAACACAGATGACACTTCTGTGTTTTCAGGACTGCATGACCACAAAACTAAAAGAAATAAAACGTAAAGCCAGGAATCAAACATATATTAAAATAAATTCATTTTAACTAACCATCACACCTGAAAATGTGCCATATAATTATTATTATACTGTATTTGAGAAATGTGGATGAAAAGGAACAAGAGATAATACTTAAAGAATATGAATAATTAAAGGTTAGTGAAAAGGTAATTTGGTTGGTTTCCAAGAGTCTGTTTTTTGCCAAGTTCTCACATCTTATCATAATTTAAATAATTATTAATTATTGCAGTCAGAAGGAAAAAGACACCCTACAGATAAACCTAAATATCATTTCACATCAATCGTTAATAATGTAGAATAGGTTTCTGAAATATAGCAATCTGATGTGCAGGAAATACAATCGTATTAGAATTATTTCAGTGCAGTGCAGACATGAACATGACTAAATTTCCCAGTCCTGCATTTATCACTGTTCAAAACTGCTGTGTCCAAGCAACACTTTACAGTTGTGTGAACTTAAATGTAGTTGAAAAAAAGAAAGAGATAATAGAGCACACAATCAAACAGACCTGAAATGTGATTTCTATTTAGAAAGATGTTCTGACTGTAAGGTCTTCAGCAAATCACCACTTCACCTGAATTATATGTTTCAAATCAAAACCTTCTATACTGCATAGTACAGCCATGTTCTACTATTAACTGTTCTGCCATTGTTGCTTTGCTTTTATGTGTGAGGTATTCATTAAATGCACTTTAAAAATTCAACATCCGGAATAATGGTTGTCAGGACACCATGAAAGAGAAATACCCCATACCGAGGTCACGTTAATTCTAGGAGTGTTGGAGGTTAAGATTAGACATGTACTTGTCTACTATCAGCCTTCAAAGTTAGTGCAATGGCTAGTGATTTATACAAAATTCAGTAGTTAAATCTCATGAGCAGTGCCAAAAGTACTACATCCTTTAAGCAATAGTTTGCATTGCTATTTAAAGGGGAACTGCAGTTCAGTACAGTCGCCACATTGTCGCAAACACCTGGTCTCGTCACAGGCGAGAACAAGAGTTCCGACAAATTGCAACATGATGCGGCCCTTCCTGCTCACTAGTCATTGTAATGGCTAAAGTAATGCGATGCACGAGAGAATAAGTGCAGGTTGTGCAGCAGACATTTCCCCACAGAAATGCACAGATAACAAGTAGTATTTGTTGCCAAAACCATCTCGAAATCAAGAGCAATATTTCTATTGGAGTAAAAGAGATGTATTCACAAGCCTGCTTGTTTACAAAGTCATAGGGCCGCATCACATCACCAGATGTTTTGTGGCCTTGTTCTCAATTGTAGAATATTGTGCTGTGCATACCGGAAAATGAACCTATTTAAAAATGTAAATCGGATATTTTTACATTTTACTTTTATTTTTGTTTGAAATGCACTCATCGATGCCGTTTCTTTCTATCCCCAAAATATAAAAATAGCGTTGCAGTTCCCCTTATAAACTGGAGATGTTTTTTTAACAATGGAGCAAGGAAGAGTTTATACAAAACTGAAAATTCACTGTTTTACAAATCATTTACATAAATCACATGTAAAAAATGTAGACTGGAGTTTTCAGAATTAAGTGATTGTTTCAACAAGCAGTTGTTGTAGTTAGAAATCCAGCTTTGTGGTGAGACCAGGAGCATTAAGGAACAAAGTTGATGAATGCCTAAGGTACTGAGGAAAAGGTAACCTATAAACAGCTATAACAAAATCAAAATAGAAATGTTTTAGTGTAGGTAGTACTTCTATTTCAGTACTTATTGTTTTCCCAGTTAAAATGATCAATTTGCATCTTGGGCAAAATCAAAGAAACCCATCCCTTGACAACTTCAATAGGATACTATGAATGCAGTCCAAAACACATATAGTACCATTAAAAAAAGAACAAGAGGCCGAGGCCAAATACTAGAATTTCAAGTAACACTTCAGAATAGGAGATATGTGTAAAGCATGTGTTATGTATGAATACTACTGTAGCACTTTAAACATCACACACAAGTATCAAGATCAGTTAGGTACTTACAGTATTTCCTTTGGTCAGTAATAAATAATAATAATACATTCCCCTCATGTAACACTAATAATAAGGCATGTTTAAGGCTTTTCTTAGCACTCAGCAAGCTGTTTTTCATAAAGAAGCAAGGTGTGCCTTACAGGTGTCTCCTTTTCTGAAGTGGTGCCAAAATAAATTTTCCCTGAATTCAACTTAAAATAGAGAAAAGATACCTCTCAGTCTCCCAAATTTCACAAATGAGCTGGAGCACCACTGTTTGGATGGCTCTAACATAACAGACAAAATTCCGAAGAGGCACAATGTAAATTCATTTTAACATACAGTATTACATACAGTATGTAACACCACACCACCTCATGTGATACGTTATGACAACTGAATCTAATATGACAAGAAAAGAGATAAAGTAAAAACATTCAAATAATGCAACAGAATAAAAACTAGAGCTGCCAGTTTTAGTTCTGCTTGGCCCTCAATATTGTCTCACCAAAACATTCTTCTGTATTATTGTCTCTCCTCGAAAAACCACTTCTGGAAGTTGGTGTCTGTGCACGGTCTCAGTGCTGGAGCTGGACTGCCTGCGTCAGATTTGTCAATAGCTTGCACACATTTCTGTGTTTTAATGTGGAACAAGGTACTATCCTACAAAAATAAAATAAAAATAAATTAAGGCAGATATAATTAGAGAATTAAGACACAAAGGAAAACAAAAGAGACAATATTATAATATACAGACTACAAGCTCTTACACACAGTATATAGCATTCTACAGAGAAGGACCTGTAACTCATACAGGCTGAAACTGTGTCCCCTAGTCTCTGAGACTTCAGCCAATCGGCCACTGCTGTAAGAACCTCTTATACTTGTCTGTAGACATAGTTGGAGGTGAGGCGTTGATTAGTTCATTTGTGAAAGGGTAGGAATGCCATATTTGCACATGGGTGTAGATTACAGTTAAGGTATATAAAAGGCCTCACAGAGGCAGTTTTACAACTGGTGGATGCTGCACATTGGTGGTGGTGGAGGGGAGTCCCCATTACCTGTAAACTGCTTTGAGTGGAGTGTCCGGAAAAGTGCAAGGACAAAGTGTAAGCAATTATTATTATTATTATTATTATTATTATTATTAACTAATTTTCTCAAATTATCCACATAGGATTAAGCCAATAACTTAGGGTGACTGTTTCACAAAGGCAAACTCAGGTTTAAGTTCTCAAGTTAAAGCAACTCAGGTTTAAACAACCTGACTAACTGCAAAGAGAGTAGAGTATCAAATAAGAAATGGACATTTTTTGCAGGGGACTGATTGGTCCATGAGTCGAGCTTGCAACCTCCAAGTCGGGTTAGGTTGATAAGAGCAGGTTAGGAGTACAGGATATGCTGCTATAGTTACTTAGCCGTATACAATTCAATCCTGCTTCATAAAATCAAAAATCTAGATTACTGTCAACATGTTTCCAAATGTTATTCAGTTAACAGAGTAATTTCATTTCACTTTTAACTTAAACATTAAAGTTAATGAAGGAGATGGATCCACACGCTCAGATAATACGAATACATATAAAAATGAATATCTTGTGGTTAAACATGTATTTTTATTTTGTACTATTTTCTCATTGTTGAAATTGTTTTTTTTATTATTCAATAACAATTTTTACTATTCAAAAGTAAAAGCTGCAGATGTGTGAACAGTTAAGGCTTTAATGTGTGTTAAATTGTGACTAAAACATAAGGTAAAATTCTAAAAGTTCAGTCTTCAAAAACAGAACCATTACAGGACTAATTTTGAATTATTTGTTTTGCATGAATTGTTTTGTTATTTAGAAAAAAACAAATACACACACAAAAGGCAGTTGGGAGTCTCAAGCAACAAATATGGGTAACGATTTGAAAGTCAACCTACGTTATCTTATTCTGGGCCTTATCATCTTCTTTATTTTTTTAAATTCTAATTCACATTTCATAAAGAGGGTCAATATAAAGTATACTGTGTTAATGTTAAGTCAAAAAAGGCATTACATAGCAGCAAAGATGTACAATGGTGTGTAGTCATGGAAACAATGAAGCTAATCTGCTTTGGATTTGTTTTGTTTTTTTCATTTTTCTCTTTCACACATGCTTTTCTCCCTAATTCAATTTTTCAACTCTTTACTTTCTCTTTGGCACCTCTTCCCAACCTGTAAAGTGTCGATTGTCCTAATCTCTGAATTCAGCAGCTCTCTGTGGGCGGCTAGTCTGAAATGGGTCAATATAAATTTTATCATGAGGAAACACTCAGAGGGAAAGGCAAGGAACGATTCACGTCCACATAGAACAGCGATCAGCTAAAGAGTAAACTTTACTCCTGGGAAGGGTTGTAATATTGCAGTATAGTCTCCTGACTCCTCACTCCCGATGATGAGCTTTTATACGTACTTGAGTTAATTTAGGAGCCATCACTACCCAAGCAAAACCAAGCAAAATGCCTGACCAGTGCACCACAAGTCCACACGTTATTTATGGTTTCAGTACATTTCTCAAAGGATTTTTCAAAACTGGTGTTGTTGTGCCACCTAGCTTGAATGTTTGTGTGAAGGTAGAGTAAAAACAAAATACAAAACAAGATGTAATATTCCTTTTCCCCCCCCAACATCTTCCGCCGTCATTCTTAGGACTCTGAGATCTTAATTCTCAAGTTCTTGGCAATAAAAATGATTAAGATTGAATGAATCCAAAGACAAGATAAAAAGATGTCATCTGTAAGGTCAGAAACAATTTTTGAAGGGCTGAGCATTCACCAAGGAAGCAAATCAAGAAACGTCTCCGAGAACTTCAGGAGTTTCCTTGTCTAAATTCCACTAAGGAAAAGGACAACCCTCTATTGTCTTTCTCCCAATCCTAGCATTAAAAAAGTAATTTTCCTACCTCTCTTAAGATAAATTTATGATCTTCTGGGACTGGCAGCCCCGGCTTCCTGCATAAGTGGATGGTTAAGTACTCTGTCCCAGGCTGCACTGTAGCGCAGCCTGCTGGTTCTCTGGTGTTGTAGCGGATCTCATTGTCAGAAGAGTATTCAAAGAACTGTCAGGTAAGGAAGAAGCACAAAACAGTTTAGTTTCCTAAAGAAAAGAAATGCTAACTAATCTAGAGATAAAGGTATAAACTCTGGCTAAGTGTTTTTACTGCCATTATAATCATCCATTCACACAAATAAGCATGCATCCTTTCTCTAAAAAGAAACCAAAGTGTTAATATTGTGTTCACAATACCCCACTAGGACATTCTTGTGTAAACATTTTTTTTTTTTTACAGACTACATCTGTGTTCTAGTAGTAAATGAATTGTCAATCTGTCTCATAGGGCTAATTGCTAGTTATCATAAAATAAAAGCAATTCTTTAGCATTAAGCAATTCTAGTATTTTTTTACTACTATACTATAACATACTATAACTACTACTGTACATACTAAATAGCAAAACTTAGTAGTAAATTTCTGTTTGTCACCTTCAACTGTCCCAATTTAGAGAAATGCAATGATGTGTGTCAGTCAGTCATTACTACTAACAGGGTATGGAAATGTTGCATATCAATGTATGAAAGAGTGGCTTATGTATCTGTGTAAAAGCAGTAAAGGACTGTAGAACAGTCACTGAAGGGCAGTACTATTCTATAGTCATAAGAAAAATGCTAAATGATGTAAATTGTTAGTAACGGTATACAAGTCAATATGAACCATGTTAAATATTATAAACATAATGCACTAACACTCAATTTACTATTCTGAACCAGAAACTAAACAATATTATGACAGCCAGTTGTTGCTAGGATTTATTTAGAAGAAATACATCCGAAACATTGTACTCAAGTTAAATGCGAATTGAACATGTGCAAATTCGCTTATTTGTGATTCAGGCCGGCCGACGGGTTTTGGATAGAAGACGATGAAAGCAAGCCAAAGGTTGTTCTCAAATTTCAAATGAGCCGCGCAACAGACTAGAGTGCTAGTGAGTGAGCCCTGCTCCCCGCACAGTTACCCACTAGCCTGCAAATCTGGCTGTTTGTATTTGCCACAGGTCTCTGCACCAAACCCTCACGAATGGAAAGACCCTACTGTATATAAAAATAAAATTCTCCACTATACAGAGACTCAGTAGCTTAATATACTGTTTCCTAAAGTCCACTGACATCCACTCTATGTTTTCTGACGCAGATACTGTACTACACTGAAGAGAAGACTGCAGAAAATGCAAATGAGTACTTTATGTTTTGTTTAATCCTCCGTGAGTCCTGAACTGTTCATTCCTTTAAAGGCCACAAAGAGCAATTTGCCCATTAACCTGCTAAAGAGCAAATTCAGAATTCCTCAATAGCTGGATATGTGTACAGTAGCTTTTATATTTGGCAATTAGGAAATATGCATAAGTAGTCTGAACTATTTAAAGCATGCAATGGTGGATCATTTAAGAAAGCAATACCCAAGGTTTTTTTTTAATGAAACATATTGTACTTCTGACATCACAGCCTTTATGAAGACCCTGCAGGTTCTACCGTTAATACATTTATGAAATAAATGGAAATTCATGCATTAAGGAGCTAATGGACATTGTATCTGCACATCCAGGGTTAAAACTAGATATTTAGCTCATTGGTAAATGAGAAAATAAGAAACTTGTGTCTTAACTTCTGTTAAAGGCTTACTTTCTATTAAAGTATTGGCTAATTGGCTATTATCCTGTGATAATACTGTAGTCAGCAGTCTTTAATTGCATTATATTATTTATAATGTTTGCAAAGCATTATAGAATGATATTGTTAGTAATTATATTTTAACATGGTACAAACACGAGGATGGTGCAATATATTAAAAAGCCCCTGTCAGTCAGGAACCCTGCTTGAGTGGTACAAGTGCTATCAGTACACCAGCAGTTCAGTCCTAAGATTTCTGCATCATTCGGTGTTGAATTTCCTATAGTCTGGAAAGTGTATGCGTATGGCTCCTGACTCACCATGTAAGCAGTACAGTATTTTGGGAGGGAATTGCAACATACCTGATTTTGTCCCATGCCATGGCAAGGATACAGGATGATCTGATGTCCAGCAACATTATTATCATCTGGTGGATTGTAGTCAAAACAATAGTTCACCATTCCTTTGTTCTTCAGCTAGAAAAAAAAGTCTTGTTACTTCTAAATGATTCCCCCTGTTTTTAGCAAGCAAATCACAATCAAATTAACACAGTTTTGATCATTTCTTAACAAAATGTAAAGCTTTTCGTGGGGAAGGCCAAGGCCACAAACTCACCATGCCAAACATTCCTGGTTGGTCTTCTGGGACATGGATGTCTGGGTAGACATTTTCGAGGTACCACTTGAAGTTTTGACACCCCAGTTTGCCTCTGAGCTTTCTCCTCTCAGTCACGTCCCCAAAGGCTTCCTAAAACAGAACGTTAAAATCCAAAGGTCACGCTCCCTGTCACCACCCACAGAGCTTGCATCAAAAATGTCAAACAAGAGCACCATCTACCATTTCTTCTAGAGCAATGCTCGGCATATTGTCTCACTTATGGAGAAACTTACTAATTCATCCATCCATCCATCCATCAATTTTTTCACTGTTTCTTCCACTTCAGGGTCATTGGAGGAGCTGGAGTCTATCCCAGCAAGCAACAGATGAAAGACAGCACATACCCTGGACAGGACATCAGTCCATCGCAGTGCACACACAGACACAAACACTCACACCTACACCACGGCCAATTTTCCCAGAAGCCAATTAACCTACCAGTTTGTCTTTAGATCGTGGGAGGAATCTGAATTGAACCCAGGGCTCCTGCGCTGTGAGGCAGTAATGCTACTATCCGCACCACCATGCCACCCGTAATTTTTAATTTACGGTAGCTCTATTTCTAATAATATTAAGAACGGTAAAGAAATCCTTCCATAGCCGGAGCCTAACCTAACAAGCAATGGGCACAAGGTTTAAATTCAAAATTATCATTTAAAAATACAACTGTTGCACATCATAGATCATTGCGCCTATAATTCTATATCTCCAGTTATATCACTGGCTATAGAAATAAGTGGTAACAAATGTTGGATTAAAACTGTTTAATCACACTGAGCTTGACAGTGAGTATCAATAATGTACTGAAGTCATACAATACTGTTAGGGAAACATCTAAACAATTTAAAGAACTGATGTGCAAATAAAACAATGGAGAAATAAATCAAACATATACACACCTAAGGTTAAAATGCTTCCTTGATCTCATAAATTCAGAGAATATATTAAATAAATCTGGGATTTAAATCTACTTATCTGGATCAGTCTGTACTGTACACCTGTACAAAAACTAAACAGCCTCTCTGATCGGTGATTAACATTAGTTCAGGCCAAAACCATATGTATGAATAATAAGATAAAAAAGTCTTATTTTTTTAATTCAGTCCTCATATTAAATGGTTTCTATGTTTATTTCTATTCAAGATTGTCTCATTGATTTTCACATGCTACTCCAATTGTTTTTCACTTTGTTCTAATTTTACTAAAGCAAAAGCATGTCGTACACTTTGACAATATTATTCCAAAATACATAACAGGTCTCAAGGGGGAGGTAAGGGGTTATGAATTTATTGGTTGGCAGTGTCTCTGTGAGTACATCAACAGAAGTGCTGCTGTACTATGTGAAAACAGGAATAAATTACAAAATAGTCTGTGCTCAGCGTTATTGAACATGCATTTCTGGGTGGATAGATAAATTGATTGATTCTGGGTCAAGCCCACGGTTTCTCCAGGACACAACTCCTTACCCACGGTGAAATAATTTGTTCCTACTCAGTCGGAAAGCAGTTCTAACTTCTTAGGGAAGTGCCACCTCATTGCTTCTCCACTGAGAACATAAATCAAAGTCATCCAGTCGGACCCTACTACATCACTCGGCACCACTCTGTTTCCACTGCAAGGCCTAGGAGGAAAGGGAAACTTAAAGCTCCATTTGTTTGATTCTGATCTTGCTATACCCACTGCACAGGGTTTGAGCTTTGCTGCCTTGGACCAGATCTCACTTCGTTGCACCCTGGAGGGTCACTCCTTATGAGAAACGTACACAGCATTTATTTGCCACACACGAGGTAAGTGTCGAGTGGCTCGTCAGATCAGGCACTGAAAACTCCTCAATGCCTGATCCTGGGTCACCACACCAGTGGTCAACTGGGATTTGCACGCAGTGGGCTTTTGGGCACCACCATTGCTCCATGGCCTGTCAAAACCACAAACAATAACTCTGCTCATCGCCCTGCCACTCATCTTCCTCGTAAATCACACAGAAGCACACATCAAGAGACGGCGGCCATCTGACAACCGCCACATCCATGGCATCCAGGGAAAACCTGTCACATTCTCTTCTCACAAGAGAAACAAGTAACAAAACGCTGCTAACGTGCAAGACTACCAAGCGGGCTACACAATTAGCAGGACAATGTGTATCTCGCTAGACTAATTTCAGAATGAAGTACAGCATTTGATTTCCCAATGTAGCACCAGGCAGTCAAGTTGACCTGATCTGCCATAAAGAGAGTGTCGGCAACAACCCAACACCAACAAGTGTCAGTATGTAACTGAGAAGAGTTTTGCTGAACGACCCATGACCCTGAAGCCTTCTGTCCATCATGAGTCATAAAGGGGAACTGCAACGCGATTTTTAGATTTTGGGGTTATAAAGTATCGGCATTTGTAAGTGCATTTCAAACAACAATGGAAGTAAAATGTACAGAGTAAAGTGTAAAAGATTAACTTTCCAGGTATAAAGAAGAAGCAGGCTTGTGAACACACCTTTTTTAATCCAATAAAGATATTGATTTTGATTCGAGACGTTTTTTCCAACCAATGCTACTTACTAGATCACGTTGGAACATTTCTGTGGTGAAATGTCTAATGCACACACCACTAGTGACTAGTGAGCAGGAAGGGCAGCTTCACGTTCATTCATGGGAACTCTCGCTCTCGACTGTGGCGAGACCAGGGGTTTGCGACAACATGGCGACTTACAGTACTTTCACAAAGTTCAAGATTTTGTGTTTAATTTGGAATTTGTAACATTTTGCAATACCCTCAATTATTTTTTTTTTTAACTGGTCTTAGAAATAAGGTCTGCAGTTCCCTTTTAATGTGCCAAGATCACACCAGCCACCTTGTTTAGACTGATGCCTGTCACAGATACCCAAAATTCATACACTTTAATTTTTCTTAAAACCAACAAGGGTCAACCAAGTGAAAAGATCATTTTAAGGTTTAGTGTAATATATACAAATAGTAATAAAAAGTTTTTTTTACTTACTGTACATGAATATTTTCTAAAATAATTCAACTTAAAAATGTAAAATAATACTCTTTATTGCTGCTATTTGATCCATGTGCTTTTTGCATGAACAAATTAGTCTACAATAAAATGTAAATACCAGTTTCACTGGTTTAATTTAAATGCAGAATTCATCTACAAACCTAAACCTAATGTGCACAGGGATCAAAAACATTGACGTAGAGGTAGTTATTTTCCCAACTAGATTTTCCATAGCATGTGGCAAAACAGCCATAAAAAACTACATTTTGCTGGATGACATACAGTACAGCAATCTGAAGTGATAAATGATAAATGCTGTCTTGCCCAGGGGATGTTTCTTTAATTGGTCATTCATCAATTCATTTCATACAGGGGCATCTCAGCATAGGAGACCATTCATCACAATAAGACAGAGCAGCCATGTGTGTTGCTGTATGGAAGAAACATTGTTTTATGGTCTTAGAGAAAGTGCTCTATCTTTAAGAAGTTCTACTTAAGAATTTTTTCATTAAAAGTACACCATCACTGCATAATCTAACAAGTAAAGCTCTCAGGCTAGATTTCTTCTGATAGATTAATAATAAACTGTATAATGACATAAAGTAATGATTAACATTGGGCATCATGAATGATGGTGAGTGAGTCTACGTGTATACTAAGAGAATGGTTGTGAGTATTGTATGTAAAACAGTTTTTGCTCAGGCTTTCCCACAAGCCCTGTATGTATATGTATAGAATAATGTACGAGAGTGTTCACAAGGAAAAGGTGTAGGATTAATTATTTCAACATTTATTTTAAAATAAAATCTGTAGAAAGGAAGGATGAATTATCATTATCATTAAAATGTCATCGGTATTAGCTTTGATTAGATGTGGTTCAATAACAGAATTCTGCTTAATCCTCAGTTGAAATGTATTAATGTATTAATGCCACTTGTTCCCTGTTTGGAAGCCTACAATTGCTTACACTTTTCCGGACACTCCACTCAAAGCAGTGATGGGGACTCTCCTCCACCGCCAATGTTAATGATGATGCGACAGCAGCCATAGTGCGTCAGAACGCTCACCACACATCAGCTATCAGTGGGGAGGAGAGCAGCGTAATGAAGCCAATTCATAGATGGGGATTATTAGGAGGCCATGATTGGTAAGGGCCAATGGGAAATTTGGCCAGGACGCCGGGGTTACACCCCTATTCTTTTTGAGAAACGCCCTGGGATTTTTAATGACCACAGAGAGTCAGAACCTCAGTTTTACATCTCATCCAAAGGACGGCGCCTGTTTACAGTATAGTGTCCCCGTCACACATGTGACGACCACATGAACCGCAGGGTGAGCGCCCCCTGCTGGCCCCACTAACACCTCTTCCAGCAGCAACCTTAGTTTTTCCCAGGAGGTCTCCCATCCAGGTACTGATCAGGCTCACACCTGCTTAGCTTCAGTGGGTTGCCAGTTGTGAGTTGCAGAGTGATATGGCTGCCCCAATAATATACCATCTAATATACAGTGTTGTACTGGTGTGCAGTTTTATACAGTATGTAAATAACTATGTTACGAAAACTAATTATAGGTCAAAAGAGTTTAGTACACATTCCAAACGACCATGCAAATACATCCCAGTGCACAATTGCTGTGCACGTCTGAGAGTGCTAACATCACAGGAGTTTATTAAAGGTCAGTATCTCAAGCTCCCAAAATATAAAATCATCTTCAAAACTGCAATCATTGTGCCGACATTATTAATGTTTTCATTTGAGTGTGCAATGAATTTCCTTGGTCCACAGTACACTGCTTTGCCACTGTCTGTGCCAAAATCTTGGCAGGAAAATGCAAATTGGAAATAAGACAGCAGTTGTTCAGAACATAAGGGTACAGGCCAGGGTTTTTAACACGGGTATGCAGTAGGTGTTTGCAGTACACTTTACGCCTACATGTACAGGTCATTGATTTAAAAAAGAGCAAAAAGGGTAGCTTTGAGTGGAGGCGTAGAAACAATATACAAATCACAGTACATTTTAGCTACCACGTCAGTCACTTTTAAGGGGTGTCATGCTAAAACAAAAATATCTGATCAATTGTCTTGGATATAGTAAATTCTTAAAGGGGAACTGCAAGGCTATTTTTATATTTCAGGATTAGAAATAATCAGCACTGATAACTGCATTTCAAACAACAATAAAAGTCAAATGTATGCAGTGATGCAGCCTTATTACATTGTAAACAAGCAGGCTTATGAATACAACAGAAATATTGCTCTCGATTTCGAGACGGTTTTGCTGACAAATACTTCTCACTTGTTAACTTTGCATCCTGATCACCTTGGAACATTTCTGCAGTGGAATGTCTGCTGCACAACCTGTACTCATTCGCTTGTACATCGCAGAACATTAGTCATTACAGGGACTAGTGAGCAGGAAGGGCCACATCACATCGCAGTTTGTGGGAGCTCGTGCTCTCACCTGTGGCGAGACCAGGGATTTGCGACAACATGGCGTCTTACAGTATTTTCAGAAAGGCCACGAATGTGTGCTTAATTCAAAATTTGTATTTTGTTTTCGGTACTGAAACATACCAGACGGGCATGAGGGTTCCTGTGGTAGTAGAGCTCTTTGTACTCATCCATCCAGACCTCAGCAGCGCGGACACTGTTAGCCAAAGCCTTGCGGCGGGAATAGGGGGCTTGTCTCGGGAAAATGTGCCCCACGTGAGAGCAAGGGTGAATCTCAAGGCTGCCACCACACTGCCAGATCTGTCAGAGAGAACACATCATACTCACAGACAACAAATTCAAAAGGAAGATGCAAAGAACCTTAACTTTTTCCAACATGAAATTGTCAGCAAACTAAATGAAATTAACCAGTTGGAATTAGTACACAGCGTAAGCTTAAGTAAAAATATTATTATTTTAACAGCTATTGTAACTAATAATTTTTCAGTTGTCCAAATTCTGAATAGTGTGATGTATAGAGAAAATGTTTTAAAGTTTATTTTGAGCAACTTGCCTAACTGAGGAAACAGCAGCCAGCCCATGAGGACGAGGCTGACAGGACACCTAGAAGGCTGAAAATAGGGTGTAGGGAGGAGTACAAGAAAGAGCATAAAGAGAGTGCTTAGAAAAAAGATAATTACAGTATGTGCAGTTTAGGGGTAGTGGGCGAGATGAGATATTTGACCTCCACCAGAAACCTCCTTTTAAAACACCATTTCCAACCTTGTAGTTGAGCAGAACGCCAATGAATGTGACATAGAGATGAAACGTATTAAAATATATTTTGAGCTGAGGGAATGGGCAGCCTGCCTGCGAGGTCAAAGCTGCTAGGATCCTCCAAACCCGATGAAAAGAACCCCAATGCACTACTGCTGAATTCTTCATTTACGGAAAGTAATGGTGCCGTATAATGGAGGTATGGTTCACAGATGAAATGCTTGAGACATAAACAAAAGGATTGAAGGAACCTTTAGTAATGTTTCCAAATTAACCAAGGAGGGAGAAGAGACTTGGGGGATGATGCTCCAGAAAGTAATGTCTGAGTGAGGCCAAAGAAACAGAAGAAATGAGAACCCCCAAACACTGAGGCAAAATCCTCAACTGTGACATTATGAAAGTAGATTGGGATTTGGTTTAATTTAATGTAACACATCCGTGCACTAGTGTACAATAATGAAATGCAGTGACTGGGGTTCCTAAATGATCAGCAAAGAACAGTGTGGCTGGAAAACATTGGCACTTAGAGGAGTTGTAAAGGCAGGCTATTCACTATTAATGTTCAGAAGGGATGACTGTCCAAAATGGGAGAAAAGAAAAGGTTTAAAAGATTGATCAGAAGAAATGAATGAAGAGTTTTAAATGCAATGCTCCGGAACAATGATCTGAGAAGGTGGTGCAGCATACAAAAAAGATATACAGTATAAGATTTAGAGATTCGTTGGCCAGGAAGTCATGTGCAATTTCTTCATCACCTTAAATCACCAAGCATTTGGCATCCAAGTAAACATAATGGTACAGAGGTATTATGTAGAATGCAAGGCTGAGAGGATAGTTGTTGGACTTTAAGAGACAATGTGCATAGCATTGTATAAAGAACAAAAGGGGTTAAGAGCTCATATAAGATCACTTTATTAACCATATACAATTTCTTGCATTAGGAATTTGTCTTTTCGCATACCCCAACCTGCTCTCTATGAGACACACAGGCAGGGAGAGAGAAGCTTGGTGTCGGAGCACAGGGTCAGCCATTTATACAGCGTCCCTGGAGCAGTTGGGGTTAAGGGCCTTGCTCAGGGCCCCAACAGAGTAGGATTCCTCTGCTGGCTGTGGGATTTGAACCGGCAACCTTCCAGCAACAGGCACAGATCCTTAGCCTCAGTGCCACTAGCAGCAGAGGGAACTCAGAAGCGGTGTAGGACCTGGAAATAAGTATCATTTGTTTTGGGTATATGACTCAAATGAAGTCATTTCCTTGTTCAGCCAGTTACTGAAAGATTTCTGCTTTAAGCACGTTAATTAATAGTTGTCTGACCCACTACTGCCACTGCCCACTAAAATCCCAAGCATCAACCTTGTCAGGCTTATCAAGCGAAAGATTTTTGCTGGTCCTTGTTTCTGTTTATCCCCCATGAGAATTTTCTGAGCTCACCACTTAGAATAACAATGGGTGAAAATTCGTGCCACAACACAGGGCAGAGCAGTGGCACTGTGGCTAAGGATCTGTGTCTCTGGCTGGAAGGTTGCTGGTTCAAATCCCGCAGCCGGCAGAGGAATCCTACTCCGTTGGGCCCCTGAGCGAGGCTCTTAACCCCAGCTGCTCCAGGGGTGCTGTACAATGGCTGACCCTACGCTCTGACCCCAAGCTTCTCTCCCTATCTGTGTCTGTGTGTCTAATGGAGAGTAAGCTGGGGTATGGCGAAAAGATGAATTCCTAATGCAAGAATTGTAGATGGCTAATAAAGTGATCTGATCTGAAAATATGCACAAAAAAGCAAGCATATTGACTATTAACATCTTACCCTAAAGGAGAATTCCAAGTTCTCTCCTCCCCACACTTCCATTCCTGTGTCATAAGTACCCAGATAATGGAAGTATTTTTTACTGACAGCAAACAGGCCCCCAGCCATTGTTGGTGACCTGCCAGTGAAGCACAAGTTTGAATGGCACAGATATTTATTTTTATCTTCACATGATAAGAATATTGTATGTATAATGTGGCAAAGAGAAAACCTGTCACCTGAACCCCAGTAACTATTCCCAGTTACTCCTGCAATATTTTTACAGTCTAGCACAAGACTACACACTTTCAGTTTGGAAAGTGGAATGGGAAACCAAGTCTAGTTTAAACAAACTATTTTGAGGGAACATGAAAGGTCTCTTGCTAACAGTCCCCAGTCTTTTATTTCTCAGGAGTCAGTAAATATTATTGTATTGTAATGTTATGGGGTTTATTTATATTACTTATACATGTGATATTTAAGTTGCAATATTTAAGCTCTTTTAATGTTATTTACGAACAGGTGTAAAGTTGTTGTAGTGCTTTTCCTGATGCTTGTATGTTATGGTACTGTTGGCCCACAGTTTTTACAGGTACACGTTAACTGTGTAATGTTTAAGTTCTAAACAAGATATTTGTGCTTAACATGGTTATTTTACTCTTTATGTAATGTGAGACCTCCAGTCACAATTTAAACAAACAAGTAATAAGTAACAAGATAACTAACTAACAGCCTGTTGACAGCTTTTATTGAGTTTTTATTAAGTTTTGGTGATCTCATGCTTTTCACAATGGGTGTAATGTGTGCATTCTTTTGTGTTAGCCCAGTGCTTCCTTAAACATTGTGAGTAGATCTAAAAGTCAAAGTCGGGCTTTAAAGGTCAGAATTGGAAACGTTCTTTCACTGTGCAACTAGAGAGCGGCTGGGTTAATGAAAGACTTCTCAGCTGCTACAGACCTGATGACGTCAGTGGGAGAACTCCTTCGTTTCTGCTCGTGCTCGGGGACTGTGTGCCAGGTGAAGACCAGCCGCCAGTCGAAACCCCCAATCTGAGGCTCCCCGGAATTCCCTAGATACTGGAATGTGTTCCAGTCAATGACGTCAATGACAGGACACACCACAGCAGACTCGTCTTCCTTTATTCTGGGAAAAGGAACGTACTGTGCATTAAAGCATTGCAGCAGGCTTGCATAACACTATACCTCAGCCAAATCCCACTCAGTGCCACAGTACAAGCAACACAAATGAAAGCCGGCCCTTCTCCTTCTCTTAAGAATGAGCATCCTCTTAAGCATCCTATTTATAGGATGGTTGTAATTGCTGGAGTTCATCAGAACTATGTTTTCAAGCTACATGTGCACTTAATACTTCAGGGGTATAACACAATTTAGTATAGCTGTCAAATAATGACAATAACAGCAGCAACAACAATGATTCTGGCACGTTTGAGAAAACAATACATTTGGGGCTTGAGTAGTTTCTCAGTTTCAGATCTGAAGCTATGACTGCTCCCCTGTAATTTGTGTATTTTTTTCATGCGTCACGGTGTGTTTTTCTGGAGCTGGGGGTTCATTCTTGCATTTTTATTTATACGGTCAGCTGCTGGTGTCCCCCTCCCGCAAAAAGGCACTTGTTCTTTTCCAACGCCACCAGCCAGAAGGGACACGATCCATGGCGCTGGCTGACTCACCGGTGTAGCAGGGGCTCCAGCCACCCTTCGTGACACTCGCAGTGGCAGTCCAGGAACGTCAGCACATCGCCCGTGGCTATGGACGCCCCCAGCACGCGAGCCCGCACCAACCCCTCCCTCTTCTGGGCTCGGATCAAGCGCACTTTCCGCAAGCTTGAAATATACCTCTCCAGGGGCTCCTTCAAATGTTCTGTGCGGGTTTGAAATAATAATAATAAACTTCATTTTAAATGGCGCCTGTAAAGGTGGCTTCTTAAAGAGCTTTACAGAACGACAACAACAACAATAAAAAAAAAATACACAAGATAAGCAGGATGAGAATACACAGTTAGAGGAGAGAGAGAGGAGATGGTGGTAGAAGTGAAAAAGAGAAATGAAGACCATGCACGCTTTTTACACATTTCTTATGCATGAGTTTTCTTTTTAGAACGTCCGTGACCAATTCGATTTTTGTCTCAAGATTAAACAAATAAAATCAGGGAGACTAATACCATGGTCCCTTCTGGTCTGGTTTATTGTTTCTAGGTTCAGATTTTGTATCATTTCTTAATTTATATTTATGCAGCTGCCACCACCTATGATCCCCCATCATGTAAGACAACGCACTTCAAAGAGATTAGTTTACTTATTTAATTCATGGTTATAATATTAATGCTTACAAAAAAAACTCATACAGTATTTATGCCGAAAGCTCTAATGTCTGCACACATGCTAAAAAAGAGTTAATCATAACATATCAGAACAGATTATTATTAATAGTTGATCATATTATTGGAGCTATTGGACCAGTGTATATGCATGTGTACAGCATGAATTCTGCAATGTGTTCGTGTAAGTTTCATGCGCTTTACAGTGCCAGAGTCTTAACCTTGCCCTCGTCGTGCACTTCCAAAGTGGAAGACGTACAGTAGTTCAGTCAACCATTACACTTTTGCATAAAAAATAATAAAACTGGCAGCCTTTAATTCAAAATTAAAATTTACAAAAACATAACCACAAGATTAAATCTATCCCATGTGTGAAGTGATTAAAGTAATTATAAATCACAAACTTGATCTTAGATGCACCTTCGGACTTAGTCAAGCCCTGTACCTAATTCCTCTATTTAGAGACTCAAATGCTTGTTTTAAGAAGATATTTTTTTTATGTGAAAGAAGCAAGAAACCATATTCAGCAGGACATGCTACTGCAGTGAGGCACAATCCCCAATCAATCTCTCTGCACCACTAAGACTTTAAGTAGGCTGGCCTTTTTAGTACAATAACATAAGTTGCTGATAAGGAACAAGTAATAGGTTTATTCCATGCTGAAAAAAAGAAGAAAGAGAACACAACGTTTCGGCCGTGGAGCCTTCTTCAGGTGTGCTGATAAGTTGCTGATAATTATTCGAATAATAAAGTCCTAGACTTACTCAGTCTTCATGCCACAGGCAAGCAAAAATAGTATTCTTGTATGATAACATGGTATTCTCTAGGTCTAAAGAATGTAACTGGACTGGAAATGCAGAAGAGTGAAAATACAGAATGTCTTCTTTACACTGAATAGTAAACAGTGAACACACTGAACAAATGGACTGAGCTGTTAACACATGAGTCTGACCCAAACAGATAATACCACAGTGTCTATGTGACTGACAGCCCATTAAATCAATGCTTTAAATTGGATTATCTCTAGCCAGGCACTAAAACTTCTAAATCTTTTTCTCTCCCCCTTCAAACTCTCTTAATGCTTAAAGAGGGTGTGATACATCTCCTAACTACTACTTAAATTACCACAAAAGCGGCATTGCTTCACATTTTCATACCAATTATGCCGCTAGAAATCATCTGAGGAGACAATGCACAGAACAAACAAAACACAATAAAGAAAGTGTGTACAGTATACATTCAATAAAGCAAGGCACAATCAAATCTCATATGCAGGCCCTCTGTCCTGTCACACTGACATAGAACCTGCAGTCTATTATTGTATTAGTAATGGCAGCCTATATAGCTACTAGAACATTCATATTCAATTCAAAATACTTCATTGATCCCCAAGGGGCAATATAATGGGAAAAGTCTCCTTTTATAAAACACTATAGTTCTCTCACTTATGGCTCCATCTCTCCTATGACCACAGGATGGCACCACATACAAATTGCTTGCTTTGTTCTCAGTATACAGTTTCCCTGTGTCACTCAAGACCACTGCTACCTTGGATAGTCTCAACTGTTACTTGTGCAAACACCAGAGCTCTGTTATTTAATTTTTATATAAACATGAGCTTAATATGCAGATACAAATCTTGGTTCCTAAGGCAGAGAACATAATTTACTTTCCAATATTGCTGCACACTTCTCCAGCATACACACAAAACATTTTTCCAAAGATTAACAGATTCACTTCATTTCAATTTTGTATCAATAAGATTACTAATATATTTTTACTTTCAGTCTTTCTTTCATTTTAATTACTATTACGTTGCACTATATAGTTTAGGGAAGAGTCTTTCCATATTAGGTAGTTCTATAAGTGCACAAATTCTAAAGCACTGGATACCGTGGAATACCTTTTCTGACTGCATTTGTGCGAGACAAACCATAAGACACACTTAACAGAATATATAAAAAGTAAAAATAGTTTTACTTTTTCTACATTAAAAACCCTCTAAGAAATGAAGATCTGTCACATTTAAATGTACACACAATATCTCTGTACTTCTAAAGCATTAAACAGGTTATCTTGTTATCTATCGAGCTAGTATACTACTGTAAAATGCATGTAACAAATTCTGAAACAACCAACATATTTCTTCAATGGGAAAAAGTTGAGTATTTGGGTTGTATAGAATATGGTTTAGGGAGAGTGGGACAAAGTGTGATTAATAGTGAGAAGTTTAATAGTGTTAGAAAACAGACAATCGAATGGGCTTTCTTACTAGCAGATGTAAAAGAGGTGTATATCATGCAAATTATAACAAGGGTTGCAACAGATACGATACAAAATGCAAGTATTATCCAAGAGATGTGTTGTTATGCCCTACATATTTTTTGGTTGAGCTTAGAGACACTCTCTTTCTGAAATATTTAAGCATGGAACTTGGAAAAGAGAATATGAAATAAAGCTCAGACAAGAATAAATGTTCTTCATACAGATTTAACATTTTGTAAAAAATACTCCCTTGATTATATCAGCACCGTGACAGTGAATGCAGCCCTTAACAACTGTAAAAACAACATGATGAAAACAACAACTGTGAACATGACCAAATTTCCATTATTAAGCACAATCCTTGATTTTTGGGATAACATACAAATGTCAATAACAGTACTGATTGTAGACAGTACTACCCTCCAGCGTATGAATCTAATGTACCCCACTAACATGTCAGCACAGAGGGTTCACTGTTTAAGTGGTGGAGAAAACGTGTTGGATTTCGTAATGTTGATGTACATATGGAACTACTTACAGAAACAAACAAAGCAAATTTAATAGGACAGTGGAGCGATTACTTTAAATGCAAATGTGCCCTGATAACTCTCATCTCTTTCCTACTGTAGCTGCTTGCAGTAGCTCTAAAAAAAGAAAGTATGGAGAAGAAGGGCTTGTAATTCCAGTTTTTGGCATATAATAGCAGTGCTGTGACATATTTTCTTGAGGAGTAATGTGCTTTGTTTCAATGTGCCTCGTGTCCGATGATGCCCCCACTATCCCCAACATAACAGGCGTTTGTTTTCTATTTGAGCGCATTATGCAGTTACTTTTTTCCTTTTAAAATTTAAATAACGTCTCACCTCTTTCACTGTAGTCATCAACAAGGATGATTTCCTTGAGAAGGATGTCAGGCGAGGTCTCCAGAACGCTGTGCACCGTTCGCAGTAGTGTTGACCAAGCCTCATTGTAAAAGGCAATAACAACAGAGGTGGTTGGAAGGTGGATGTAATCATACTTCAGTTCTTTACAGCTGCAAAATTCAATGTTACAGCAATGAGCACGGTTTTCAATATTCTACACATTCTGACAGTTTCTTTTGATGGTATTTTTGTGGCTTTAAAATTAAGTGAGGGTTTTTGGGGCTCTACTGCAATCAATATCTGGCAAATGCTGTAAATGAGGGTGTGTTTTGACTTGTGGCAAACAAAGGTAGAGCCTATTTCTGTCACTTTGTATTCAGGGGATGCGAATCATGGAAAACTCCAGGAGTACGAGTGGCTGGAGGTTGGGCCATGGTGAAGTGGAGAGCTCTGGCAAGGGTTGTGCAAACACAGAGTCTATCTCAGAAGCACAGGGCAGATATCCTGGATGGGGTACATGCTCATCTTCAAACACACAGAAACACAGATGGCACATGCAAGCTCCACACAGAGTGTCCCCAGTTTGGACGAGAGAGCTGTGGGACAACAATGCCATCTTCTGGCCCATGTGCTTACATGGGAAACAAAATTCTGTCAGCACTACAGAAAAAGTTGCACATTCCATCTTATATGCAGTATTGTGTTTAATTTAAACAGTTAATATGACTTTTATCTTTTTAAGGAATGTTTGCTCTCCATATAGTAATTCCCTCATTTTTGTTAAATATTTTATTAAATTAAACGATCTTTTCTGCTTCAGGGTATCTACTCAGATACCTACTCTAGACTTTTTAGTACTTAGTATTTACGTTATAAAGTTATGGACTTTATGACAAATGATATACAGTATCTGTGTATGTATAAATGTACTGTATCTGACATCTTCATAAAACACACCTGAGATTAAACCGTAGATCTTGCATAAGAACATCTACAGTATATATGCATATGCACTTACAGAAGCACTCATTGTTTGATGACGCATTCAAGTGTGTTAAATATCAACACCCATCCATTATCAATAAGCTAATTATCCAGGTGAGGATCAAGAGCAAGTCGGAGCCTATCCTAAAGGTATACTGTACAACACAAGGCGGAGACCGAGAACACCCGATTACTCAAACCTGAATGGGACTGCTGCAGGTATTTTCACAATAGCCAACCAAACCCCGTCAGTTTAAGAGTTTAAATACGCAATAAAACCCCACAATGACAATATGCAAACTCTTCACAGACAAACGTCCGAAACTGGACTTTAACCATTTTTATTAAACGAAATCTGCTAAACGAACAAAACAAATGAGCTTGAAAGGGTCGTGATATTTTAAACTCAACGATATATTATTTCAAAACCGGTCGCCTTGCAAATACCGTTCGTTGTCTCAATATTGCAGTAACGGTACAATTCTAAAACCATCCCTTCAAAACATGTTTAACACATGTGATGTTTGTGGCAATGGGAAATAGCCAGTGAACCCGGCAAGGGTGATTCAAAAGTAAATAGCTGAAAACCTAACCCACAATACGGAAACCTCCCATCCCATACAATATTTTATATTCCTCTTGGGACTGAAACCAGTTCTATCTGTACAACAGAAATGAAACATTTATGAAACAGCACAGTACTCTGACATTGTCATCGCATTGTTAAAAATTCTAAAAATGGCCCAAAACTAAAGCTACTTGCTTATAATTTTAGCAGCTTGTATCTGAAAACGCTTGTTGTAATGAATCTTATACCTAAAGTGTGTAAAATGTAAAGGCGTACTATGGCTTGTCATTTCGTCTTCCTCGCAACATCCTGATCTTTGCTCTTTAAACGGGACTAAACCTAGTGGTTTAAGTCCTTAGGGTTCAAGCCCTAAAATCATGTAAAAGAACTGTGAAAGGGAAACAAATTTCACTAAAATGGAAAAAATGCTTATTATACATATAATTACGGTAGTCGGGCAAACATCCATGTCGTTTAATCGTAAACTCCATAAATATTAGATTTTGTTTAGGCTGCACTTTGTCGAAAGAAGAACATCACAGATTTTTGTCCACTGAAACCCATTTTAAGAGGATAGTTTTTTTTTATTAAAAAATCGCTTAGAATATTTTTACTAAGGCATGGTGCTTCGTCATCCTAAAAGTAACAACTCAATTACTTTGCATAGTATGAAAACGATCTCACCCATTGATTTCAGGAAGTCTACACCTGAAGGCAAGTACTGATTCCTTAAAAACAAAGAATATTGTAATTCGAACTACATTATAGACTGATTTAGATGCAGAAATCACGTAATCATTAGGTACGAGTAAATACATTTTCATTTCATTAACAGTTCAAATTCAAAGGGTTGGGGAACGTAGCAACTAAAAAAAAGTTCTTAATCCCAAATGAGCATGGCTTTTCTTTTAACACACCCTTGTGCGGTAAATCTACGGATCATAACAGCTAGGTTAGGCTCGTGTTAATGTGAAACACCAGCATTCTTTGATTTATATAGGTTTTCATTGTTCAGATACTTCTTGTTTTACACGCTGCTAAAAAATCAGGGGATTGAATGTCTTGGCTGCAACAGAGTATCTACGATTGAATGCATGGCTGAACGAGGGAATGGCAGGCTTTTGTTAAGAAAACAAATTGCAGCAGTCTTATTAAGCGCTAATTATCATAAACAGGGTTAAATCCTCTACCAATACAAAATCAGAGTTAAGTGCTTGAATGGAAGTAACACCTCATGAAAACTTCGGACACTTACAGTGGATTCCATATTACAGGCAACCTGCGGTGAAGAGAGATCTTTTCGCTGAGATAAATATTGATCTGATGCTTTTTGATGCTCTCCTCTTCTTTCTTCTTCTCATCTCCATCTAGTTCCAGTTTTACGGGTCTTCCCAGTTCTCCCAGGGCATTTATGTCTAATGGTGGCTTTTCATAAACAGGTTTCTGTAACCTTTCTGTGTCCTCGGCAGTTCCACCTGTAAGAACTCCTCGCCTGCTCGCAGATCCCTGCTCCTTGTCCTTGTTCTTGTGAAAAATTAAATATCCCGCAGTACATGCTCCAAGAATAAAAATAATCAACTTCGGCCGGCTCCTTCGCCCAAAAAGTGCCATTGCGCCCGATCCTGTCGCTCTCTTTACGCATTAAGCATCACCTAAGTACAGTACAATTCAAATTTCAGGTTATCCGGGCGGCTAAGTTTGAAGAAACTGAACTAATTCACGTCACAGAAAGAGGTTTTTTAGGGACACAATTCTACCCGATCAAAAGAAATTGATATCATTAACTGTGCACATGCTCATGGAAATATCAAGTGTCTGCGGAGGAAATGATACTTTTGGTTGAAGAATATCATTTAAGATACCTCCTTGTCCTGGTTAAACGTTACAGAAAAGAAACGCTTTCTAGTCTTGTAAACTGTGAATACCATTGCCCATTTCATCAGATGAGAGAGAAAAAGGATTTACCAGATGAGATTAGCAATGTGAAAAAAATCCAGGTCAAATCACGGAAAGACTTCTGCGTATTCACAGTTATAACACTTATCCAAACCCACTTCGCGTGCTCCTTTCCTTAGTTTCTCTTTTCGATCTTCGTGGTAGAAAGCAGATGAGTAAAATCAGGATACTGGAATTAAACGTTCAAACCGAAATTTAACACCTCCTGTGTAAAACCAGCAGCAGGTTTTGTGTATCCAGGAAGTCTGTGATGGCAGGGGAGGAATCTAATTTGCTAGTTCTTTTCTTACTCGAGGAGAGAGAAAAAAACTTCTCCTTATAGAGCTACCAAGTTTTCAGTATTTTTGCAGCTTTTGCAGAAATGCAATGATTTTTAGGAACGCAATCAAAATAAAAAGAAGCAGTCGATCATACTAAAAACAAAATGCTTGAGCACGCCTCTCATAGGTTATACTTGTTGCACTACTGTCGTTTTGTAGCAATTCTGTCAAAAAGTTCGGCTACTCTGACTGCTTCCGGGTACGTAGCAGGGGACGGACACTCGTGACGTGAAGTGAGTTTCGGGTGGATTAAATCGTAATGTAAACCTCAGAGGAACAAGGCACTCCCCTCATCCCAAAATTCAGCAATTTGTCTCAGACCTGAATGAAATCTTCTTTTTTAAAAAACATTTCGAAAAATTGTCAATGAGCGCATTTTTGGCTTCACGGAACTTTGGTTTCTGTGATTAATTTGGACACTGAATTGTTGTCGGGAAAGATTATAAATGCTCACATTGTCCGCAGAGAAAACATCATACTTGAATTATTTCTTCAAAATGCACACACTTTGCATATTATATACATTTGTGTGTGCGTTCTATAGAATTTCACCTAATAGGTTTACATAAAAGTCTCCGTTGTATATCTTACACAATAAACTGCCCGACACTCGTGAATGTGAATTTGACCAGATTAGAAAGGACATGAACGGTAACCCCATTTTGAACTCTAGACGTTACAGGATTTTATTTAGGGAAGACGGTTACTAACATAAATTTACCAAATCGTGTAATACTCCCCTAAAATGCCACATTTTGTGAAAAACCTCATAGCATAACAGTCTAGCAGAATAGCAGTAATCTATTCTGATTTTCTAACTCGCTCCTTAAAGAATAATACATACAATATTGCAAAAATGCAGGTTATACCCTTGAAACAATATATCCTACATGTTTAGCAAAATGAAAATTATTAATATTTAAACCATCTACCAGATGGTAACCTGAGATCCACAGTGTGATTGAGTATTCATATCGTTAACAGGAACAAAGCAGCTGGAGTGTTGTAATATTCTATGGTACACTGCCTATAATATGGTGCTGATCTTCATTAACTTTGAATATGTGTGTTGTTTTTTGTAATGTTCAAGGATGATACATTTAGCATTTTCGCATTTGCGAACAGTACTAGTTTTTATCTAATAAAATGTAATTTTATAAATAATCAGGAACTGTGATATTTTGTTACATTTGTTTCTAAATTTGAAGTCATTTTTGGTTTTCAACTATTATTGTATCACTTTGTATTGTATTGCTTTTGTAATAGGCGTCTCCTAAGGAAATTAAAAAAAATGACTAATGATGAGTAAGACAATTTTAGTTTAAGAAAGTTTGGTTCATTTAGTAAACTTTTAAAGTTCTGCTTTTTAAATTGAACTGGGAAGTAATTAGTGGGCAACATGTATTCAGACTTTACTCCCATTCCAAAAAGAGAGCCATTCATTTTTAAAACAAATTCTTCTTTGCAAAGATGTAGCGAGATACAGATATATGATGCAATAATAACAAAACGTCCTGCCTTTTTGAGGAACCAAGGAATACTCTTTGAAATCCGAATAAGAATGTGTTTGGCTCTAGAAAATTGGGATAAATTCTTTTGCAGAGTTTTTTTTTTCCATTATCCTATCAGTGAGCGGTTGCTATTGTAGAATAAAAGTCTGAAATAAAAATCCTTTTGTATGTACAGTACATACCTGTATGACAGCAATCGTATCGCTTTGCTGTGATGCTTCCTCAGCTTAATAAACTGTACCAACTTTTAGCAACAGCACAGTGCATTCCACAGGTGGCGAGATATGGTGACAATATACTCTATTAACTATTTGATTGGGTCAAGTTACCAAGCAATCAGTCCTGCAGGAGATGGAGGTAATGTTAAAAGCATGGTTTTTATTTGATGCCGTGCAGGTATACTGTCAGCAATGCAGAGATAAGTATCTCACAGAAGCAACAAGTGCATGAGTTGCAGTCTGCTGATGTAGCTTCCGTGATAGTACTGAGGGTGAATATGCACATGACTTTTACATGCTGTTGCAGACCTACAGTATATCATTTCCAAAGCGAATGGTGGTAGTAATTTCTTTCAACCACAAGATGTCTTTTTTAGCCCCAGACTGCGCAAGAGTTTAACTTTATCATACATATACCAGCATCCCCAAAGCAAGGCCACCCACAACCAGTCAGCTGACGCACAGCAAATGTATAGCAAGAATACAACAGTTTTCATTGGGTTCTTCTCCACATAATCCTCCAACTGGAACAAATTACACGATATCACATGACCATCAGTTCTCAATCAGGCTCCACGTTGAGAGCTGCTTCCCACACTGCAACTACTACTCCTTAAGTCCTGCTGTTCAGAGATGAAGGTAAATATTAGGTGTAACTCCCAAGACAAACCTGACAACTTAAAACTGATGTGTTTACAATGGTTGTAAGACCAATCATATTATCTTGTGTTTGTTTTCCAAGATTCCAAGTTGTAGTGAGAACACTGAATTAACATGAAAAGGAACTGCTTTTACTTATTACTATATTCATGCCATCATGAATTTTGGATGTCTTAAACAAAGAAGAAAGGTACAACTTGTGCTTAACATTTAAAGTCATAAATTTCCTTTTTATCCCCCAAATAACCGAGTTTACCTTTAATGAAAATGTTTGGTTTGCACCACCAGATGGCACTACAGTAGTGTTATTTTTAGTTGAAAAGACACAAATCATTCTTTTCAGTAGGCCTGGTGGACTGTCTTAGTTACTCCGACAAACATCACAGAGCTACTTTCTGAAACTTGGCATTGTTATGTCTATAAGCATTAAAGTTAAGTAAATGGTTTTCTCATGACTGGTAATAATCATTTGTAAACCTTAAGAAACATACTGTACGTGGCATTAAAAGTTCTCTAATTCATAATTCAACTTTTTAAATGATATGCTGTGAAATAATAACATACATATTAGAAAAACACCTTAATAAACTGAATGGTTTATTTTGTAAAGCAGGAGTACTTAGTTTGATTCTATATTTTAAATAACTATACTATAGAGGAAGTATAGTTTGGCTAAAGAGGAAACTCATACCTTTCCTGTTCAAACACTATTCCTGTTAGTACATCTTGCATCATATTACATACTTTAATATTAAATGTTAAAGGTTTTTAATAAACCACTGCAGTATTATTGCATTGAAGAACAAAGTAGAACACTTGTTATTCTTTTAAATAAACAAAACTTTAATTGTCAATGTGTTAAAAAGCCCAAGTCTGGATACAGTAATGCCACTATAAGTTAAAAGGCATTTTAATTATAGATTCAAAACAATTTAACAAAAATAATTTGTTCTTAATCAGTAGTTTAAACATGCACAATCTCTTTTTTGTACAACCCCTTCAAATCCCTTTCCACCATTACTTAAAGAAAAATCCAAACAAGAATCTGCTGTATTAAGAATATAATTTAAAGTCACTTACAAATGACACTATTCTCCCAGTATACCCCCTACATTTTAAACAGTATTGTGCATTTGATTAGAAATTATTTTGTATTTTAAAATGTTTTCAGATGGTAAATATTTTTTTTTTCAAACCCTCACAACATTGTATATAAGGAGAAGGATAATCCTGGTCCTTTATCAACAATCACCCTTGAGGAAAAAGACTTGGATACAGTCCAGAAAAGCACTTTTCAGGTATTGTAACTACTTGTAATAGCTGCCAGGGTAAAGGCAAAGCAACACCAGTTGTTTCGTGTTTACACAAAAAGGAACAGCAGTTTGTAAAAACAACATATTCTCTTTTTCTGTTTTTTTTTTTCACTTCTTGAAATTCAGAACCTAGTCGGCTTTTTATGGAGAAACTCTGCAAACAGGACATAAATCAGCTTATGAAATTAGATCTCAATTGCAATAAGTACAGGCATAGTGTACAGATAATGTATATGCATATATAGTGCAGTATAACCTCATTCCTTCAGTGTTGAGGCTTTCTCTTGCCAACTAACAGTAAAATAGAGCTTAGACATAGTTAAGTCTAACCATTATGACAAACTAAATATGTTACTCATAAGAGTATTGACGTGTTGTTATCAGCAAAATCCATCCATCTAATTCAGCCTTCCAATTCAAGGTCACAGGGAAGCCAGACACTATCTCAGGAAGCAGTGGGCACAAGGCAGGATACACCCTGGACAGGATGCCAGTCCATCTTAGGGCAAACAGACACCCACACGCTCACACGCAGGGCCAATTTTACCAGAAGCCAATTCATCCACAAGCATGTTTTTGAACTAATGGATGAAACTCACACAAACACAGGGAGAACATACAAACTCCACGCAGATAACACCCCAGGAATTGAACCCAGGGCCTTTCTAAGCTAATTTCTCTGAATTTCAACGTTTGCGCCACCTTGCCACCCTTAACCAGAAGCATGTATATTTACTCATTTTAGAAATATGGCTTAAAACAGTCAGAATATTAGCAAGGACAAATTAACAAGATAAAAAGAAAACCACAACCTTGGAAAACGCCATTAACAGAGATTGATTTTGGAATCAGCAGGTCATACAGAGTGCAATGATTTTGCACTTAGTATATCACCTAATTACAGAGGATTGGTTACCCATAAGCCTCATAAACAGTTTGTCTGAACCAAGTTTTAAAATTGCCTCTCACATCATAAATAATAAGATTTATTAACCATTTTCACAAGAGCTTAAGATGCTTTATACTACCATAAGCCAGGTTTTTGAAGTTACATGATGAAAAATGATCGTATATTTTGTATTTTAATGATATAATAATAAACGTCCTTAAGAGGTACATGAGAATATACTACAGTTTACAGTGAATGGCTTGAACCTTTCATTTAGAGGTTTTGAGACTTTCTTCAGAGATTAAGGTTGTGGACCTGGACTACAGCATCATGAGCTCAAATCATAGATGGGATGCTGCAGTTTTACACTTGAACAAGGCGTGTCACTTAAATTGCTTCAGTAAATTCCGTGCTCTATATAAATGGGTCTCCAGGCCATTAATGTGAATAAACAGGCCATTAAAAATGTGAATGTTCTCAACTGATCTACCTGGCTTTAACTAATTTCACACACATTGGAAATCATTTGCGATCACAGACTAATGCAGGCATCACCCATGACAACAAGGAAGAGCTTCAGACTTTTCAGATCAAACAAGCGCAACTACAAGCTTCAACTGCAGCTTGCCAGCAGAGTAGTTGAGAATGTATGCCAGGCTCAGCAATGACTGAGAAAGAAATGAGTTTCTGCTTCAGTGTGCAGTAAACAACTCTATCACTTCATCTAAAAAACACTAACACAGTACTAGAATACTCAAATGAATACTATTGATTGTAGCTGTGTGTAGAAGCCCTTAAAATTAATGAACCAATGTAATGTGTATATTATTTAAATTAAATACGCTATTCTTCTATAACCTTGAAGGCTCAACAGGAATCTGCAGAATTAGTAAAATAATCACCAACATTTGCAGATTGATCCTCTTTAGTTTTTTTTTTATGTTGGCTTTTCATAATTTCACAATGCGATTGAGGCAAGCACCATCAAGACAATCAAAATGCAGAATTAATTCCTAAATCACTGTAATATAATTGTTTCTTTAATGTTCTACTGTATGGTTTTATACAGTAGATTATACTTAGATACGTATTGTATTGATTGCAGTACAGTACTAATAATATTGGGGCTATGGTCTGTGGCAAGATATGTATGGAGTCCAAGGTAATGCAAAGTTTTCATTTCTAGTTCTGAAGTACAGTATGAACCATATATTACACATCTAGAATGCCTTGTACAAAAACCAACCATGCTGAAAAAAGTCAACCCATAGCAACTGAAAACACGCAGAGCAAAAGCTTAACTGCTTTTAAGTTTTCATTTGTATTGTCTAGTTGACATTGTTATGCTGAAATTAACCACAAGCTGATGCCTTTTTCTCTTTAAAAAAAAACATTATAATTGTTTTTTTACTGTAGTATTTCTATTTTTCTTTATTTTCAGATTTTCTTAGTAGTTTATTTATGTAATTTAAAAAAAATGTCCAATATCCTGTACACACAAACGTATATACAGTATACAGTATATATCTTACCTTGATATGTACTTTGATGAAAAGGTGAAGAAAAAAAACTGTATATACACAAGAAAGAATCAGATTGTAGTCTACAAACCAAAACTCTGAAGCTTAGCAACTTTATGCAAATAAGAATATAAAGGAATTTGAAACGCATTACATAACTGTAAGGTGATTTTTACTATAATCAAATGTGTACCCAAAAACTGTTTCTACAATTTTTCTGTTGCCTAATTTTTTATTCTGCGCATAATATTGAAATTTTAATTTAGATTTTTTAAGGCAATTCCTGTACACACTTTCTGGTCACACATTCTGAACAGAATGTTATTGTTAAAATCTTTAGAACTATGTAACACTTCCTAGCTTTTTAAATGCATATATAGCAACAGAAAAATAGCTCTGACTTAATGGCACTTTGGTAGTATGAGGAATACTTTTGGCAACTATGTGTTAATGCAGAAAAACCCTGTACTATGCAGAATAACAGTATTAAAAAGGCTGGTTTTACTAGGCTATTCATAGCTTACTGTGTTCAGGCTTACCACAAGTTTGTTTAATGAAAGCAACCTTAAAACATTGTACTTCATTTCTGAAAATGCCACATCTTCAGCACGTAAGACATATTGGTGGTATGAGAGATATTTGCAATGCAATGTCTTTCACATGACCTTTTAAATTAGGAGGATTACAGGATTAAGTCATATCAGTTCACCTCTGGATTCAAACCAACTTCACAAAAGGATGAATACAGCAGTTTCAAGGTGAAAAAGTCCAAGTACCACCTTGTACTGGTCAAATCTCAAACTCCTAAATTAACCTTTCTTTATGGCATTTAGTTTTCAAGTGTACTGTATGTACTGGAAAGAGGAAATCACAAAGCACCTACATATTTACTGTATTTAATCCCTGAACAAATTATTTTTTTAACAAACTGTGGCATTTTTTTCCATTAAGGGTGCATAATAAAATTAATTCTGCCTTTCTGGAATAAAAAAAACAGCTACAACGAAGCACCGTGATATCTACATCTCCAATTCCTGACATATTAGTGCAATCTTCTTTATATATTTTCTTTTCTTTCACATCAGCATTTCCACTGGCTGGGCAGTAGTTATCTTCTAACTCCAGTCCTGCTGTGTTAGTGATGGTGGTGGACTGTCTAAACCTTCAATCTTACCTGTAAATCTTTGAAAAACACACTCCGCACTATATTCTGTTTAACTAGCACAGGCACTAAGGTGAATGCAGATGTCATTCTCAGTTGAGGAAAATGTCTTAAAGGCATGATAGTTGTCTTTTTTTTAGTGAATGCAGATTATCTTTCTGGCTTCCTCCTTTGAAAAGTCTCAGTGACAGTCCACCATGATAATTGCACTTGGGTGCTGGTCTCGTCTTCAATCCCTTTTACTCAAACTTCCATATCTGATTTTTGTCAGCAGGGTTGCAATTTCTCATTTGCACGCTTGTTCGTCCCTCTGCATTGCGGTAGGAGGTAATACACGTATTGGAGTGCGGGTGATAGACTGTTCCATCCTGTGGAGAAAAAGGAAAACAAATCATTTGTTGCCGGCTCCAACAGGGAATTACTTTGTTCTTTGCGATTTGACAGCAGCTCGACGGAGAAAAAACGCTGGACGTGAGTACTTGTTTCTAAAACCAAGCTAAATCATTCAGAACAAAAAATGATATGATTTAATTTCTCTGAATTAAGTAAGTGATAAATATGAGTAAACAAATGCATAGTGGAAATCAATTACAGCTGTACAGTACATGTGATTATGCACATGGGCTTCAGGCATCTTAGTTTAGCTTCTGAAGTTCACTTACTTCTCTGAACTCCCAGATAATGCTCTTAGGCACCGGTGTTCCATCTCGTGGACAATATCTCATTCCGATATAGTCTTGCCCCTCTGGTACCTCTGCACATATCTCTGTTACAGAGTTAAATCGGATTTCCTTCTTTGAAGTATATTCAAAGTACTAGAAAAAGAAAATCAGTTTTGTAAAATTGAAGGGTACTGTACTCTTTACAAAAACTAATCATGTATCAGTTTTATAAGCCGCATGTTAGAATCCTATTCCTAATATTATTATGTGAAAACATGAGCAAGTAAAACACTTTAATTGTGTGCAATAATACTGTATATTCCTGATTTTACATGTGTGTACTATTAGTGCTAATATTGTTCGAATGATCCGTGCAAACATCTCATTTCAAGTTCTAATGTTCTTTTCAAGTGATCCTGTGGTACTGTATATCCTTGCATTGTAGCTATTTCTTCTTTTCTTCATAACATTTTATAACGACTTTTTTTTTTAATGGAATTTTAACATCCAGTAGAAAAATCCTTACAAGAATTCTTTTAATGATATAATTATTACAATTATAATAATAATCTACTCCATAACAATAGAAGATGGAAAATTGTAGGTCTGCACGTTTCTCTTCTAGAATCTAACTGATGCAGTGTTTTCATTCCTGTCAAGTTCTCAGGTGTCTCTTAATTGGCAGCACATTTTATAAGGAGAGATCTAGGGTTCTTGTTCAGTAACCTTAGATGGTGTAGTGTCCACTTACTCATTTTCACTGACACCTTATGCATTTTTAGTGACACTTGATGCATCAAGTCCATGAGTAAGCAGTCTCAGGGCTAATACACTGTGACTTAAACTTTCCGTTTAATTACTGGAGTTTACTTCAAGTGCATCTGTGAAATACAGGTCAGACCCTCTGCCAAGTTCAACAAATGCTTCAATTTCATGTCGATAAAAGTAAACTACAGTGCATACTTTTTAACTAAAAAACACCTTTGAACTACAAAAACTATTCTCTTTTTTCTTACAAACATCAATGGCCCCTTTTAGTTTTTAAGATATCTACAGTATATGCTTGCTTTAATTTCCTTTTTGGCTGCTGGTGATCTGAATCATTCATTCTAAAAACAATTTACTATCCTGCACACCAGTTATAGCAGATCATTCAGATACAATCAGTCAGTGCAACTCAATTGATAAACAACAACTGAATCTGTGTGAGACCACAGTTATGCAAAAAAACAAGTTACCTGGTTTCCCCCCTGTCCATGGCAACCAAACAAAGATAAGTGCGCCCCTGTAGGGTTATGCTCTGGGGCATTGTAATCCAAGCACTCTGAGTGAATCCCAGAGCTACGGACCTAAAGAGAAGCACAGTGTTGAACATCTCCTGATCACACAGTTACAGAAAGGCAAATGAGAAGGAAAAAGGGAAGTTTGTGAACAGTACGGGCATGACTTACTGCTCCATGCCAGCCAGGCCTATCCTCTGGAACGTGAAGATCTGGATAAACATTTTTCAGATACCAGTCAAAACTATTGCACTTCAGTCTCTCCCTAAGGAGTTTCCTTTCAGAAATATCACCATATTTTTCCTAGAAGGATGGAAGAAAATGCAGTCAATTAGTAACTGTTAGCAAAATATGGTACAGATGACAGAAAGTGTTATAAGATGTTACAAAGACCAAAAGTAGCCTGGTACCGAGTATAGCCTTTCATGTATCACAGTTACTGTATGTCTTAATGCTTTTACTCAGACTGGGACCCTAACAAATGTTATAGCTTTGCAATATTTCTCTTCTGAACCTCAAAACATGTGCATACCATACATTGATGCAAAAAAGACAACCATTCAGGTTGTTAATTAATGTCCAAGACAAAAAAAACATCTTTACCATGAATAATGTATTTATGAGAGGACTGATAGTTTCACAAATTCACTCTGAACTCTGAAAGTTAATTATAAGTGTCCTGAAAGATACTTTGACTTTAAAGATGCCAGAATAGCATGTTCCATACTCCCACAACTCCTTGGGATAAGGAAGTGTCTCCTGTTTTCAAAAGAAGTGCCTCTTGCCCCGTTACATCCTGCTTCTTTTCTGTGTACAGCTGAGCCTCAGCAATAATGTTCCCTAGAGCCGAGTTCTAATATTCAAAAGATAATGCTGTATATATCAACTAGGAAAATTAATAAGTCAAACCTTGTATTCAATTAAGTCTAAATTACAGTACGGTTATCAAACCCAAGAAGTTGACGTCTGCTTGTTCCTTTAAGTGGCGGCCATTTCCTATTAAAAGTTTCCTGAATTTACATACCTTTCGAGCGGGAGGGTTTCTGTTGTAAAAGTGTTGTTTGTACGTGTCCATCCAAACCTCAGCTGCTCGTACGGTGTTCTGGAGGAAGTTGGGTCGGGCATAAGGTGCTTTCTTTGGAAAGACATGGCCTACATGAGAACAAGGGTGGATCTCCAGTGATCCTCCACACTGCCAAACCTGACAGAGAGAGACAAATTTTGACAATGATGAAAAAGAACAAGAAAGCAACATCAGCAGTAACATTAGATAATACCTACCTCCTCGTTTCACAGCCCTTGTATTGCAATTACTTTATCATGACATTTTATAAAACTTATTTTTTTAATGTTCCCCCTGATACAGAAATAAGACTATCTAACCAAATTTCCTAACCAAAAATAACTTTTAAAGCAAGCTAAAAAAGCTCAGGCTGGCATACACCTACATAAAGATAAACTAGATAAGTCGACATTTCTCTGTACTGTATTTTCATCCACAGCTGCCTTTCACCAAAAAGAAGACTATTGAAAATGTTTGCAGAAAGGTCTCACATTTTTGCCGATTATATTACTAGACATAGCATGGAGAAATTTCCTTTCAGTTGGCTATTTAACCTTTTCAAACTGAGGGCAAAGACAGTTTTTACCTTTGAAACTCTATAGCATTGTTGCTTTATTATAAAAAAAAAATCTTCAAAAGGAAGTCGAACCATTTTGATTCTTATCACTATTTCTCGGTGGTAAACCTATCCACACAACATAAAAAATGAATGGAAGTTTAAAGTCTCCAAAAAGGATTTGATTTCTTCATACATAAATCATTATTTCACTTGATCTGCTTTCTCTTTTTCTTAAAAAAAAGCCTAATTACTTGTTGATTTAACTGACATTCTCACTTAAAAAAAAACACTATTACAATGTGGGGCTGGAGATACTGAAGTCATCACTTAATGGAGGATTTAACCTCCTCCTTAATTGGGTTTCTGTGTAATGTTTTTATTACAACTTCATTCCTTTACTTCACCAGCTTTCTTCAGTGAAAACGCAAAATGAAAACATCAGCATGAGCCAAGACGGCCAGTCAATCGCAGCTGACACAAAGCTCCCAGGAGAGACTTACCCTAAAAGACAGCTCCAGATTCTCTCCTCCCCAGACCTCCATGCCCATATCATAAGTGCCAAGATATTCAAAGTAAGCCTTGCTCACAGCAAATAAGCCTCCTGCCATTGTTGGTGACCTGCCAAATACAGGATACAATGTAATAAGTGCAGCAGATTGGACAAATACATTGATCTCTTTTAGTTAAGCAATAATAATAATAATAATAATAATAATAATAATAATAATAATATAAGCTGCACTAAACCTTTGTAGAAGATGGGTATTTAAAAAACGCAATCTATTTCATAAAGATGTGGAGGGTTTCAGAAGATCTGACTTCACTTCAAAATAGGCCCACCTTTTCCTCACAAGTTTTGAAAAACTACACCGAAGTGAACACACGCGACTTTTAATACAATTTCTTACTCAATACTGCGCTGTTTCTTGTTAGATTTACATCTTTGGTACACTTTTCAAACATGGCACATAACGTATTTTAAATCGATTCAACGTTGAGAGCTCGGTGATTTGGTGAAGCTTAATACGGACGCATTTCGATGAAAACTGAGAAGCTAGAGGTGAGCCCAAGAGAAAGACTTCTAAACGCACAGTATCATGACCTTTCAACACTCCGCTTGGTGGCCTGAAAATAGTTGTTTTACAACACTTTTCAACCGTCTGCACGGTATCAAATTATGAACCCAACGTCGCTTCTCTTCTAAGCATACACTGTACCTGCAGATGCGGAAAGGACGGTGCACATTTTTCTAACCTGATTGGGTCGATTCTAGATTTCCGTTTGCTGCGATCCTCTTCAGGTACAGAGTGCCACTGAAAGGTCAGCCTCCAGTCAAAGCCACCAATCATGGGCTCATCTGTCTGCATGTAAAACTCAAACGTATTCCAGTCAATGGTGTCTATTACAGGGCACACAATAGCGGTCTCGTTTTCTCCAATTCTGTAAGAAAGAGATATAAGACTGTTTTATGGTTTAAGTTCCAGACGATATGAGACAACTGGACAACTTATAATAGTAAAATAGTAAAAGGAGCAAAACGTGATTTTCTTTCAATCGTGCACATTATACTTAATACAAGTAGACTTCTGAAGAGTACTATAAGATAAGATCACTTTATTAGCCATATACAATTTCTTGCATTAGGAATTCATCTTTTCATATACCCCAGCTTGCTCTCCATGAGACACAGACAGGGAGAGAAGTCTGGGGGTCAGAGCGCAGGGTCAGCCATTGTACAGCGCCCCTTGAGCAGTTGGGGTTAAGGGCCTTGCTCAGGGGCCCAACGGAGTAGGATTCCTCAGCCGGCTGTGGGATTTGAACCGGCAACCTTCCAGCCACAGGCGCAGATCCTTAGCCACAGAGCCATGTTATTATTAATCATCATTGTTATTAATAGTTCTTATTATTGCAGGCTATTTTGGCACAGCATCCCCAAAAGTCCCTGGGACACTGGTGTTGTAACAGAAAAATAAGTTCTAGATCCCGAGATGAAGTTAAAGAGATGAGTTTTATTGCATGCAAGGAACAATAAAACCAAAGTCTTGTTCCCGCAAGGAACAACAAAACCGAAGTATTGTTCAAAGTGCCGGTACAAAACTTTCAGTTTATATAGCCCTTTTCTGCCCCTTCTGACATAGCTCATTATTATGGTAAAGAGGGGGAGGTCACGGTGTTCGGACAGTTTACAGACTTTGGCCAAATGGTCAGTGTTAGTTTTCCGTCCCTGGGGGGTTTCCTAGCTGGCATCTGGAATCCTTATCAGTTATCCCCCTTTCCTGCCAAAACTCTAGCCTGTTGCTTAGACGTCCAGTCCTCATGCAGAAAGGAATCAGTTAACCCCTTCTTCACATCTTGTATCTTTCTTCAGTTCTAAGAAGCCAGACAATTAAATATCTCATGTTCATTTTTTATACATATTATTACATTCCTTATAAGATGTTTTTACTTTCATAAGTAAGCTTTTCATATACTCAGAATTTCTGTTCAGTTTCGAATGCGCTGTTTCCAGAAATGTATGCTATTTCTGTAGTGATACTTTCCTCTGTGTACGACATAAATGTCATTATCTATCCACATCACAGATTGCAAAAATCTTTATAACTGTGAGTAACAGACCCAGCAACAAGCTCGTCTGTATCATGTCTATCATCACTTTAACTGGGGAGACGGAAGGTTGATCGGTGTTCAGTTTCACTCACTTTTGTCTTTTTCAAAATCTCTTTGGAAGATCTCCTCTGTAAATATTTCAAATATCTGATCTCTTCCGAGTTAGATCAGCGTGAAGAAAATTGAACTATTACCAATCTTAACTGGTTTCTGGTTTCTAGGTCAGCTGGTTAAATCAATCAAGCCGAATACATGTCTCAAGAGATGTACAATATCAATATAAGCAGGGCATGTGACTGCTGACTGTCTGACATCATGCAGGTCTCTCTTAATTTCTGCATAATCCTATTGATTCACAGCAGCTGGCAGTCTCCTCTATCAGCTTTTCAAAGTTGTGCTGGCATGCAGAAACCCTGAAGATTTTAAAACATCGAGCTGCCCAGTGTTTTCACTGGGAAAAAAAAGGTGGATCCTGTGAAAATGTCATGCTGTAGCCCTTGAAGAAATGTGTGAATCAGGGCAGAACTGCAAATATTGACCGTAGGAGAATGTGTAAGTTTATGTACACATTAGTTCTATAGGCCAAAGGGCAGTATGACTCCATTTTTATGATGTGATCAGAGCACAGTACTTTGGCTAAGAGCAATAACGGACGACTCAGAGGTGTAGGCAGGTGTAGAGGTAGATAAAGTTACACTCCTACATAAATACTAAGCTATGTCAATTTGACCTTTGATTAAAATAAAACATTCTGACACAAACACTGCATTGCACTATTATAGTATAAAATAAATTCATACTGTACAAACAGAATTACATGAAACTGTACAGCTATAAGATAAAACCGTTCCAGAAGACAAGAGTTCTTGTTCTTTGCTTTGATAGCTCTATAGTGTCTTCCACATTTGCTAAAACAAATAGCATTTTTGGTCCATTAAGTACACGATGTGGCAAGAGATGGTTAATTACAGCCTAAGATATCTAACTCTCTCCAGATTATTTACCACTTTATGATGCATTTTCAACCACACTTTGACGTAAAACTTAAAATGCCTCGATAATTCCTTTCTAGAACTGGTATATAATATCCTTGCTCACACCAAACTCCCATCTGAGGACAGTCAATCACTTTTATACTTTCTTCAGAATGGCCTGGATCTTACAACCCTTTTGGAGATGTTAACATAGAGAAACTAAGAGTCTCAACACTCTGACTGCAAGCTTCACAGAGAAACACATTACATTGATATTATCAATAAACACGATTTCCATTTGTAACATTATAATAGGAAGATGTTAACCAAAGCCTATAAGTCACAGGAGAACACTTTATGACGGGAATCTAGTGCGAGGAACCCAATGTCTGAAATCACTGAAGACATTCACGACATCCAAGAATACCCTTCCCAATTTACCTCTCCAGGAGCGGCTCAATCCAGCCAGGAATGCACTCGCAGTGACAGTCCAGGAAGGTGAGTACATCTCCCGTGGCATAGGTGGCGCCGATGAGCCTCGCACGCACAAGCCCCTCCCGTTTATTGGTCCTGATGAGCCGAACCCTCTCCAGATTGCTGATGTACTCTTCCAGCTGGGACTTCAGATAGACTGCAATTGGGAAGCACTCATCTATCTTTCTCCTTGGTCTGCTTTGAATTTTCATAATCTTTCAGGGATGTATCACATACAGTACCTACCTGCAGCTCACCCCTTGAATCCTAGAGGATTATAGCAGTTTCTTTCATAATACTCTGAACACTGGTCTTTTCAAATTTTGATATCTTTCTTCGATTTCTAAAGTTATTTGTTCTAGTCGCTGAAGTGTAGCTTATTGAGAGTACAAATGAAGACGCCATAATGGAGGGCACTGTTTTCTGGCTATGCTGTTGTAGTAATTTTCAGTGTCATATAAAGCGTAAGAAACCACGTAATATAAAATGAATGTTTCTTATCCATTATCACTGGGACTACAAAAAAAAATCAATGTCAAAGAAAGATGACCTCAATGGAGAAACTTGACAAAAGACTGTTGTATACTCTAATCAACTCTGATAACCCAAAATTTAATCATTTTAAAATCCATGGATTTTACTGTAAGTGAGGTTCACAGGAGCACAGAAGAAACATCTGTGTCCTTACCGTCATTAACAGTACAAGCCATTTTTTTTATTTGCTTTTCGCAAAATAGACTTGAGGGTCAAATATATCACTTTTTGCTAATAAAGCACAAAGAAGCCATTCTACATGGAATACTATCTTAAGTATTGTAACCCTAAACTATAATAACGTTTCCCAACGTGCAATTAAAATTTACAAAACAAATGATCAAAATACAGAGTAACAAACATTTGCATTATCTCACTTATTATCTTACGTATTTTCAAAGCTTTAACATTAAAAAAATAGAGACTTTTCTGCATACCCCCTTTAAAAACAAGCATTAATTAAACAAGGATGCCAAGATGACATCATTTCTCATATCTGCTGTCTGAACACCCACCTCGGTCACTGAAGTCGTCCACCAGTATGATCTCCTTCAGCAGGATGGCAGGGGTGGTTTCCAGTACGCTGTGAATGGTTCTCAGCAGTGTGGACCAGGCCTCGTTGTAGAACGCTATGATCACCGATGTTGTGGGCAGCTTCCGATACTCAAAGATTTTTGCTCTACACCTGTACATACAGAAGATTTCTCAACTTCAAAATCTTAGAAAGTTGAGTCACCCTTCCATCCGTTTTCTAACTGGTTCTTTCAATACAGGGTTGTGGGGAAGCCACAATCTATCCCGACAAGCAAAGGGCGCAAGGCAGGATACACCATGGAGGGGACACCACTTAGGGCCAATTTTCCCAGAAGCCGATTAACCTGCCAGTTTGATTTTGGATTGTAGGAGGAAACTGGATCCAGAGGAAACCCACGCTAATACGGATGTTTAATCATATTGAGAGAAAACAAGGTGCACATATTCCTTAGTAATGTATAAGAATATACAGAAAATATGCAGCATTTGTTCCATCCAGTTCTAAGACCTTCTTTTTTTATTATACATTATTATAACATTACATTTTTAAAACTGGACTTTACCTTTGCCTACTGCCCTGTCTCTCTCACACCTGAAGAAGGCTCCACGGCCGAAACGTTGTGTTCTCTTTCTTCTTTTTTTTAGCATGGAATAAACCTATTACTTGTTCCTTTGCAGCCTACGCATGCTGACGCAGCTACCCACCTGAACCACTATTTTTAAAACTGTATTTCTGCTCTGAGAACAAAACAGTGCCAATGACTTGTATATATGAAGGGTGCACTACGCAGTAAAATACTGTATAAAATGTGTAGATAAGAACTCGTAAAACAGAGGAACCTATTTGAATGCACACCTTCTATAATTAAATAAAACGCATACAGTATGTACAAGACTTTCAATTAAGAATTTAAACTAAATAAATTCAGGCGAAATATTCTGAAGCGGAGAAGAATTGTTAATCTGTAACATTTAAGTTAATAACTACGCTGAAATCTCCGGGCAGTTTTAAGTCATACCTGCCTAACTGGCATTCATAACATAACATTCAAGAACCAGTTTCAAAAGCTCTTAGGGAACAAAAGACACACCCTCTTCCAAAACAGAAATGAGTGGCAAAACGTCTAGACGGGACTCGGAGGTTCTAATGTAAAAAAGAACTTTGAAGACTTATAGCTTAAAATCCTTTTTTTCAAAAGAATATCCAGGTTTACCAAAAGTACATAAAGTGTTTGTTTCAACCTACTGAAACCTAAGTACACAGAACATCGTATGATCCTAAGTACACAAGATAATAACCGCCCATTTTCTGTCTCACCGGCCAGCGTACTGACGCAGCTCTGAAGATGTTATCCTAATTCCTAATTTAAAACAAAAATAAATCAATTTGGATCATCACGTCGCTTGATAGCTTCTTCTCTGTCATCAAGCTCACTCAATTATTTCCTTATCTTCTGTGCCTCATTAGAATATGTAGGCTTTGTTGTCTTCTCAACTGCTCTGTTTGCTTATGCAGAAAAAATGCTAGCTCAGATAGGCTTTCCAGGAAAATAAAACTGAAAGAGTTCCTCAAACACAGCTGAGACGGATCTGGCATGTAAAATACAATTTCACAGTCCCTCGCTTTGTAGATGCCAGATGCCTAAAAGGGGTTCCCCTCCTTTTTGCTGAAACATGTCCATTCCAGCTGAAACCACACCGGAGAATCATGCAGGATTCAAACCGTGGGCTAAATGAGATACTGTATCAGCTGTAGAACACTGGGTTTAACTGAAGCAGGTGCTTCACTGCACATGCACTCCAGTAGAAAATACCCAGGCATAAATTAACCTTCTTTTTGCTTTAGTATGACTTTCCTATGGGTGACACAGTGTGATTAGGATTGCTGCCTTGCTGCTCTGGGTCTCTGGGTTCAACTCTGGACCTGGGCTGCTATCTGCCTGGAGTTTGTATGTTCTCTCTGTGTTCACGTTGGTTTTCCTGCAGATGCTCTGGTTTCGTCCAACAGTCTAAAGACGTACCATATTGGTAGGTTAATTAATGTCTGGGAAATCTGGCCCTGCTGTTAATATGTGTGTGTCTGCCCTGCAATGGAGTGGCATGGCATCCCAGGGTGTGCCAGGTATACCAGGGTGGTATTAGTTTCCACTTGTGACCCCTTGTTTTGCTGATATACATGTAGGTTCCAGCTCACCTGTGACCTTGATGGACGAAGCAGTTAGAAAATGGATGGATTTTAATTAGAAGAGACACAAAAATAGTTTTTTTTTATTTATTATTTCATTACAGGTAAAAAGGTTACGTTTCATACAAATGCCAACTACAGAAATCTGAGAAAACCATATAACTAGCAAGAAGACATCACTGTTTACAGTAAATGTTTATTTCTCTAGTTTCAGCCAATCTTCCCAAAAACCAACCATCACTGCAATCATTCTCATTTCAAACAATGATATTGCCTGTCATGTTTAGTGACACCTATTTATTCTTGTGGTTCTGTGTAAGTGGTGAAAAAAAATGTCTGGAATAAATTTCTCTGCAGCATTTACTGAGCAGAGATCTGTACTTCAATCAGATTCAAAAGCACAGACTTCAAAATGAGCAAAGTACGATTATCACAATGGATACAACTGCACATTGTGGATGAACTACTTCTCACAGAAATGACCTTAATTTGACATTCTCCAGTCAGCCAGGAGCTGGGACAGATGTGGCCAGAAGACTCAGACAACATGAACAACTTTTCTTAGCATAGCATTAGTATGTCTTAAGACAGTAAGTGTCACACAGTGGAGACTGGAGTTACTCACTCATACATCCTGTTGTCCATGATGTGGCGGTGCAGTGAGATCTTGTCACTCACATAGATGTTGATGGCGTATCTCTCAATGCTGTCCTCTTCCTGCTTCTTCTCCTCAGGGCTCAGCTCCAGGTGAGCGGCTTTGCCCCACTCCCCTGGGGCATTGGGGTCGGGAGGGGGCTTCTTGTAGACGGGCTGAGTGAGCTGCTCCCTGCTCTCCCCCTGGCTGGAGAAGTGCCTCTCCAGCAGATTCCTCCCGGCACCCTCCGCCCCAGAGCCCTGGAAGGAGGAGGCCGAACGCTCCAGGAGGAGGTAGGCCACCCACATGACGGAGAGGAAGAGGGAGGTCTTCGCCAGCAGGGCCACCTTCCGCGACCAGCGCACTCTCATGGCCTCTGCAGAGTCACTCAGCGACAACGGACACAGCCCAGGCCGGGGATTCTGAAGCACAGCAAACCACAAACTCACCCACCTCAAAAATACAGAAGGACTGAAAACGCGCTATGGTGACACCACACCCCACTCCTTCCAGCTTCATGTTGATGTTTTTCTTTTGTAATTTGACCTACAGAATTGGCTTTCCATTTACACTCAAACACAATACCTTATATTTAAAATTTCCACACCAAAAGAATTATAAAACACCCACAAAGCTTTCTCTTTCCGGCTGTCCTGAGTTACTGCTGCTGGGTCAGAGCACTCACGTCTGGGTTTACTACACAGATCTGTCATTTATGAAAGCCGTAACGATAAAATCAGATTTATTGATTTCAATGAGTATACTGAAATATAAAAGCACTGTTCTAGAAACCTTCTGGAATTCTTTAAGAATGTTATTTTTAGTCACTTTTGTCGTTCTTTTAAAGTGTTTTATGACCCACAATACAAAAGACACCATGTATTCACACTCAAATAATAGAGTAATGCAAGTTACATATATATATTAAATTTCTATATTTTATTTAACACTGTATAAAAATATGTTGTGCATAATAAAACTGTACAATTATAAATTATTCTATGGGACAAATTATTTTATCCAAAAACTGAAATCTGTCTCACAATCACAAAAATCATTTGTTCTGTCTCAATGTGATACAGTTCATTGACTTTAATCTCACTGAACATAAGAACGTTCAAAAGTTTACAAACAAGAGGAAGTCACTTGTCTCTTTTTGCTTGTTTGTCCTTTAGGATCTTAGTGAATCTAAAATTTTGAATGTTTTACTTCTTTTATTTTCAGTTGTTGAATGAGCCTAGAAATTGGGCATCAACCCAATTTTATGAGCTATAAGAAATCCCTTTTAGTTTTCAACAGTGAATCCTTTATCCTTGTTTTACTACTGTGATCTTTTTGTAATGATACAATATCCCATCTGTGGTAGTGAAAACAAAGATGAATACGTTTTAAACAAGGTCTAATTAGAACATGTTTTGGTGTATTTTTTCTAACAATTCAATTTGTCTTACCTTGTCAGGGACAGAAAGAAACCTACACGTCCACTTCTCTTTCGTGTATAGCTTCCTGTAGCTTAGAATCACTCAAGTCGTAGGCTAGTGTATGTTCCTACATCCTGTGTGAATCACTTTGTACTTGTCAATGTTAAATTCCATTCACCCCTGATTTTGGCATTATCTCCAGATTTAATTTGTTTGCTATCCTGATGATCTATTCCATTATGTCATATAAAATTATGATAATAAGAGCAACAGGCCTAAAATTGATCCCTGCAGTACACCACTAATTTAAGCACAATTAGAGTTTATACCCTTTAAAATGGCTCACTTTCCTATTCATTAATCAGTTTTTAGTTCTTGTACATTGTGCATTACCACTGACCTAACCTTTTATCAAAAGCCGACAGGAATCCTGAGTACAGGCGATATGTTATCCACCATCCTTGTATAACAAAACAGGCTTGCTAAGAGAAACAAGACCTCCCTTTTGTAAATCCATGTTGACTGTGTCTTATAATGGCATTAGTTTGTAAGTACTCTTACAGTTCGGGTGTATTATTTCTGTACTTTAAATAGGAGAAGCAGTAGGACAGATTGGTCCTGGACTGTGTGCTGTTCTAATCTTTATTGACAGCTGACATTATCAAGTACAAATCCCTCATTCAACTGTGAGAACAGAATCGGGCTCTAGTGGTTTATTACCATTAAGCCATCCTAGTCCCTGAAATACCTCATCATGAGTTATGTTAAAATTACTCAATCCTGATGGAGCTCCTTTTGTAACCTGGGGCATACTGTTCACGTCTTTTGTAAACAAATAACTGTGTGAAATATTAAAATAGTGCTACTACTACTCCTTTTTTCATTTACTTATATTTATCCCATACTATTTTACATAATATTTACTCTAGCTTTTATCATTTTTTTACTGTTACAGTATAAAAAATATTTGTAATTATTTTTTGTCACTGCTGCAATTTTCTTTCTTCTTTCGTTATTACTACAGTTTATTCCCCAATTGTAACTGGAGTTTGGTGTACATTTTATGGATTTCTTAATCATGGGCTCTTTTATGCAGTCTGTAGAGCACTCTCTTACATTGCATTTATTTCGGTATTTATCCATTAATCCATTTAGACCATGTCTTCCTGCAATATTTGAACTTACTGAACAAACCCCTTCCAGATTAACACAATGAAAATAATAAAAAACTTTATTTTATATAGCACCTTTAAAGGTGGCTTCTCAAAGGGCTTTACAGAATGACAACAACAATAAACAAAAAGAATACACAAAATAAAACATAATTACAATACACAGAGGAGACCGTGGATGGTGGTACTAAGTATAGTAGGATGAGGTACAACATGAAAAAAAATGACTTGAAATTGTTTTTTTTACCCGACAGCTGATAATGTTTGCACTATCACCTGAAAATCTAATTAGTTTTCATCCTTCACCATCTCAGTTTTATTGCTTCACATATTTTTCAGCTGCACAATGCTGCAACATTTGCCCTGTAATAGCAGACACCACTAGAAAACTCATTTCAGCTTTCAAGGTGTAATCTTTCAAGTTTCTGGTTGGTCGCCAGACTCTGAATCCTGATATTACAGGCAGAAAGCCTGCAAACAAAAAGTCTTTTTATTAGACTTCATTAGCACGTTCCATTCTGAATATGATAGCCCAGGGAATGCTCCTGGGTCAAACTGGAATCTGAAGATGATGGGGTTTTTTCTATTCATATAAAGCTGTGATCTACATATGTAACAGTAGAAGCCAGTAAATGATGGCTCTTACAGTGCACTTTGTATTGTCACCATACAGTATGTCATCCAATTAGCACTGCTCATTCAAAGAGATTCTAGAAAACAACATTACAGAACAGCAGTCTATTGATGTGAGACCACAGCCAGGATGAATGACTATTTTTGCTAGGGGCTGGTTAAATGGCCAATAGTGAGAACATTTAATGTGGAAGCTTTCAGTGCCAAATGACATTTAACACTCTGACGTTGTTATTATACGTGTATTTCAAGATGAACACCACTGAAGCAGATACCACAGATGCCTAAGGGACAATACTACGCACAGTGCAGAGACAGCTGGCAAAATACTTCACAAGACAGCCTTGAAATATTACAGCTGCAAACCATCATCTTACATTTTATTTCTCTAGTTCTGCAGAGTCTAAAGTAGGCAAAACTGGTTTCAGTGCCTGAACTACATCTGCCATACTTAAAAAAACCCAAAGGCAGGCACATTTGCTCTGAGAAAAAAAAAAACATCACCATAAAATTTAGCCATTCGCTTAGTCCATGTTTGAAAAACTTTCAAATTAAAGACGTTTTCCAAGGACTCCACTTTCAGGATCAGTTCTGATCCTGGAATTTCATCTGGTTACCTCTAGAACTGAGGTAATGAGGAGATGTTTTAAAATTGTATATACCCATTTAATAGAAAACAGCTTTCAGGTATTTTCCTTCTTGCTCTTAAGATGCTAGTCATTAGATATAGCTTATTCCATATTGTTATTAACCCAAAGCAATACAGTAGAGGTCTTACTATTAATAAAGCACAAGTATTCTCAAATTTGTATGTTTTTAATTTTACACACACATGTAAAATTAACCATTAACATAAATAACCTGGTAACAGACCTTTTCAGCCATTGAAATTTGTGTCAGTGCTTGTCCAGATTAATTCTTAACAACCAACTAAAATGGAGATGGGATAGGAAGTAAGAAAGGCTAAGAATAAATATTCTAGTGACTACCATCAATTCAGTATAACACATGAGGCTGACTACACAACTGTGATTCCCTGGACAGAAGACAAGAAGTAGAACTGCTGTTCACAGATTCACCTTTTCATTTTGCAGATTGCTTCCATTTTATATTATGAAATCCAGAGAAAACATTATTTATAACTTAGTTTTGTATGGGTCTGATATAATACCTACAATAAATATTCTCTTTTGTATGCAGTACTGTAAGTAAAGTTACATAAATACATGGCAAAGTAAACACAAAAGCAGGAACCAAGCTCAAGACTTTTCTTAGTCTAGCTTAAAGCCAGAGGAAGCCTTTGCTCGGATATAGCAAAATTCAGTGATGCATGCCTTCAAAAGGTGCGTGTGATATTAACATGAAGTAAAGGTGGGACAGTGTACAACAGAAGCAAGGAATTAACCTAAATTTACACTGGGAGAGAATTTCCTGTTCTTACAGTATGTGACTGATACACAGATGGGTTCTGACAGTTTTCTCACACTAGCGATTAAGTACCAACTGCGACATAAGATTACCTGTAATGTTTAAAAAACGTATTCTCTTACTGACTCAAATAAGAATATGCCTAAATAACATCCTTCATTAATCTGCAATATTTTATTGACTTTGAAAATAAGCCACTCTACTTTAAAACTCCCCCTAAGTGCACTCTTAATGTTTATTTACAGTAACTACAGTATTCAGTGAACAAAGAATTATGAATGTTAGAATCTATCTGGCAGTCCTTCAATGGTAATCTTGCTGTATCACACACAGTACATTTAACTTGGTAGAGCACTGTTAATCACCAAATCTATTTAATGTACAGCACATACTGTATTACATTATTCCTTTGATTCAATATTTTTTATTAAAAAAAACGAATCCACAGGATAAAACCACCTGATGTCCTATCATTCAAATTTATGTTTTTAATCCGATTGTTAAAAAAATGAAAGCAAGGCTCAGATGTGCTATAGTGCAGCATTTACCCAGTTCCAGTGCAGCTAAATAAGAATGATGAGCTCACTGTTCGTCATTTAACAAAATCTTGAGTAAAGGGACTCCAAGATACTTATCCGGGAAATACCAGCTTCATGTTCTTTCAGATGCCTGGTTTACTAGCCAGCTGCAAGTTGGTTTTCCCAAGCTGGTACATGCAATTGACCAAGCACTGCCAGTGCTAGATGGGTTTGAATTCAGTCGGGTTTGTCACAAAACAGTGACCCCTGTCGCTTGCTGCAGTGCCAGTAACCTTGCAGTGTTAAAGAGTACAGTGCTTTTACACTCCTTTTTATCTGTCACCGTTTCCTTCAATCTGTCACTGTCACCTCATTATCACTTCAGACAATGATGCCGCCTGTTATCTGATCCACGTGGGGATGGACTGGAGAGGAATGCATCCGACATTGTGCCAGTGCCAAAAACATATCCATGCCAAAAAAAAAAAAACATTGCATCGATGTCCCTGAAATCCATGCATAAACTATAGGTTTGAAACATTTGCGAGTTTTAAGGGCAGAGGAAGAAAAATTCAACTGCGACTAAAATGAGACTCAAATCGTATTCTAGGGGTACCTCTTCACAGGGCATTTTATGCCAATTTTAAAACACATCTACCTGTGGGCAGAAAGGGTAGTCCACGGAGCTGACTGTGGTGTTGCAGGAGAAGAGATCCACAGCAGACATGCACACTTTGTGCCACTCTGATCTGATACTTCATCTTTCAGAGAATACAGACATCCTAACCAAACACCCTGAGCATATACTACCCTCATTGCCTTGCTAGACTGAGCATCAGATAAGAGATTTTAATTACCACATGCAATGTGTTATCAAAGGAAACATTTCCTTTGAAATCTGCATTATATTACTTTGAAAGCATTCTATAGACTGCATGCTGGAAACAAAAGCGTTGATTATTAGCACAGCAAACATTAAAACAGGGGTACTGACAACATTTTCCAAAAAAGTAGAATAAAATAATAATAAAAGTAAATTTTAAAGGTAACCTGTATCTACAGGATACAGAGCAGCTTTCATTGTGGAGGAATGTGGTTCAGGTATCTATAGAACTATATAAGGATTATATTGGTTGTGTTAAGATTGTCAGAGAGATCAGGGCAATGTGGGTTAAGTGCACACATTTGCACATGCAAGCATTAGCAGATTTTTTATACAGGGTGTGAGTAAAAGAAAGAAGATCACAAAGGAAAGATCACACACAAGGAGAGAACACTTGAATTAACACCTGTCATGAAAATGCACAGTTTACATCAGTCTTTGATTTAATATCTTTGATAGTTCATTAAGATCTGTCTCTCGGTTGCAGAGCTTTAGACAGGGTAAGGTTTAGGCACCACCTGGAGAACATTCTCCAAGAAGCGGATTGGCTGCAGTATGGAAACGTAAGACTGGAAAAGAAAAAACAAGGACAGATATCTCCGCTGGGTTAGCTCTGAAGGCAAGAGGTTCCTGTCTTGCCCTTTAGTTAATATAGAGGTGTAATGCTCTGATGGCATCCATGTTGACAACCAACAAGACTTGTGGAAAGTAGTAGCAGACTCGGTTGCTGCTGTGTCAAAGGAAAACTCATTGGTTCTGGTTAGTGTCCCTGGCCAAACAGGATCAGCCAAATAGGTTTACAGTGCTACTACTAATGGCTAAACAGAACTAGCATGATATCAATTAAGGATTCAACCTGTTAGAGGTTATCAGTAGTTATAGTTACTGTTAGGTTAGACAGAGAGAGAGTCAGGGTGAATTTTCTCTTCCCCAAAAGAGACTGGGTTTTGGTTATCGGTTACAAACCCCAGAGGGTGTTTTGGTTGTTGGGGTGTCAGGCACCGTGGTGACTGAGGAATGGAGAATATGCCTTTTACACTAAATTCCACTATATGCAGTAAGGCAGATGTGAAGGTTCCTGTGAGCCTGAAATTCTCCATTAAGGGCTGGTGGGATCTCACAGTGTGCAAGTGTGATTTTGAGCCAACATGAATGGAGAGTGACATTCCTTTCACAGAATACAGCCAAGTAAACCCCTGCATGTTTCAATCAAAAGAAAGTATGTAAATAATAAATCACAATCAACACATGGAGAAAACATATGAGGCCCAATCAATCGGGAAAAAATTTAGCAATTTTTTTTAACTGAAAAAAATAAAATGACTAACAGGTGGCTTTATCATAAATCTATAAATTGAATCGTGCCCAATTTCACATTATCAGATTCAACATTCCAAGCTAATTGATAACCCTCTTTAACGTACTCCCGAAAATCCCATAAATCATTATTTACAATAGGATCACACGGAATGTGCTATTACCTATTTTATTTTTACTACACTGAATGTGTGCTTCCTTTGGAAACAGAATCAGGCGTGAAAAACAAGTTCATACTGGACCCCTGTGATTTCCCTTGGGCACTTTCTAAGTGAAGCTTAGAGGATGAGATAATTACTTCTGTAATAGTATTTTTTCTTCGATAAAACTTCTAAAAAATATCACCCAATACAATAACAGTGCCTCCACCCTTCTGTGTTTTTTAAGGCTATTTAAAAAAACCCTATATTTTAAGGGGTACTGGGAATGTATTAACACCACAAAACCATAGAAACATTTATTAATAAAAGGGGGTTATTCCGCCCATAAAGCTTGTCTGATTGCAACTACTAACCAATCCAAGGACCTCATCCAGCCATTGTTTGAAGAAAGCAATGGATCAATATGGCTGGGCAATATATCTGCAAACTCCCACAGCCCTTTGCATATAGCGTCCTGTTATTGGTCTTAAACACCCTTCACTGAAGCTTCATTCTCAAATGAGGTGGCCCTGGTCAACACTTCAACAACATCAGCATAAATGGCAACAGCAATTCTAGAAACATTTCATTGAACAGCTATTATTCCACCGCGCCACATCATTATGAGAAGCTGCTGCACAAAAGTCATTATGTGTTTAATGACAATGTAAGAACAAGTTTTCTTTTTAGTTCAAGCTAATGTTCTGAGAACAGGTCCCAACAGGCACAGTGAATGTGAATTTGGGTGTCTTTAGCAGTTATCTGTTGTTTGACGATCCTAAAAGACAGGGAATTGTACCTTCACTGCCCAAAGTACATTAAAGTGTGGCTCTGGCTGACAACACCTGCTTTCAAGAAGCAGAGGATTGCTGACCTTGCTGGTCAAGGCTGGAGAACCAGAGGAAACAACAGTCATTAGCACTTACAGAGGTTCAACTTTAAGAGGGAAAGTTGTCTGGGAGCGATTACAACTATCCCTCCCCCCTGATTCCTGAGAAGCAGGTTGAACTTAGTGGTCCAGAGTTCAGTGGCTACTGCTTAGGGCCAGTAGGGACAGAAAAGCTCTGAGTGAAACTAGGAGATTAGAAAGAAATAATATATTTTACAGACCTACAGCTAAAACATGAGAAGCCCATGGCCTAAGTTTAGAATATACTAGTTAATAGTAGTATATATACAGTATGAAAAGGTTTTTTTATATTCTGCATTATATAAATTAAATTTTATATATATATTAGACCCCTAGGAAAGGATAAAACTCTGTCTATAATGCTAGCCGGCTTTTTATAATTTATCATCTAATAACAATGGACGGAAAAAGAACATATCCATCTCCGAGAACAGAGAATGACGAATATTTGCTTTTTTGACCACAGCAGACAACGTACAGTAAATGACTGCTTCCTGGGGAAAAGAGGCAGCGCAGGCAACATTCTGGAAGCGACGGTTACTTTTAATGATGACGGTCCTGATTAAAATCAATCCTTGCTGCACACGCTGTGACTGAACGATTGAAGTTAACGATTCGGAACTTGGACGGCACATCCACAAAGAGCACCCGACAGGACTGTGCGTTAGGACAAGCGATTAAGCGAGTTATTAAACTGAAACGATTAAAACATATCTGCAGCAGTGAGCTGATGTACCGAGCTTTAGGACCGATATTTAAAGATGACCCACATAACGCAGAAAAGCAATACGGGAAGAAAAATTCAGAAACTTTACTGCAAGCGGTAATTTATATTAACAGGAGTACTGACAATAAAGCTTGAAGAAAACTAGCAGGTTTCACTGATGCTAACCAAAATCAAAATTATGAGTCAATATTTTGTACTATGCAATGTATCGTTTCTGCTAAGTCAATTTCAAAGTGTTTAGGCAACCGTCTCGCCGATACGTGAAAATAATCAAAACTAGTAGCTATACTCAACTCCTTATGAAACAATTTCAACGCCGATTGAGAGAGAAGAGAGAACCAAGCTGTAGGTTACACTGGCTGAAATAACCCACTATTAAAAGTATCCATACTTTCGAAACTGGCTGCTTTTCCTATTAACAAACGGACAGTTCGTGCTGGTGTCGCCTTACCTGGTCACTACATTCCTGATCCAATAGAGAGAGTGACTGGTCACCGAGATTTCTGCCAATACGAACTCCGGACTGTCAGCACAACCACATCCTCCTCCACGTTGTTTCTTTATACTTAACCAAACAGTTTGGGTCGCTTTGATCTCATCAGTTGTACCGACACTTCCGTGTCCTGTTCCGTGTCTACTTAAACGAAGGACTTCTAGTTGTCCATTATTGGTGATATTTCAGTTTTGTTTTGATGAATGTCACTTTATGCGTCTGTGTCGGGGATTTTTTTTTTCACTCTCTACGCCTCCCAGTCTCCAGGAAGTTTTTGAGTTTAGCCACAGCTTCAATCTATTTTGCACGACGTCACTAGAGCATTGTGGGATAGGGGAGAAACTGGTTTCTAATAACCGGTGACTTGTCACATTAAATGTCACATTACGTTTCTAGAACTGAAAGAGTTGTTACAATATTGCAAACGACACTGGAACATTAAAATATCACTGGAAGGGAAAATAACTCCTAGGTTCTGTCTTAAAATCTGTTCAAACTTCTATCGCTTAAAAGTGATATTACAAAATAAAAGTTTTTTTTGTTTGTTTTGGAAACAAAAACTAAAAATAAGAAACAAACGATGCTATATACAGTAGCGAGTGCAAAATTATTTTAATAACTTGTTTTAGCAACCTATTATATTTTCGAAAAATCCTTCAAATTCAAAACCTGTTTCTTCTGTGATGCTTTTAAACAGATTTTATTCCTAGTGCACTCAACATTATTCAGTCAGTAACGTGGTTTGTCTTTGGGATCATTGAAAATGTTCCTATGTAATATGAATGTAATGGATTTTTAACGATATTTTTTCTAGAGGCAAGCGTTGCAGTTTCCCAAATCTAATAGCTTAAATGTCTGTGTGTGATAATGACCGTCTTTTTTGGGCTACATCTGAGAATCCAGTGAAAGCACAAAAGCATTTTGATCAAAATGATTTGGGAGGATGACTCTTAACAGGAAAAACAAGATGGCTTGCAGTTAAACACTCAGAACTTAGAAGCATCCAGCTGAAATGAATTCTCTCAACGCTTTTAACGTTACAAAAAATGCAATTGAGCAATGCTGTCAAGGAACAGCAGTGTGTTATCTGTGTTAAATGTCATTGTCAGTCACTGGGCTCTTACTCACCAAATTTCCACCAGTAGCTGTCATTAATAGACTGCCAGCCACAGTTTTCTTTACCTGAATTTTCTCAGGATGGCTCTGGTCAAGCCACACTTATGCCCACCTTCAACTTAAAAGGTCTCCAATGAAAGCTGATACTTCACATTTCATGTGTCAGATTTGCACACTGGAGTCAAAAGGGACAAATGGGAAGCTGACACAGAATTCATTGACCCTGACATGCCTACAGGAAACATGCTTTCCGGCGACAGTTTTCTGTTGTTTTGTGTCATTATTTTTTATTCTGCCATAGTGAGGTGGAGCCATTTTAAGGCTTCATTCAGTTTTATTTATTAAGAGTAATCATGTTTTTAGTTTTAGCAAAACCTCACTGAAATGAACTGCTGTGTTGTCTGTATTGAGATACACTTTTACCTGTTGCTGTTAATCTCACGATCTCTATGCCATTTATCCAAATTACAGTCATGGAAATAGGCATTGGTTATGTCACTCTGTATGAAATAGGATCTTTAATACTTTTACTATCTCCAAAAGAAAACATTATTCTTTATGATGTTTTCCTGAGGCTAGGTCTAACATACTGTATCTTGCAATGGATCAGGCCAATTCACTTTCGCTATTTTCCAGTCCAGTGCTATTCTTCAGTCTTCTAGGACTACTCCAGATTCGGTCGCTCTGCTTAATGTTCCACTGTTGCAAGCTCTCAGGTGCTGCGAGAGGTAGAGACTGAGTTGGTTTAGATATGGTGCCAGTGCACAGAACACCCCAGATTCTCTGTATGCTTCTGACAATAGCAGGGCTCCTCAGTTCACCATCTCAAAAGAAAAAGAAAGGTTTCAAAGTACATTAACACAGGCAGGAGATGTTGCAGGCCATCCACAAAGTGATCTCTGATCAAAGCATCCACTTCTCTCATTCCTCTGGAGTCTCTCTTCTTCAATCTGGTGCACATCAGGCAGCCCTGACACAAACTCCCCAAACACCTGTCATTCAGCTGTTGTCTGCAGCTGAATTATAGGGAGCAAATAACCCAGTGACTGTATCGCCTCAGATCTCATGAAGTACACTAAAAACTTTTTCTACCATGCATCACTCAATTAGCAAAACTAATTTTGGCCTCTCCTTCTAAACTATTTAAAAGTTAACAAATCTTGAAAATCCTAAGACTAGGCTCCCATCATCACAGGTGTGTTTCTACTTGTCTCACTGTTTTGCATGAGGTTTGCTTACATTTAGACAAATGTAAAACCAAGAAGTATGAAGTGGATACTTTATAGCCTTAAGTAATTAAAAAACAGCAAACCTACTTCAACTATAAAATACCACCTAGTATTATATAGGACTTGGACCTCTCATGTTTAAAAATCTGGTAGTTCCCAATAGAACAAGATTCTTCAAGTGGGTGAATAATTGTAGTGTCATGTCATGTCATTTACTAAACCCCTTTATACCATACGATGTCGCAGGAAGCCAGGGCCTACCCAGCAAGCAACGAGCGCAAGGCAGGGTTCACCCTGGATAGGGTGCCAGTTCATTGCAGGGCATGTGCAAGCCAATCATACATGGGGACAATTTGGAGGCCATGGTAAAGGCTGAGGGGGGAAATTTGGCCCAGACACCGGGATAGCTCCCTACTCTTATTGAGAAATGTGGTTTAACATCTCATCCGAAAGAAGGCCACACTACAGTATAGTGTCCCCGCCACTATACCGGGGCATTAGGACTCACACAGACCACAGGGTGGGTGACCCCCGCTGGTCCCACTAACACCACTTCCAGAAGCAACCATAGCTTCCCAGGAGGTCTCCCATCCAGGTACTGAACAGACTCAACCCTGCTTCAGTGGGCAGCCAGTTGAAAACTGCAGGGTGATATAGCTGCTGGCAATTGTAGTATCAATGACAGAAAATGTATACAGCAAATCCAAGAGCTTAATCCATTCCAGGTTCTCTATTAAAAAGTGCTTACTGACAATTTTACAAGAAAAGAGAGAAACCTTACATACATACAAAACAGTATGGGAACAAGTAATAGGTTTATTCCATGCTGAAAAGTGAAGAAAGAAAACACAACTTTTTGGCCGTGACCTGAAGAAGGCTCCACGGCCGAAACGTTGTGTTTTCTTTCTTCTCTTTTCAGCATGGAATAAACCTATTACTTGTTCCTTTGCAGCCTACGCATGCTGACGCAGCTACCCACCTGAACTACAAAACAGTATGTCTGTTCTGACGATGCACACACTACGAAGTCAACATACCAAGAAACAACTCAAATCTAGAGGAAGGGAAATCTACTCACAATAAATCACATTGCTGAGCAGAAATCAAAGTAAGAAATTATAATTTAAACACTCCCCAGACTTACCCATCATAGCCCAAAACTGGTCATCAAACGATCTGCAAAATCAGCACAGATTGCTTTGTCTTTGTCTCCCAGTGTTTCTTAACTAAAGTTTGTTTCGCAAAAGTACAGTACATAGCTTCCCCTGTTAAATTAAACCAAAAAAAAGAAATGTTCTCTATCTTGGTTCTGCATATGTTGTACAAGATTTCTCCTGAGTCTGCATCTCCTCTCGCCCTTCACTTTCTGTTTTTAAAGGCTTCTTGCCATCTTAACAAAATTAGTGTGGCAGGCCGCAATCTTCACACAGATTGAATCACTGTGCTCCTGCTGTGACATTAATTGTATCAGGTGTGTGGACATGCAGTGCAGAGGAATTCCAGACCTCAAATAGAGAGACAAAGAAAACAAAAGAAGATGGGGAAAAAAGACAGCACACCACACTTTCCGATAAACATACAGTCAGTCCTGTGGATAATCACTCTAATGAAATTGCAGTTTCCATACTATCATAACCCTTTGCTTATCCCAGTTACGCAAATGTCAAAAACCTGTAAAAAATACTTATCTATAAGTGTAAGACATATCTTTAAAGTTCAGCCAGTTTAAGACTACTTTATTGCATGTACTGTATATTACAATATCTGAAAAAAAACAGATTCCCATAGTTTCTGTGGGACTGTTATCAACATTGTGACTGCATTGTGGGGCGCCATGGTACTACAGTGGCTAGAATTGTTGTCTCGCAGTGCTGGGGCCCTGGGTTCAGTTCCGGGGGTGCTATCTGTGTGGAGTTTACACGTTCTCCCTATGGTCATGTGGGTTTCCTCACGGTGCTCTGGTCCAAAGAAAATGCTGATAAGTTAAATGGCTTCTGGATAAATTGGCCCTAATGTGAGTGTGATAGACTTCCCTGTCTTTTGCCTGTTGCTTGCCAAGATACCCTTGCAGCCATGAATTGGATAAAGCAGTTAGAAAATGGATGGTCAGTTGGATGGATTAATTGCAGTGTTAACAGTATGTTGTGTGCATGTGTGACTGCACTAGATCTGAAATAAAGTCCACAATAGCTGCTCAATATCGCTGATGGAGAGAGTTTCTAATCTGATGAAAGAACAAGCTGCACATTTAAATCTGTGCTGATTACGTAACCACACACAGAAGCCGTAGCAAAGTGAACTGGAAAGAAAGAAGCTTTTGCCAGGCAGTTAATCCACTTGACCTAGTAACCAACTTAGAGCAGCTGCAAAAACGGTTAGTTAAAGCTGACGAAGTTGTTGGTCTTCATGTGGTTCATGTGCATGGCTAAAAAATAAAAGCTTGTTCTTTTCTGTAAAACCTGTTTTGAAACGAAAGTTCTATGGGAATGTAACTTTAGTTATATAGGGTGGAGGAATATAAGGTCTCAAAATAATACTGTCTGAGTGAATATTATCCGTTACTACAACTGTAATAACAGCTGTAGTAATGATGAGTTGTGACCTGTCTTTTTGCCTGGTTAAACTCCCCCCTCACCTTTCTCACCTTTACACACCTCTCAATTACAACAGGTGAGTGAGAGACTGGACACTGATAAGCTGGCAGGAAATTCTTTATGAGCACATATGGAAATGAGACAGTTTTAGCCCCGCCTTACAGTGGATATTAGAAAAAGTGAATTAGTCTGATCCATCAGAAGGTATGTTAGACCTAGCCTCAGGAATACATTATAAAGAATAACATTTTCTGTAGATATAAAAGTATTAAATATCCTATTCCATACAGAGTGACATAGCCATTATGTATTTCTTTGACTGTAATTTAGATGAATGGCACAGAGGTCATGAGATTTGCAGTAACAGATAAACATGTATCTCAATGAAGAAGACACGAAACACAGCAGTTTGTTTCAATGTGGTTTTACTATAGCAAAGATCACTATTATTCTTTATAATTAAAATGTATTAAAGCCTTAAAATGGCTCTACCTCACTGTGGAAGCATGAAAAATTAATTACACAAAAAAGTCACAAAGACTATCCAATACTATTTATTCAAGAGGAGGTGGGTTTCCATTTGGTCTAGGTTAACAAAATTATATTTTAGCTATAATTAGCCAGGCTGGACTCACAGTTCAAAGTTCGAAGTCATTGAGTGAATGTACTGTAGACAGTGCTCTTTCAGAAACCATACATTAATGAACTCCTGAATCTAAAAAGGTACCTATGAATTTCCCAATGATGCAGTTAATAATGATCTTTCCTGTTTCTCAGGGAACTGATCATACAGTAAGTCTTTTAGTATCATTATTTTAGGAAAATAGATCATCTGAAATTGTGTACTTTAGGTATTCAATTAACAGCACAAAATTAATATTAGATACTGACAAAATCAAAATGCTATTTTAGATTCTTTCAAATAAGAATTAGAAATGGAGTCTCTTTCAGATAAATTTGTACTTGTGATATACTAACATCACGTAATATATTATCAATGATGATATTATGTTTTATATATAACAAAATATCAAGGATAAAAAATAAGTACCATACTGAGCTTATTTCTTTTAGAAATCAATGTTTTTAGTAATATGCCCGTAGTTGTATTGTGATAGTTTGGTAAACATGTTATCAAACTCAGAGACAAACCTGAGGCTGGATATGAACAGCAATCCCCCCACCATTTAAAAAGAAAGATCTTACCTGTGGACAAAAGAGAAAAGTCTGGAACAGCATGGTTCAGACATGCCTGATACTGTATGGTCTAGACATGCCTGAAGCAACTGTTTGAAAAAATCCAGTGCTCTCACCTAACCATTAAAAGCTCAAACACATACTTTCTCTTCTGACATAAACAGATATCACAGTTTGGGAATCATATACTCTATGCATGATATATGTTTTTTTGTTGTGTGTAAATGTATGCTCACCTCAGAAATTTTCCCCAGTTTTCAGGGCTTTGTTTCAGACTATAAAGACTATGGGATCTTGAGCCTTGGTGCTATTCAGAATGGATGTGTCTTTTTTCTGGCACCTTTGATAAACATTGGTTCCTATTTTTTAAAGATTAAGATTTTCAAATATGTTACCTGTAATTGGAAAACAATTCTTTTGTGTTTTCATGTATTAACATTGGGTCGGCAATTTTGAGATGCTGTTTTTCTTCCCATGACCCAAAACACATGATGATGCACTTGATGTCTCCAGAATAGGATGAACATGACGGATTGATGCTACCATCCTGGGAAGAGCCTCCAAAGGAGAAGGGACACAGAGGGCAGCCATTTCTACTGTGGCTGAAAGAATGGTCTTGAAGAGGTAAGGCACTATAGATGTATGGTCCTAAGTCCACTGAAAGGTTAAGAGAGGCCAGTGAGTTCAGGACCAAATCCCTCAAAACTGAGGGAGAGAGTCATCTGTGTTATTGTGTTATGTTGCAGAAGGGCAGTGACTGTAGTAGATAGGATTGGCACCCATCTGCCCTTTATTACACATATCACACAATATACGTGTGTGCCGTCACGACGTACTATTGGCGTAACGCGGTAACTAAAACATTAATAACACGTAACAGTAAGTAAAATAATGTTGTAAATAATAAGTAACACTGTGTGCCAACATAACAGCCTTCTGCTCTTCCTGCATACTCCAGGTATGTATCCAGGTGAAAACTGGGAACAAAAATCAAGTCCCAGTAGGGAAAAAGTGGAGACTTGGAGCCACCGGCTTTCAGCAGAGACCTATCTCATGATGGCTGGCGTTTGAGCCCCCACAATGCTGTAATTTAGTTTCCAAAACATTAGTACAATACATCGTAACTAATAACACTGTGTGCCGACATAACATCCCCCTCCCCCACCAGAAAGTAAAAAAACACAGCTTTTCCCAACCAAGTGAAAAAAAGGCAGCATTCGGGGATTTTTTTTTTTAACGCAGCTGGAAGTAATCAAATACAGACAGTCCAGACTCAACACTCCAAAGAAAAAGTCCAAAGTCATTCACAGAGTCCTTGACACAGGCTGGTTGAGACCACGGAGGAGGTTCTGAGGGCTGTTCACCCACAGGAACGGACCGCCCAGTTAGGGAGTCCACATCACCTGGCAGCCCAGAAGGGGCAGCATCAGCTTCAGCGCCAGGGCGTGTAGGCACTACTGCCTTGTGGAGCTGAGTGGCATTTGTAGTGAAGCAAGGGTTTTAATTTACTGTAAGAATCAGAAATTGTAACAATAAATTGCCAGAGTGCTTGATGGCATTAATGATCTGATAACATAATAATTTACAGTCTCACACATAGATTCTCAATGTACGATATATTGGTATAAATCCAGAAACATGCATTTAAAACAACAAATATAATAGAAACTGTTAAACTCTGATGTGATATGAAAGCTAACTGTTCACTCAGGGATTACAAGCAGAAGGGTTAATACCTTCAGAGTTAAAAAACATTGACTATGATACAGTATATGTTATTATCTATCTCATAGGTTTTAGCATAGGTTTATATAATTACATCACATTCACATTCTCAGATTTGGGTTCTTGCTTTAAAGGTATGACATCACAAATTGGCGATTGGCAGAGATGCTGTCATGAACACACCTGGCACCCAGCCTGGATGTATATTCCTTTGAGTGATGAGCAGTGAGCCTGATCATCTGGTCTTGGGAAGAACAGGACTACAGACCTGATAGAACCCACCAGTGCTTTATATAATTAAATGGTTCAGCATTGAAGCTTTACAATGTCTCTTATCTGAGGGCCCTCTATAACTACACTCCTCTTCACTTTACACAGAGAGGCACCAGCTGCTTGGTCAAAGCAACACAAAGTGTCATGGTCAGCATCCCCTCCTCCAGAGGGCGCACAAACCCTCTCTTGACAGTTCCTTTAATTATTACCTGTGTTATTTCCTGGTGCGTCTAGATTTCTTCTCCCTATTTAAGTTGACTTCCTCTTGCCTTCGGGGCTCAGCTTTGGAACATGGTTGCCTGATGGCTCGCCTACTACCAGAGGAAACCTGAGGGGATAGGCCTGTTGAAGCTAACACAACCTTCTGAGTCCGGGGCATGGAGCAGAGCCCAGTATTCCTTGGATTCTTGTTCATTGTTTGTTTCCTGATTCCTTTTAGACCTGCATGGATTTGGTTACTTTTGGATACCTACCCTTCACTTTTGCATGGACTTCCCTGTTATCACAGTGTGCACTAATAAACCTTGTATGTTTTCCCTGAAGTCCATTTCTGGTTCTTTTCCGGATTAGCCACCTGGCATAGGGTCTTATCTACACTTTCCACAGGAGGCTGACCAGGCATGCGTAACACAAAGATTATTAGAAATCTTTAACAACACTTAATTCATACACATGCCATTGCAACCTCTCAGAGACGTGAAAGATAGGTGGCTCCAGTACTGGGGAGGATCGAAATAACTGAAGCTTATCTCCTCTCGATTAAGTCTACAGAACCTGACCCAGTCCAAGATAGCAATACCAATACCGATACCAGTGTGATCACCCAGTGTGATCAATCATCGTGCCTTTTCATTCGGTGTTGGCATTCTGCTGCTATGCCCTGGCTGTGTGTGAGAGATCTGAGCTTGGTGTGCACAGAGTCTGTTCAGGGTAGGTGAATCCCAGTATGAGGAAGGCTGGTGAGCAACAGCTGTAGCATACTGTGAGGTTCTGCAGAGTAGCAGGGTGCTGAGGAGAGCCATTAAGAAGGAGCAGCCCTCAGCCAGGTAGACTTTGATCTCATTTTTAAGTGTCTGGTTCAGCCGTTCCACCCACCCCATTCACCTTTGGGTTTGAAATAGCAGTTCAAGTGTCCATGTCAGCCAAGAAGGATTCCAACTCAGTGCTGTAAGTGCTTGGTGGTCTGTATACAGCATGAATGCACATCCATATAACTACATATGCCACCTCTTGCATTCTCTGACTCAGGTCAGGGCCTCCCACTCACCCGCAGAGTAATTTTGTTCTGTTGCACTATGAGCCTGAGAAATAAAAGCAATAGCCTACTCCACTCTGTCGTGAAGGTGGGACAGCACAGTTCCAACAGCTGTGTTGGGAGCATCACAGGTGACAAAATGGGGCTGGAGACGTTAAAGTTGGAAGGCGAAGTGAGCTGAGCCGACAGCTATAGAGTAGGCAGGTGCCTGAGCCAGCTCTGTGACGTTGGCCGCCCTACAAACAGCACAAACGATGAAACCCACCTCATTTGTTAGTGCTGCATTTGTGCCGGCTTGTGCCGTTTAAAGTAGTGTTTGTGCTGCTTTAGTTTCCGAGATATAGCACCTTGTTTTTTCAGGGTCATGACGTCATTCAGCCCCCCCTACAATGTCGTAGAAGAACCGAACCAGTCTCATTCATTAGTACCATGTTTGTGCCAATTTGTGCCATTGAAAATAACTTCCCAGCTGATTTCATTCCCAAGATATAGTGCCTTCTTTTTTGGGTGATCATGTGACCATGCACGGCAACTTTGACCTGCAGTAACCCCTTCTGTTAAGTTCAAGTGTTCTATTACTGGTGGGAGGGTAACAATTCTGCAGCTTTGTTTCTCTGTTTTCCAGTGTCTTCTGTGCGCTTGTGTGAACAGGAAAATCAAATTTGTCACCAAAATCATATCCTAATCAGAAGAGCTGCGGATGTACAGTAGCCTTAAAAAGCTGGGTCTGCATCTGAAACTGGGCAGGACAGGACATAAGTCCTTGGGACAGGTACCAGGCTGAGCAGAGTGGACTGGGAAGGCAAGCAGGGACTAGGCCTCTATTCTGTCCAATAGAGGCAGAATACACACTTTGCCCAGCTTGAAAGTGCATATGTTTTAAAAGCTCTAAGTGCCAAGATCACTGTGTGGATCAGTAGATCATGGTGGGTGTAGAAGAGGAAGGTGAAGGTGGGTTGAGCACAGAGAAGAAACAGGCTTAGCAGACTTTGGTGAAGTGGTTGTATTTTCTACAGTGCCAACATTGAGGCCCTCAGGCATGACAGTTCTGAGCCCTAGTAGCATGAGAGGGTGAGACACGATTCTTGCAGCATTGATGACGTGACACACAAAGCTGCCATATGAGCAACAAGGCTGCTTGACTTTAGGGTTGTTAGATTTTTCAGCTATCTGGTGCCTGATAAACTACCCTACATCACCCCAAGCTGACAAGAGGACGCTTAAGCCTACAGATCCACTACAGATGGGAGCATAGACTCACCTGCCTGCTGCCTGCATTGTCTGAACAGTATCCTCCTGAGAATGATGCTTTGGAGGTTCCAAGTGAGAATTCAGAAGCGTGACAGCGTCAGTGTATTTCACAGCAGGGCCAAGAGTGTGAAAGAGAGCACAGCCCCTCTGTACCTAAACAGTGTAGGAGCATTGCTTTTTGGGGGAGCGTCTGACACATTTTTCAGGTCGGGTGCAGCCAAAAACATTTCAAAAGACTCCAGCCAGTGAGTTCAGGGCACTGGAGGCTCGCCAGACAAAGCAAGGAATGGAGGAGGCAGGGAGAGAGAGCCTTATCCTTGTCTTCAATATTATGTTGCAGAAAGGCAGAGACTTTAGCAGACACTTTTGGCAGAACTTTATTCCTTTATTATACATGTCACAGAACTGAGACAAAATGGTGGTGAGTCGTCAAGACTCACTAATGCCATTACATAATCTCCAAAGCATTCATACAACAACGTCGTAGCTAATAACTAAACAATGTGTCTTGACATAACAGCTTGGATTCCAATGATGCTCTTCCTGCATTCTTCATCCTGGAGGATATGTGCTCCAGGAGGTTGTATCCGGGTCACCCTGGTAACAAGGAAAAAAAAATCATGTTCCTATAGAGAGAAGTGGGGACTTGGAGCCACCGGCCTTCAACTGGGAGATGTCTCATGATGGAGGGCATTTGACCCAAAGAAAGCCTGCTAGTCCCACACCCCTCCAGCCCTTGGCTGACACTCTGCCTATTGGTGACCGATAAGGGAGGGGAGAGAAGTAGTGGCAGGCCCTCTTAAAGGGGAACTGAAGTGTCAATGTGAATTTCATCTCAGTAATAAAATCAATGCACCGACATTCTACAATAAAAAAATCAAATTTCAAATAAAGCACATCGTGAAGTTTGTGAAACTAGTCGCCACGTCGTCACAAACTCGCATTCGAGTTCCCACAAAGTGCGACGTGATGCGATGTATTCACAAGCCTGCTTGTTTACAATGTCATAAGGTCACACACGTCACTGGATGTTTTGTTGCCTCGTTCTGAATCGCTGTGCATACCAGGAAATTTAGTCTGTTTTGTGATAGAAATGGGAGGTTTTACAAGTTACTGTTTGCATATTACTTTTATTGTTGTTTGAAATGCAGTCATCAATTCTGATTCTTTCTAACCCCCAAAATATAAACACAGCGTTGCAGTTCCCTTTTAAGAAGGAGCTGCAGTTACAGCAGACCTGATACTATAGGCCCAAATGAAATTAGGAACAGGTAAAGATTTATTCCATGCTGGAAGGAAAAGAAAAGAAACAACATTTCAGCTTGTGGAGCCTTCTTCAGGTGTGAGGGAGACAGGGGAACTAGCAGGTAAATAAGGACCAAAAGACAGAGCAGTTAAGAAGGGACACAGCAAGGAGCAAATGGGCAAGGATCAGGTGACAATGAGTGGCCACACTCAGGGAGAACAGGAAAAGAGATGTGAAAAGCCAAAATCAGCAAATGAGTAATTAAATTACTAATTTACTAGCAAAATAACAACATTAGGGGTGATTGATGTAATTATGGGTAAAGGGATTAGAACTTCACATTCTCACATGGATGGAATTAGGCTTTGGCATTTAAAGGATGTGCATGGTGCTAGTAGTGGATGACCTTCCAATAGAGTCTACTGGGCTTCACGTTTGGCCTGTGTGTTTCTGTGTGTTTCTGTGTGTTTCTGTGTGTGCCGACCCTTGGGACGTCCCTGCTTGAGGACAGGGTCTGTCACCATCATTAACTACAGTCTGGTCTTAAAATAAGTGGAAGAGAATGTGGCATAATTGAAAAAGTCCCAGGAAGTAAAAGTAAACTATGCTCCTATCTTGTGCTATTTCCTTCTCCTGAGCAGTAGTGCTCACCACACATTTAAAAACTCTACATAGTACCATGATCTACTTAAGTAGGCCTAGAAGTGGTGTGGTACTGTACATTCTGAGATTATATTGTAGTGTAACGCAACGGGGGCTCAGGCGGGCGCCCTTGCCGCATCTGGTCAGCCCCATCCTGACTGGAGGCTCGAACCCGGGACTTCCGCGTCTCTCTGCAGCGACCTAGCCCCGTGAGCTAGAGAGAGATCTCTCTCTAGCTCACGGGGCTAGGTCGCTGCAGAGAGACGCGGAAGTCCCGGGTTCGAGCCACCTATACTTTGGGCCGACCAGATGCGGCAAGGGCGCCCGCCTGAGCCCCCGTTGCGTTACAGTAGTATATCAATATAATGTACTGGGTTACATTTGTTAAATAAGGCTATCATTGTCTACTGCACAATATGTATTGTATACCCACTTACTTTTTCATAAATATTTCCTTTACTGTATGTAAATATTTCCTTTACTTGTACTGTATGTACAAATGTGTTTTGAAACATAATATCATTGATAATGACACCACTACAGACTTCACTATATGTCTAAGCTCCATAGTAAAAGCAGAATTCCTGCTGCATTGTGGGTGTTCTGGTGAGGGTAATAGATGTTAAATGTTTGCTTATAGCCAGCTAGATACAGTACAATAGCTTCTAAATGCAAATAGACCCACCTGTTTTTTTTTTATTATTAGCCTGTGGAATACTCATTCTGTGTTATAGATACAATACAGGTTCTAGTTGTATTTTCAGGTGCAGTGTGGACTTCAGTCTCAACCAGCTAGTAAAGTTGAGCTTATCTGATGTGACTTGACTTGATATAGGAACAAGTAATAGGAGCCAGAGTCTCTTTCTGTTCCCTGCTCCCGCCTCTCACTCCTCCTCCCTCCCAACCTTTGTTCTCCCGCTACTTTACCTTTGCCTACTGCCCTGTCTCTCGCACACCTGAAGAAGGCTCCACGGCCGAAACGTTGTGTTCTCTTTCTTCTTTTTCAGCATGGAATAAACCTATTACTTGTTCCTTTGCAGCCTACGCATGCTGACGCAGCTACCCACCTTGACTTGATATAACCTTGAGCATGCTAAAATGAGGTTTATTATGTACGAAGCAGCTATAAACATTTGGTCCTAAGAAAAGAATGCATGAAGAGAAAAGGTATAAACATCAATGTCTTTGGAGATGGAAATAAAATATGAGTGATAATATGCTTATAGGAACACATAAGGCAGGGGACTACTTTTTCTTCTTCCTAAACAAACTCTCTTTGAATAAACAAATCTGTTTTTTTTTCCCTGGGGGAAGGGTGAGGCTGGAGAAAAGAGGGGTGAATAATATTGTGTAGCATTAACATGAGGAAAATAGTTTTCCACATGCAGGAATTGAATTACCACTCAATGAGCACACAGTTATATTCCACAAATATTATGTTGATCATGAAATTAGAAAATAAAAATAGACCTCACGTGGAAAAAATCTTTTCTGAATGGCTAAAGAGAACACCTCAGGTCTGGAATTGAACGCAGGGCCCCAGCACTGCAAGGCAGCTTTGCTAACTACTGTATCACCATGCTGCCCAGTTAGAAATGTATTTACAGTAAATTATCGGACGTGCTATGGAAAACTGTGTGAAAAATGTCTGTTATATATCGGTACATTACTCCATTTTTTGATTCTGCAGTTTTTGGATTGGTGGGATATTTCATGTCATTTCACATGTAAAGCACTGAAAACATTTATTTGTAGAATGTTTGACTATAAATGTCTGGCAGTAACATACTGTATCGTGCCAGCCACAAGCCTTTGCATGATAATAAACCATTATTTTTCAAGCTTACAAAATTATCTTACAGCATAGCATGTCCTAATGATGAAGAGGCATGCTGCCTGTCCCTCCTATTAACTGAGGCCTGTGCTGAATTTCTTCTTGTAAGACAAATGGAGATCATTGCACATAGTTTTCTGGGACACATGACTTTTGCTTTGTTTTTTGTCATATTGACATCGGGCCTGGTTGCTCGGGTAATGATTTCCTAGTACTTCTTTCACAACAGGTTGCTGGTCTGTCATTCACACTAGCAGGAACACTGTAACTGCCTGGCATTTCTCTGGGAAATGAGAAACATGATGCCGCTCCTCTAAAATAACTTCGTAAAGGTTTTTTCGCCTTTCCGGGTGTACTGTCGATTTTCAAGATTTCAAAACCTGCAGCAAACCTGCTCCTGTTGGTGCGTCCTCTACCTCCATTATGCTACTGTACATAAACACTCCCTAAATTCAGTTGAAGAATCTCTGCCACATAAGTAGCACCTGAATAAATAATTGGACACTGAGCAAACAGAACAGGTGTGACAAACACATTTAACTGCTGTAAGCAGGAGAGAACGATAAGAACACAGAGCCCATCTACTGTAGCTCGTTTGATTCTGAAATGATCTGTATCTCAGTTATATTACCATAGATACCACATAGTAATACTTGAAGCAGCAGGTGAATTGTAAATGCAATCAATCCACAGTCCCCACCTTTTTAAAAAAACGTTTCTGCTGTTTCCTGCCACATCACCGTTCCTCACTTTTCTTTGCAGTCATGAAATCGCCACGTCTTACAGGGTTGTGTTTGTATGCAAAGCATTCTTTCGCACCCGCCTTACATCCCAAGTTCCTCGTACTGCCGGATGCTGGAGTCACAGCCCTCACTTTTTCTGAAGTACAGTACATTGTACAACCAGCGTTTGTGTCAAGGCGAGGACCAGGTGTTTTCCCATTTAGTCGTTCTGTGAGTCACTGTGGAACGCCTCTGAGAAAGGGGAAGATCTCTGCGTGATGAACGATTGAAGAGCTGTTATTTTTAGAAAACAGCCTGGTAACAATTGCTCTACAAGCTCGTGGGAAAATCATCTTCTTCTCTCACTTAAACCAATGCAATAGTGTGTTAGACGACGTTTTTCAGTTAGCTGAGCCAATACACAGCCACGTTTCATTCTAATTGCGACTATTTACACTTTAGCAAGTAAATAAGACACCACCTTGTTATTTAATCAATATTACTATAGCCAAGTGACCAGATGAAGGAATATGGAACTAAAACTTCACTGCGACTTACAGGTTAGATAACTGTATACAGTACTTATCAGAAGATTTGAAATAAACCGGAGGGAAAAAAGGTACTTTTAACACCCATTAAAATTACTCTTAAATGTGGAGCATTGTATTTTCTTCCCGTCATATCAGTATGAGAACAACTCTGTCCACACTTGTCTCCTTAGCTAGTTTTCATGCAGAGCTAAATACAGTGATCTGTACTTCTGTGTTCTGTTTACTCAAATCCATTAACACCAAGAAAGTGAAAAAGAAGTGCAAGGAAAACAATTTTTATTTTACGAGATGTTTAAGTTGATTTATCAGGTAGCGACAAACTTTCAACCACAACTTTAACCACATTACTTTCTCTTTGATTCTGAAATCTTGGCAGGCCATTGAAAAGGTTCTTTTGCTCTGGCTCGAATTGCGTCTTGTTCATGTAAGCAATTTCACTGAACGGCTTCATTTCTATGCGGCTCTTATGATTTATATGCCATATTCGCCGGGGATATAAGTCATATAAGTGATTGATGCTTTTAATGCAACTGTTTCTATGCAAAGGAAATAATTTGTCAGATAAGAGTAATTGAAAAGAGGTATTACATTTGTCATTGCGGAAAGCTTTGGCGTCAGAATAGGAAATAAAGCTTTAATAATCTACTACTGCCTCCTTGTGGAAACAGTTTGTAAAGTTGCTTTTTCGTTTTAACAGTACATGCAGTATGTATAAGAAATACTGTGTTATTGATATGAAACGTACATTTGCTAATAATTAAAACATCGAATAAGTTCAAAATTCAATAATGCATCTCCATTGCCCCTTTCTTTGTTAATTCTGTGTTCAAGAATGTGGATCATATGTGACTAGTCTCTTGCAGCATTTTTATAAACTGGAGATCAGAAACTACTGAATCTACTGTACATTTGAAACTAGAACAAATACCATGTAGAGCGAATATAAGACCTACAGTATATATAAGGAAAAGAAATACAATTGACATTGTAAATATTACAATTTAATTTAATTTACTATACTGTACTTTGTGTATGAACTGAGTGTATGACATTCAGTAAGATATGCTTTTAAAACTGTTCCATAGAGTTAGAGGATAAGAACATAAGAAAGTCTACAAGCAAAAGGAGCCCAGTTGGTAGTTAGTAGCTAATGGACCCCAGGATCTCATCCAGATGTTTCTTGAAAGAAGCCAGTGTTTCAGCTGCCACAATGTTGACTGCTGCACACTCCCACAAACCTGGATCTGGTCCCTCTGTAGTGTTCTCTGTTCAAGACTAAAAAGGTTCAGTTCCTTCACCTGTGTAGAGAGCATTTCTATTGTAACACAACGGGGGCTCAGGCGGGCGCCCTTGCCGCATTAGGTCGGCCCCCCACCGTCGGGGGCTCGAACCCGGGACTCCCGCGTCACTTAACAGGGACCCAGCCCGGTGAGCCAAAGAGAGATCTCTCTACAGCCCAGTAGCTGTAGTCCTGCTATCACAGGGAAGGGCGGCGACGTCACCGCTCTGGTAAGCCGGCTCTTACATAGTGCCTGTCGGCCGTAAGCGTTACACTATAAACCCCAGGATCGGGTTATCTGGTTGCTCATCTCTGGACTAATTCTAAAGTAGTAATATCTCTTTTTTGTAATGTAGTGACAAAAACTGTACACAATATTCTAAATGTGATCTTACTATTGCATTGCATGATCTTATCATTACATCCTTTCATTTAAAATCTAAGCTTTAAAATATATATCCTGTCTTAACTTTAACTTATCTTTGTATTCTTTTGTATAAGTTCACTGGGCTACCTTTGAGGATTTTTATTAAGATATTAAATGAGCCGTTTAACTGAATTTATGTTAATAGTGTATTGGTGCATACAGTATTTATATTTATTGCCTTATGAAGTTGTCCTTAACTTGAAATGTATAGTGCAAGAGCATATTAAAGTGTCAATGTCAGCAGCGTGTGTGTACTTTAATGAGCACTTTTTTGAAAAATCTGATGATTAAATTCCAATATTTGCTGCTATATTAAAAGCTGTGGCTTTTGACTTTTGCTTTGTAGCAAATGATCCTGTCACCAAAAAACACTGTTCAATCACCATGTGCTGTTTGCCACCCCCTCTATAAATTAACCAGGGTGGAGTCTAATTTCATTTCTGAAACATGACTAAGTCAATATTTATTTTAAAGCCTGTTCATCCTGTTAATTTAACAACTTACAATGACAACGTACTTCAAACTAATCTTCTATTTAGACTTGTAAGTAGTATTGAATAAAATTCCTTGACAAAGAGTTATACATTTAAACTGTCTCTACAAAACATCAAGGTTTATTATGTATTTAGCTATTTCAGGGAACTTTATTTGAACACTGACTTTGTTTAGTATCAACAACTTTCTTAAACAACTTTCAGTGTTGAATAAACAAATACTTAATACAGAATATCAGACTCCTACAAAAAAAGAAAAACTGTAGTGTGGAATTCGCAATTGGTGACAGTCGGTGTATCTCGAAATTGCGTGTATAAATTCCAGATTCCAGTCTGAACTTTTCTTCTCACAAATTAGACAAATGTAGAATTGTGTGAACAAATGTTTCAGTGCATTGCATGACTACTTTGTCTCAATACTGACATCTTGGAGAAAATCTTAACACCCTGTTTTAAGCCCGTCCTGATTTTCAAAACGGGAGAAATAACATCTAGAAGTATTATGATTAAAGTATCTGAATTTCTTTATTTTTATCTTTTAAATGTGTGTACGATATATTTTACACAATCTATTTAAAAACAAATCAAGAAATCATTAAGTGGCCTAAAACAGTTTTTTTCTAGTTCGTATTATACCTGTTACTATGATTAAAAGGAACATAAATGCTTTTAAACAATAGTAGTCTAGTCAATATTACTATTTATACTTTCCAATTTAAATATAAATGCACTTTTAATCATTTTTATAATTAAAACATTAATTCTGTACAATTCTGATGATGAACTAATGTACCTATATACGGTATATTGAAATCCTACCTGAATTCACTCATTAATTTCAATACCTTACACACCATCTATTAAACTAAGAACTTTCATGGATTACTATTACTGCTCAGTTAAAAAATAAATCACTGGGGACTCTTCATTGTTTGACTCGGAGCCACATAGTTCTCTTGTCTCATAGTAACAGCCCAAAGTTTGGAAAGAAGAGTGAATCCAACATTAATCAAAACAGGTTTAGGCCTAGAATACCTACTTCACTCCTGCCACCCCCTGGCACAACATAACGGGCACCAACCACAGTAATAACACAGAGTCTTGGTTGTCCTGGAAACTCGTCTCACAGCAAAAAAAGGTTAATCAGTTGGTCTTACTAATGAGGTGACATTAGAAAATTAATGTATAGATTGAGAAGCTGTTTCACTTTTAATGAAATTCAACCATTTTGTTCAAGAAAAAGGTTTCGTACATCAAGAGCAGACAAAAGACTGATCGTGACTGAAAGGACAAGAACAAGCAAAAGACAAACTACAGTATGGGACGTACAATGACTACTGTAAAATGTAAAGACATTTCAAATACCAGATTAAACCTTACTGTATTCTAACTAGAGTTCTCATTCTTTGATGAATAATCTAACATAAATTAAAAATAAAGTTAATTTAAATAATTATCAACAGTCTGTATGGGTTTATAATGGGTAGAATAATAAAGAAATGCAAAAAAGCACTTAAAGTCTCAGGCTGTGTAACTGATATGATCCAGAGTTCACTGCACAGTCTAATAAATTTAAAGACACAAACATCTTAACAGCTCAGCTGTCTTCAAACTCAAACACAAGATAAATGTTACAGGTTAGAATGTTAGTGTGCTGCCACAGTGTGGCAGAAGTGGAACTGAAATGCTGTAGGTGACATCAATACTGTAGGTGTATCTGATGAAGGACATCCTGCTTAATCACAGGCTTTCATTGGGAATTCTGAAGGAGTAGTCCCATTCACACAGAATACCAATAACAGAAATATTGCAAAATAAAAATACAGATTTGGGAGTGAAACCTAATCTCAATCAATAATAACAAGATACACTGTACAGTGTACATTAGAAGAGGGGTACTCTATAATGCAGTACTCTATTATAGCAGTAATGAATAGTGACTTATCACAATCTCTAATAGAACAGATGATAAAAAAGCATTTTCTGGTTTTCTTTGTACTTCAAAACACATTGGGTTTTATCAGGAAATATAAGTGCTGTTACACTTCATCGTGATTAACGATGAGATTGGTCCACCTAATGCTTTGGATTTATGCCCTAATATATTATTATAATCCTTTGCAAAACAATATTGCAAAATTTGCAAAAAAGTACTCAATCAGACAAAAAAGAGAAAATCCTGGTCTATTGTGGAAGCAATTCTGCATTCTTCTCCACTGCATTTCAGCAAACACACCCCTTATATGGGCAGGCGTCACGAGCTGAATCCCTCCTCTTAAGGGCGCTCTGGCCCTTTCATATTTTAGTTGATTATATGCACCTGCCCTCTATTTGTCCCTCCTTATTTAAGCCAGGCGCTCTTGCTATTCCTGGCTCTGCAGATGTACGCCCGGAGGCCCGCCTACCATCCAGACTTTGGACTCCGCCCCGGATTCCTCCTTTTGGATTGTCTGGACCTGTCTGCCATCTCCACGTCCCCCGAGCACCGGATCACCATAGTCATGCCCCCCTGTCTGTCAACCCATCCCCATCCTCTTCATCTCCTCCCCTGATGTCCTTCTCCACTTACTTCCAGATTATACCGTCTGCATAGGGTCCTGAACTACGCTTTGCTGGAGCCTGGGCCAGCTTCCGTTACAGCAGGTCTCAGGATCACCTTTGTTGCTGGAGAGTTCCCTTCCCCAGCAGTGAGTGATCTTTTGTTTGTTTCACTGAATTATATTGTAGTTGTAAATATGGGACAATGTATCCACTTGGCTTTTCAAAGTGTGTCTTCTTGTCTGGCATCAGCATGCCTAGCGTGTTCATTTAGGTGCAATTGAACCTCTCTGTTTATCTGATTCCTTGAGAGTAGAATGGGTCCTATTCCTTGTCTTTCTCACCATCTGTACCTGTGTAACTGTACACTAAGTTGTTCTCAAAGATTCAACTGTCTGCATGAATCTTCTCAGGAATCCCATAGTGGCAGATACAGACAGTAGCTTCCACAGGATGGTGACTACTGTGAAAGGAGTCTCACCATTTGTGGTACAGGCTTGGGCATTCCTGGTGAAGTACAGTAGTCAGTGATGATTAGAATGTGCTTATACACCCTTCATGGCTCTGTTCCAGGAACTGAAAGCCAAGGCATATTAGCTCCAGAGAAAACTGGTTGGAGACCAGTGGGGTGGGGTGGGGTTGAGACAGCCAACGCTGGGACTGTGCTCCGACAGCACCACTCTCAGCTCTTGAACCACAGTTTGATGTTGGCATACAGTAAGTTTGAGGGCTGTAGCCCCAAATTGATCTGTTAATTTATCAACAGTTTTAGAGTAGGAATAGTATGCATATCGAGCTACTTTTCTCAAAGCTATACATGACTCATTGCACACAAAAAGGCAATTATATAAAATGTTCTAGAGCAATTTAATGAAACTTTGTTTGTTTTATGAAATCTGCCAACTTAAAATTAACTTAGTTCTTGAATAATGAGTGGGTCAGGCTGTGATCTACGTAAAAACTTGGACCCCATGTCTCAAATTTAACGGCTTATATCTTCCCTCATAGCTAAATAGTATGCAGTTGCCAAACTGCTGCATCGTTAAACACAAGCAGTTTCAAAAGTGGTAGAGAAAAATGGTCAGTCAAATGGCAAAAAAACTACTTTCATCAGCTATTCATTTTCGACAAACAGTGCACATTTAAATGTTGAAAGCCACATTTCAAACAGTATATATTTTTTCTGACTTCAATGGTTTTCCCTCCTGTGATTATAAAGCCACATTAAAGGTGTTCCTCAATAAAGTGCATAAGCTGCTTGCTTACGCTTGAAGTTGCTATTGTGTGTAGCAACTTCATACATTTATAAGAAGTATCAGTCTAAAAACTCTAGTATTCAAGGAGCTGTTCAGAAGAGCTAGTGCTGAAACTAGATACAGACACAGGTCAGGTAAGCAGCATCTTCTATTCATTCTGTTAAATAGGTATAGTAGTAAAAATACACACCTGCTTTCATGTAAAATATGCTGAATTGCAAGATACAGTAGGAGGATGTCTTCAGTACATTTTGACAGTGGTTCCCCTCTTGTATATACAGCACTCTGAGATCCTTTGGGCTAAAAGGTGGTATACAAACTGAAATAATTATTATATATTAATTAAGACATACAGTAATTTTGTCTAGCATATTATTTAAATGCAATCAGATACTGCCTGCAAAACAAATCTTCCTAGCAGACGTATTTCTTCGTTGCAATTCTGAAGGGACTAACATCACTGTGAGTGCAATTTTACTTCACATAAAGTGTCATTGGAAATGACATGATAGCATGGCAATGCCTCTGTTTCTAGTCTCTTGGTTTCTTTGTTTAATTCCAGACTGAGAATGTGTGGAATTCCTGTGATCCTCTTATGTTCACATGGGTTTTCTTCTGGTGCTCTGGTGTCCACCCCTCTGAAGACGTGTTTGTAAATTGTAGTCTGTAACTTGTGTTTCTATGTACGTGAGCTCTGCGATTGATTCCCTTTCAGGTTGCAGTAATCCCTTTTAAGAATCGGTGACATTTTCATAGAGAATGGATGATGAAGCTTCATGAATTCATCAGTGGAGACTGTTGCAGTATGAACACTAGGGTGTGCAAGAGTACTGATAACTGATCAGAGTACTGTTTTTTTTAAATAACTGGTGTACAGCATAAATATATTTTTATTATTAATGTTGATGTATTTAATAATAACAATAATAATAATAATAATAATAATAATAATAATAATTCCTTACACTTACATAGTGCTTTAATGGAAGCTCCGCTCAAAGCACTTTACAAGTAATGGAGACTCCCCTCCACATCCACCAATGTGTAGTCCCATCTGGATGATGCGACAGCAGCCAAAGTGTGCCAGAACGCTCACCACACATCAGCTTTCTATTGGGACAACCAAACAGAGTGAGAACAGAACAGAATTTCCAGGGGGGAAATTTAACTAGGACACTGGGGTAATATCCCTACTCTTTTCAAGAAATGCCCAGGGATTTTTTATGACCACAGAAAGTCAGGACTTCGGTTTAACATTTCATCTGAAGGATGGCACCTTTTTTTTACAGTATAGTGTTCTCATCACTATACTGGGGCATTAGGACCCACACAGACCACAGGGTAAGGGCACCCTACTAGTCCCACTAACACCTCTTCCAGCAGCCACCCTAGCTGTGCCAGGGGGCCTTCCATTCAGATACTGGTCAGGCTCACACCTGGTTAGCTTCAGTGGGTTGCCAGTTGTGAGCTGCAGGTACAGTAGCTGCTGGCATGGCTGCTGCTATACTGTATTTGCAAAGTGTTACAACATGTTTCACAAAACTAGTAGCACAAAAACATATAAAGTTATAGTGTAATGTTATTAGTAGAAGACCGTATAGACTAGACGTACAGTATTGACGATCCTCACAAGATTGTGTTTTATGCAGAAGTGCATACAGTATGTGCATGCAGCCTCAGTTGTAGATCTGAATGTTCTCCTTCATTATCTACTGCACGCATTATTAGTAGAGTTCTGTGAGGTACCCTGCGAGCTCTCCCCAGTCTGCTACGTAGATGCTTCGCACAGTAGTTGGCACTCCACAGCAGCAAACATAACATTTTCTTTGTTTGTTCTCAACTTGTCATTTCACAGGGACCCAGACAACTATTTAACACCCAAGTGCAGGGAATGGTGAAGATCCCGGGGAGCTGTGTTGGTGCCAGCAAATAAAAAAAAACATTGAAGCATATTTCAATGTGAAAAAGTATAAAAGAAGCAACTAGAAAGAAATAAAACTCTCCTGTTCATGTTTGTCTTTAACTGCAGTCTCTGGGATTTCTGCACCGATACATTTTTACATGAAAAGGTTGAATTCTCTAGAAGTGAAATAACCACAAACAAAATGCAAAGCAGATGAAGCAGATGTTTTATCATCTTTTTTCAAAGTGACAACAAAATGTTTTGGCTGCCAGAGTATTACAAAGAAAAGTAGTACTCAACGTTTTACACAGAAGAGATGTAAAGATAGAGAAACATCACTGTTTTCCACTTAGTGAAGGTCCTGACAACCCCTGATCCCCTGTAAAATAAATAACTGTAATGGAAGCGTTCGTCAGTACACTGAGTCTTCGATGTGACCCACAAATGTTTTTCAGTACAATGCTTTGGTCTTGATGTTTGATTTTTAACCATCCATTTTCTAACCGCTGTATCCAATACGGTGTCGCTTGGGAACCAGAGCCTATCCCAGCAAGCCACAGGCACAAAGCAGGATACACTCTGGGTTGGACACCAGTCCATTGCTGGGCACACACACAGACACACACACACTCACACCAGGGCCAACAAACCTACCAGCATGGCTTTGGAGGAAACCAGAGAACATATGAACTCCCTGCAGATAGCACTCCAGGAATGGAACTCAGGTTTCCAGCACAGTGAGGCAATAATGATAACCACTGCATCACAGTGCCACCCTGATTTTTAGCGTTTTAAAAAGAAATTATATTATATGGGCCTCAGGTTGCCTGGGAAACCATGAGCGGGAATAAACCACATATTTCCTTTGTTCTCCAGCACAGCGTATTAACAAATAACCCTGTGGAAACACTTATAAACACAAATATTTAGTTATAAACATTTACAAAGTCCAAAAAACAAAGTCTATTTTGTTCTGATATTAACAAAAGTGTATCAGTGTGCTATGTTTTACAGACATACGAAAACAAGACTCTACCTTGCTACTGATGCACAAATATCTTATAGTGAAAAGAGGGGACCTGTTTTTTTATGCTTTTATGCTTTCCCTATTTTAATCTCTAAATGGACGATAAACTAATGGAAACCTTTTAACCTATTCAACATACAGGTAATGCATCACGAAATAAATGAAATATTTCTTTTAGCGTGGTGGGTGCCACAAACAGGAAATCTTTGTCTATGTATTTCACAAATATAAATCAACAGACCTTTGCATTAATCCTGACGGCAGTCAGTCTCATCAATGCTCAAATTACCTGGAGGTCATACAGTGCAAGTTGTAAAGAAGGAGCCCTCTCATGGTCCTGTCTCCATGTTTAAATCATGTCTGTATTGGTATATAAACATTGCCTTGAGACCCAGTTTTCCTGAGAGACATTCCCATGAAGACTGGCTTCATGACCTCCTCAAATATTGTGACAGTTAAACATTAGTAAACTTGCTTGGCCACCTACACTACTGTATATTTTACGGCCATTGTGAATGCTTCAGGAAACAACATAAGGGACAGTTGACAAAATGCTCAAGGAATGCCCTTTCTCTTACCTTACAAGAATGGGCCATTACAATGTGAAATTTAAACATCCTAAGACCCCCGACATATAATTATATCATCTTATAAGATCGCACTGCTGTTTGACCAGGCTAAGAGAAACGTTTCATGCATTGAAATATACTTTTATAGTTTAAAACCTTTGTGACACATAATGTGTCATTACTGAGGGTATAAAAAAAAGACGAGAAACAAAGGAATGAAAACCCGAACAAGAGAGGCTTAGGAGACGAAAATTAAACAATTTAATTGAAAAAGAAAATTCCTGTAGGACACATGTATCAAACGTAAGACCTGCCCGTTGGAGAAAAAGAAGTTTTAAACTCTTGGCAAATTAAGTAAACTCTATCTCTTTTGTTGAGGGCGAAGTAAATGAAGGCAGTGACAAGGTGCCAGCTTAAAGGAATCTAGCTTGTCAAAATGAAAAGCTCGCTTATCTCAGCATTGCAGAGGGGTCTGCTAAATTTGTCTGTTTGGTTCCGATAACACTGATGGAATTGTTCTTTGAGGCTTTAATACATTTTAATACATCTACCAACACAGGACAAAGAGATCCACAGAGTAACGTTTTCATCAGAGCTCTGTCATAAACAGGAGACTTTAACATCTGTCAACATAGCTGTTTTTTTTTAATGAAAAAATGATTACCTCGATATCAATATTCAGAGTGGCACATTGGTCCAGTAGTTAGCATTACTGCCTCGCATGGCTGGGGCCCTGAGTTTGATTCCTGGGGGTGCTATCTCTGTCTTGCATGGGTTTTTTCTAAATGCACTGGTTTCCTCCCACAGTCTGAAGACATACTGGTAAGTTAATTGGCTTCTGGAAAAATTGGCCCGGGTGTGGGTGTGGGCGTATCTGTTTGTGCCTACAACCCTGAATTGAATAACGGCTTTAGTCAGAGGGTGGGTAGATGTTATAATTGTTGATTAATCATGAAAATATTTTTCAGTGATAAATATGCTACTTATGAAGTACTATATACAGTGCCTTGCGAAAGTATTCGGCCCCCTTGAACTTTTCAACCTTTTGCCACATTTCAGGCTTCAAACATAAAGATATAAATTTTTTATTTTATGTGAAGAATCACCAACAAGTGGGACACAATTGTGAAGTGGAACGAAATCTATTGGATTTTTGAAACTTTTTTAACTAATAAAAAAATGAAAAGTGGGGCGTGCAAAATTATTCGGCCCCTTTACTTTCAGTGCAGCAAACTCACTCCAGAAGTTCAGCGAGGATCTCTGAATGATCCAATGTTGTCCTAAATGACTGATGGTGATAAATAGAATCCACCTGTGTGTAATCAAGTCTCTGTATAAATGCACCTGCTCTGTGATAGTCTCAAGGTTCTGTTGAAAGCGCAGAGAGCATCATGAAGACCAAGGAACACACCAGGCAGGTCCGTAATACTGTTGTGGAGAAGTTTAAAGCCGGATTTGGATACAAAAAGATTTCCCAAGCTTCAAACATCCCAAGGAGCACTGTGCAAGCGATCATCTTGAAATGGAAGGAGTATCAGACCACTGCAAATCTACCAAGACCTGGCCGTCCCTCTAAACTTTCAGCTCAGACAAGGAGAAGACTGATCAGAGATGCAGCCAAGAGGCCCATGATCACTCTGGATGAACTGCAGAGAACTACAGCTGAGGTGGGAGAGTCTGTCCATAGGACAACAATCAGTCTTACACTGCACAAATCTGGCCTTTATGGAAGAGTGGCAAGAAGAAAGCCATTTCTCAAAGATATCCATAAAAAGTCTCGTCTAAAGTTTGCCACAAGCCACCTGGGAGACACCCCAAACATGTGGAAGAAGGTGCTCTGGTCAGATGAAACCAAAATCGAACTTTTTGGCCACAATGCAAAACGATATGTTTGGCGTAAAAGCAACATAGCTCATCACCCTCAACACACCATCCCCACTGTCAAACATGGTGGTGGCAGCATCATGGTTTGGGCCTGCTTTTCTTCAGCAGGGACAGGGAAGATGGTTAAAATTGAGGGGAAGATGGATGCAGCCAAATACAGGACCATTCTGGATGAAAACCTGTTGGAGTCTGCAAAAGACCTGAAACTGGGACGGAGATTTATCTTCCAATAAGACAATGATCCCAAACATACAGCAAAATCTACAAAGGAATGGTTCACAAATAAATGTATCCAGGTGTTTGAATGGCCAAGTCAAAGTCCAGACCTGAATCCAATCGAGAATCTGTGGAAAGAGCTGAAAACTGCTGTTCACAAACGCTCTCCATCCAACCTCACTGAGCTCGAGCTGTTTTGCAAGGAAGAATGGGCAAGAATTTCAGTCTCTCGATGTGCAAAACTGATAGAGACATACCCCAAGCGACTTGCAGCTGTAATCGCAGCAAAAGGTGGCTCTACAAAGTATTAACGCAAGGGGGCCGAATACTTTTGCACGCCCCACTTTTCATTTTTTTATTAGTTAAAAAAGTTTCAAAAATCCAATAGATTTCGTTCCACTTCACAATTGTGTCCCACTTGTTGGTGATTCTTCACATAAAATAAAAAATTTATATCTTTATGTTTGAAGCCTGAAATGTGGCAAAAGGTTGAAAAGTTCAAGGGGGCCGAATACTTTCGCAAGGCACTGTAGGTGTCTTAACCCATATAAGAAGAAAATATGGGTTTTGGTTTTAGTGCTGGTAAGACTAAAGGAACTGAGATTAATAGTCTTCCTAAAGAACTATGAATAAAATGAACAACTACACTACCTGTACGCTTAACTTTTCATTTCACCAACAGGTAGCGCAGTGACAAAGACTTTGGACTTGTACCTGGAACTTTATTGGTTCAAACCTGGTTGAGGTTTTGGAACATTCTTTGGTGTTAATGTGTTTGTGTCTGTCTGTCCTGTTATGGATTTGCATCCCATCCAGTTTGTATCCTGCCTTGCACCATTGCTTGACATTGCACTGGCTCCACCATACCACCGAATTAGAAGAAGGGGTTAGAAAATGGATGGATTAAATGTGTCCTCGAAGTTTAGATTCATGGTTCCCAGACCCGGTCCTGGAGGATCACTATTTCTGCTTGTTTTCATTCTTGCTTTAATTGGTATTCGATTACTTAAGTGATCTGATTGCTAGGTGTGACTTTTATTTAGCTTGAATTTAAGCCATAAATCAGGCGTCTACTGTATAACGTCCAGAGATATTACAAAATGTTTGAGGGGACATCATTCCAGGCTCAAACTGACTCTGCAATTTAAGATGTATTTAAGATTATAACATTTAAGATGTACATGCGATCAGTCCTAAGTAAGAAAATACCCAACTTCAAGGATACTGTTTCCAACAACCTTAGGCTTCACAAGCTTATGCAACCTCACGTGAACTTGTTTGCAATCACAAACAACTCTTACTAGTTGATCATTTGATGATGATCAGACACAGGTGGGAATGACACTGTATTGGATACTCCCACAATGAGCGTTTTTTCTTGAGATTGAGTTGGTTATGTTTCGTGCATCACACCTGAATGAGGGTAGTTTTGAAACTCAGCAATTTGTACAGGATTGATACCAATTACAAATCCCCTTTGATTGTTTAAGATATTAATGCAAACTAACAAAGAAAACTTTAATCTATAAGACTGTGATTAAGAATTTAACTGCAGCAAAAACTAGAAGACAGATTATTCCTTCAGGGACAAGATTGGGAATCACTGGTATAGATTGATTATCCATTCCATGTCCTTGGTTATATACTACAGTTAAAGATAAGGTATGGCAGTTTCTGAGGCCTTTCTTTCATCACATGGTGGAAATACACAGTAAAGGGACTAATAGGCAGAGCATGGACATCTCGTTACACAAGCAAAGTGTTCCCTTCTTGAAGGTGGAAGGATCTAATACCACACGTGACCACAGCATGGATTGCAAAGATTTTAAGCGAAAGCCAAAGAATGACTGTAAACATTTCATGCTCTGTCTGCATGAGCCCCTGTTGACTCTTAAAACGACATCAGTACCTTCTGTGGTATCTAAATCATATAGTTTAGCATTCACATAAAAATGGAAACATCATTTTTATCTAAAACGTGGATCTCACATTAAATGGCTTTATTTACCTTCAAGAAATTACATCTTGTTACATTTTTATTTTGAACAGCAGCGTTCATTCTGATTGTGCACATTCCAATATTTCTGCGCTCTTATCACTAGGTCTGTCAGCACCTTAGTATGATCTTTGAATGTCTATGAAAATCTCACTTTTTTCAATGTCTCATTAGCACCTTCCACACCGTACCAGGTTGTTCTTGTTATTTAGTCCTTCTACATTACTTTTGGTTCTTAAGCTATAGAATCTGTAGTATTGCAGCATAAGGTAGATAATTGTGCTGTACTGACCTCCATCAGCCATATGGAAATGCTCTCCTTCACAAATCACCTTGATTTAAAATTCATGAAAGGTACTCTGACCAGAAGACTGTAAGTAATTAATGAGATTCAGAGATAAATCAGAGATGACTCAGGCACAAATTAAATGTCTCTGACAAACTGTTTTATACATTGCATCTGCAGACTCTCTATCGAAGCATCTAATTAATTTTCCTTAGCTTCTCAAGAGCCTACTTTATGTTGTGCTCCAGAAACAAATGTAACGATTTTCCCCTTTTGCCAAAGGTAAATCAGTCTGGAAGTGATTTCTTCAACTCATTCTCTGATTATATTGCCTTTATCTAACAGTTTAACTTGAGTGTTAAGTTGTATTTTTTCCTGAGAACAGTCCTCCCATTACCATACTGTATCTAAGCAATTTTACAAAAATGTTGAATTTTTGTCAGGATTTGTGTCACTAAAACACCTGCTACTTACATTATAAGTCATATATGCACGTCACATTCCTGTCTCCATCTCCTTCACATATCACATGTCAAACCATCCAAACACATCCTGAAACACGTTTAAGATGGTCCTACTCAATCCATCACACTGTGGAACAGCTAAAGAATATTTCAGCTTTATTCATTTTAGACCATTTCCAAGTGAAACGCCAAGCCTGTACTTGTCCATTTGACTTCAGATTTAAAAAGAGTTTCTTCCAGATTCATGACTTAGCAGAGAAAACAAAAACCCCAAATGAATAAAACACTAGTAGGCCACAGAATTCTGACAACCTTGAATAAAAGTATGGAGGTTGAGCATGGCTTGTTAAATAGCTTTTAAATGTTTGCTGAGAATACTAATTAAATTTATAGATGAGTGACCTTCATTATTAAAAATTTGATCTTAATACTTGGGCATAGAGGAATTTTCATTTCCAGTCATCGTAAACATTTGTTTATGCTTTAAAAGAGTTGCTGTAGAAAATAAAGCATCAATTTACAGAATGTTGTTTAAATTTCAATGAAAAACATAACAATAAAACTAACAACATGCAATTCTGGAACTAATGTAGTTTTGAACCCCCTGCTTAAATTCAACTACTAAGGTAGGACAGAATTAATTATTGTTTATATATCTGGATTCAATTACAATTTGTGATGAAAAAAGTAAAATTATTTCCAGAATAGATGTTTCCTTAGTTATACAAACTGAACTTGGATCAGGACGTTTCTGATTCATGGCTGGGTTTAAAGCACACTGTATCTAAAGCTCAGGTCCTGCTCCATTATGGACACAATACTGTGAAATGAAACTGTAATCAAATGACTAAATAACAATTTAGGTTAACATAGAGTCTAGGGCAGTGGAGCAGTGGTAAGCATTGCTGCTTCATAGCGCTGGGGCCCTGGGTTCAATTCCAGATCTGGGTGATACCTGCATGATCCTCTGGTTTCCTTCCACACAGAATGTGTGTCTGTGTCTGACTGTGTGTATCTGCCCTGCGATGGACTTGCGTTCCATCCAGGGTGTACCCTGCCTTCTGCCCGTTGCTTCCCAAGATAGGCTCTGGCTCCCTTGTGACCCTGAATTAGAAGACGTAAAATAATGGATGGAAGGTGTGGAGATAGGCAGGGTTCGTTTGGCGTGGAGGCAGAGCACTCAAATGAGAGAGATGCGTTGCCCCAGTATCCACAGCTCAGAAGAGTGAGGAGTAACAAGCCTCAGCAATGGAAGTGGTTTAAGGGTATTGATGGGGAGATCAAGCACAATGCTGTCCTGACTGAGCTGCAGGAGAGAGCAGATATTTGTGCTCAGGTGCCGACTACGACCCCCGTGGCATCACATTGGATAAAGAGTCTACAGCAGGAAGGAAAGCAAATCAACAAAAATCTAAGTCTTCAAGACATGCATCAGATGCCTCAATTTAAAACAAAATCCCCTGAATTAATGACTGAATCAGCTTCTGTATTGCAGACACGTTCTGAGAGCTTCCCGACGTTAATGAGTAGCAGTTCCACTGGCTGCAACACAAGACACGAGGGTAAAATGAGCAGCTCCCATATCCCGTGTTGCAGCCTGCGGCCCCCCGCATGTCACCTTCAAGCTTCATGATTGTGAATCTTCCTTTATTAAGGACGTCCTCTGCAAACATCAATGTCTCTCATCAACACATACGAATATATCAGAAAGGTGCAGATTTACTATGACAGTTAGGGGCCTCTAAGCCTGAAACTCAATAGTAGAACATCCAGTTAAGTAACTAAAACTGCTTTTGTAATTTATTGGACCATCAGCTTTTTGTTTGTTGTATCCAGTGTTTATCTCTGTGTACTTTCTGCGGTTTCAGAGACATTTTAGTTTGTGATTTGTGCCGGAACAAAAAAGCTCTGAGTAAAACAAAATATCATGGATGTGAGTGTAATAACACAGGCCTTGTTATGCCAAATATAGTTGGTTTGATCCTTCTGGATTATGTAATTAACCACAGTGGACCAGGATTCTCCAAGCAGTGCAACACAATAGGACACATGCTATTAGGGCAGTGTGGAATTCATTGCCACACAACAGCAAACGCTATAACTTGTTGAGTGCCTGTGAGCTGCAGTGCATTAAATAATAGACACATCTTTCCTCTATTGAGTGGCTAATTTTGTTGAAGCCACTCCTGGGCTAGAAGATCAAAAGATGTATAAAGGGAACCTACAGTAATACAGTAGCTTCCAAGAAAAAAAATCATGAAGTTGAACCAATTAATTGTTTTTTCATATTGAAGGTTTCCTAACACATTGCTCATAATATACAGTGTTGTGCCAAAGAAATTGAACATATTTAAATATACGAACTGGAAACAAACTTGCACAGACAAGCCTTCATACAGTAAATATTAACTCATCACCATAATTATCTCCTTAAATAACTTTCAATAACATTTCAGACCACATACTATGTCACTTTTCTGCTAGTTGTGATGAGAAAGGTTTTTATGGAGCAACTGAAATATTGCCAGTCTTTTTCAGCAATATGATTTCTAGATTAAAGCCATTGAAGGGAAAAAAACATACGCCATTATTAAATAAAATAACCACATCAAGCGTTACTGTAAATTGCATCAGTTATCTGAAAATAGTTCTGTAATACTCAAGCAAAATTGCAAGAGTGAATAAATACCAATAAACAATGTATTTCTGGCTTGATTAGATCCACTGTCACATTTATTCAGACATATTTATTTTTATTCTTCAAGTATTGCTACATAATATTACTGAAAGTGTACTGTATGTCTAGAGTCTTTATTAACTAAACATTTTAGAATATTTGCATGACATTTCTACAGTCACTGAAATAAAAACACTTAACATTGCAAAAAAAGTAGCTGCATTATACATTCATTTTAAATGTTTATGATTCTCCTGGTGCTTAGCTTTGCTGGATACTAGTACTGTAGTTTGAACTATAAAAGTGACAGCTTTCATTAATGTTTTCATTTAAATGTATTTCATATCAATGCCCACGAGTCTTGAATGATTGTTTTTTACTTTGAACAATAAATCATCTTACAAATTCCCTAACTCTAAAGAGGTATGATGGTATCCTCAGGAAATGGAAGACGGTACTGTAGGTGACCTTGAACTTTTTCCTGTATCCTGATTTTCTAGTTGCTGTAATTGCTCTGCATTAAAGATTTCTCCACAGTCAAAATATTTTTCTTCTTTCATTTTAAAATTCGTTCAAATTTCAGGTCTTTCAACCGCTGGTTGTTCCTTCAAAATGTACTTGGCACATTACAGTGATATTGTCTTAAAGCCGTTGAAGACAATATACAGTAGCTGTAATGCTCACACTATCTACCAAGTGTCCCAAAGTCTAATCTTCCTAGTAGCACACCACGAGTAAGTAAATCTACAGACAGCATTGACTGAACCACTTGCACTTGCACAGCCTACAGGAAAAAGACAGACGTGATCCTTGAATTGTTGACATGACAATACGCTTGCTTTCTTGTCTGTTTACCTTGTGCAATAGGAAGACAATTAACCCAAACAGAACCTAAACAGAGCTCAGGTCTCAAGGTATGCAGTGAAATAAGTAGTTGATTGGTTTATAAATAAAATTATTCTCATATAGCATTATAACTACCTCCTGGTGAGCACCTGTCCAGCAGATTTCGTAGGTAACCTTTTATACTTGCATTTCTAAAGGCATGAAACAATTTAATTATAATGAGATACAAAGGCTCAATTAATTTATTTACAGGTCACTTGAAACAAAAAGCACAATATCTTTCAGCCCTCAAGGACCGGTATTTTCTTCATTGAAACATTACTTGCTTGATTCATCAAACTATTCCATTTTCTACTTTATCCAATACAGGATGGTGAAGGAGCCCAATGCGCCAACTTATTTATGTAAGGGGCAAACACAAAGATATCAGAAGAACATATTGGATAGTAATGAGAAACTTGTGTTATTACCCCAAGCTAATATAAATGGACATCAGTAGTTCAGTAGCTGTGTCAGCATGTGTAGGCTGCAAAGGAACAAGTAAAGGTTTATTCTATGCTTAAAGAGAAGAAAAGAAATGCAATGTTTCGGCTGTAGAGCCTTCTTCGGGTGTGAGAAAGAGAGGGAAGTCAGCAGCTGATAAAGCATGGGAGAACTAAAGCCGGGAGTGGAGAGGAGGTGGGATCAGGGGAGAAGCAGAGTGGACGCTCATGTGGTGTGAAGTTGAGAGAGGTGAAGAGAGGTGTGAAGTCAAAACCTGAAAATGAGTAGAGAGCAATCGAAGAAAACGCGTCTGTTGTTGAGAGAAGGGGGAAGGCGTGGTCCTAGTTTCAGGACGGTTTTGGTTTCGGATGTCTTTCTGCAATAGGAGTTCCAAAACCCCTCTTTGTGAATGCAGACGGAGAGATCAGTATGATCATGGCCGTTAGAGGTGAAATGAGAAACTATGGGCTTGGAGAGATCTTTGATCCTCACAGCCCTGACATGTTCCCTGAAGCGTTCTCCCAGCCTCCTTCTTGTTTCACCAATGTAGATAGCTGGGCATTTTCTGCAAGAGATGCAGTAAATAAGGTTGCTGGAGGTACAAGATGTCACCTGAGTGATGCGGAATTGTCCAGCTGTCCAAATGAACATTTGCTCGTAGCTCCGCAGCTGTAGCACAATAAGCCTCCTCTCACTGCTGACAACGCAGTTCCACTTACTGAGTACCAGGTCAAAAACTAACATGTTTCTAGACTCCTATTATTCAGGTGGATAGCTGCGTCAGCATGTGTAGGCTGCAAAGGAACAAGTAATAGGTTTATTCCATGCTGAAAAGAGAAGAAAGAAAACATTTCGGCTGTGGAACCTTCTTTGGGTATAAGCAACATCGATGATTGTTACTTTCAATACATGCCACAGTAAGGTGCTTTTCAGTCTTTACTGAGGACCTGCTATCATCATTTAGTACTCTATGGAGATCTATTAGCCTCATAAGGAAGCAGATGCTGAAGCTAAAGTTACTGTGTCGGCAAAATGTATATTTTTAGCTACTCAGCATGGGGTTTTTTTCTGTGGGTGAAGATATCAAGTCATTGCACACTTATGTTGGCCAGGCCTTAAAAACATCTACAATAGTGAATCCGCAAGAGGTCTTTCCTGGACAGAAGAGGTTTCCCCCCCCAAGACAGAAAAACTAGTATTTATAAAATCACATTTGTCTGGTGTCTTGTGCTCCTTCTGAAAGAAGGGAAAATATTTGCAGACTTACTGATCAGATGAAAGAACACTTTTGTCTTGACACATCATAAATACTCTGTTTGAGGCTTTAAAAACTGAATTTTGGAAAGGAACTGAATAAACTGACACAGCACACTGCAAACCAGACAGGAAACTTAAAATGTCACTGCTTGCATTTGACCAAATGTTTTACACTTCATATTTATAGGGGTTATAGAAGAATATGGTACCAAATTAGTTTTAGCAGTAAATATGCCTCACTACAGTTACTCTGAAATGTACAACAGTATTAAAGATAACAAATATATTAAACAGATATCCATTTCCAACTAAATAAATATGCAACTACCAAAACAAATAGAAGAAAGAAACTGTTACATTTAGCACTATTTTCCATAGGTTGATGACATGAAATACTCTCTTGTTATATAGTTCAATTTGCAGGCCTTCCACCCTGGTCAATGTAATAAAATGATACAACTGGCTTATTAATTGCTATATTAATTTTACTAATCATCAGTTAGTCCCAGAGATAAGCACACCTTCATGCTGTCCAGGCACGTTTAATTGCTTATAGGTTAGCAACTAATACTGTAAGTTGCTTGACTGGAACACTGCCAGGTATCATTTTTCTCAAAAGTTTGGAAATTTATGTTACTTACTGTATGAAATGCAAGAGCTTAAAGGCCACTTTCATTCTGTCGCAGAGCTGAAAAGAACAAACAGTTCAACTTAATCCTGTTAATCATTCACCTTAGGGTTCAATTGTGGAACTGAGCACTTGGTTCATACAAAAACCAGCAGGTTTGTGGTCTTTCAGGACTGGGATTTGAAACCCAGTCAAAACCGTTAGTATTTTAATTAGTTTTCGTCACCTGACAAAAAGTATGCTACCGTTAAAAATGTGATGCCAGCATGCATGTTTCTATAAATGTTAGGTTTGTATCAGCGCATTATTTTAAAAGTAGCGACACAAGAAGGAAAAAATCATAATTCATCCTATCCAAATCAATTCACAACAGTTTCATTTTCATGCAGCTATAACTATCAATGGAATTATACAATTTTTTTTTACAATTTAAAAATTGTATTATAAAACAGAGACAGATCCAAATACAGAACAGTGTATACTGCCACGGAAATACCTCGAATCCTAAAGAAGTATTCATACTGCACTTAAAAAACAGAAAACAATTAAAAGACAACATGCATGTAGTGCTATCAACAGAGCAGACATGGAACATTGTATTGAGAATTTATGCTAAAATGATCCGCTCTGCTTTTTCCAAGTCTCCACGTAGGGGATTTATAACTGCACTCATTTTCTAGAAAAGCCGGGCTGATGCTCCCACAGATATGACCACATGTTGCTCACACTGGCCACCCCAAAACTGTCCTTGCAACGGACTCTAAAGACACTATCATGACGTATCCTTGCACACCACAGATACCTGCTGAAAAGCCGATGCAGTCAAAAATTCTTAAGAATTAAAGTATGGGTATTGACATAAACACATAGATGAAAAAAACATAACTCTACAGTGTGTTAGGTGCAGTAAAATACTGTAACAGCATCTTTGAAATTACATCCAGTGCAGTAGGCCTACTTCGATGTGCCAAGGCTCTCCATCATCCAGAAGAAACCGAGTCATCTTCATCTGCATGCTTTTAAGCTCAAGTGTGCTCCAAGGCCATAAAAAGTTAAATTAAACTTTCCTTGACTCACCAAAATCAGATTTTGGGCAACATTTACAGAACTGTCAAGTGACTGCTGTTTGGTTATGGTCCTCAGACGTACTCACGGACATTCTGTTTGGTCCTGTCAGGTCCATCTTTGTCTCTAGCTGTGGCAGTCTTGACAGTGGAATTCCATGACTCGAAATGACAGACACTTATGTTTTGAAGGATAATTTTTCACGTTAGTAAACACACTCACTAATTTTAAGATGCACTGATAGCAAAAATTAAAAATGCATCACACTGATTGGTTTCTAAAACCCTACAGTAAAAGACAGTGAAATCAGCTGGTCTCTGTAGCACTACGTACAATACTAACAATGTGTAATAACACCTGAGGCTAAGGTACTGCACCTGAAGACCGCCAGTCACTGAACTAGACATCCATCCACTCATCCATTTTCTAACCCTTCTTTCATTTCAGGGTCACGGGGCACTGGGGTCTATGGGGACAGGGCAGGGTACACCCTGGACAGGACCCAGTCCATCACAGGGCAGTCACAACAGGGCCAATTTTCCCAGAAGCCAATTAACCTACCAGCACAATTCTGTATTACAGCAGGAATTACACCCAGAGGAAGAGGAAACCCACCTGAACACAGGGAGAAATACCACACAGTTAGCACTCCAGGTCTGGAATTGAACCCAGGCACCAGTGACACAAGGCTGCAAAACTAGTCACCCTGTGAAGTAGCCCTTTTAAGTAATTAAGTCAAATTGACTTGTATGTTTTAAATAAAGATCCATACCACACTGAAGGGTCTTAGCAATGGCTTTTTTCAGTCCATATTTACTGAAGTATTCTTAGCCAAATATGAAGAAGGTACAGTATGTAGTGTTAGTAGCAGCAGAGAACGTCAGTAAGATTTAATTATCATGATAAAAATGTGTTGTGGTTTCCCTAGGAGTCTGACTAAGAAGAGATTGAAACAATTACAAATACGGTAAAATGCCGTTCAGTAGTATAGTGAGAACTTCCTGCTGCAAAATGTTAAATCTTAAATATTCTCAAACAGAATGTTTTTATGGACTGCTTATAAATGGTGAAAATATGAAACATTGCAATCCCTGTTAAAACATCATTCAAATACTATTCTGCACATGACAATAACAGTTTCGTAAATAGTATTTTTTTTATCTTGAATGAGCCTGATCCCCATTAAATACAAGAAAATCTATTCAATCCATCCAGTTTCTCACCTCTTTCCAATGCAGGGTTGCAGGAGATACACCTTGGACAGGATGCTAGACCACTACAGGGTACGCACAGACACAACCATGGCCACATTCACACCAGGGACAGTTTTCCCAGAAGCAATTAACCAACCAGTGTGTTTTTAACTGTGGGAGGAAAACCCAGGAACATACAAACTCCATGCAGATAGCACTCGAGCTCCGTAATTGAACCCAGGGCTCCAGCGCAGCAAGGGACAGTAGCAACCCGATTTATCCCTTTCTGTACCGTTTCCACTAAATTTAGCTCGATCATCCCGAAAGACGATGAGATCAGAAAGCGATCATACCTGTATAAATTGACAGGAGGACGCAAGATCAATTTCTGTGTTTCTTGTAAAGTTACGTGACCAGGATATTTTTAAATTACAGCAATAATCAAACCTTGGCACTTGCTATAAACATGTACAGGGGTAATCAATCTTGCGGATCAGGCGGTGCACACTCATTCCTATGGTGATCGTACTGGAATTCGAATATTTCGTGCGTTCTTTCAAAAACTAAACGAAAAGCACTTCATAAAACAATTGCAACATTACAATTCGATTTAAGTTTTTAAACACGCTAATAGCAGCAACCAACAAACACAACATGCTAGTGTCGTTATTTTGTTAATATGTTTTTACTACAAATTATACATCTTAACCGGCCAAGACAAACTAAAATAGATCATTACAAACGTCACTTTTTACCTGTGCTTTTAGTACCTGTGATATAGTAACTTTTTCTGTGGGCGTGCCTTCAACGATAGAAGAAACGTCCTTTGACATAGCGATGCTATGAATTGTGAGATGCTAGTTCAAAGCGCTGATGAAGGGCGATGTTTCGTCGTATATTTATGACACAGATCTGGATGATTCCTATATACAGTAAAAAATAGTAAACGAAACGTTAAATATATATACATCAGAGGCCCATCTTGTGTCCAGTCATGTTATTTCCCAACTGATTTACTTGTGTGTGTGAATATTTGTTTGAAGCTTCGTTTTCAGACTTTTGAACTGATGAAGAATTTGCTGCAGGAGGGTTCCACGCAGTGCTGACAACGAAGATGTCCTTGCTTGCCTTCAATATAATAATGTTGTGAAAATCCGGAGTTAAATTTGCGAAGCCGGGGAATCCGTCCATCTACTCATCCGACCTCTACTCCCCTCCTCCGGGATTGTAATTCTGCGAAATTGCCGTCTTTTACACACTTCACCTCTGAACACCAACCAGCAGGGCTCCCGGGATCTGATCCACTGCACCGGGCAGGTCTTATTGCGTCGCTCTACTGCTTTCTGAATAAATATTCAACTTATACGAAAGTTCATAGTGCTTCTATCAGCATTTTCTTCAAGGCTACCATCTTCAGTTTGTCCTTGAGCACTTTTTTTAAAAAAACTGCAATTTCTTCTTTTCTGTTCAACGCACACGTCCGTCACGTTGCTTTTTTTATTCTGCTGATCTAGAGTACAAGTTAAATTCGTGGCTATACTGTAGCTACTCAAAGAAGTTTCTTTTCATCTCCCAGTGAAATGAAAGTATGGTAGGTCTTATCTCGACGTTACATTAGTCCTTAATAGGATACAGTACGTGTTTTATTTCACGTTCCACGTCACCCTCCCTCGGTGCAGTTCGTCTATCCCTTGTTCTGAAATGCGGTTATGGGCATCACTAACTATACTTATTACAAAAGCTATCACGCACACCACAGCAACGATATAATTACACTGATACAGTAAACACTGTGACAATCACTCACCGGCAAACTGACATACAGGCTCTGATATACAGACACATTGATAACAGCTATCCACACATACTGACTTTACTATCTAGCAAACACTTGACAAATGTACAGGATAACAATCATTGCAACATTAACAGAGAGAAATTACTACTGTACATTGACACACTGACCATACTAATACAATCACTGACAGTCTTGCGTTGACATTTAATACTGCACTTAGACACCTTTAAGCTGAAAAAGTGACACTGACACAATAACATACAGTATGATCCATTACTAAAAACGATTAAACTAACACAATGCACCAATTCATTGATACACACTGAATCGATGACACGTTACACTCACACAAAGTTGATACCAGGACTCCAAAAATAAAGTGATCTGAAAAACGAAACACTGGAACACTGGCTCATTTACACCGAGACAATGAAACTGGAAACATTGATTGATGCATTAAGACAAAGTTGTAGATTTAGCAGTTGCCTTTATCCAAGGCAAATGACAGTGAAAATCAATGAACTGTAAAATTATACTTTAAATTACAACAGGATTTACAAGGCACACAAATAATTAAAATGCAGGCTCCAGGGGAGAAGTTTAGTCTACATTCGTCCGAAACAAAAGCAAAGCGGTACTGTACAAGGAGCAGAAATTATTACAATAACGTATCATTCCATCTAGCACAAGTGCAAGCAAGCGTGTCTTGAGAAGGTGCTGGAATGTCATCAGAAAATGGCACAGTCCTGCTGGTTTTGGTTACAGCCAAGCCCTCAGATACTACATTAAACTCTCAATTGACTTGGTAATAGGATTCATTATAACTGTTTGACAGTTCATAAACATGTGAGAGGTTTCCTTTTCGATCCATCTATCCATTTTTGAACTGCTTAATCCAGTACAGGATTGTGAGGGAGCCAGATCCTAGCTTTGCAAGCAACCGGTAGGCAAGGCAGGATACAACTGAGATGGTCCATCAGACACACAGACAAGCACCCACTCACAGCAGGGGAAATTATTCCAGACGACAATTAACCCATCAGTATCTTTGGACAGTGAGAGGAAACTAGATTTTTAGAGGAAAACCACAAGAATGTGGAGAGAACATGCAAACTCCACACAGATAGCATCCCAGAAATTGCACCCAGGGCCCCAGCGCTGTGATGCAGCCATGTTCATCACCTCTGGACCTACTCAAAAGTGTGGAATTGTATGTTACTTAACAATTCCACACTTTTGGGTAGAAAAAATAACTTTTTTTGTCCAATTAAGGCATGGATTAAGAAGTTGACCTGAGCTGGAATGAAAACCAACAGGTGTGTTTGTCTCCAAAACCAGGACAGGATAAACTACAGATAATCGTATCAAACCCTCTACCCATGTGAATCATATGGTTAGAGTAACATTTTGGTTTTAGCTTGAAATATTTTGGAGGGGTTTAGGATAATAATAATGCTAGACTGAACAATAGACAGAACAGCATATCCATGTAATAATAATAACAATTAATAATTGCTTACACTTCTGGACACTCCACTCAAAGTGCTTACAGGTAATGTGGACTCCCCTCAACCACCACCAATGTGCAGCATCCACCTGGATGTGATTAGAGAATGCAGTTGTGTACTCAGAAGGTGATGATTTTATTTATATTAAAATTTACTCATTGCAAATCAGTTATTTTTGTATCTTCCACCGAACATTGTATCTGTGTAAGAAGTGCAAAATTAAACTTTACTACTCTCAGTACTAATCCAGAAGATTTGTTCTCTCGCTCCCATGATGCTTTGCGCAAGAGTGATGCATTATGGGAATCTTTCAACTAACATTAGAGTGAGCTGCCAAAAATAATGTTTTTTCATTGTGCTTTCTAGCATATATTCGGATATCTGTAGTGTCACATTTATTTTGTTTTTATTTCTGTTACGAAATTTGTCAGGGCTAGTAAAAAATACAGTTTTTTCTTCTGATCTGTAGTGTGCAGTGCCACAACCAGCGTGCCAGGCATGTCCGAAGATCGAGTACAAACAATGAACTTTTTAAAGAAGGCTTCCATTTGTTTCAAAGACATCTGCCCGGAACAATCCCGCTTTCTCATGTAAGTGTGAAGTCAACAGCAGCAGAGTTCATTTGTTTTCTTGTCGAACAGTAATTCATGGCTGTATTTGTTGATCACGTTGTGGATAGTGTGCCTGTGCAGTGTCTTCACGCTGGATGGCAGTGCTTTGCAGCAAATCCGGTATTATTCAAAGCGAGAAGTATCCTTGCGGCCGTGGCTATTTCAAAGCGGACGTTTGGTGCCTAATGTATGCTTGCGATTGAACTTGTTTGTGTAGTTAAAGATGGTGCAGAACCCGAATTTGATAAAATAAAGTCATTTTTAATTGCAGTTGAGTACGATCAAAGAGCTTTCATTTAAATAAGGTAGTCCAAATATTCGCTGCCCTAAGAAAATGCTGAATATCTGCTCTCAAGACCTGTCAATTAAACTGTCCCAATACTGTTTTTGAAAGTATTTCTCTGTATGGCAAATATTTCACATACTCTGAATATGCTTACTTTATGTCTCATGCCAAAGCATGAAAGGAAAATCTGGACAAAAACCTGCTCGGGAAATGAAGGGTGTGTTAGACTTATTGGAAATCAGGGTCCCAAACCCACCCCCCTGTCTGTGGTATTAGATGTCGTGACCTTATCGCTTTGTTTAAATCCGTGAGTGTACTGTATTTTGTGTAAGAAAAAGGGGTCAGGTTGTGCTTGTTTTCGGAGAACACGTTAAGCTGGCGTCGGTGTAGCACTGTTAGCCACACACTTCACTTTCTTACGTCTCTACAGTTACTGAACTATTTACTCCTATTTTAGGATTGTCAGTGGGGCGACAACATACCCTGCTGCCTTCAGACAACATACAACGACAACATACGCTGCTTCCTTCAGACTAACGTGCTTAAAGAGCATTTTGTCTATTCTGGGGGGTGTACGAGGCTTTAAAATAAGTGCGGCTTTGTTTTCATTTAAACAAAGAACAATAGTTTATGTGGTTTTAACGTGTGGACCAGATATTCCTGATATTGTTCCTAGGTCCTGGGCAGTTTTTAGATCTATTCATATTGAGGGCTTCTCTCGGTGCGAAATCCAGGTTTGAAGTTAAGGAGATTTAAAAAAACAATACGTGGAGATCTTTTGGATTTTCCCCCTCCTTCTGAAAGGGTATTTAGCTGAACTAAATGGTTCCGCAATGGAAAAGACTCGAGTTGTAACTGTTCCTGACTAATTTGTACATCGGGCTGAGTTTCCCCAAACCTAGTTTTCATGCGTTTCATCCACTTCTAGGCTTTAATCCAACTGATTTTAATTCAAACCTGGCTTCTCTCCTGCTCTTTTATAGCATTGCAATATGTGTAAAATCTGTTCGGTTTCATTTCTGGACTAAAGCTGATCTTGTTAAAGGGCATAGAGAAGGACTATTTCACAGCAGTAAGGAGTATTTGAATTAAAAAGATGTTAGGGTAAATGCTCAAATATATTCAACATTTCACCCACCTTGCAAATGGACGAAGAAGGCCAAGAGCACAAATATTTTGATATGATAAAAAGATATGGTGGAGGTCTAACATCTTGGCATTTTTTGTGCTGTGAGGTGAAGGGATAGTGATAGAATCTTAAAATGTAACGGACATTTGAAAATAAATAGATGATATAGTAACTCTGCAGGGGTTCCTTAGGTATATGCCCCAAAGAGTGCATCATTCATTGCATTGCAAATGAAGCTAATTTTAGAAACTAGGCGTTAACTGTTTGTAGAGCACTTGTTTACATTAACAGGGATTGGTCAGACAGTGAAAAAACACGCTTCTTATTATTACTTTGTTTCAAGACTGGCATCAATGACAAGGAAAAGAACATGCCCATTTAATCATCTAAAATGTCATGTGATATTCTATATGATTATTTTGCTGATATATATTGTATATTTATTGCTAATATATTGTGCTATAATTATTGTGCTAAATGAACTTTACACATTCCTACTCCTTCTATGGGTAATGGTGAAGTTAAATCCATGGTAACAACAGGGACATTTTCTAAGATTGAAGCACAGAAGATCCCTGGTTCAAATATCCCCTCTCGGTTTGAAATAATTTCAAGGGAACAACAGTAACAAAATCAAAATGAGGTAGTAACCCACATGAAGCACTCGCTTCAATATGGATCACAGGACTGCGCGTTACACCTTTTTTTTTCCCTCAGGCCATAAAACTGCCATTCCTGATGTACTTGTATACAGGGCCTATACTGGAAATATTTATATTGCTCAAAGTTTCCAGACTGAAAAATGCCTACAGCCCCTGTATTCTCTATGTTACATATTTGGGAAAACACCTATAAGAAAATAAGTGATATCCAAGGGCTAGTTTTTTAAGAACATGAAATGTGCTTCTGTAAGATAACATCTTGTGTTGTTATAATGATTTGCGTTTGTTACAAGTGGCTATAGTTTTCATGTCCGTGATATTTATGTTTGTAGTATGACGTTATGCTTAGTCGATAACTTGTGTCGAAGGCCCATTCTACCTCTTGAGACAGAAGTGCTGAATTATAAATCTTATTGGAGATTTGGATTCTTTTTTTTTCAGTCCCACTGGACTAATTTCAGCAACCGAATTCATTGCAAATGGCATTATCCTAATGTATGAAGCTGCATACTAAGTAAAGGATCATCCCAAGTTAATATGCTCCTTTGCATATGTTGCAGTTGACCCACTGTGTGTTGCTATAGTTCCTTCTGACTTCGGCTCTTCCAGAAGGATTATTTGAACACTCTTGTGAGTTGAACTGTGCCTCGTGTTTCTCATTTAGAGGGTTACTATTAGTACTTGACAAAGCGGCCTTCACATACTGCCCATGTTATCAGAAACCAGGAGACTGGTCTTACAGACGCCCTGTTACTGTAATATGTTATTCAGTGATGTGGTATGCATGCGTCAGCTGTATAGAGTCAACCAACTTGAGCAGCAGTCTTGAAACCAGGCGTCACAGGAGAGAATGCCGTCTGCCGTCTGTGGTGAGCTGATTGTCAACAATGAGGGCAGGCCACAAGGAGACGCGTCGCGCTGAGCGACCAGCTACAGCGTTCCATTGCAATTTCAGTGAACGTTTGTGGTTTTATTGGGATGTATTATTGGGTAAATGTTTTCTGTGCTGCAGTGTACTTTGTTTTTGCATTATTCCATTTGCTCAGCATTGTCCTGTTCTGGTTCTGCCTCGTTACTTAGCTGTGTTATCTGAAGTTTAATGAGGAGAAAGTCCCTGACGTGTTGGCTCAGAAACAAGTCTGAAGCAACAAAAATGGCAGTTCTTCAGGATGTCAAGGAGTGTACTGCTGAAATACTGTATAAAGGCCTACCTTATTCTAAGTGCTAAAATGTTTTTTGTAGAATTAAACAATAAAAAAAGAATATTGTCCTAAATTCAAGGGTAATTGAGTACTATGTCCTAAAACACTGCTCCATTTTCTTACTGCAATATCCTGTACTGTTCATTGGCTTTTTTGCATTCTGGAACAAAGTTGAAGAAAATGAATTTTAGAGAGGTTGTTGTTTTTAGGAAGCTGCATGCTCGGCACCTTAACCACCAGACACACTTTCAAAAAATGTCCTCTCTGTATTGAGCTACAGTATATACTGCAGAAAGAGGGTTGTTTCTGGTCTTGGGTCAAAATGATAGTAACATACTTAAAAAGTAGCCAAATAAAAGTAACATAATTATTGTTTCTTTAATGTGAATAAACATTTTTTAGCCATTTAAAAGACGTACATTGAAAGTCTTTATAAGTCGTTAATTTGACAGTGCCAAGACACCTACCTTGCAGTTTGTCTGCAGCGTCTTTTTGTCTTGACCACTGTGTTGTTTGTAAATTGACTTGGCTAATGTAGCATGCTCTAGCTAAATTTAGCTAGCTAAGAGGTTTCTAAGATTAGCTATCAACCATGGTAACACTAGAAGTTCAAAGAAAAATCTAGGTATCTCTCAGGCTTGAAGTTGTCACTATGATTTGAGGTGCATGCTGTGCTGTGAAACAGGGCTCATACAGTAATAGATTATGTCAAGTATATTTCTTCTCTCAAAATCTGCATTTTGCAACAGAACTCATTCGTGTTAGGCTTCAGGGTAGTACTGTTTGCACAGCACTCCGGACGTTGTTTTTAAAAAGCTGTAATTTGACAACATGAACACTCAGCAGTGGGGGATTTAGTTAATCATAGTCTTTCCTTTAGCACGTGTGCCTCATATGTGTGCCTCAGACTTTGAATGTCATTGACCATTTTTAGTTTTTGCTATTAATAGTCTAGGTAACAAAGGTCTATGTGACTCATCAGTATACATTGTTCTTAAGCATGGCCAGTGAACAGCTCAACTTTGCAGTAATAAATTTAATTCTGCATTGTTTGTATGTCATTTCCAAAGTATTACTATAGCACAATATGTTGTCCTGTATAATTATATATAATGTGTTTTCGATTAAAATCTTTTTTAAAAGGCAGTTTTTATGCTTGTCCTCTTGTAATAATCATTGTTATAGAAGCATACGTTTATGGTATGTGTGAATTACATATGAGAAAATTAAAGTGGGCATATATTTATTGCCTGTGAAATTGATGTTTTCAGGTCAATCAGCAAAATGTATTCTTCTTCAAGCAAGGGCTCATTGTATGCGAACTTTCATGTATGTATATGAACTCTCTGTTATGCTGCAATATTTTCATATAGCGTGGATATGTTGACACTAATACATTTGATGAACTTACAACACCTGCTTTTTTTTTTTTGTTTTCAGGAGCCAACAGCAGGAGAAAGGTAAGCTCAAGAAAATATTTCTAAATGCCTTTTTAAGCTGGTGTTCAAGCTGTTAGCAGAAATTGCTGCTAACAATAAGCCTCTTTATTTAACAAGATAAATTATAATTGAGAAATTGTTTTCAACTAGCGATATCCTGGCCAGCAGGGTTTATGCCACTGTTCTGCAGAAAACTGCACTGCGAGAAAAGAACAGTCATCAACATGTCAGTAATGTAACAGGACACGCCACTGTTAACAAGTGCAAGTGTCAGGCAGAAACAATTTCAGTGTACAACAGCAAACACCCTCGGATAAAAATAGGTCTGGTGAAGGTTTTACACCTATTTGAAAATAGTATAAAAGAACAGCAATAGATAATGTAGACGGGAAGGTATTTTCTCAATCATAAACATGTAAATTATTTTAAACCCATTTAAAGCATTCAGTTGGTATGTAGAGAAGGTAAATCAATGAAAGAGTAAAGATCACAGTGATAAATGGAATGGATGCCATGATAGATGTTTTGGCAATTTGGCACAAGACCAGTTTTCCCAAAAACCATTTTAGAGATTATGTAATATTCCTCTTAGTAACTGGAAGAGGTTGTGAGGGATCTGTCAGGATTTGTATACTGCATTATAGGTTTGGAAGTAATTCTGAAACCATACAAAGGAATATGTCAAGAGTCTGTCGAGATGATTGATCCACAAACGTCTTATTTAGAAAAAAAACAGCTGGACAAATGCAATTTTTTTTTTGAAGAGACAAAAGATGAGAGATCGTGTCATTGAGAACTTTTAAAGCTTCTATAATACATCCTTGTCCAGAATCAGAACTAGACAGCATGTAAAATATAATTATTGTCTAAGAAAGGAGCACAATGTCTTGTTTCTCAGTTTTTGCATGAATATAGAAAGGCAAGGCAAAGTGGATATACAGTGCCTTGCGAAAGTATTCGGCCCCCTTGAACTTTTCAACCTTTTGCCACATTTCAGGCTTCAAACATAAAGATATAAATTTTTTATTTTATGTGAAGAATCACCAACAAGTGGGACACAATTGTGAAGTGGAACGAAATCTATTGGATTTTTGAAATTTTTTTAACTAATAAAAAAATGAAAAGTGGGGCGTGCAAAATTATTCGGCCCCTTTACTTTCAGTGCAGCAAACTCACTCCAGAAGTTCAGCGAGGATCTCTGAATGATCCAATGTTGTCCTAAATGACTGATGGTGATAAATAGAATCCACCTGTGTGTAATCAAGTCTCTGTATAAATGCACCTGCTCTGTGATAGTCTCAAGGTTCTGTTGAAAGCGCAGAGAGCATCATGAAGACCAAGGAACACACCAGGCAGGTCCGTAATACTGTTGTGGAGAAGTTTAAAGCCGGATTTGGATACAAAAAGATTTCCCAAGCTTCAAACATCCCAAGGAGCACTGTGCAAGCGATCATCTTGAAATGGAAGGAGTATCAGACCACTGCAAATCTACCAAGACCTGGCCGTCCCTCTAAACTTTCAGCTCAGACAAGGAGAAGACTGATCAGAGATGCAGCCAAAAGGCCCATGATCACTCTGGATGAACTGCAGAGAACTACAGCTGAGGTGGGAGAGTCTGTCCATAGGACAACAATCAGTCTTACACTGCACAAATCTGGCCTTTATTGAAGAGTGGCAAGAAGAAAGCCATTTCTCAAAGATATCCATAAAAAGTCTCGTCTAAAGTTTGCCACAAGCCACCTGGGAGACACCCCAAACATGTGGAAGAAGGTGCTCTGGTCAGATGAAACCAAAATCGAACTTTTTGGCCACAATGCAAAACGATATGTTTGGCGTAAAAGCAACACAGCTCATCACCCTCAACACACCATCCCCACTGTCAAACATGGTGGTGGCAGCATCATGGTTTGGGCCTGCTTTTCTTCAGCAGGGACAGGGAAGATGGTTAAAATTGAGGGGAAGATGGATGCAGCCAAATACAGGACCATTCTGGATGAAAACCTGTTGGAGTCTGCAAAAGACCTGAAACTGGGACGGAGATTTATCTTCCAACAAGACAATGATCCCAAACATACAGCAAAATCTACAAAGGAATGGTTCACAAATAAACGTATCCAGGTGTTTGAATGGCCAAGTCAAAGTCCAGACCTGAATCCAATCGAGAATCTGTGGAAAGAGCTGAAAACTGCTGTTCACAAACGCTCTCCATCCAACCTCACTGAGCTCGAGCTGTTTTGCAAGGAAAAATGGGCATGAATTTCAGTCTCTCGATGTGCAAAACTGATAGAGACATACCCCAAGCGACTTGCAGCTGTAATCGCAGCAAAAGGTGGCTCTACAAAGTATTAACGCAAGGGGGCCGAATAATTTTGCACGCCCCACTTTTCATTTTTTTATTAGTTAAAAAAGTTTCAAAAATCCAATAGATTTCGTTCCACTTCACAATTGTGTCCCACTTGTTGGTGATTCTTCACATAAAATAAAAAATTTATATCTTTATGTTTGAAGCCTGAAATGTGGCAAAAGGTTGAAAAGTTCAAGGGGGCCGAATACTTTCGCAAGGCACTGTAGGTCTGTACCAGTTAGGGTTTGACTCATTGCTGCCTTTGAAAAGATGCAGAACCAGGGCACACTTTCAGTCTGCTGGGATTTCAGCTGTTTTCTAACAGATTGAAAAAGTGGGTCAGCAGGGCGGATATTAATTGAGCCGCAAGTTATATATAAAATGGTTCATCATGACTAGCAGACATAGTACAGTTTTACAAAGCTCGGTTGGCACGTCTGATTCAGTAACAGGGTGCATCATAAATCCTGAAGTACATTTGAACTTGACTGAAATTTACTGGAGTGAATTGGTATTTTTATTCAAATATCCAATATCAGACACACAAGTGGCTTTGTGGAAATGTTACATTTATTCAGTTAACGTTTATCGGTTGCGCAGGATTTCCATAAGTAGAACACATTTTAATAAGTAACTGAAAAATGTAAATAAGTAGGTACATCAGTGGGTAATGATTTTATTTGGAGCTTCTAATTTTTGCTTGCACGTATTTCTAAATTGTGTGAAAGAAAGCCAGTGAGTGGAATTGTTAGAGGCCCTAACATTTCTCTAAATGAGTCTTGATTAATTAAAGTTGACACCTTGGGGCCAAATTGAGAGCAGTGGCAAATTCTAACTTTAAACCTCATATCTGGTAACAATCTTTAAATAAGGTCCATGCGTCTTTGATGGATAGGATGAGAGAAATTATTTTTTCATTTATTAATGCCAGAACAGATAAAAAAGCCTGTTCATTAAAATTCATAGGACATCATTTAGATAACATCAAAGGAGGAAGATTCTCTTTTATGCCACTTCTAATACCTGCTATGAAACAGTGATCTAAACTAAAATCCTTACAAAATAGTCGACTGACCTTGATTTAATGTTGTGTTTTGGTGATTTAGTCAGTTCTAGTACAGTATGTTTGACTGTACTCTGATATAGTTGAATCAAAATGTAGCCCGGTCAAATTTCCTTAAAAGGACAAAAACAAAAAGTAAGAAATCACGTCGAAAGCAATACTGTCTTCGAAGACTGTTATTTTTGAATTGGTACTGGTCCTCCTGTACCATATGGCGATGCTTGCAGTGCCGAAGGCTGAACACTCTGATGGATCTGCAGTTCATCTTTCTCTCGTGATGAGTCCAGTGCATGTCAGCAGTGAGCTGAGATGTATTGCCAGCAGCCAAATCACCCTGCAACTCACAACTGGCAACCCACTGAAACTAAGCAGGTGTGAGACTGGTCAGTACCTGGATGGGAGACCTCCTGGGAAAAACTAAGGTTGCTGCTGGAAGAGGTGTTAGTGGGGCCAGTAGGGGGTGCTCTCCCTGCAGTCCATGTGGGTCTTAATGCCCCAGTATAGTGATGGGGACACTATACTGTAAACGGGCGCCGTCCTTCAGATGAGCCGTAAAACCGAGGTCCTGACTCTCTATGGTCATTAAAAAATCCCAGGGTGTTTCTCAAAAAGAGTAGGGGTGTAACCTGGTGTCCTGGCCAAATTTCCCATTGGCCCTTACTTAATAACCCCCCTCTAAGAATTGGCTTCATTACTCTGCTCTCCTCCCCACTGATAGCTGATGTGTGGTGAGCGTTCTGGCGCACTATGGCTGCCGTCGCATCATCCAGGTGGATGCTGCACATTGGTGGTGGTGGAGGGGAGTCCCCATTACCTGTAAAGCGCTTTGAATGGAGTGTCCAGAAAAGCACTATATAAGTGTAAGCAATAATAATAAAATAATGATAATAATAATAAAGAGAGGCTTCACAGTTCCATAATGTACTGGCTGTCCTTAAACAACGCCTGTAAAAATATCCCAGTAATTCCACATTCTTGGACTTCCTTTTAGAAAGGAAAACAGACATTGGCCATACAATGTATAAAGCTTGAAATGCTCAAGCATTTTTCTAAACGGTTTCTTTTTGGCTTCAAAATTGATTGTATGAGCAGCCTTCTGGTAAATAAAAATTGCTTATTGCAGAGCTAATCGACAACTAGACTGTTCAGCAAACTTTTGGAATTTGTGTGCTAGAGCCTACTGCTGTCCTCAGCATTTCAAATCGGCAGTTTACTTGCTTGTCATAGTACATTTTCCACTGACCTGGTTTCATTGTCAGGTTTGCTAAATAGGACCTACATATAGCTACATATCGCTGGCATATACTTATGTGAGTGCAATGTAGAGACCTGTTAAAAAATAATAATAATGATAGAAAAGATTATATCGGGATTTTGCAAATACTTTTAGGATATCATTAATTGCAGTATAAGAAAGAAATGAGCAAATACTGTATTTGTGCACTATATCGTTTATTGTAGCATGGCCAGTTATCTAGTTCACATACATTTCTTTCCAGAATTCAGTTTTTGTGTCAGCTTATATCCTAAAGCTGTTTGTGATTCATCGTTTTTCCGGTGCGCATGTTGCACACTTGGCAGAAGCAATCCAATCTTCATTGTTTTGTTTTAAATCAGAGTTGGCTAATATTGCTTGTATATCTGTCTCTAAATATTTTGCTGCCTTTAGTGAGGGAATGGGCAGTATAAACAAATTCCGTTTAGAATTGTTTATATTGTTTGATAATGATGGTGACAGTCCGTTGTTTATTCTTAATTTTAGCGTTAATGGGTTCATCTATAACTTGAGTAAATGTTTCCACTTTTTTTAAATCAAGAATATTATATCTCAGTTTGACTTAAGGGTAGTTTAGTAGTTCATTTCTTTTACACATCCACAAAAAAACATTTGCATGCACTTTAAAGGAGAACGTGATGTAAAAAAGTATTAAATGTGATCCCATCTCACCTCTCTTTGTTGTAGATGGCGGTCTTCGGAATCGTTTGATTTGCCCATTTTGTTTCCAGTGGCGCCTTCCTGGTAACCACAGAGTACGATTCAAACCAAAACAGAAGTCAAACCTCCAGATACAGAAGATTATAAAAATGGAGGCAGCACAGAAGACTCTGAGCCTGAAGCAAATGAAGATTTTGAGAAGGTTTAGGAATTCTACCAGCACAATGGTAAGGCTCATGAGAGACCATGGTCAGAAAGCACACAAATTATTGTTGTTAATTTAATTTTTGTATGCAATACAGGTGGCCAGTGTTTCAGATATCAAATTAATATTTTAGTGTATTTTTTTTTATGATTTGTAAAGTTTTGCAAAAGAAAACTTTTAAACGGCCATCACTCAATGTAGTGTTGGTTTCTTTTGTAATTCTTGACGTACAGAGCCTCTATTTCCATAATGCATTAATTGTGTGCTTGATTGCTGTGTTGCAATTCATTTAGCAGCATGTAGAAAATGCAATTTTTCATTTTCCAGTAAAACGTGTTTGTAAAGGGAGCCACTATTATAAAATTTCACCTAGGTTTTACATCTAGTGTAGAGGATTTGCAGTTCAAAGGTAAAAATGAAGTTTATTTCTCTTCTCGCACTTAAGGTGTATTTCTTATAATTGTAGAAAACAATGTAGTACACATGGTATCAGTGGTAATAAAGGGGGTATTTAAAAAAATAATTTTGTGACATCCTTATTGTTTGCAAAAAATAATAGAACTGTAGTTAACCATGTCAAGAAAGTATTTTGTATTAAGGACTCACAGAAAGAAAGAATTCCCTGTAATAATACTCCTTCACTCTCAATCAGATGCCAAAGTGGTGTGTTTCCTCCCCTTAAACACCTGAGGCAGTGCTGATTCCTTTCTCACTACTTTCAGTCTTCAAAACTGGCTCTCCTTATATCTGCTTCCTCTAATATTATGTTAGGAAGGTACCAGTGTAATGTTACTCTGCCCCTTAAAGAAGAGCTGCAGTTTCTCAGTCCAGGTTGGCAATGTCATTGACTTCTTTTTTTTTTTTACTGTTTTGTTTTGATTTTCCAATTGATTTCTAGTCCCAGATGTCAGAAAGGAAACTTTCTCCAATAGCCAAGTCAGTCATCAAATTTATTTTCCTTATGGTCTATACCAGTCCGCAGGGTAGTGAAAAATTCACAGTCTTAATCCGAAAGGATGGGGGTAAGCAAGCTTTAGTGAAAAATTTGTATTTATTATGTTTTGATCTCCAATTCTAATTCGACCACATCAGTGAGGAATTTCCCAAGATAATTCCTTGCGGTTGTGGGAGATGGATATTTATTTTTCGCTCGTACACCTTCGTGTTACAACGTAAACCCATTATAATTTTAATGGGATTGCAATTTTGCAAATGAGTTATCATTTTGATGCACTCTGAGCCTTAGTCATCCTGATACATTTCATCCTCACATAAAACAGATTTTAAAATCCCCTTCATTTTCTTGTGTTTTTTTTTTTGCTCATCTGCTGAAAACACTAAAGCGTACCTAAGAAAACAAAATATTCTGTCTCTAGCTTGAAGGACATTCGCAGGATGTTCTCATGATTTAGAAGAACTGTGCATGTAAAGTGCATGTATTTCCGTAAATTTACAAAGCTTTCTCACTTACCTCCCAAAAAACATTAAAGGGAGGTAAGTTGAGGACTTGAATTTTATGAGCTGCTGTCATTGCTTTTCTGTGAACCCCGTTGCTCCCCAGCCACTGAACTGAACTGAGATTAAAGCCACAGCAGGTCATTCCTGTTTCCATGCTCCAGGCATGATGGCTTTCTCACTACAGAGAGTGGTCAATATCTAACAGTTTTCCATGCCTTTAGGCTCAGACAGCACATGACATCGATCAGTCAGGTTTCCTCGTTTTCTGGTCCAAGAGTTCACATGTATATGACAAACCCTCAACAGATAATAAAAGACAATGAGACCAGTTCCAGTGTCATCATCTCAAACAGTTTTGCACACACAATTCTCCTTATTCACAAGGGACACATTCCTGAACCGTCTGTGAAGAAGGAAAAATGTTTATACTGGGGGAAAAAAAACTCTCATACTTATTTATATCTTGTCCATACAGTACCTCATACCTTGTGCAAATCACTATAAATATGCAAAGAATATGACAAAGTATTGTGTTCTGTTCTAAAATGGAATATTAAGGAAATGAGTGTTAAACCTATACCCTTTCAGTTACTGAGTGAAGTTGTCTTCAGGAAGATGTGATAGAGCTTGAGAGATTAGATGAGTAATGAAGAGGAAAATTTTGAACTGAATAAGCTTTTTTGAATAAGCTTCGGGCCTCTGAGAATGTTCTAGAAGCTTAAAGAGTGCCTCTCTCTTTTTTTTGCCTTGTTTTGTTTATATTTGGTTTAAGTGTGTCATGTTTAGTTTGCATTATAATTGCCTTGAGCAAGAAAAAGAAACTGCTTACACCAGTAAAACATTCACAAAGTTATGGTGAGAAGGACAGTCTTTTTTTGTTGCAGGTGCACTGACATTTTATTGCACAGACATACCATATGTAAATTCATTAGGTGCTTAATTTGATGTAAACAGATCTGATCACCAGGCAGTTGCATAAGTAGCCACCCTGGAACAGAATACAAGTTGTATATCAGCAAATGCATGTTTTGCATGAGGTTGAGAATGATGTGTTGTGGGTTTCTGTCTCGGGTCCTCTTGCAGAGCCTGGGCAAGCATGTGCCTTTTGACTGGTCTGTTTCAGCCCTAGATGTCATGTAGTTCCAGTCTCATCCCATAGATCAGTAGTTCTCAAACTTTTTGGACCAAGTACCACCCCTGATCAAACCAAAGCATCCAAGTACCGCCTACGAATCATCTTCTCATAGGAACCCCAGAAAATCTCAATGACCAATATGGGCACGCGTGCCTGCACACACTCACATACATGTATAATAAATATTATAATAATAAACTTTATTTGATATAGCACCTTTTAAAGGTGGCTTCTCAAAGTGCCTTACAGAATGACAAAAGGAACAACAACAACAATTAAAAATAAACAATAAAAAGCACTATTTCAGTGAGAGGGGTGAGCCTGTTTAGTCGAGCAGAGCAGTTGTGAATTGGTCGAGCCTTGATACAATTCACAACAGAGTCTTAACTGATTTTAAATTGTCAGGCTTTTTCTTGACGGCCAAGGCCTCGCGGTGGATGCTGCAGTTCATATCTGGTGGGTTATCAATGTGATATTTGGATGCTGCAGTTCATATCTGGAGCAACCTCTCCTGCAACTACACCGCTGTCTCGGCTTGTCATCGCTCTAGCACTGTATGTACAAACTCTGATGCATTTTATCCAGTCGATGCCGTTCTCTTTGATAAATTCATTCAAAAACTGAACTATGTGCTCTCCTGTAGTTCCTGTTGGTAGCGGCTTACAGAACAGAAAGTCCTCATGGGACATGCCCTTAAACTCGTAACGAACGTAAACGTGCAAATGGGCCAAATCAACGACATTTAGAGACTCATCAAATTGCAGTGAAAGCATCTGCTCATCTTAACGCGCTCTATCAGCGTACTTTTGACATCATCCGCCATATCAATAATTCTATGAGTGACTGTGTCTTTCGGAGAGGGGGCAGCAGGTCGAGCTGTCTAGCAGCTTTTTCTCCACACATAATACGTGTCAACTCTTTTGCCAACGGTAAACAAAGTTCTTCACAAGTAGTGTGGGGGCTTACTAGCTTTAGCAATCCGCAAGTTTGCATTTTTCCCCTTTCCCATTTCAGGAGTTCGTCTCAGAAGTTAAAAGAGGTTTTTATTTCATGTGCATGGGAGCGAAACGCAGAGACGCTCAGTGTATTTTTCTCAAATTAACCTAGAACAGTTCTTAAATATTGTTCTGTTATCTATCTTGCTTTCCTGTGCTCCAAAATCACACACATTCTCCTACCTCCCTATTTTCTGGACATAACTTTTTTTTTAAAATACAATTGGCCACTTTCGTTCATAGCACGCATTCCTATACAATGGTATGGAATTATATAGTAGTTCTTGTGTTCACTCAAGTATTAGCGCGCTTTATCGTAGTACCTTGGCTGCGTATTCGACACAAGCTAATTTTGTTAAAATAGAAAATATGAAAACCCATCCCAATTTTGCAGCACACACAACAAAGTTCCAGGGTCATATGGCGTACCGTCTTGCGGCACCTCATACCACAGTTTGAGAACCACTGCCACAGATGATCGGTGGGGCTCAAATTTGGCGAATAGATTGTTCATGGCTCAGCTATCAAATTCTTATCTATAGTTAAGCTGCTACTTACCTTAGAGATCCCAGGACTTAAGAACTGCTGTGCTTGGTGGTCAGGTTGCACTACAAAAGAAGTCCTCCTGCCCAGGCATCACACTTTACCTGCCCAACAATCTCAGTGAGGTGTCACTAATTTATAGTTTTCCAAATTATGGCCTTATGTTGCTGGACTGTGGACTATCACCTTGATATTGGATGTTGCAGGCTGTGAACACCCAAGAAAAAGAACAAAGTCATTGTTCTCTCAAATATATGAGGCAAATTGATTCCAATCTTTCTTAGTTTTTCACCAAGCTTGACTTGCAGCGTGTTAAATCACCCAATTTGTGCCAAATCAGACCACCCACTAAAGTGTGTTGCTTATGCAACAGTCATTCATCCAGTGCTCAAAATGCCACCAAAACATTTAATCAATATCCCAAATGTATATACTTCGCAAAGGAAATGCTGGGCTGATAGGCAGCTGTGTATAACTGAAGATAGTTGAGAGCTTTAAGGTTTGTGTTCAGCCGTGGATGAGTGTGCTATGATAAGAGTCAGGCTTAATCAAGGAAGGGAAAGAGGCAGAGGAGAGTATGCTTACATTCCTGCAGTTGAGTTCACAGAGTGCCCTTCAACAGCTGAAGAGTCAGAAGTCTTCTGAAGTAGCTGATAAGCACAAATAGTGGACAAGGCAGGGAACTTGACTTTAAATTAGAGGTCACATTTCTATATACAGCAGTTTCAGGGTGACAGTATTTTCTCAGGGTCAAAGCATTTGGCAGTGATGTGAGGAAAGCTCAGATGAAAGCAGTGCTCTGGGAATAACACTTCTTAGAAGGTACATTCAGTGTGTTTTACAGATTATAGGCAGAAGGGAGGAATTGCTCAGAAAGGCTGACTAGAGATTTTTTTTACCTCTCCAGTTCTATTTACTTGTTCAAATTATAAAGCAAAGAGTTTATTTTGATTTTACTTGCAAATTGACCTTCCATAAAATTTCTGTGTTCTTGCAAAAAAACCCACAATTGTATAATTGAACCCTTCCTTCACTCTTTGAAACTTCGCTAAATTGCTAAATGTGCAGACATCATACAAATCTTAGTTCACGACGTAAAACATTTTAAGTGAGTGTAAAGCTGAGGAAGTTGAAGTGTATTTCAATTTGATAGCTGCATGTATTTAAATGGGATGTTCAGAAGCCATTCCATGGTGATGATGATGATGATGATGATGACAATAGTTATAATAATGTCTTGTGGTCATAATCATCCCTACACTTATATAGCGCTTTTCTGGACACTCCACTCAAAGTGCTTTACAGATGGGGATCCCCTTCACCACCACCAGTGTACAGCACTACCTCGATGATGCTACAGCAACCATTGTACACCAGTACACTCACCACACACCAGCTCTCAGTGGGGAGGAGAACAGAGTGATGAAGCCAGTTCAGAGATGGGGATTATTAGGAGGCCATGGTTGGGAATGGCCAGTTGTAAATGTGTAACACGCCAGCTCTTTTTGAGAAATGTCCTTAGATTTTTAATGACTGCAGAGAATCAGGTGTTATGTCAGGGCTAAGGTTTTATGTTTAAAAGGTGTAAAAGGATGGCAACTTTTTTAAAACAAATCTCTAGAAATGTTGGTTTCCTTCAAAGTCCAACAATATCCACAAGAAACTATGCAAAGCAAGTGCCCTAACACTTAAAAACTTAAGAAGGTCAGAGAATTTGGTGTTCACTTTGTAACCCTATTTTCTTCATTGTTTGTGCACTCTTAAACCACAACGTCCATGGAATTGTTAATAAAAAAGGTTGTTTTGGATGCTGCTTCACATTCAGCACACTGGATACTAAGGACTGATGAACAAACAGAGAGGTTCACTTTAAAGATATTATTCCTGTTGTACCTGAATTAAAGGACAGTTAAAAGGATTTGCCAGGACTTCAGTTTGTCTGAAAACTGTATCTCAGGACTGTTCTGTTTCCTGCTCACAATATTTGCTATTCAAATCACAGAATACATAGACTACAGCCTTGATGGACTTTTCATGTCTGATTGATTTAGTTTTGCATAGAATAGAAAATATATATATGCACAAGATACAAATGCTAAACTAAAAAAAAAGAGCAAACAAAAAGCAGTGATTGAACTGACTGTTTTGAATATTAGAATTTTTCTTCTTGCCATAAATAGTAGTTAAAAACACTGTTGCAACATACACCAAGTGTTGTAAATAAAAGTAAAGTTCTCTTGGTGCTTCCAACTGTAGCTTCAAAGTAGGTTTTACAGTTTTAAATTAAACGTGAAAAATAAATATAAAAAATAGCTGTAGGCTATCTTCAGAAAAATCGTCTTACAGGGTGGGACCACAGTAACAACTGCATTGTCTTTTGTCACCCAATTAATTTATTAATTATACTTTAATAGATGTTTGTAAAAAGTAATGGTCAGTTTTCAGAATGTCAGCTTGGCTTTAAACTATTCCTTATTTCTACAGATGTCGATACTATGGATCTAGATGTCATGACAGAATGCAGTTCAGTATTTTTTCCAGTTGGCCTTTTAGCAGTCAAACAATATATCCAGCTGTTTTTACGGTTTCACGGTATCTGTTTATGCCTTTAAGGGGTTTCATCATGACAAATATCCCTCCATCCATTTCCTAACCAGTTCTTCCAGTTCAGGGTGATGGTGGAGCAGTGGGAACAAGGCAGGGTACACCCTGGACAGGATGCCAGCCCATCACAGGGCAGACGGACACAAATCCACACACACTCACTCACAACTATGGCCAATTAACCTGCAATTATGTCTTGAGACTGCAGGAGGACACCAAAGAAACCCAAGCTAACACAGGGAGAACATTCACTCCACAGAGATAGCACCCCAGATCTGAAATTGAACCCAGGGCCCCAATATTGCGATGCAGCAATGCTAACTACTGCGCGAACGTGTTGTCTATCATGACAGTTATGTAAAAAAAATTTAAGTAAACGTTTTTCATCTTTTTCCTGTGGCTAAAGATGGACCTTTAGGAAGTTATTAATATAAAACGTTCTTCTGCTTGTAAATACATCTCAACATCACCAGCTCTATAGAAAACAATTTTGATTACTGAGGTTTAGTGTTAATGGCTTTTTAATTCTTCAGATTTTTTTCTTTGGAGAAGCAGCAGCATGATGTTTGTCATTAGGCTGTTTTGTTTCTTTATTATCATGCAAATGTATTCTTTTAAACAGTTGTTAATGCTTCCTGTTATTAATCAGATATTGCTAGTCTCAGGAATTATTTCCACCCCTGCACAGCTCAGTTATGGCCTAAGTGATATAGATCTGGAATTGGTTTTCATTATAGAGGCATTGGCTCTATGATATGTTTTCCTCTTTCACTTTTGTACAGTATATTCAAGGGCAATCGCTTGCCTGGAGGTGGACTCCATTAAGGTCATTCTTTCTGATCCCCACCAGCACTTGGCAGCGTCACTTGTGTTATTTTTGATTTGCAGTGTATTATTAGAGACAAAGAACTCACTGGTCGGCTTGATTGCCTACAAAGCAGTCTGTGACAATTGCACCAGGGTAGACCCATATCTTTTACTGTGAGTCTGTGGTCTATTTTCTTAATCACACTCATATTTCAAGTCCTTAGCAGAGCTGATTGCTGTTCTGCTTCTTCATGAGCAAGATTCTTTCACGTTTGGTTCATTAATCAGATAAGCAATAGAAGTTGCACTGTCAACTGTACCCATTCCTGAGTTCTTATCCAATTCTGAGTACAGTTGTAGAATAGTTTTCTTAAGTAGTCACAGTACATTACTGGACAGCTAAGCAAATACTGTTTGCTTGATCACAGAATTGACTTCTGTAGCAAAAGATGGTAACCTTTATATATCACTGCTTTCATGCTGTTACATCTGTGTGGCATATATTTTTAGCACAATCTAAGCTTCTTATTTATTTTATTTTATTTTGCGAAGGTTTGGTTTAAGGAATTGTTTAGAAGATAAAATAACCGTTGTAGTCATGTGAGCCTTGTTTTATTTACATGTTTCCATTGTTAGTTGGTGTCATTTTGGAAGTGTAATGCCAGCTAGATTAGGCATTCTGCATAGCAGGGCATAAACTGGAGACATGGTGGCACGTTCGAAAGTGTATCTAAAGATAACGTCTTCAGCTCTATGTGTGAGAGAGCATTTCTGCTTTTTCGTCCTTCTATAATAACCTCCAAAAGTGTTCATACCCTTTCTGAACGGCACCTAAGTTATATTTATTCAGCATGAAAATAGATTTATATAATATTAGCATGTATAAATACAACTTCCATCAGAAGTATACTATATGTATACATTTATATTGATTAAATATATTCATTACCTTGCAATCAATATTTTGTCAATCATCCTTGTACTTTTGATAGTCATGAGGAAGCACTTTCTGTAGCCTTTTCTGATTCTGAAGAGTCTGAAACTTCGGACGGGGAAATATAGAGACCGTCTTCAAATCCACCGGGGTGTGGCCCGCACTCAACTCAAATCATAAATGTTTAATCAGAAATTGTAATGAACAATCGATAACACTGATATTTATGCTGTCTTAAGCATTTTGTCAGTTGGATGCAGGCTTTATATTGTTATCCTATTGTAAAGCCTGTTTCCAGAGTCAGCCAACCCTTAAGAAGTACAAATTCACTACTGTTCTTCACAGAAAGGGCAACATTCTTTTTCAGTGTGAGTTTCATAATTCTGTGCTAGTCATTCTTCTGGTGAGACGGTCCAAAAGCACAGTCTGTTTCATCCAACTGCTTCACTTGACCCCGTTTAGACTTAGGAGTCAATTAGTTGCTAATGAATGCTGCAACATTTGATGAATGCCCGTATCATGTTTTCTAAGTCAACATTGGTTACTCTAGAGTTCTAACTCGGTTCCCTCTTTCAGTTTCAGTTCTAAAATAAAATCGTTTTTCATCCATTTAAAAATAGCATTTTTTAATTTTTTAATTTGTTCTTCTGTAACTTTCAGTGACATGATTTTGGATGACACATATAGTTACAACACTACTATTGATTGAGCAAGTAAGTTTGAGTTGTGATTTTAATTGATTTCATATTAGATAGAAAACAGTGTACAGATTAGTTTTGCTATAATTGCAATATATCAGAATAATCTAGAACAACAGCGTATCCATTCCTTAATTTTTGATTTTCTAATTTAAAAATAGTTTGGAGTATTACTATTGGAGATAGTTATTTTTAGATTCACAGTGCATCTCTTGTTAAGTATATACATAGTATTACTATGGAGTATTAGTTTGGAGTATATTACTATGTGGGGAAAGCAAATCCTGAAAAGTCTGAAAATTGATTTACAGTACCCCACTAGTTTTTGTGGAGGCAGCTCTTAAAACTGTCCTACAGTCATTTAAGAGTAGATAAATCAACCATGTAATGCTTAATAAAAATATTTTGGTAATATTTCCTAAGAGCATCTGGTCAACTAAATTTATCTATAGTATGTAAAAATCAAATCAATGACTTAAAACCACACACACATAGGTTTGTCAAACCTATGTTACAAAAATGCTGTTGTGCAGTAGAGAAAAAGAAAATCATTTATTTCCAGTAAAGCCAGATTGCTGTCTAGATCAGTGCCTTGAGCAGGGCAGGAATATTTCCGACATCATTTGGCAAAGACGGGGAAAGGGGGATGAATGAATTTTCCACAGTCCCACCCAGTGGTGATTGATTGGCTCACAGCTGTGCGGCTGTACATTATATAGAGCAGTAGTGAAAACAGGAGAGTTCAATTTTATCTGCTAAGATCATCCTTCCAGTTGTAACTCGTCATGGCAGCTTTTGTTTCGGTGAGTTTCTTCCTATGAATCCAATTTTAAAGCAGTTATTTTTATTTCAGTTGTTAACTGACTGGACTTGTTGTACAGTAGCACCTTCTTCAAACAGTACGTGGAAGTTAACTTTTGGGTTTTAGAATCCTGTTCGATTTGTTTGTTTCATTCCTCTTTCAAAAACGTTTGCTAGGTTGTTGTTAATCACAGAATATAATATATCATCTCATCACTACACATTAATCAATGTGCTGATTGTCCACTGTACAGTAATTAATGAACTGTTGACATTATAACTTAGTTTAACGTTCATGTTTACACTTACAATATTAGGTTTCAACTAAATCATAACTTGTGCTTTAATGGGATGATATAAATTTCATAAGAATTCCTGAAATGTAATAGTTTCTTCTTTCTTGGATAAGGACATAAATGTATAGACAAATGATTTAAAAAGCATGGTATTGCTGTGTTAAACCAATTATTCCTGTTCCATACATATATTTAAAAAAACGTAATTAGATTTTGCTTTGACATCATCTTCACAAGTTCAGACTGATGGCCGCCATTGTGTCTACATTTTAATGTTAATTGAGTTGTCAGCTGTGGTTGAGAAAAAGTTGTTGCATAATTCAGTGTACAATAATCCTGTATTATTTTTAGTTGGTCACCTGTTACAACTGCAACAAGACCTCAAGACAGGGTGGTGTGAGCAGAGACTTCTTGACGGGCTTTTCCAAGAACCTCAACACTCCACGTAGTGTGACTAGACAGAAGACACCTGGTCTCACTCCACAGTCGGCTAGCAAAGCCTCTACACCACTCCCCAAGTCTGCTTCAAAAGGCAAAAGCCCAGCTGGTACCCCAAGGTAATATTGCTTGTGTTTGGAATAAGGATTTGGAAGAGTACTGCTTTCCGTAATGCACTTGCACAGAAGAGAAAGAGTGGCTGAGAAATATTTTGTTGTGCACAGTATGTTCATAGGATGCTTCCTAAATCAGGAATTTGACCTGGACCTTATTTAGTGTATTAGTGCAAAGGTGCTTATTATGAAGACATCTGCTTATACAGACAGAAGTGGGATAAAATGATCATAACCACTCCTTTCCTTGAATTTCCCTTTTGTGACTGTAACATGCTGGAGTCACATAAACCTCATGGAGTGAAATGTCTCTTCGCAGGTCAGCGTCCTCAGCCCCTGCCAGCTCCTCTTCCTCCAAATCGGCCAGTGCGAAGAAGTTTGCCTTTTCGAACCTCAAGAGACTGCTAGTCCTTGAAGAGAATGAGAAAAATAAAAAAGGCGGTCTACAGGACTTCCTTTCTTCACTTTGAGCAATGCGAAGCAGAACCATGACAAGAATTTTGGCAAGTGCAGGAAGCTTTTTCCACAATAATATTTTAACACTTAAATGTCTTTTCAATTGTAGAGATCACAATGGACTTTTACAGAATTGTATTTTTGACACATCTTTTCTTTTTTAAAAAAAAAAAAACAATAGTTGGTCCTATGAAGATGCTTCTTTGTGGACTTTGAATGTACTGGCTATAATGATGTTTTAACATAAATTCTTGCTTGCATGTGAAATAAAATGACCAAAGACTTTTCGCCTTTTTCTGATTTCAGTATTTTTATTCTTGTATAGTAAACTTTTATGAAGACTTTATATATAATTGAAATAATGTTGTATTTTAGTCCACTCAATTTGAAGTGGTACAGTATATAGATCAGCCTTAATCAGCTTTTTTAACAGTACATTAACTTTACAACAGATCAAGACTATATTATGATTTGCTGGGTTGTAAAAATTTAAGTTATTTCATTTTTCACTTCTCTGAAATTGTACAGCTTTTATTCTCAAATCAGTTGTTTTTTTAAAAAAAAAAAGATTTTCAGTGTTATATAGTTTGCAGTTATATTGTTACAGCCACAGGTGACTAGGAAGTTGTGGGTAAATGAAGTGTCAATCAGCAGTCCAGAAACACACCATAAAAGATCCGATCCAGAAAAAAAGGGTATAAAGAAGAGAAAGAAGGTCAGACCACAAGAGAAGAGTTGGAACGAGAGCCCCTACTTCATGATCATCCAGACAAAACTGGATTAGAACTAAGTAGTTGAAGCTTGCTATTCTGTATTTGAGGGAACTTGGGCTTCCTGAGTCATGAATACCTCTGTTAAACAGAGCCTTTCCTGTTTGGGGCTGCATTTTTAGAATACAGAGATAGGCTCCCATTTATTTTGTGGCATCTGGGTTTGCAGAGAGAGCTAATTCACAGCAGAATGTATTGCATTTCATTTAGATGGCAGCATATCTCTGGCCTCTGTAGGCCTTTTTTAAGAGTCGAAAAAGTGGTAGCAGTCTGGGGTTTTCTGGGTGATTGGGATCACCTCGTCTGGAACACCTATGGAATGCCTTGTACTGTATGTGAACTTATAAATACAGAAACGTGTGTGTTGTATTTATGTCGTGTGTAGTGTTTGTTACTATTGTTAATAAATATTTGTTGAACCACGTTTGTCTGGTTTACTACTTTTTTCACCAAAGCTGTGCCTCTGCCTCTGTGAGAAAGAATTCACGTGCCTCTAACTATACCAACCACTCAGGTATATTTTGGCAGAAGTTATTAACAAGTTGGGGGTTTTGAATATCTGTTTTACCTATTGACTAATCCTGTCAGTCAGTTCCTGATTTGTTTCTACTTTTGGTTTATTTTGTCCAGACCCAATTAAAAAACATTAAATATTTATGTGTGTCATCGACAAGTTATGCAACTTTAATTTATCCTGTCTGCTGCTATTTTCCCTTATATTTAGCTTTAAATTCTTCTTTTCACATTCCTTTAATGACATACTAGGCTTTAAGGACCAATATAAATCGATACACATTTGTCTTATCATATTTGTGAAAATACCTTTTTATGTCTATTGTTTCATATTCTGTCTACCCAAATTAAACTATAAAGCAGGCTGAAAACCTTTTGGCACTTGTACAGTATATATAAAAGAAGATGCAACTTACACCAAAAAAAACCCCAAACATTTGCACTGTGTGGATGCCTCCCCCTGTTCATCAGGGCATGCCTTTCTTTGTAGGAACATTTTTTAAGTATCGTCCCCACAGGCAGTTAGAATGCAACAAAAAAACAACTCATGTAATGGATCTGAAAACCTGCCTGCCCTTTCAAATCATAATGCACATGAAGACATGCTTTCATGACATTTTCCTGCGGACAAAAGAAATGTCCTTGCTTGCACGCACAGTATGCATTATTTGGCATCATTTTATGCATCTTGGGTTGAGCACCACTGCTGGCTTTTTCCATCAAGTATTGATTAGCAATCGGGATGAATTTACAGTATATGGCAAATACAGTAGTCTTTTCATTTCAGTCTCCTTGAGCATTTCAGACTTGTTTTAAAGAGGCATCCATTCATCTGAATGCTTCACCCAATTCAGCGTCGGGGAGGGAGCTGTACTCTATCTAGCAGAAGGGTGCAAAGCAGGGTACACCCTGGATGGGACACCAGTCCATTGCAGGGCAGGCTCACAAACCAAAACACTCACACTGGGTCAGTTTTCCCCAGAAATCAATTCCTACCTACCAGTATGCTTTTGAGCTGTGGTAGGAAATGGGAGCTCATATTGAAACGCATGCAAAACTGGGCAGAACATACAAACTCCATGCAGACAGCACCCCAGGTTTGGAATTGAACCCAGGGCACCATTTATTGTTTTAAATGTTTTTTCTTTAGGATTTATATTAATTTAGGTAAACAGATTTAAGGCTAAATTCGGTCTTGCTTGAAAGTAAATTGTTCATCATCGTCTTCAAGAAATTGATGTTTAAGAGAACAAATGTGCATAAGGGCCATATTAATGTGGGACAGTATTTGTTTTCCAGAAGCTAACGCTAAGATATTTTATATATCTGTGTGTGGTGGATAATACTTTACTATATAGCACAGACATAAAATGATTTTCAATGTCCAGAGCGTCTTTCCTTCACATTCGTAAACTAACTGGGTATTTTAAGATTGCTTAATACTGATCACTATACAGTACAGTATATGCATGAACAATACATTTAAGGCTTCAAATGTTCTGCTCTCCTTTTCTGTTTCTACAAATGTTCATCTTTAAAATATATCTGCTTTATCACACCTATATTAAATTTTTCAACTGAAGCCTGCTTGGATACTGCCTGACATGTTTTTTCTCTTATTTTTAAATAATTATTAAGGTCTGTGGTTGCCAGGCTGCACAAAATGCAGCAATTTTGTGGCTGAAAGCAGAAAAGGCCCCTTCAAGCCCTGGAATAGTACTACAGCTGAATAAAAGTTCCTAACAGGTAGTCAAGATGAATAAATAGAAGTTACTAAGAGGTTGTCAATTTGACAGCAGCAAAATGCTCTCAAGAAACTACTCTGAGCAAGAAATATTTACTAATTTGACAGAGGTTAAGGCATCATCAGAAGCCACTGTGGCAAAGCAATTATAATAGAAGTCTAAGAGTTTTGACAGCAGTAAAACACATCAGATTGTGGTTCTTCATCTACTGTACCATTTCCGGACTCTATTAAAGTAATTATATTAAGAATTCCAATGTACGTGTACATATGGCAATAAACTACTCTTCTCTCTCTATTCATGTTTTGGTATGCCTCAAACAATGCGCCCCTCTTTTGATAATGCTGCTGAGTAATAAACGGTGATCAGTGGATATTACACGATGACATACTGTACGTGATCATTTATAAAGGAAGCTCAAGAGCTGAATTTGAGATTTCACTTGTACTGATTAGAGTTCCCTGTGTGCAGTTCTTCTTGTCCTACAGAGGGCGCTTGATTTCATCCGGAAAGTCAACAGAACAGGAAGTATAGTGTTTCCTTGCGTGTCTCCTCTAGTTACCGTAGAGTGCAGCGTGGTTTCGTGGAGCTTATTACGAGCAATTTCTAGTACTGTAAATTTAAGATCGGCTTCGGTGAAGTTTATTATAATGTCCAAAAGAAAGCGATCCAGAGATGAAGACAGTGAAGTGCATCAGAGACTGAAAGAGGAAACAAAACATCTGGAGAAATACACGAAAAAGAAAACGAAAGAGCACAACCAAGAAGTCAAAAAACTGAAACATGTTGAGACTTTGTAAGCTCACACGTTGCGCTTTTCAATCGCTTGCAAAAAATACAACCGAGACAGCCAAGATCTGCATACAGTCGTGTTAATGATGCAAGATTTTAGAAACATACAATGTGCAATGTCAATTTTGTATTCGATCATAAACATATATTACAGTACGTGATACATTGTCTGTGCACTGGAGCTCAGCTTTTATTTGTATGACATAAATATTGAAAACTGTAATACTTTTACTAGTATGTTTAAGAGCTTTTATATATAGTGTTTGGATGTGTGTCGTCAGAGTAGGTGACGGTAATAACTTGAATACACTGAAACTGCAATTATCAACTGTTTTTGTTGTACTTTTTTACAGTTATGAGAAACCCCCTCCTGGGCTGATCAAGGTTGGTAGTCCAGTTATAAAAAGTAGCTCTGCATACTGTTCACAATGTATCCTTATTGATGGTGGCACCATTCATGAGAATACCCCATAGTAATGTCACCCTTTCTTCCTGCTCCGGCCCATGTTAATGGATTTAAACATATTCTGTATGAATTGCATGACGATGGAGCACTGATTAAAGTTTTTTTTCCAATAGAAAACAAAGGCACTTCCATATGCACGTCTCTGTTGAATTTAAGGTGAAGGCGCATAGTCAGTATGGCTTTTCTTAGCTCGTCAGTTTTTTTTTAATTCTATTCATTCCGAAACATATTGAAGAGTGGTTTTGTAGGAGGAGGAAGACAAGCCCGAGGACTGTATTCCTGATGCTCCTGGGAATGAAGATGCTCGGGACTTCCTGGCCCACGCACCTACCAGGGGACTCTGGATGCCTCTTGGAAGAGAGGTGAAAGTCATGCAGTGTGAGTAGAAGCAAAACGAGCCACTGGTAGACCTAGTGAGCAAAGTCAGGTCTCTAAACATAGAGGCTCTGTGGGTATATCTGGATGCAGGGGTGAAGCACCAGTCCATAGAAATCTAGGTTTATGTGGAACTGCTATAATCAGATAGTGAATATAGCATTATCTTCTCCAGAGATACAAAGAAGAAGGCAATGCAGCCACTTAAATAACAAATATTCAACTAATGTCCAAGTGTTGGGAAAGAACAATGTTTTAATAATAGTAAAAATTGCTTACACTTATATAGCGCTCTTCTGGACACTTCACTTAAAGTGCTTTACAGGTAATGGGGATCCCCTCCACCATCACCAATGTGCAGCCCCACCTGGATGATGCAATGGCCACCATAGTGCTCCAGAACACTCACCACTCATCAGCTATCAGTGGGGAGGAAAGCAGAGTAATGAAGCCAGTTCATAGATGGGGCATATTAGGAGGCCATGATTGGTAGGGGCCAATGGGAAATTTGGCCTGGACACCAGGGTTACACCCCTACTCTTTTCGAGAAACACCCTGGGATTTTTAATGACCACAGAGAGTCAGGACCTCAGTTTTACATCTCATCTGAAGGCCTGTTTACAGCATAGTGTCCCTATCACTATACTGGGGCATTAGGACCCACATGGACCACGTGGTGAGTGCCCCCTGCTGGCCCCACTAACATCTCCTCCAGTAGCAACCTTAGTTTTTCCAAGGAGGTCTCCCATCCAGGTAGTGACCAGGCTCGCACCTGCTGAGCTTCAGTGGGTTGCCCATTGTGAGTTGCAGGGTGATATGGCTGCTGGTTTTAATACTCCTATTACTACTACTACTAATAATAACAACAACTGCAACTATAAAATATGTAACAATAAGATATGTGATACCTTTCCAAACTCAAGAATGCTGTACATAATGTACATAAAGTACAATAACACCAAACAATATAAGCTGTAAGACAGACAAGAATAGGCCTTAATTAAAAGGTGAGTTTTACGTTTTTGTCAGGACATCTGTAGCTTTGCGTTTTCCCTCCTGGGAAGATCATCTGATGGACAATTTACAAATGGCAACTGTATTTTCCTTCTTGACTATACACTCATCCAAACGTAGGTGTATTTTTCACTGGTACTTAAGCAGTGAGTGTACCCATTTATCTCTGGACAGTTTTGTTTTTTTGGTCTTGGTGTAGGCTATCCTTAAATACTTGCTGTCACCAGTCCTTTAACACACCAGACAGAGAGATGTCTCACTCTGGTTGTCTGGGTGTTATGATGATGTGCATAGATGTTTTGGTTTAGAGTAGCTTTTACCTGGCTACTCTAGTAAAAGCTAGGGGCTTGTAAAGTGGCTATTCAGTCACTTTACAAACCTGTTACAGGCACAGTAGGTTTCTCTCGGTCACGGTGCGGTGGCTCTGTGGTTAAGGAGCTGCGCCTGTGGCTGGAAGGTTGCCGGTTTGGATCCCGTGGCCGGCAGAGAAATCCTACTCTGAGCAAGGCCCTTAACCCCAGCTGCTCCAGGGGCGCCGTATAAATGGCTGACCCTGCGCTCTGACCCCAAGCTTCTCTCTCCCTGTCTGTGTGTCTCGTGGAGAGCAAGCTGGGGTATGTAAAAAGACAAATTCCTAATGCAAGAAATTGTATATTTGGAAACATGCCCCTAGCATCCAAGAATAGACAGGAAGGTTTAAACAAGATGCTTCCTAACCACATAACACATCTGTTTACTCCTGTATTAATTGTATTCTAATAAGCTTTAAGCAGTACATTCTCTTATTTCAAACAAACAATGGCATTTGTTTTTTTTCTAATGACTTTTTTCCACACAGTATGGTGGTATGCATGAAGTTCATCTCAAGCGCCTGCTTCTTGTTTTTTGGGGAACTAGAAAGCTCTTTTATTTAATGCAGAATTCTTAAATGTTTTAGTTTGATCTTTTGGCTTTCTGAAGTAGCTGGTTATATGGTTTTTGCCTTTAATGTGCATTTGTAACATTCTTCCAGGAGATGTTGGGCAAAGTGACGACAGTTTGTGGCAGGGGCACGCACTTAGCTAAACAAGCTAAAAATGTGCTTTCCTGTCTTGTAAAACATCATAGCATACGCCCTGATAAAATGAATGATAAGCAGAACACTAAAGCTATTATACTGATTGTGAATTCCCAAGACATTAGATCCTTCATCCTTTATCAATAGGACATAGTTGTGCCAGAAAAGACTACACTATCAAAAAGAAATGGGTTTGATTCTGCATTTGAAATCTTGTACTTTTTTATTGGACAGCTTTAGGTGAGCGTAACTGTGGCTTCTGTCATCACAGAAATGCTTTTTTTTCTTTATCTTTCAACACAGTTCAGCACATCTCTGCAATTGTGGACATCCTAGCTGGCACTGTTGTAGTGAACAGGGCTATAAAACACCTCCCACGACCACTTAATTAAAAGTTAAACGTTATGCAACATGATTTGAAAGTGAAATTTATATGATGACATTGTGCTGACTTCATTTCTAGTCTGACTTAAATAGATGCTGTATGTCCTTTTGGCGTTGTGAAGGTGTTTGTTCATGAGGTACAGAAGCTCATCACTATAGGAATAGCATTTGTACATTCCAAAAATCTGTTGTATAAAGACTGTCAGGATAGTTTTTTGTAATTGGGTCTGTGCAGGTCATGGTTTTTCCTTCTGGTGCTGTGTCCTGGAATTCTGGAAATACAGTGTCAATGATTAGTTAAAACATGCTGTGTTTTTTTTTTAATGTTTGACATTTGTAGGTGTTCCACGTGTTTGCATAATAAATATACTTACCAAATGTAGACCATGATCCTTTAGTTAAAGGTGCATGAAAAGCATTTTGGTGAAGAAGACGATGTAAAACTAGACATTTATGCCAACCAGCTCCATAGGCCTTTCAGTAAAGAATAAATGAAATTGATCCTTTGATGTGCTTTCGAATGTTTTCTGTTCTCTTTTACTTAACGGCTGTGGTGATTAATTCTGTGTTCTTGCTTCCATAGGTTGGAGATGCAAACGTTACGGTCACAGGACAGGAGATAAGGAATGTCCATTTTTTATCAAAGGCAATCAAAAGCTGGAGCAGTTCAGAGTTGTAAGTCTCATTTAACTTTTTTTTTCTGGTTGTGCCGTTCAAATGTGTATTATCCAGTTTAACCGTCTTGCTTTATAAACCCTCTCTCGGCTCTACTTTGTTTCGTGAAATGAGTCTTTGCTTGCTGCTTGTGATATTGGTGATTGCTGGCCGTGTTTTGTTTCAAGAATTGAAGCATTAACTTTGATGACCAGCATGAATCTTCTGGACCAACAATAATATCTTGTCTTTGTTTATCTATTTTCTTTTATTCCAATCTAGTGCATCCTAAATATCTGAATACTCCTTCATCATTTACATTCTATGCATGAACTTTCTGAACTTCCATTGCACTTCAGATTCACTTCTGTGCTTTTCCCAGTTTTTAGAGATTTGATTTGATTCTTACCTGCAGCTATTTTGTTTTACTTCTAAGATTGCTACTGCTACTTTTGCTGTTTATTCCTTAATGCGACTCAAGAATTGCTCTTTTCTACTCTGTTTTTCTTAATTTCATATTTCCATATTTATATGTTTAATCTAATGTATCTGTTTAGCCTTAACAAATGTATTTTGGGGGGTATTTTCGTATTTGGAACTGTTAATGCAAAGAGGGTTAGGCAGTTGAAATGATTTTAGGAATCATTTACATCATACATGAATCAAAGGTGACCTTTAATGGGATTTCCTTGAGACAGAGTTTAATCCTAAAATAGGTCTGCCCCAGGGAGCAAAGATATGACTAGATTTTCTAATTAATCTGACAAAAAATAAAGGCTTTTTTTAAATCTTTCAGGCACATGAAGACCCAATGTATGACCTAATTAGAGAAAACAGACGTCACGAAAAGGAAATGAGGTATCAGGTTTTATTCTGGCAGTATTTTGTGTTCATAGCATATATGCACCACTTTGTCCTTTTTATTTAGGATGAAGAGAGAAGAGTTCCCTGCAAACATGTTTACATTGGTTTGCAAGGTAAATATTAGAAAGCTGGTAATAAAACAATTACCATGCCATTTTGCTCGTCTGTACATGCTATGAATTTTAACCTTGCAAGGATATAGGTTGTCTGCAATTTGTTCCCCTTCATAACTGTGTGGGTTTAACAATTTAAAAATATAATGGGCTTGGGATGTGAGTGGTTTATTTGGCTTTGTTTGGAGTCCATATAATGGCTTAATTGCCTGACTTATCGGTTTCAGTCTGTTTCCTCAGAGAGACAGCAGAAACAGTTATGGTTCCTCAAGCCTCATCACTTTCCGTGCTCAGTGAATGACTGTTACATGATACCTCAAGTATATACCAAGAAGGAAGAAGAAAGTGAAAAAATACAGATTATCTCGTGATTACTATGGGGCACTGTGCAAAGCAGACAGTATGTGGGAAAGGAAAACCTAATGAGGTTTAATGGGATGACAAGAAACAACATGGTCCCAGTAGAGGGTGTTGAAAAAGCAAGTATTTTGTATTTCGTGGAACATTTTATTTATTGATAAGTGGCGTTTTGTTATTCTTTCGGAACAATATTGAAAGTGTTTACAAGGGTTTTCTCGGTACATTAATTAATACCATGATTTCACAAAACTGATGATGAAACTAAGGATTTCAAATAAATGAAACGGATTTCATTACCGAGCGCATAGTGTTCATTGCTATTTTATATTTTATGTATTATTCATGGCTCACTGTGTCATAATTTATCTTCAGACAGATTTACAGTCAGAGTTCAGGCATTTAGAAGAGCACTCTCATTTCTTTTGAAGTATAGATTATGCTTTTAAGAATGTGCTCATCTTCAAGTCAGTTGAAGTAAGACAGTTGGGATTTGGAACAGTTTTGCCCTACTTTTTAGAATCGGCAGAAAACCAGCGTTCATCTTGGCCACTTGAAAACACTTAACTTTGTTTGGCTCCTAAGAACTCCCATATGTTATATTCCCAGTGGCAATGTGGAGATGCCATTGAAAACTGAAAGTGTTGTTATTGTGTTCTTTTTGCCACTGTTCCTTTTAGTTGGAAAAATAAAAATACTTTTTTTTGTTTTACTAACTTTTTTATTACAATACTAACAGCCTTATTACAGAGAAAACCCTAACTGTTATGTAGTTTAACTAGTTGAAGCGTTTTTGATATTCTTCAACACTGAGGTAGACAACGAATTAAGTGTCGTCCATTTTTCTATAAAGTGTGTGTAGTTCCATGTCACCGTTTGCTTTTGAAAGCGCCGCTGTTTCTCATTGCATAGCCTGGACCACCACTGCTGCCGTGCCCCCCGCCCCCCTCACTGTTGACCCCTGTGACCTCTGTTTCCAGGATACAGCAGCTCCAGCAACTGCTGGAAGACACGACCTCCGACTCGGAGAGCAGCAGTTCCACCTCCTCACACTCCGACGGGGGCAAGCAGAAGAAGAGGAAAGGGGACAAGAAGAGGAAGAAGGAGAAGAAAAAGAAGAAGAGAAAAAGAAAGCACAAGTCCGCGCGATTGAGCAATGGTTCTGGATCGGACTGAGAGCTGAGACAGCTCTAAAAAAGAAAATGAAAGCCTGGATCTCGAGGCTTGTGCTTCTGGGATCTTTCAGCTCTCCCTCAGAAGAAATGAAGCTGAAAGCATCTCTCTTGACTGACGCTATGCCTGTTTGTTCCAGCAGTGTCATCGGAGCACACTGAGGCGTTGAAGCTCTTTGTTCTTTATTCTCCACTGTCACAGTCAGTGAGTAATGCATGGATTTTCAGCTTTTTATTTGTCAAGGGTGACAGGATAATCAGCCATTTTCGCGGAAGGAGACACTGCAGCTCTAGATACAGGACAGGATTCCAGCAGTCAGGTTGTGTTTGAGCTCAGTTCTCTTAAGTTATATCCCTTATTGCGCCACTGGCCATTAGCCAGGTGGTAAAACAAATACATAATGATGGGTTAAAAATGGGCTATCCCTGCAGAAAGGACTGGGTGCCATTCCTGTGGTTCTTTGTGATGAAGGGATGGGTTTTGTTGTGAATATCTCAGTCAACAGCAGAGCCCTGTCCATAATGCTGCCTCTCATCTGAGTCTGTGGACTCTGCAACAATCCGAAATATGTGAGGGGAAGGCTGTGATTATCAGCACAACCAGGTAGTTAGCGACGCACCATTGTGGTATTTAATAAAGAGCTCTTGACGGAATGTAAATATCCATCCATGCATTTCCAGAAAGCTGCTTATTTCTGTTAGCGGTTGTGGAGTCAGTCCCAGGAAACGGGGTGCAAGGTGGGACGATAGTCTGGATGGAATCCCAGGGTGCATGCAAACAATGTAGGGACACCAATTAACCCACCCAGCGTGTCTTTGGAAGATGGGAGAAGACTGGAGAAACGCCACGTCTTACTGAGGAGAACCGCTAAACTCAACACGGAAAAGGCTGGAGTTGAACACAGGACCCAAACGCTGTGCTTTAAATAAAAGTGCACTCAAAGTGGCAACCAAAAGCTGTAAGGCAAAGTTATAACCATAATGTCAGTGTGCCACCCAACATGTAAATAATGTAAAATAAATCATATTCAGAAAAGATACTGAGGTAAGTTCTTTCTATAATTAATTAAAAAATAGAATTTAAATTAGGCTTAATCGTTTTATTTAAAATTTATGTTTTCATAAATTTATTGACGTACTGTTTCTCTGTTGGGGAGTAAATTTTACCAGGTGCAACAGCCATACAATTTTAATCATGGAAAATTGTTTTTTTTTTCCTAAGTCACCGAAACCTTTAAAGATTTTTAACCATCTTTTGGCCACGTTAGGACATTTCCTATCTGATGCAAAGTAGACATGACCTCTACTCTTTGAAATATTTTGGTATATAAGTAACCATATGGCTCACACAAGAAAACAATACTTTGGAATTATATTTCCAAATGTATGGGGAGTTTAGGCACCATATTACCATATAATACCTCAGTAGATATTATTACTGTCGTATTTGAAAATTAGTATAGAAGTATTATGTGCTCAGGTGAAGTCGAATGCCAAATTGAATAAAAAATCCCAAACCAGAATAATATTGTACATGAAAACAATCATGTGATCCAACTTAATACTTGTGTCTAAGGATAAGACATTAACCTCGACAAACTGTTCAGAGGTGCTGTCTGAGAGGGTTTTGTTGAGTTTTAGAATGAAAACAAAAATTCCCTTTGATGTTATTATGTAATTTTAAGATCCTTTCTGAGAGCTGGAGTTTAACTGCAGTTTTAAGAATGCATATTTCAGTTATATTTTCTCATAAGTAATAAGCCGCAAATACCACATCAAAGAACATTTGCTGGACTCCACCCAAAATGAGATAAAGTCTATTTATAAATGCCTAGCACTGAAGAAAAAGAAGTTGATGCTGTTAGATTTTTGTATGAGTGCTATAGAGATTTTCTTTGTGTGACATTTTGTTGAAAAAAAAATGGAAATTCAGTTTGCGTTAAGAATTGAAAGGTTCTAATTTATCAGTTTTAAATGTACTTTGTAGTTAATTTGCAGGTAGAGGAACCTCTCTTGTCACTTTGTTATTCCATTGCCAAAGTTTCTATTTTGCCTATGTTTTCAAAAGCGTATGGTAAATATCTGCTGTTTGAAGGGCACAGTTTTGAACTTGTTCTTTTACCACACATATGAATCCTTTAACACAATGCTTGTTCTAAATATTCAAAGGGATCTGTTGATCTCCCACGTTAGGGTGGGAGTCAGAAGGCTGTTAATGGAATTCATTCATCTTTTCAGAAAGAAGAAGAAGCAGGTTTTCACTGTTCAGGAAACATTTTTGAAAAATACTGAGAGCTGTGTCAGTTTGTTTTGCTTTGAGTGTTCACTTAAAGGGGATTTTTTCTTCTAAGACACATCAGATTTCAGAGGCATAATTGTACATTGTGCTGTCATGCCAACTGTGCTATGTTTTCAAGATACTCTTGACCTATGAGTACTCCCATCGACTTACTGAGTCAGGTATTACAGTGAGGAACACATTGCTCAATGAATCACCATTTTTGTTTTCTACAGTATTCACTCAAAACACAATGTCCACCAGATGTGTTGATTTTTTTTAAAATCTATTTTCTTTATTAAGAAAGCTGGTGTGTAGCAACTAGGGAAAAAAGACATTTCTGTAGAAATGTTCCAAAGTGGTGTCCATAGAACTGAAGTCTCAGCAAAACGATGGATGTAAAATAACCACAAGATAATAACTGTGAGAAAAACCACAGTATTTCTCTTTGGATAAGATATCAGCATTTCATTTTTAGTGACAAGGTACCTCAGAGTATTCATAGAATTCCGATAGCAGCTTGTGATTTTTCCTGTTAGAAATATACATGCATCCTAGTATTTCTTATCCACTGTTGCAATTCAAATGCCTGAATTTGAGAAAAAATAGGTCTTGCGATCTCTGTATGAAAAAGGATAGTCAATAACAAAAGAAACGTTTTGAAAGAACAGCCTTTTTATGAAATTGATTTCAAGTGTTCTCATTGCTATGAGAGGACCTTATCCTGTGTGGCACAGCGTGGTGGTGTAGTAGATAACTTTCCTGCCTCACAACACTGGGGCCCCGGGTTCAATGCCTGACCTGGGGTGCCATCTGTGTGGAGTTTGTATGTTCTCCCAGTGTTTGCATGGATTTTCTCCAATTGCTCTGGTTTCCTAGCACAGTCCAGAGACCTACTAGTAAGTTAACTGGCTTCCGGGGAAAATGACCCTGGTTTGTGTGTGTGTCTGTGTCTGTGACAGATGTTATAATTGTTGATAAAATTATGAAACATTCAGTGATAAATATGCTACTTAGGAAGTATTATATGTGTGTCTTATCCATATAAGAAGAAAAGGCCATTTTTAGTGCTGGTAAGACTAAAGGCACTGAGATTCATAGAATTTCTGGGGAACTAGGAATGACATGAACGACTACAGTACCTGTACAGTTAACTTCTCATTTGAAAACACATAGCCAGTGACAAGGATTTTGGACTGTTGGTTCAAATCCTGCTTGAGGTTTTGGAACATTCTTGGTTGCTAACGTATTGATTGAGGTTCTGGGGTCTGGGTGCTGCTTTTGTAAATGGCAGCTCTCCAGGATGAAACTGTAAAGGATAATTTGTTCTCAAATGACTCACCTGGTTAAATAAAGAATTTGAAAAACTGGAGCTTGTCTGTTAGGATTTTTCTTTTCTGAGGGCAGTTCCATTACGACCTCTTTTGAGGAGTTTTTTTAACAATGTCCATTCAAATGTTTTTCTATTAATATTCTGAGGCCATTTTATTTTACTTATGGTCAACATATCCTAAAATGGTAATAAACTTTAAATTTATAAGGAGATACAAAAATGCAATAACAGACAAATTACTGGATAATTAATTTGTATTAATTTTTGTAGAATCAAACTGTATTTGAACTTTACATTTTTTTTTCTTAAAAAAATTACATATGTTGGGAGTGCTTGTGCTGTGTCACCTATGGTACTTTCTTTGTCTTTAAAAAGTTCCCAGTTTGTCATGTGTAAGTTTGAGGAGTTCATTAGACAGGGTTTTTCCACATAGGTATTTATTATTTTGGGGTGATCATTTTAAGTAGGAGTTGACCACGGTAACTATTTATGTTTCGATTTTTTGACCATTTCATATAAACATTTCCGTAACCATAACAAAACTGCAGATGGAAAACTGTATTTCAATTGTGCCAATCAAAATACTAAATTTAACGTCTGGATTGGACTTGGATGAGTCGATTGCCAACTCCATATTTTAAACTCTGTGTATTCTTTTATTTGGTGGAATGCCTCTCTGTGTTTCAGCTGGATTATGATTTATGAAGCTGGAGTTGAAACTGCTGTAAAGCAGAACTGATGTACAAGGACTAATAGAACTGTCCTGTGTCACACGTATGGCAAACACATGCACAATTTAAAAGGTTCTGTTGCTGGCAGCTCATATCTCAACTGAACAGGTTTTTAATGTGGCCTTGTGCACCGTGCTTATCGGTGTTATTGAGATTGATGTGTGTAGGTTGCAATGAGGTTATCACTGTGCTTTATTCCTAATTGTTGTGGTTAATAACTCATGACAGTAGAATGATAATTTGATGTGTAGTATTACCATAACAACAGCATATTTTTATTTGATGGCACTCGTGTCGAATAAAAAAAAAAAAAAAGAAGAATAACAGAGCCATACTCTGTTACTTATTACAGTATATGTGTATAGAACTGTTTAGTTCACACAAAAAAAGATTGTTGAAGTTTGTGTGTTTTCTTTTATTTGTATGAGAGAGAGGTTAAAGAGAAAAAAGTTTTGGTTTTTGGTTTAGTTTTGGTTTATGCTATTATGCTGTTGTGTTTTGCTGTTCCTGTTTTTAACATAAACATGTAGCAGTCTTTACACAGATACAGGCTGTTATATGAAAGATGTGCCCTAGGCTTAAATAGATTATCGAATATATATGTGATATATATATATAAGGTGATGTATGG